>NC_056752.1:55865652-57065652 GCF_018687715.1 Carya illinoinensis | reverse complement strand
GCAGAAACCATCAAATTCGTTTGTATTGTCCTCTCTTTCCTTTTTATATTGTACTCACGAGTAAACGGGGAATTAGAATTCCGTACAGCCAACAGAGCCTTTAAATATAATAAATACAAATTCCAGTGTCTAAGTTAGATCCATATACATATATATAAATATGTATATATATATATATTGGAAAAACAACAAACAAAGAGCATGAGCATTACCATAGGAGGCGGGAGAGGATGGTTGGTGTCAGAGAAGAGGTACTTGAAGAACGCCTCGATATTGATGCATTTTCGGGAAAAAATATTGAGGTGCCGAAGCTCGTGGAGGTGGCCGAGACCGTCAATGATGGCCTGAGCGTCCTCTACAGTAAGGTTATTTTCCTTCTGGACCTCAATCAAGAACCTCCGGAGATGGTCGACGGACATTGCTCCATTCTCCGAGTACTGGTCGAACAGGCTCTTGACCTCGTCCGGTGCTTCCGTTGCGGTTAGCGGGAACCGCCGGCGGAAGCAGAAGCAGATTTTGTAGGTCTGTTTGGACATCGGGATAGTGGAATTCTATATACAGGGAGTGTGGACGAGAGAGAGACAGACAGAAACAGAGCTCAGGTTTACTCTCTGATCAGATTGAAAAAAAATGGTTTTGACGATGAGGGCGGTTTAATATTTCCAGGAAGATAGGGAATGATTGGCGTGGGACCCAAGCGGATAATTTACACGCGGGAGGCTTTCGTTGGATCAACGAAAAAAGTCGACTTGTTGGGGATTAGGCTTTCGAGAAGGTGATATTGGAGTTTGGACTCGTGAGTTCGTAAGTCGTTTATTTATTTTTAAAATAATGAATAAATATGAAAATTATATATAAAAAAAAAAGTTACTGTTTTAATAATAAATTTTATTTTCTTTTAAAATAATTGTACACACATATTTATAATTGTATGTGTTATTATTTAGACAAATGTTATTTTGCTTACTTACTTTGACATCTCATATTTTTTTAATTTTTTTTACTTAATGATAAAGAAAGTGATTATTAGTTTAATAATATTTTATTTTATATTTTTTAAAAATATTTTAAAATGATAAACAAATATAATTAAGAAAATTAGAAAAAAATTAAAAAATAATTTTTACTATAACAAAGAACGACAAAGTAGCATCGTTCTATTGTTTATTTTTATAAAATAACAACTATTCATATCAGCCGTAACACGAGACTCATAATGAGAAGAGGAATATTTTTAATTTATTTTTTAATATTCTTAATATTTTTTTAAAATTCATAATATCACTAAAAAAATAATTTTTTTATCACTAAGTAAAAAAAATTTGAGATCATTCGAAACTCAATCTCGGTAGGCCATTTTTGTTACTTTAATAATTGAGATAATCTCGACACTGGTAGCAATAATTTACGATCAGAAATACTAAATCCATCGAATCGAGAGTGCGTCTCGATTTGTTTTTTTATTTAATGATTAAAAAAATATTTTTTTAATAATATTATAATTTCTTTTAAATATTTAAAAATTATATAAGAAAAAGTAAAAAAAAAAATATAAAATATAAAGTACGGACTTGATCCTCAATCCAAACAGGTGCATTAAAGTTTTCCAGAAGAGTTTAGATGGGTGAATTTAGTAACACGTGTCATCGTTAGATGCCAAAAGTAGAGTTGTTGGAGTGTGATTCAAGACCTCATGATTTCTGTCGGTGAATTTATTAGGGACCCGCTCTACTACTTCTTTGTTGCTAGCATTCTCTTTCTCGGCCCCACCTTCTTTTAATATTTCTTTAAATGAATAAATTAATCTGACGACATTGTACACGAATATCTAACACACCTTGACTGCCTATTCTAAAATGTCAACATGGCAGCCGACATCCTTACCATGGCTTCAATTAAAAGCAAAAGCAACTACTGGATATAAGAACACAGCTTTTTTAATTATTTAAAAAGAAAAAGAAAAAGTGCAACCCTGTAATAATGTAACATGGACTCGTAGCAAGACCATCTGTCCTGGAGCCTAAACAAACTGAAACTGCATTAGAAGCTTCACAGATTTTAGTTTATCACCCTTTTTGTCATAAAGTGGGACAGCATGAATTCCCGGTCTTAGTTCCAAGACAGGCAAACATGTCTGCCCTCCAAAGTCATCCTTCTCAGACCTATCATAATCGCGTACTTCAATCTGAAGTAGGGCGAGCTCAGGAACTGTCAAAGGGAATTTGAATTCTTCATCCCAAAAAGGAGCCCAATCATCCTCGATTATCCTCGTTTTCTTCTTGGTAACATCAGCTGGCACCCCAATAATGCGAACCTGCCAAAAACAACTATCATTGTATGTGTACAACATGTTTCAAGAGTCCACCCATGAAAAAAATTATGTATAGAACTGACCAGCATTTAGAGTCATGAACATTAAGATAATATTAAATCTAAAAAAAAATGCATGTCACACGTATATTTACTGTACAATATAACTATACCTTTGTATAGAAATCCGGGGGAGAAAATGAGTCAAAGTGTGTTTGGCTAAAATCCAAGTGCCATCCATCTCCCATATAGACTTTCACCTGATAATTAATCAACGTCGATGATAAGAAGGGGTCATTAGACACACTATATTCGGTTCTAAGCTAAAACATTATTCACACCTTTAATGTCTTCTTCACTGGCAGTGTTATTTTAGGATCGAACACCTCATCATGTGGACCCTTCTGCATCAGAAAATCAGGTTTTTTCACATAACCACACTCTCCATTGGTTCGGAACATCCCTTGCATCGACCAAAGCAATTTGCCATATCCCTGGTAAAGGAACGCTCACAAGTTAATGATAATTTTCTGGTGGGGATCATGATGATTGTTTACTTGGAAAACCTTGTAGTTTCATGCTGACTAATCATTTCTTGATTTAGAATTGACCTTCCAAAGCCTTCTTTACGAAAGGGTTATCCTTTAATCAAATACCTTTATTGTTCTCTTGTTTACCATTGTCACTCTTTTGTGTGACAGTTATCTTATGTCAATTCACATTCACATGGGCAAATGACTTGACGACAGAAGATCAGAAGAAAAACTTTGACATCAAACTCAAGTAAGTGAGAAGTAAATAAACAGCCCTCATATGGCATGAAAGAAATGTGGTAAAGGAAAATCTTATTACACTGTAAGCATTCCCATATTCATCAACGCTATCAGATAAACACAATACTGATCAGAAAATTGGAAGCTTTGTAGAATACAGCGCAGCAAGATTCATTTGAATTATGATTTTATTTGAATGATGAAATTTGAACCTAACCTGCATATTAAACGCAACCATCTGGGCCCCATGCATCCACCCAACATGTGGCTTGTAATTAGAGGAGGTGACACGTGTTCCTTTAGGGTATATTCTTAGTACATGTTTCTGTGTGAACCTACAAAGGATAAAAGCTGATACCAGAAAGAGTTGTCCAAGCGAGATAAAAAATAAGAATGCTAAATTGTATTGCAACTATCTGCTGTCAATTAAGTTAAATAGATACCTTACAACATCAGTGCCATGATTTGTGGCAGCCTTCTCAAGTGCTTGTTCACTCAGACTAAGACGTCTAACTTTGTTAGCTACAACTCCTAATGCGTCCTTTAAACTACCCTTTGGTTTCCCAGAATGGATTGAAATCAAGCGTTTGTATTCTGGTGCTCCTCGTTGGCCTGATTTGTGATCACATGCAGTAATTTCTTCATCATCTTGATCGCTGTCACTCTGCCATACATCAAAAGAGTTGATGTAAATAAGCATTCTTTGAGATTCAAACTGCAAACTTATACATCATATTCCAGCTCACTCTCTCATTCGCTTCTTGCTCAGCCATAAAACCTGGTGTTTCCCTTCCAGATGCTTCTTGAAATGATTCCCTTTCACCAGTCAAGATACTTTCCTTATCCTTGCTATCCTTAGATTCCAGGTATTCTTTTGGTGGTTTGGTAGAAATAACAATCCGATGTTTTAATGATTCTGTTGATGGTAATTCAGCTAAGCATTCTGCCTGGGGATAATACAGCATTTCTCCAAATATTTGAATGAGCATCTACATGCAAAGTGAATTGCGGTCACAAAGAAAAAAAAAACACCTCGAATTTAAATAATAGTGAGAGACAGAAAGAGAGAGAGGTCTAACCTCCGCAACTTTGGCCTGAAGGTTAGGGGTAAGGTGGTCTTCTAAAGTTATAATGACAGGGTATTGAGATTTAACAAAAGCGTACTCTTTAATGGACTGCAAACATTTGAGGAGCTTCACAGGAGTGGTCAGGGTCCTACAGTTATTCAGAAAGTGGTGCGGCAAAATAAGATAGATATGGGAGTTGCTAAAATAGATAGATAGATAAGAAATAATGATGATGATGATGATGATCATCCTTAGTATAGTAACATATGCTGTTTTGTAAGAAATGCCTCTGCCATTGGGACTTGGGTCCCTGTAGATAAACATCTTATGGCACAACCACAAATGTACCCACAAGAACGATCACATCACTAAATGAGAGATTTGAGAATTAACTTATACCTTCCATGAAGAACAAGGACGTCATCTTTTGTAGAATTTGGCCATATATCAAGTTCAATTACTCTCACACCCCTCTGCAATGCCTTTATGATTGGTGCATCACTACAATCACTGCTGAGTTGATTCCCTGTCAAATAGGAATTGTGCCCTGTGTATATGAAATAATGTGACAATGGAGCAGTCATATCATGGTGTACCTGAAATCACATATAATATGTCAATAACAAACCTACATTTGTTCTTATTTTGGATTCTTCAAATAATGATAGTAAATGATTACGTGCCAAAGACAACGATACATTCTTATCAACACGTTAATGTCCAAGACCAGCAACAGAAGTTGTTTGGGGCTCTTTCATGTTCTGATAAACAAACCTTCTGATGAAAATAAACTGTCTATTTGACATTTACCAACAATAGGGTTACTTTTATAAAAACTAAAAAGGGCCTATCAAATTTTCTTTGTCAAGCTTGCCCTTAACAATAAGTGATCCATTCCAATGCATATGTACAATTATAACTGGTGAACAATCTGTAATATAAGTGCTAGAGGTCTCACTGTTACCATATCAATTTCATTCCACACGAAACTGCTGCGTTGTGATTGAAAGAAGGGAACAAAAAAACATCTCTCTAAACGAGATCGTCGAATGAACCCTTATTAGTTATCAGGCAATAATTTTCTTTTCTAAGATACCCTAATGTTAAGAATAATAACTAGCCAAACAGAGGAATACCAAAGCAACAGGGTGTCAGGGAGAGCGAGAGAGAGAGAGAAAGAGAGAGAGAGAGAGAGATGACCTGAGATTTGATGGGGCCGTTGAGATCACTGTGAAACAGAAAATGAAAGAAATCGGAGAGGGAAAGGCCTTCGCACGCATCGCGGCGTTCATGCAGAACCTGCTCTATGATTCGGTCCGCTTCGGCCACAGTGCCGTCCACGTCGCCCTGGTGCTCCACCAGAAAGCGACGGAGCTGGTCGGCGGACATGTGGTCCGCACCCTCGGCGAACTTCGAGAACGCTTCCTTCACGTCGGCCGGTGGGCCCACCTCGTTCATCTTGAACTTCCTACTGAACCCCAACATCTTGTACTTGTAGCTCGCCATTGAAACACGCAAAAACTCTCTCTCCCTCTCTCTCTGTTATTGGCTTTTCAATGCGTTTGGAGAATTACAAATATCTCGAAGACTAATAGCTCGAAGACTTGAAACTTGGAGAATTCTATTAGGAGAGAGAGAGAGAGAGAGAGAGAGAGAGAGAGAGAGAGCGCGTGACTTAGGAGGTGGCCCATAACTCGGGAGTGTTTGAAGCTGGTTCGTTGGACGAGACCGACAGCAACGGTTGTCTTGCTATAGATTCGTATATAAAGCGATAGTTAGCAAAAATAGTCGTGGATTAGCACAAACTTCTTGAGGTTTAAACTAACTTATTAACACTATTTTCATTCATTTACTGGTTATTACTTAATAAGTCAACATTTCACCTTATGAAAAATAAATTTATTAATAACTTGTTTACATGCACACTACACAAATAATTGAGATGTAGATCACATCAATTTATGCTAAAAAAACTCAAAATATTAATATTATTTTTTAAATATTATAATTTTTGTAAAATATATTATTCTCTTATCAAATCAACGTATAATATATTATAGTTAAAACATTAGGAGTGGACAGTGAGAACCCGTACCCCTCTATCCTGCCCTCGCCTTGTCCACCTCTACTCCTGCATGGGCGGGTAGACTATTCTGCTCTTATCGTATTGTCTTACTTAAGTATGACTATTGTATTACCTTAACCTTTTATATAGGGACAATGTTACTATGCCTGCCGCCTTTTGTAATTTTTTTTTTCTCATTTCACATTTTTTTAATATATTTAAACATTTTAAAAAAATAAAAAAATATCAATACAATTAAAATTACTTTCTTAATTATTAAGAAAAATAATAATTAAAAAAAATTTTGTAACCAGAGGTCACTTTAAGGGAACAAATAGAAGAGACATACAAGTATTTTCCTTTATATAAATATTGGTCTAGAAGATCAAGACAATTCAAAATATAATTTTAATAAATTTAAATTCTTTTTAAATTTATAAATTTTAATTTATAATTTAAATTATATTATAATTTAGACCAAAAATTAATTTTTTTACACCCAATAAGTTGGCCAAGTGAAGGCAGGGCAGATGACATTTTTTACCCCGCCCTCCAACACCGGGGCAGGGATTATTTATAACTAAAAACATAAAACGTTGGTCACATATCATAAATAAACAATTCCGTTATTCATGCCAAATTTCTCATGCTCGATTAGTTATTTTGGATAATAACAAAGTGGTCAACCTGAATAATTTCTCACTAAATAAAATTAAAAAAAAATACTAAAGCTCGTAAATTATCAAAATGCTTGAATAAAAGCCCAAAATCCGATACATTATCGCAGCGTCTAAACTTAAACATCATCGGAGCTGAAAAGCCTGAAGGCATGGCCACCACAACAAAGTTGGTGACACTAGCTCTTTTGTGGGTCCTGATTTTGTTCGGAACCCTAGCTATCATCCAGGTACTTCCGCCCTGCTATTAAATGTTCATGGAGATCAACCAGAATAAAAGGATCCCATTGAAGTGGCTAATCCCATGCAGACGTCTGCGCATCTGATGCTATAAATTGCATAGAATCATATCTAGCTGTTCCGGGTATTACCCACCCCCCGGGAGATTCAGAAAATATGCGTAAGAAGTTTTTCTTATAAGTTTTTGTTTTGGTGTCAATTTCAGAATAGATTAAGCGATGCCGGAGCCTCATCTGAGCAAATTGTTACCAGAAGTCAGCGCCAGGAGGTTGGAAACTAATTTTTGGTTCATGTAAACGAAGGCTTACGCATTACTCTAATTTTAGTTTATTTTTTTTTTCTTTTTGGGTGCCTTTAGATGAGTATTAACTTGAGTAAGTGGTGAATGCTTTATAACAGGAGAAGAAGTTGGAGGAGCTGGAAGAAGTTACCAATAAAGTTTTCTTTGATATTGAAATTGGTGGAAAACATATGGGTATGGACCTGGTAGCTCGGGACGGCGGGGGTGTTTGACCATGTGGATGTGCTTTGTTGTTATTAGTATTACTATTATCGTTTTTATGAATGGATGTGCTTTGTTATTAGTTCTACACAGTATTGCAGCTTTGCTGCTTTTTTTGTGGTTGGGGAATTCATTTAGGCATATATGCATTGGCCAGGGTAGTTTTGTGTTCTAAGTGTTTGACAAAATGTTTACATGTTCACCATGATTTTTCACTTGATAACTAGAATTTTGAAATTAAGTAGTCCACGAGTCAAATGGTAAGCATCTCAAGATGGCAGCAACTGGTTAAACTCAGGTTTTTTTAGCATTATTATTAATTTTTGTGAAGAATTGTTTCTTTACTCTACTTTCATTGACATTCTATCTGCCTGTGAAATCTATTTGTTTTTTTTTTTCTTGCTGTCACAAAGTTTTTTGATCTGTTAGAAGAATAGGGGCAGTGTTTTTCATGACCTTTGAAGGTGAAGGGACTCAGAAGTTTTATATAAAACAAAATGGACTTGATCCGAAATGCCATTTCAAATGTTGTTACCATGGGATTTGTGAAGGAGCATACCGTTGATTGGCTGCATGAATTTAGTCTGAACATTCTTCTACATACTGCAAGGTTGTTCTTTTAGTATAATATAAAGTTTTTTTTTTTTTTTTCTCTCAGGTCGCATAGTCATTGGCCTCTTTGGTAATACAGTTCCTAAGACTGTAGGTATGGTACCCAAGGACAATGGAAGCTGCTGCCTTGTGCATGTTTTAATTGAGATCTTTCATCATTATAGGAAGTTACTGACTTGTACTTTTTTCCTCCACAGACAACTTTCGAGCTCTTTGCACTGGTAGCCAAGTAACTTTTGCTCCCCTCTTGTAACTCTTATCATATGAAGGCCGCTTCTTATATTTTACCGTGCCTTTTTATGATCCTATAGGAGTTACTTCCACTGCCAATAGGCTTACATAACTGTTTGCTCTTTATTCAAGTTCAAGGATCCCTCTCATTTCAGGGGAGAAAGGAAATGGAAAAAGTGGGAAGCCTCTTCATTACAAAGGGAGCACATTCCATAGAATCATTCCGAGCTTTATGATACAGGGAGGTGATTTTACTCGTGGTGATGGGAGAGGTGGGGAGTCGATCTATGGCGAGAAGTTTGCTGATGAGAACTTTAAACTAAAGCACACCGGGCCAGGCAAGCTAAAGTCCTTGATGTTGGATTTGTTATGTTCCCGATAAAATATCTTGTAATTGGTTCCCAAGTATACTGAAAAATGTAAGTTTCATAGAGAATTTTAATTTGCCGAATTATTTTTTCACTTGACAGGAAATCTGTCAATGGCAAATGCTGGACCAGACACCAACGGATCTCAATTCTTCATTACCACAGTCGAAACTAGTTGGTAATGGTCCTTTTTGAGAGCATGTGTAAAATACTTTGTAGAATAGCAATTTTAGTTTTTAGAGAATGTTGTTCATCAGTAAAATTGTTAGTGTCACGAATTTGCACTGATCAACAGTGCTTGTTGCAGCCGGGAATTTTGAGTAGGTACGAATCCACCCAATTTAGGACCCGCCATATGATCTGTTACATAACAAGGGGTAGTAGAGGGCCTAGAGGCATATCCATTAGTCACCTATTGTCTATTGGCTCCTGCCTTTCGGCCAGACATTTGCAACTAGATAAATTTAGTAGTACATATATAGTCGTCTGAAACTTTGCATGGGATCTGTAAAATATGCTATAAATCTCTGCGTACCCACTTCTCTTACTCACGACTGCTTTTGGTTTCCTTTAAAGGTTGGATGGGCGCCATGTTGTATTTGGCAAAGTGCTTTCTGGAATGGATATTGTCTACAAGATTGAAGGGGAAGGAAGACAGAATGGCGTGCCCAAAAGCGAGGTTGTCATTTCAGACAGTGGTGAACTTACCGTGTGACCGCCCTATTTATCTCATTTTTAACATATAAATGCTAACTGTCAAGAATGGTGCTCTGCGCCGTCTCTCTTCTCTGTAAAATGACTTTATTTTATTGGTTTCCCTCTCCTAGGAACTCAGTGCATTTCAAAAATAGACCTAGGTTGCATGTTACCGTTGCGTTAATTTTAAGGTAATTCCGGTTCCCGTCTCTCTTTTTGTTTCTCTTCATCCTATAAACATTCCATGGTGGTGGACTACCACGACCCTGGTATTTGCTCTTCACGTGGTTGCCACGTACACTTACAGTATTTGATGACAAAATTCGCAAACTGTTCCAAGAATACCAAAACTCCAGAAATATCTCCAACGTTCGATGGCCTCACGATGACACAACTAATTTGACATGAGCATGACCACGCAAACCCAGCTAAATTAGCGAGGAGGGAAACTCAGATTTTCCGAAACCCAACATAATCAAAGTTTTCTGAATGCAATTTTCCAACTTACAGGCACCAATGGATATCTTTATAAGTGAGGTACCGAACCTTTAACGACAAATTACTGAACCCGGACTTTTTCTGTGATGCCTATTTAATATTAAGTCCCAGTATATTTGATCTTCGATAATAACTACAAAAACCATTCACTGGTTACATTCTAAGAATGGAATTTGTGGCGACATCTATGACATATCCAGCTATATAACGTAAGCAGGTAACAGGGCAATTACCCAAAGGGGTTGGGGATGCCAACAAAAATCTTTGAACACATCATGGCATAGCCGATACACTTCAACAGAACTTAACAAAACCCTAATCCCCAACTACTTGTGCCAAGCTACATAAATCCTTTTTACCACCCAAGAGGAGCTCAATCAACAACAAATCCATTTGAGGCCGTATCCTTCCCTTTGTTGAACTAATCTTTGTCACTACGATGATATCAAATTCAAAAACCGTGGATTCCCCCACCTTCAAACAAAAGCAATTATTCACCATACGGAGCATAAGCACGAAATATAAGCAAATGAACTATAAATACCTTATCAGGTTGGCGGATTCAACAGGTAAGTAGGTGATTCCACTCTAATCCTCCTTGTAAAACAAAACAGCGCACTAAATAAGCATTATAGATCTTTCCCAAGACCAGTAGAAGATGGGGAACACCCATAAAAAATAAGAACATCTATGGAACCAAACCTATGGGCGGTAAACTAACTCCCTAACTCATTTCTATTTTTGGGTAACCGGCTGACATAACATTGGGGTATATAGAGTTAATCAACAGTCTACTGAATATTACCTACTTATAGTTAATTTAACATTAGATATGACATTTGATGTTTAGAAAGACAGACAGAAATGTATAGAAATAGAGCCAGACAGACTAAAAAGTATCTCTTATCTCAATGACACCAACGGAATATTAAATAAATGGAATTGAGACATGTATGGAAATATACTGAAATAGAGCCACTTTGAGGTTACCTATGAAATGAGGCATGGGACAGAGTCAGCAAGAAGAAGTTCCCAAAGTTACAAAGGAAGCTTCGAGCTCAAATCCATCATGGGTTGAGAAATGAAATGAAATTCTATGAGATCTAAGTTGATCCAAGTAACATTGCAAAGGCATAATAATGGTAGGGTCGGGATATCCCAACCCTCCAAACTGGACGCGAAGTTCTCCCCTCGTCCGGCTCTCTAGAGGGGAATCTCCACTCACCACGTCTACTAATTTTGAAAGGTTGACCCCCATTCCCCTTCACTATGTATGGCCAATAAACTCCTCGCTTTGCTTCCTCCAATCCCTCCAAGCTTCTCTGCGAACAATCAAATTCCAAACAGACGCAACACATACCTAAGATTAAGCAGGCATGAAAGCAGAACGCGTAGAAGATCCAGCGCTCTAAGAAAGCTTGCAGAGTAACCCAGATGGATCTTTTTCTCCAAATCAATCGTCCTTATAACGGGATACCATATTTTTCAACCCCGTCGCTCGTTTCAAACATCCTAATCTCATACCGTAATAGCACACTGACATAGACATTAGCTAGACAACTTCTCATATGCTTCTTTCCCCAACTTCCTCGCATAATCTAGTACCATAAAAAACGAATACAAAAGCATGGACTAAACAGAGCATACGTAACTCATTACTTTGGTCCATAACAAGAGTACCACACAAACCAGATTCATTCCCCATACTCTTAACAACAAGCGTATTGAACTCAACAAACGCTTACTCAGACAGACCGATAGTTTCAATTCCAAGCCAATATAGATTAGATGTGAATTACAGCGGATTGTGGCAAGGGACGGAATTTCAGGCCTGGGGACTCGAGGTTTTGTCTTCGGAGCCGCTCTTGGCAGTGCGTTGATGGAACAAGGTGGAGAAATTGGAAGAGAGGTCGGAGTAGAGGGAGACGACCTTGGAGATGTTACCGTTGATCTCTTGGATGAGGGCCACGTTCTTGACCATGTTGTCCGGGATTCTCGACTGGTGGTTCTCGTTCACTTGCTGGATCAGCGATCGGTTCCGATCCAGCACCGTCTGCACTTGCCGGAAACTCTGGTTAAAGGCATCCCACACCTCGCCGTCGCCGCTTTCGTCAGCCGATTCTCCGGTGGTAGTTAGGGTTTTCTTGTGGTTGGATGGGAGCTCCATACTCGACTCGGCGGCGGAGATGGAGGAATCGGGTGTGCTCATGTGCACGGAGAGGCTAAGCTGGAGCAGTCAGCAGGTGAATTATACGAGAGTTTCCGGACTGAAGAGGCTTGGGGGGGTTTGGTTTTGGATGAGACGGGTGGGGGAATGTGGAACCACGCTCAACAAAGCACAACACGCGCCTCTCGTTCGAGCAGTAGCACCATAAATATCTCAGAGACAGGAAAAAGCGAAATCAATGTTTTGCCACGGCGGAAACTTTACCTCGTTCGTATCAGAAAATATCTCCCTTGACATAAATGAATAAAGCTAGATCCCCCGCGGGGGATCCCGCTAGGGCCAGGGCTTCCAGTTTTTTTATTTTTATTTTTTGTTTTATTAAGAAAAAGGTGCTTGATATTATTATAAATTTTTTATATTTTTTTTAAATATTTAAAAGCATTAAAAAATGATGTGAAAAAAAAAAAAAAAAAAAAAAAATTTAGCCTAGCGTAACCCCAGCAGTGGCTCCGACACAAATAACTTCAAACCTCGAATAAAATTCACGCAGAAAATAAAATAAAAATTTTCACCTTTTTTTAATCGCTATTATTTTATATCATAAGAATAATATTAAATATAAATAATAATAAATAACATCTCTCAAGATTAATATAAGCAAAATTCACTTCCGAAATTACCCACACCTTTCAACAGCCAAACAATTTAAAACGTATATATACTAATTATTTTATGATTATTTGAATTAAAATATTTTATAAAATTTAAATAAATAAAAATATTATAAAATTAAAATATTGTTACAATATAATTTTTTAATATTAATTTTATTTTAAGATTTGAAAACATTAAATTATTTTTTATATTTTGTTTAGAAATTTAAAAAAATTATAATAATTAAATACTGATTAAATGAAATATTAAAAATTAAAAATTAAAATATGTTTAATTTTAGATGTTGAGAAGAGATATATGATACGAGACCATCTTGCAATCCAAACAAGGTCTAAGTGATTGTGCAACGTGAAGTGCTTTAGTTATTATTTGGCAGCCGTGGCCCGTAGTAGAAGAAGATTACGATAATATTCTCAAGTAAAATTGGAGGAGAACCGATTTCTGTGCAGCTTATGTTCCAAGTGATTGGAGGAGAAACGATAATATTCAGCGTTAAGAATTTCACAGTTAGATGATCTATTGTCCATAAACTTTATATATAGGTATGTATACCAGCCTAGGATCGTTTATCTGGGATTCTACAAACTAGTCCCACTGATTCTCCCAGTGGAAAGTCCACTCCGAAGGATTCAAGGTTGTCTTTCCATCAGCAGCAATAAGATCATATGGCGAGTCCTCTGCAAACTCGGTCGGTATAGACTTCCAGTGCAGACATGGCTCCCAGTCAGCTTCCTTGAGCACATTTAGTATCTCCCCACAACTATCTTGTTTCCTTCAGCTGATAAATGAAGCCCATCTCTGGGGAAATAAAAAAAGTAATAATAAATATAAAACTAGCACCAGCTCTTTTGACACTAATTTCCACAGTCAAAACAGGGTCAACGCACCAAATAATCGTTTTAACATGACACATCTCTAGGGAAGAATGTGAATGGAAGGGAAGTTGTTGAGTTTCAAGATCAAAAGGACTCCTCTCAAACACTCAAATATATCACTGCATAACGTGAATGCATTAGGCATCTTCTGACAAACACAAGGAGGACGAAAAGGTTGTACTTAAAGCCTAAGCTTTCAAAGAAGAACCAAACGCAAAACTGTGATGACCTAAAGCCTGACGGACATTCTTCCCAATCCAAAGGAAGAGGAGCTGAGGAGTTTTTTTTTTCAATGTTAATAGTTTATTAATTTTTTACGCATCGAGAGCCGAGGAGTCCTCGGGGTGTAATTACATAATATTGCATTTACTATGATTATAAGAAGTTCCACTGCCGCACTCAGTTAACTATCAGTGAAAATGGACAGATGAGAAGACCTAAGGAATAAGACAGGAAGACGGATGGGATGATTAAGCTGTGAATGTGAAAATTAACGGTGTTTACAGAGGAAAATAAAAATAAAAACAGACCCAGGCAACTGGGCAAAGCAATCTTACGTGAAGCAAGCATCCATCCAATCATCTCTTTTCTGAAGTGCACTAAATAGATCAACAACTTTCACACCTATTTCTTGACATAGCTTTCTACAAGCTTCCGAGTAGCTTTGGCATAACTCATTTGTTCTGACCATCTCACTGAAAATTTGACTGGTTTAAGACAGAAACCCATGTTAAAATTAACACTAGCATTGAAAGCCCAAGAAAAAACTTTTGAGATATCAATGAGAGCACCTTGTGTTTTCGTGAATCTTGTGCTCATTGACAGGAGGACAACTTAAGAAAATGATACGTGTTTCCTCTGAAAGGCTCTGGTTCAAATTTGCAATAGGGTGTGCATCAGATACGGCAAAATTTAAGAATGATCAATTACACCATACACAGCAGTTAGAAATCAAAACAACATGAGTCCACCTTACTCAACAGTAAAATAAAGATTACGGATATAATTTACACGACACAGGTGAAGATTTCATCTCACTCCATTGATATATGTTATAAAGTTGAAACTAAATCACTTCTTCCCAGAGCAGTTTCCAGGAGCTGAAATAATATCTTCAGTGGTTCCCAAGAATCAGATTGGACGAGTTATTCGTTGAACCTTTCACTAAAGTCACTGTGTCTGGTTCCCTCATGGTCTACAGTCGAATACACATATATTTGCTTCACACATGAAACATTGCAACATTGCATAAATTAGTAGGTGAAGAAAGTACCTGGAGATGAGTTGCAATCTTTCTCATGTTCTCAATATATTCAGGAAGTGGTACATGTGGGCCTAGGCCACATGATTGAGGCCCCATTGAATCATTACCTCCGAAATAAACTATCACCAAAGAAGGCTGTAAAGCAGCATCCTAGAACCAAGAAATGTAATGTAGGGATTCAGAGCATAATTAAATGATAAAAACACCGGATGGCTTAAGTAACAAAAGCTCTACTAATGTAGTTGGAAACCTGGCATCATATAGAAGAAGCATTTCCTCATGAATACCAATTTTAAAGGATACATAGGGAGCTGTCACAATCAAAGCAAGGTCACCAGCAACAATGAACTGCATATGTTCAACTAGAACCAACCTTCCACTGTCTCTATTAAATTATGCAGGACAGCTATCGTCAGGAGAAGATGGAATATTAATTCAGCCCTCATAAGCAACAAGGGCTCCAAGAGTATGGGAGTCTGTGTACATATGGCCACTAAACTCCACGATTCTACTAATAAGCATCTGTGTTCATGCACATTCCAATATGGAATTACCCCACAGTTTGCAAAGTTAAAGGGAGATCAACGGGCATACAGATGTGCAGAAATATCTCATTCTATAAGGTCTATCCTTAGGTTTACCTTGAAAAGGACAAAAATTTTACAAGAAAATCTCCACTTGCTTACACCATCTGAGCATTATTGATGTTTACTGCATTCCCAGAACCAAAAAAAGAAAAGAAACAAAAATAGGAACCATAAAGGTTTACCAAAGTGCATTGAGGTCTCTTTGTAAATAATATGGTCACCTGAGTACCTTATAAGGCAAAAGGAATTTTCAGCTAGAAGTATAATACCTTGGGAAAAACTTGATCAAGGACCTGGATAGCACGTCGTGAGTTCCACCCAAAATACCCTCGCAACACAATATCTGCCTACAGCGAATCATGAATAAAATAAGATTGCCATACAACAATTATGATGCATTATAATCAAGTTATTAGTAAGAGAGCCCATTGTAGATATAAACATAAGACCAACTACTTTTTTTGGTAAGTAAAATGAAAATTGTATTGATACAAATGAAGTAGGCGAAGTCCGTGTACACAGAAAGTATACAAAAAAACACCTGAACATTCTAGGAACCAGAAATTAAAGACAGAACATCATGAACACTAGTTCCATTAAGCACAATGGCTGAAAACCAAATCAATTAGGTGTGTACAAAAAAGTTCCTAAGTTTCTCCATTGTGCGCTCCCTATCTTCAAAGCACTGATCATTCATTTCATCCATATACACCACATTATGCACAAAGGAACATAAGACCAACTACTGATCAAGTACGCACTCACATGAGCACGCGAACTGGTTTTTAACTGAAAAACTGTAGTATTATTTACTTTCTCCCTCTCTCGTGGCAGTGGAAAATTCGTATACACCCAAAAATGAGCACATGAAATGATAAATTGGATAAGCATTGTCATATTAACATGACATTTTCTTTATTTGTTCTGTTTTTTACATACCGGCCAGTTTATAACACAAGAAGTTCACGTATACTAGTATAATAAAAAAGATGGGCTTGGAAGGATGTATAAAACATTTAGAAGCTTAATGTTTCGAGAAGTGAATTATGACCGGTAGGCATCTAAAACAGTAATTTAAAGAGATGAGACAAAATTCAATAGATAGAGCTTACTGGGCTTGGTCCCGATTATCCCTCCCCAAAAAGATGTTACAAGAATGATACAAACTACTCCTTACAACGACCTTTGGAGATAATCTGGAACATTAATCACAAATAAGTAAATATCTAAACTTGAGAATCACAACATGGAAAGCAGCATTGAGTCCGACTACATGATCCCTTTCGGGAAAAAGTTAGTGCTTTTTTAGGGCAAAATGTCGTAGTCGAAAGCAAAAAACAAAAATATACTCAACACCCAACAAGCCCAATTTTTTTAACAAACCTAAATAAATACCATCATAGCCAGTTCCACCCAAAACCGGTTTCCTTTTAGCATACAAAGAGATGGGCTTCAACATGGTTTACTTTCTTGTAATAATCGGAATGGAGCGTCAACCAAAATTCACAAAATTAAGTTAATAAACTAACATTGAAACAAATCATATACACAGGGACACAGAGAAAAAGAGGATACTTTGCGAGCGTAGATATCAGCAAGAATGGCACCCCAACCCCCCTGGCCAAAGCCGAGTTGAACAATGGAGGATCCGAAGAGAACAAACTGAGGCCTCGCTGGTCCCACCATGTCTCTCAAGTTGGTTCTTTATTGAAAAAGCACTCTACTCTACACCAACACCAACTTTCCTTTTTCCACCAAATGGTTTTTTGCTCCCTGCCCAATGCCTGGCATCTCCCTCTTAATTGGAGCACAGAGAAACCAGTGCCGCACGAAATAAAGGTAAAAAATACACTCCAGTTTTTTACCCTGAACAACATTCAGCTCTAACAAACCTTGTACCTTTTTTTTTTTAAACAAACCTTATGCATTACACTTGAAATTCTGATATTATCACATCTTAATATAGGTATAAATATATTTTTAATATATGTAAAACGGAAATTTACTAATAATAATATATTTACCGAAAATAATAGTAGGACGCTATAAATAAATAAATATATCTGTTTTCGGCATTTGTCTTTTGGCGGATATAGAAAGAACTCCACCTGTCATCGTTGATGACAACAGACAAACTTCTATTTTCCGTACACATATGTCCATTAAATTAAAAACAATAAACAAAAACTTGCATAAGGCCCGCGTGGCCACCCCCCAGCAAATCCATAGGTGGTTGCAATAGCTAACGAAAGAGTTATGAAAGAATTAAAATAATCAAAATTTTAAAATATATATATATATAAGAAAAAATTAAAATGGTATTTTATCTAAAATACTCAAATCATGAAAACGATTTTATTCAACTTCATACAAATGGTTATTTAATTGTATAATCTTTTTCCAGTTAGTTTTTGTTGTGTGCGCAGAAGACGAGTACAGGCTGAAGGGTCGAGTTTGGAGCAGGCTGGACCCAGTACTAATGGGTCGGCTATGTGGGCCTTTGGCAAGTTTTGGAGCAGTAAACAGGTAACGAAAGATACGGCCCATTAGTTTCATTCACACGTTCCAAATATCATGTTCCAAATATCATGTTTTCATCATGTCATGATATATGGCAGCTAGCGGTCGGCCTATCCAAAAATGAGGGCTTTTCCCCTGATGTGTTGCATTTAGATTCTAGTTCACACGAGCTCAGCCCAAGACAACTGTTGGGCCCACCTTCTTAATATCCGATGAGTTTCAGCCGAGTCAGAAATCGATCCAAGTAATGGTTTCGACATAATAATAATAATAATAGTACTTTTTTTTACACCAATTTAAAAATTTCACATAAACTAGTCAAGCACTTCAGTTTGGTTGAATATCAAATTTTATGATTTTTAGCATACCAATAAGTGAATTTTTTTTTTTTAAGGTACAATTAATATTTCTCTTTTTTTATATTTAAATTGAAAAAACCTTCAAGTCCAATGGGTGTGAATTAATTTTTCACACCAACCAATAAACACATGCCATGTAGGCGTTTCTAACAGCTCAAGAATGAACCTGCATACACTGAACATTTCCTATTTCTTTCTCTCCCTCTCCCTCCCCTTTCCCCATCTGCACTCAACGAAAAAATCCGAAGAAGCTAGCCCTCTCCTTTTTCTCTCCATTTCCCTTCACTCCAATGACATAGGTACTCAAAATCAGATATTTATTCTTATCTTTTATGATTTCATTGTAAATCAAATAGACAACAGAAAATCGCAAACGTTTTTAGAATGAATTATTTGAACTCAAATATTTAATAATATGTGAAGAACTTGTTAATTGGAGGGCCGTGGGGCAGACCACTCCCCTGTTCTACCTAACGCATGAGCCATGCGTTACATGCATTACATGCATAGGCTGGCCTTTACGACCAGCCGTTATATAGCCCCCACTTTTGATTCAAAGATATAAGATAAGAACTTAGAAAAATCTCTCTCTTGTTTTTTCTCTTAAGATAGTATTTAGGCTGTGGATTGTTAAAGCGTTACTCTAATAGTACGCTTTACCACTAAGTGAAAACTTTTGTCGATCTGAAGAAACTTGTGGAGCAACTTTATAAGCTGAACTTGAGGTACTTTCCGCTGTGCTTTCTAACATTGGTATAAGAGCTTTTATAATTGCTTCCAGTTTCTTTTTGGCATATGCATGTAAACTGTGATTGTGTTTTTTAAGTGATTTGTGCATATGTTGTGCTGCATTTTTTTAATAAAAAAATTATATATATATATTTTTTTTGGCCGAAGCCGCCATAGTGGTGCAGCGCTCACCAACCACACACGGTGGTGTAGCGCGCACCACTTGAGCATGGTGGTGCAGCGCGCACCACGGTGCAGCAAGCACCTGTGGGAGCCCACGGTGCACGGAGCACCGTGGGGGCACCACAGCGGTGCTGCGCGCACCAGAGGGGTGCTGCCAGCACCAGAGCAGCGCCAGCTTAGTGCTGCGCACCTTGAGGTGCTGCGTGCACCAGAGCAGCGCCGGCTAGGTGCTGCGCGCATCGTGAGGTGCTGCCAGCACCACCTAGGTGATGCGGCAGCACCCAGCTTCCTCTGGAAGCAATTTTCGGCGATCGGAGGCGCCGATGATGTCCATAAACGGTATCTGAAAATTTTTTTTTTCCAGAGTTACTGTTCGTGTGAACAGTAACTTGCGGGAGGAAGGAGATGACTTGAGTCATCTACCCTCTGATGGGCCCTTTGGCCCACTTTGTTTTGGGTTTAAGCAGAAAAAAAAGGGGGGGCTGGGTTTTTAAGCCCAGTATTTTTTTCTATAATTTTTTTTTAAAGCTGAAAAAAAAAATTGGCATGATTTAATATATGCTTAGATATATTGTTATATTACATGTGATCTTTTATTTAATTTTGAGATTAAATATGATAACATGTGAATATTTATTTATTTTCATGCTATATTTTTTTTCCATAATGTTATATTACATGTGATCTTTTATTTAATTTTGAGATTAAATATGATAATATGTATGTGTGTATTGAACATGTGAAAATATGATTATTTTATCATCTATGAATGTTAGACTTGAATGTTTGGACATTAGTCTTTATTTCTTTTAAGTGATAAAATAGAAAATCCCACTAGATAGTCTTAGTTAGAATTGTCAGTGTGAATGATAGGCTGAAAGAATTGCAGTGATCCCAGTAAGAACTGTAAATGCACTGTATAGCCAAAGGACCATGGTGACCCCAGTAAGAACTATAAATGCACTGATGGAACAAGAAAAATGGACTGTAATGGTCTTATATGAACCATCTTTGTAGACGGCCCAACAGGTTGCCATGGTCTGGGTAGCTATCCTTGTAGATTGGCCCAAAAGGTTACTGCGATTTTAGTAGGTTATGTCTTTACATGTGACTAGGCCTAGATGACTACTTAAGATAGTGGGAATATGGTTGAGATTTATGATGATAAATTCTCCCATATTTATAAAAAAAAAAAAAAAAATTGCGCGGGAATTGAACTAGAAATCTAATAATTGGATATTGTGGCACAAGAGATGATTCTAAAGCCTAGCGATTTTTCGATCTTGCGATATGTCTAAATTATTATTTTTCTAATTTGAAAGGACGCAGCAGATTTTCTAGGTGTGTGAGTAATATCCATTCTTTGCGTATTGTAGTGAAATGGCATCCAAGAATATTGTTGTCGACTTAAACAAATGTGAGAAATTAGATGGGGAAAACTATGACATATGGCATCGCAAGATCCAATATGTCTTAGATGAGCAAGAGGTCTTGGAGGCCTTATCTCACACCCTTACTATGCCCGGGAAAGGGAACTCGGAACAACACAAAATAGATCAACAAGCCTATACCCAATGGGCTAAGAAAAATCGGTGCGCGCGCATAATTATGTTAAGCAGCATGCACAATGATCTAATGTGTGAGTTCGAGGTCTATGACGCTGCCCAAAGCATGTGGGAGGCTTTGAAATTGAAGTTTGGTGGAACTTCAGCCACTAGGTTGCGTGGATTAACCATGAGGTTCGACTCCTATAAGATGCGCTCTGACTACACGATGAAGCAGCATCTTAGGGCTATGTCAACTATGATCCGCGAACTTAGGTTGGCAGGAAACAACCTGACAAATGAACAGCAAGTACAAGCAGTGATAAGATCACTACCGAATTCTTGAAAAAATATGAGCCAGAACCTGACACATAACGAGAATATCAAAGACTTTGATGATGTCTCACGTCACTTGGAATTGGAGGCTGAGCGCTTAGAGGCTGCTAAGCCCAACCATACGGCCTATGTGGCTAATGCTGGTCTGTGCAAGGCATCAAGGCCTAAGCGCAAGAAGTCCAAGAATGGAGTAGCTGCTGGACATATTAAAAAAGTGTCAGGAACTTCTCAGCGCACCAAGAGAGGCAAGCGCGGGAAAAACAAGTCAAAATTAGAGTGCTTCAACTGCGGAAAGATTGGCCACTTCGCTCGTGACTGCACTGAGCCGAAGAAGGAGCGACCGAGCACATAGCGTGAGATAGAATTGGATTTGTGGAGTATCACCGAATTCCAACTGGGAGCCGTGATATCAAGGTGGGAAATGGAACTAGCGTGGAGGTACTGGGACTTGGTACCTACAAGCTGAACTTGCGGGGTGGCCACACTCTTTTCCTCCACAATGTGCTATACGTTCTCGAGATCCGACGAAACTTACTTTCAGTTGTTACTCTATTAAAACTTGGTTTTCGGATTGTTTTTTAAAACAATTATGTTTCCTTTTATTTGGGCCATGTGTTTTATGGCAATACTTTTCTTCAAGACGGTTTTATGATATTGGATTTGGTTTATTCTAATATAAATAAATCTATTGCTTTTCTTTCTTCATCTATTAATAATTTGGATTCATACACATGGCATGCTAGGCTTGGCCATATAGGGCAAGATAGAATGACTCGATTAGTTAGAGAAGGCCTGATAGGCAATCTCGCTAAAGTCATCTTGCCCACGTGTGAACATTGTCTAATGGGAAAAGTTAAGAGAAAACCGTTTGGAAAAGCCACTAGGGCCTCTTTTCCACTACAATTAATCCACTCAGACATCTGTGGTCCAATGAGTGTGAGGGCAAGACACGGAGGTGTCTATTTCATCACTTTGATAGATGATTTTTCACATTACGGTCATGTCTACTTAATCTCCCATAAGTCTGAGACATTGGAATGCTTTAGGCGATATCTAAGAATAGTCGAGAATCAGTTAGATAAGAGTTTAAAAACTCTAAGAACTGGCCGAGGACAAGAATATCTCTCTGAGCAATTTAAAAGGCTCTGTGATGAAAAAGGAATCAAAAGACAGTTAACGATGCCAAGTACGCCACAACAAAATGGCGTGGCGGAAAGGAGAAATCGAACACTGCTTGAGATGGTTAGGTCAATGATGGTGTAAGCAAACCTACCAATTTTTTTTTTGGGGGATGCACTTTTGACTGCTGCCTACATTCTTAACCGAGTGCCCTCCAAATCAGTAACTTCCACCCCATATGAACTATGGACCGGCGAGAAACCCAATTTGAGTAACTTGCGGCCATGGGGTTCAACGGGTTTGTTCATGATCTTTCTCATAAGTATGATAAATTAGGCCCTAGAGGGAAGAAGTGTATCTTTATAAGGTACTCAGAACACTCTAAAGGGTATGTGTTAATAGGTGAACAAACTGATAGAAGTGTATATCTTTATAAGGTACTCAGAACACTCTAAAGGGTATGTGTTAATAGGTGAACAAACTGATAGAAGTGTAACTGAAATTGAATCACGAGATGTGGACTTCATTGAAAATGAATTTCCAAGTAGAGGTGAGATTGATAGGAGTTTAAAACTTCATGAGATTGTGGAACAAGAGGAAAGTGCTCCAAGGAATTTAGTTGAGAATGAGGAAGAAATTCTTCAAGCTCCTACAAATGATAAAAAGGACTTAAATCTGAGTGGGAGCACACCGCTTGTCAATCAATCACAACAACCTCAGCCGCGTAGAAGCACACGTGAAAGTATTTCCCGTCATCGTTTTGAGATTGAAGGGGAAGCTTTTATAGTAGCTCCGCATGATGATGATGAGCCTAGGACAATTCATGAGGCTCTCTCATTTTCTACTAAAGATGAGTGGATGAAAGCTCTTAATGATGAAATTGAGTCTATGAAGACTAACCAAGTCTGGGATCTGGTTGATCTACCAACAGGGCGTAAGACTATTGGGAACAAATGGGTTCTAAAAGTCAAACGCAAGTCGGATGGATCAATAGATAAGTACAAAGCTCGCTTAGTAGCGAAAGGATATACCTAGCAGGAGGGTATAGACTATGAGGAAACTTTTTCACCAGTGATGAGGTTTGCTTCGATTCGCCTAATTCTGGCTATAGTAGCGAATATGGATTTGGAACTCTACCAAATGGATGTTAAGACAGCATTTCTCAATGGAGAACTAGATGAAGAGATCTATATGGATCAACCAACGGGTTTTGTGATCAAAGGTCAAGAGCGCAAAGTGTGCAAGCTCAAACGATCAATAATGGCCTAAAACAATCATCTAGGCAATGGTACCTCAGATTCCATCGAGCCGTTCTTTCGAATGGGTTTACGATGATCACAGAGGACCATTGTGTCTATGTTAAAAGGTCCAAGAAGAGTTTCATTATGTTGTCATTATATGTTGACGACATACTACTAGCTAGAAATGATAAAGGGTTAATAGTCTCCACAAAAGAGTGGTTATCCTTCAATTTTGAGATGAAGGATATGAGTGAAGCAGAATACATTCTGGGAGTTAAGATCTACAGAGATCGCTCAAAGAAACTTTTGTGTTTGTCCCAACAGACTTACATAAAGAAAGTCTTCGAGCGTTTCCTAATGAATGAATGTAAACCCATTGACACCCCTGTGACAAAAAGCGAGAACTTATCTAAAGAGTTATGTCCTAAGATTCAAATAGAAAAGGAAAAGATGGCCCGTGTCCCTTATGCTAATGCTGTGGGTAGTCTGATGTACACAATGATGTGTACTCGGCACTCCAATCTAATCCAGGACTGTCTCGCTGGAAAGCAGTCAAGAAGATTATGCGATATCTCAAGGGAACTGCAGACTATGTGCTGTGCTATCAAGGCTCAGATTTGCAGCTAAAAGGTTACAGCGATGCCGACTGGGGCAGTGACCTAGATGAGCGTAAATCAACCACTGGGTATGCCTTTCTGCTCAACAATGGCGCCATTACATGGAGCAGCAAGAAACAACCCTGTATAGCTTTATCCACCATGGAGGCAGAATACATAGCTTGTTCTGCAACAGTTCAAGAAGCTGTTTGGTTACGGAGATTCCTTAAGCATTTAGACATTGGCACGGATTCTTCAGATCCGGTGACAATATTCTGCGATAGCACGGCTGCTCTCGCATATGCTAAGGATTCTAAGTACCATGGAAGAACCAAACACATAGATATCAGATATCACTACATAAGAGACATGGTAGCGCAAAAGGAAGTGGTTCTGAAACACCTCTCTACAAGTCGCATGGTTGCTGATCCCTTAACGAAGCCCATAGCAAGAGATGTCTTTGAGGCTCATGTTAGGAATCTAGGACTACGTAAATTGTAAATGTATTTTGTGTTTCAAATGACATTGAGATGTAACCTTTCCTTTGGGATATTAATACAATATGATTCAGTTATTGTCTTTATTGTATTGTCTTTCTAATTCACACACAAGATATGTCAACAAGTTTAGATCGGCTCACTCACACGAGCGATCGCCTCTAGCGCTTGAGAAGCGAGTAGAGATGAGACATTGTGTTCTTACATACTTGTCTAAATGGATAAGTTAGTTGACACAAAGATATGTCGATTTTAGTGGGAGCTAAGATCAGGTCCAATGAGAGGACTATGCATGGGTTATCCCACAACCTATGTAGCATGTGGTTAGCCAAATGTGAGATCCTCTTTGACGCCTTGGAGGTGAGCAAATAAAGGAACTCGGGTTAGACGCTTAAGGAGCGGCTAGACTAAGATCTGTACGGTGTTGATATAGACATATGCTCTTTGAGAAAGAGAAATCCACCGTAGCATGTGTTTCATACTACATCTGCTTATTCGACCAAATGAGTAAGTGAGTAAATTGTTTCCCTATTTCTCACTGTGTGAGTCTCATTTTTTAAGTGTCATTTACTTTTGACTATGTCACAAGATGGAAGTTATAATATCTGCTACTTTGGCATGTTGTCTATAGCCATGATTAATACGGTCTAAAGAGACATTGCTGGAAAAGCGGTTTGACCAAAATTGAATGATATGAGTGCAAAGGGAAGATTCTTCGATATCGCATCTTTGATAGTGTTTGCTGATGTCAAACTATGACGCTACATACTGGTAGCGACTAAGATTGTGAACATATTGAAATGATTTAGAGATAGTCAAGCATTGTTCTGAGTTTTTCTGAAACTCAAGAGGGTTTCGAAAATACTTGAAACTGATGCGATCGAATGAGTCTAGGACATAACCAGACACTTTAGGGATGTTACTATGCTAGTCTTCTCTGGGAGAGATTTAGTGTATGTACTCCCACCTTTCTATAGATATGCTTGGTGGTCGCACAACCTATTTACTTGTATGAATAAGATTGAGAACATTAGAGAGATGCTGACCTGGGGTCATGCCCACTGTGTGCAAGTGGGAGATGTTAATTGGAGGGCCGCCCACGTGGAGCAGACCACTCCCCTATTCTACCTAACGCATGGCTTTAAGCCATGCGTTAAATGCTTTAAGCCATGCGTTACATGCATTACATGCATAGGCTGGCCTTAAGGGCTATATATAGCCCCCCCTCTTGCTTCAAAGATATAAGATAAGAACTCAGAAAAATCTCTCTCTCTTGTTTTTTCTCTTAAGATATTATTTAGGTTGTAGATTGTTAAAGCGTTACTCTAGTAGTACGCTTTACCACTAAGTGAAAACTTTTGTCTATTTGAAGAAACTTGTGGAGTAATTTTATAAGCTGAGCTTGAGGTACTTTTCGCTGTGCTTTCTAACAGAACTAATTTCACAATGTTTCATAAATTCAATATTAGGCATCATAGTCTTATCCAAATCATGCTTCAAAAACCACCCTAAGGACTTTAAGACCTTAACGATGTCTTCATTGGAACCCAGAATACTCCTCAACGCCAAAATTGAGAGTGCAATCTGATTACCGACACTCCAAGTAAGAATCCATGGGTCATCATATACAATCTCGGCAATGTCATTAGGTGTAAAGCCCAAATCTTAGAAAATTTAGATTTTGGATTTGACTATAACGGCAATTTTGGCAAAGAGAACCTTGGGTATTCTCTTAACCACTTGCTCGGTATGAGTAAGGAAGAAATCGCTCTCTTTGAAGAATGAAAGAATGGAATTCACCTTTTTTGGATTTCTCAAGTAAGAAAAGGCTAAGAAATTCGTTTGTTAATTTTGGATACCTATGCCGTTGGAGAGAGAGAGAGAGAGTGAGTGAAAGTTTTGTCGTATGCAGGTTCATTCTTGAGCTGTTGGAAACGCTTGTGTGACATGTGTTTATTCGATAGTGTGAAAAATTAATTTACACCCATCCGGTCTTAAGCTTTTTTCATTTAAATTACATATTGAAATTCAAAGCTCCTACAAAGCGCAATTGCTACATGTAAATTAACAAAAACATCAAGAGTTATTTGTCATCAACCACAATGGGATCCAACCAACCAAACCTCGGTCGCTTTTATTTTACAGATAAGATTGGCGTACTTCATGTTTAAAAAAACCATGAACGATAAAGCAATAAAAGTTGGACATGTAAAGTTGGCAGATTGCTGGAGATTAAGATAATTTTCTTTAAGAATCAGATCCAAAATCATACGCCAAACCACTTTAATTGGGTTTTAAAGTTGTCTGTATGCTTTGACATCCCAGCTAGCTCACCCCCAAAAAGATGGATTTTGATTTCCGACAAGTACGTGTAAAAAGCAACGCAATTACCATATCGATTCCATGATCCATCCATCGGTTTCTTTAAGTTTTTGCACCAAGCGTGGTCTGAAATCTGAACACGCCAAATGCAACTTTTCAGCAGATATATATTCAAGGAAGAAATTCTCTAGAGCCCCCCAAAACATAACTTTCGGCTCCATTTACGAACTGCGTAACAAATTTTTATGGATAAAAAGTACAGCATCTCAGAAAAATTAAAATAAAAAAAAGTCGCGACCTGCACGACTCAAGAGTGACCTAGCAAATAGCCTGCCTTTTGTTCATCGCATTCAAATGTTCTTTATCATGACTCATGCTTTATATAAATGTATGACACATGCCTTTACACTAAAAAAAAAATAGTTTATTTATAAAACAAGACCAATCTTCTCATGGTGTCTCGATTACTCCGCGTGTAGTACGCGTGTTTGGATTGATGCAAAGGCCATCGATCCTTTTCTCCTATAGCGGGAAGGAAGGGAGGGGTCCTTCTCTCATCTTCATCTATGTTTCTATGCTCCAACACGCAGTACTTTTCTGGTTGCGTGGCCAACTACTACTTTACAGCTTAAAGACAAGTTTCCGCGTGTAGTGTGGTCGAAGGTTCTTTTTTTTTTATTATTATTATTTAAATGTATCCATTGAATTTATTCGACAAATTAAAATTATAATTCTGACTTATCAATATAAGAAAATTAGATTATAAGTCAACTAACGCATCTATTCTAAAATATCTCTGCACACATAATAACAGACATTATGTTAATTTCTAAATCTCTCCAAAGAAAAAGAGAGCGCTCTATAAAACCTAATAACTAATAAAGTCTCAATCTTCCTTAGGGCTACTTAAACGAGCCGAAACCTAAAATAACAATTTTAAGGATCAATCAATGATTAAAAAACTTGAAGATTTTTAAATATTTTAGATAATATTTAAAAAAAAAAAAAAGTTCTTGAATCAATATTGCAATTTATAAATCTTTTGGAAATAATTCTCCCATTTAAAGAAAATTATTTATCTATTGTCCAAAGTAATATTATTTATTATTCTATTAATTTCCATGATTTAATATAATATTTAATTATTAAAAAATTATTTATTTATTTATATATTTAATTGATGGCCAGCGAAGAGAATAACTAAAACTCTAACTGCCTTTGCATTTCTCAGGACATGGCGCAGTAATCCTAGAACGAGCTTCGTAAATCAGACATTCTGAGTTCAAAACTCTGTATTGATCACGTACTTTCGCTGGACCATGACACGGGAAAGAAAAGTATTGAATGGGGTAGCTATATATATGGCTACGTGTGGGGTTCACAGGCCATGCATGATGTCTGTGCCAAGATTGGCCACGGCGTGCGTGACATTTGACGGCAGAAGGCGGCTTCAAATTAATAAACCCCAAAACAAGCATGAACAATATATATGAATCCGCCCTTGTGGGGTTTGACTGATAACAAAAAAAGGGTATTTTACATTGGTGGATATATGGTCAATTCCGTCAAGCAACAGGTAGGCCGGGTTTATTTCTCATTCATCGATCTAATTACCAATAAGTACTGTTTGGTCGTACTTTTCTGGACCAGTTGCGTATAAAAAATGAATCAAATGCATATACGTACTTTTCTTCTAGATGTTTATAATGTCAAAAGCACCGACGACGTAATGGCATTTCAACCAGCAACCCAAGAAAAATCAACCAATTTTCCAAACTTACCCAACTAACATAGAATTCTTCCCATCCCCGGCCAATCCCTGAGTTTTAACTGTTTTAGAAAATGATAAAAACATAGTATTTTTTACCATTATTTTATAATTCTGTTTTAAATGGAAAGTATTTTAGTAAAGTATAATCAGAAGAGTATTATTGTTTTATAAAAATGTCACTCATTGAAAAAAAAATTGTAAAATAATTATGTCTGTATAACTGTTTTTAATTTTCATTGACTTAAAAAAAGCAAAAATGTGATCATATGAATTTAATAAACTTGGGGCTACTGTCACGCCATGCGTGGCATGTGAATATCATATAATGGGAACGTGTGATATTACGCATTCAAATAATTAAAACGTAAGCTACTACGTAACTCTCTCGCCTTCTAGACTGGAATTACAGATGCCAAATGGTATCGTCTTTTCAGCTTGAAATTATCATTTATTCTAAAACAAATAAGATGTATATTTAATTATTGTATTATATTCTTATAAAGTCACAGTTTGAATTTAAAAACTTTGTTCTAATACATGTACGTGAAATTATCATTTCTCTCAAAAGTTTAAGTTAATAAAAACATATATATTTAAGTATTTGTATAATATTATTAACATAATGGACCAAAGTTTAATGATCTATTCCAATACATAAAAACACCATAAATCATTACTATATTTCAAAGAAATTCAGAAGCAAGTGGTTAATTAAAATCTCTTAACGTTATAATTTGTAAACCCAAATTAAAAGCCATATGAACGGCTCACTGGTTTTGTGAAATCAACCACTAGAGAATCTGATTATAAGTTATAACTATATTAAATTAATACTTTATAATTGTGAAGTGTTTTAAAAATATTAGGCAAAGAAAGAAAGTATAAAATTATCACTTATTCTAAAAGTTTAAACTGATGAGAATATATAGATTTTATTATTTATTTTATATTTTAATACCCTCCCTCACTTGTGACTAGACTCTCCCTCAATCAATTGCCCAATAAATATAATATTTAATTAAATTAGATAGAGTGTAAAGTTAAGATTCAAATTCAAGACTTTTATCCTGATAATATGTGAAATTATCATTTATTTTAAAAATATAAATTGATAAAAATAAATAAATTTTATTATTTAATTTATATGATAACAGACGAATGATTCATAAGGATAAACGTTGCATGTGATACCACATGCTCTATCGGTCAGCTCCACCATGTATAATATCCGCTTGATTGGTGGTAAATATTAAAAAATAGACCCGCATGCACCCGTTTATTTGATCGTTATATATATGTATAAAATATTTATTGATTATTTGTTTGAAACTATATATATATATATATATATAAATATAATAAGATGGCATCATTATGCATTAAGTTTTATTTTCACGCCATGTAACCTTTTAATCAACTTCATCTAATTGGTTGCTTTTTTATTAGCTACTTCCACGAACTGATGAACTCTTGTAACCTTCGATTCCTACAAATCACTCGTACGTACAATCAAATAAGTAATAAAGTTTATTAACTTTTTCATGGTTTTAAGTAAAATAAAATGTATTTCGACTCTATTAGTTTGAAGTAAATTATTAAATATAGATATCTATGCTATATTTACGAAAGTACGTTTTGATTTGCACGTAATCTCGTGGAAAAAATACGAAAATAGTAGAGATTCCATCAATATTACCATGACGACAATCGAAAAAGGATGGGTTTATACAGCCGACACTTGTACATTCTTTGAATAAGCTCTACTCGAGTCACATGTCCAACGCCTTAAACTAAGAGCCAAAAAATTGTTCTCGACGCTAAAGCCGCACACCCAGACAATTATGTCCCGATAAATCAGTAAATCAACTTTCATTTTATTTAAAAAAAAAAAAAAGAAAAGGAAAAAAATATGTCGTTGTTTGTCGTTTAAAGACATTTAGGTATTGCCGTTGGCCTCGAGTAGAGAGAGAGAGAGAGGCAATGTCACTATTTGACCGGTGAATTCACATTTCATCGTGCAAAGTTCCAATGTCCTCGTCATCACTTGTCGAGTAGAGAAGTCCAGTCAAAACATTGCACCTTGGCCAACACCTTCCACTCTTCTGTGTCTCCCTTCCCTATTAAGTTTGAGCCTCTTCCCTAGCACCCCCAAAATCTTCTCATATAGTTTGAGCCTCTCTCAACTCGTTGTCCCTCTCCAAATCTTTTCCTGTACAGGCACATATATAGCCTTCAATTGTAACAATCGAAAATTGTAACGGGCCAGTTATAGAAATGGGTTTTTCAAAGGATGAGAAATCAAAAAGGGTTTTGAGGGGTTTGAAGACTCTGTTCTTCTTGATCAGCATGCTAATTTCTTTGCTGCTTTTCTCGGCACCGGTTCTTTTGGTTGTAGCGGATATGGTGCTTCCTTCGGCGCTTCTTTCTACTTTTCTTTCTTCTGCCCCTCTCTCTTTTCAGACTCTCTCTTCGCATTTCCAAGACTACGATTTTCGGTACTCCCTCATCGATATACCTCTCATATCCTTCATAAGATCGGCAATCATAATCTGTAAGTACAGAAAAAAGAAATATTTGTAACAATCGTTTTTTTACCCTTTTGGAACTAAAATAATTGATTTTTCCCCCGGTATTCTTTCATTTTTCCAGGTGTTTATAGCTTGTGTGATGGGCCAAGGCTTTCACGGGGACCGTATTTGGGAATTACGACGATGTGTTCGGTGTTATCTCTAATGTTCGTGTCGTTGAAAGCTGCGTATATGTTTGGCGTTTCGGGAACCGCTGGAGGAGAATATGTTAGGACCACGGAAGTAGCGTTGTTCATATGCTCGCTGGTTCTGGCTGTTGGGCATATCATCGTGGCCTATAGAACAAGTTGCAGGGAGAGACGAAAGCTTCTGGTTTACAAAATCGACATTGAAGCAGTAAGTCTCTTCTCTATTATCTCACAGATGAATTGGAAATCTAATCTGTGCTAATTATTATTATTAGGGGTGTAATTCTTTGATTAAGATTAGAAAAGTCTTGTGATATATGAGTTAGGAGGTATCTGGCCCCACACCATTAAAAATGAAAGAAGAAATGAAATTTCAGCAATCTTTCATTGCAAGGTTTGAATTTTTGTGCTTCTGGAAGGTCAAGATTATAACATTAATTACCTAGAAAGAACGACCTCTTCTTAGGGGGATTCCTCGTTGGGTCGGACAAATTATGTCGAACTTTCAAGTAGATATCTCTTGAATGTTCACGATACTCTCTTGATTTTATTCTATGTTCATTAAAGAAGATGATGATCTTTCTGTTATCACCTAGTGCTCGATTTCGTTTCATCGATGATTTTTTCCCGAATTTATGTGCTCAATTTTTACTTGAATTATTTACTACTGCCTCTGCTGATGTGCTTGATTACCTTCTTTCTTTCACGTATCCTTGAAGTTACTATTATTTCTATTTGGGATGTGACTGATTAATATCTTATACTCAGAAAAATAAAAGATTAAAAGAAAAAAGAAAAAAGATCAACTAGTATTAAATTGAGCTCGAAACAAGTTGATGTTATGCGTGTTTAAAATAAATAAAAAGGCGTGGTCACATAATTATTATAAGAGTAATATTATACACTATATTACCATCTCACTTGCATTTTATTATATATGATATGACGCATTTATCATTATTTAATGATAAATAAGTATTTAATAAATAATCATTTAATAACGATAAATGTGTCATAAGATTCAAGTAGAATGGTATTATGATATATAAAATTTTTCTTATTATACTATTTAGAATTGAGTTTTGTTACATATAAGCATAATCGCATACTAATCTGTATATTAATATTGATTTATTCGTATTTAAAATTTAAATTAACACTGTTTTTAATAAAATTTACTTTTTAGTCAATCACATCATATTGGTGCATAAATTAGTACACAATTATACTTATAACTATATTTTTCCTTTAGAATTTAGAGATTTGACTTGTTCCTCCAGCCCTCATGTTTTTATGTTCAGCGAATCTTAATGGGTAGCCGCCCCTGGGAAACTAAACACCATGAGAGTATGTTGACCATGTGCCATTTTTGACAACATAGTCACAACCACTACTTGGCAAATAGAATACTATTGTTGTCTCTTTTATTATTAATCAATGTGACCGTTGATAATAAATAATAATAATGTTGAAAGGATTTGAAATAATAGGTCATGTTATGTCATGTGCGCAGGTTTCAGCTTTCAAGAATGGGTTTCTAAGGTATCAGAAGATTTTGCAAGAAAGAAAGGGTGAAGTGAACCTAACAATGAAGCAGATATCATTATGATGATATGTTTTTTCATATGGTAATCAAAATCTTCAGAGGCGTGAGATTTCAGGTAATATTTTAAAACTGGTTTTGTCAACTAAATTTCATCAAAACCCATGTCCATGTGCTACTACCAAACGCACATTTGACTCCTTAATCTATTATGTTTCACTAACTTCTAGTAACCAACCGTCACCTTATGCCTCTCTGGTTTTTTTTTTTTTCTTGGGTACAGACTCATTCATTCGAGGAAAACCAGGCTCCTGGAGATCGAACATGTGGGAAACTAACCATCGGCTATACTGTAGTAAACAAGTGTTGGATAAGTTTTATTTGTCACTATAGAGGTTGGCTGGCTGGCTGGCTATGATGTCGGCATGTCTGTCTAACTTGTAGTCGTCTCCTCTCTTTCTAGAGATGTATACTCAATATTTGTACATGAAAATCGAAGGGTGAAAGAATTGGCCGAAGGCTTTCTTCCGAACCGTACAATATATCGACTTTATTCTTTGATACTCAATGAAGGGTACTATCTCTTAAGGAATCAAAGAGTGAGCTATCCCTGTGTCCCTGCATCGAGGTTCCCTGTAAATTCAGCGCATGGATCTTTCCGCAGTGATGCCTCAATTAATTTAGTATCCAAAATGCAGCGCGTTCAAACAAGCGTAGGCCTATGAGAAAACAGGGGATCACTTCTGTTGTACAGCCAGCCAATGAAGAAAATTAATTCCTCCCAAGAGGGGAAAAAAAAAAAAAAAAAAAAAAAGAAGAAGAAGCAAAAGCTAATGAATTCTTCGCGGTCAGGTTCAAACGAGGCCGGTGGTGCAGTTCAATTTCTCCTTCTCGGGGGATTGGAGGTTTTAAGGGCCTTGTTCTGTTTCAGTTGACAGACACGAGCAAGCTTGTAAAAATTTTAACTGTGAGGCTTTGACAGCCACTTTTATTAGAGTTTATGGGGGCTTTAAACGTGAACCCTTTGTTAATAGAAAAATTCTATAAACCATATTCTTATCCCACTAATTAAGATATAGTATACTTATCATCATTTGATTTATTAGTTATTACATGCTTATTTATCAGATAATGAATATGATATATCTTATTTAATAGAATGAAGGTATGACAAGAGTGTGATATTTTCCTACTAATATGGTATTTTTTGACAGTATAATAATAATACATATTCTGTATTTATAGGTAATTGCAAATTTATTATTTTAAAAAATTAGTACTTAAAAATTCAAGAAAATTGTAAGTCATGCTTCCATACTCGAGAAAATCAATCAAAGGTATAATTTGAAGAGTCGTGCTACATAGCAGCCATTGTAGCAGTGCACACATTGCACACACTACGTGGCTGCTTCTGTTGCTTTCTTTCTTTTTTTCAAGCAGAACGTGTTTCAAGTAAAACAGGTTTTACTTTCTTCCCCCGTTTGAATTTTGCATCAATCCCATCTTGAAACCTACCCTCTTCCCTTGCCAGGAACCTGCGTCTCTTCCCAGCGGCACCCGCGACTCGTGTACTGGCATACAATCCAACTCTCTTGAAACATAGATGCTTAGATTTTCTCAACTCGTGTCTATTTAGTTTTGTAACCAATAGATTAATAGTAGGTAATGAACTTCATAGAAGTTGAAAGAGATATAACTCAAGATTTTCATATGGAAATAATGACATTGATTGAACTTGATCTCCACGGTGAAGCAAAATTTGTGCAAAATTTGTGAGATTTTTGTCACTAATTACATCTACTCCGCACATCAGCTAGTAATACAATCACCAAATTCAAATCATAGCCAAAAACCCTAAATTATTATCAATTTGGAGAAAATTACAAAAACCAAGAAATCAGTGAAATCACAGAGAAGTCAGGGTGGGGTGGGGCAAATCACAAACAAAAACTCTAGATTCTTATCAATTTGGGGCAAATTACAGAGACATTCAAAGAAAAAAAACCAAGAAATCACTGCGACGGGGAGCTGCTGAAGAAGGGTTGCGGGCACCGTCACGGGACTGAGGGGACACCGTCGCGGGACTGAGGGGGCAACCGCATCGCCATCGCGAGACTGAGAGAGCTACTGCGTCGCCATTGTGAGACTGAGGACGTTGAAGGCTCGAGCCACCATCGTGAGACCAAGGGAGCAACCGCATCGCCATCGTGAGACTGAGGACGTGGAAGGCTGACGGGTGAAGGGAGGGGGAGCTGCAGAAGAAGAGTCGTGCCGCAGAAGAAAAGTCGTGGAACTGAGTGGGCAACGCGAGATTGGAGGGGTTGAAGGCTGTGAAGAGAGGGGGAACTACAAACGCTTGGGTACGTGTTGTATCTGCTTCTGCTCTTGATGTATCTGATCCTCGTGTTCTCGACGGAATCCTGGTTGTGCTCAAAGGGATGGGGTCGGTTTAGGGTAGAGCCAGTTCACTTGTTAGTGAACCCGGTTTACACGTAATGAGTGCAATGATTGCTGCCAAATAGTTGCTGCTCTGAAGATTTATTCTAATTTGAATCACTTATCATCACTATTAAAAAAATATATATATCTACATCACAAGTAATGATGCGGTATGAAATTCTATTCACCACAATCTCCCCTTTAAAGATATGACATTCTCGTCAAATAATTTTATCATGTTATAAACTATCTTGAATTGTATGACCACATTTATCTAGTCGTCAAATGCACAGTGCATAGTGCTAGCATAGTGCAGCATAGTAAGCTAGCATAGTTCCCTTTGTACGCCTATATATATCGTTGAATTCTTTAAGAAATATATAAGTTTGATAACAGATCAATAAGAAAATCTCCTCTCTCGTTCTCTCTCAATTTTGAAACCATCTCTCTATTTTGATTGATTCATAACACGTTATTAGCACGATGCAATTTTTTCCACCGCCTACCAAGCCACCTACCAGGCCAAGTACTCCACCTACTCCAACACTCATCTCTCTTTGGCCAGCCGGAATACTGTTGCAGCGGTGCGTATGCTACACCAAACACCTGCAAGCCATCGGCATACTCTCAGACCTTACTTTTCACTTGATCTTCCAAAGCTTCAGTCATAGGCTTGTCAAACTGGACAAGAACCTGAACTGCCAGTTCAGGACTAAGAGTGCCGTTCTGAACCATCTCGTCCAAAGTCTCTATCAGGCATATCCCGATCGTTGACCTCCGGTAAAGTTCAAACGTAGCCATTATCCGTCAGTACCACACAAGCCGAGGTCCCCAACATTCGAAAAGAGAGGGAGCAGTAGAGCTTTTATTTCATTTTGATAACAAGCTGGTTACAGAGGGGCACGGATTCTGGGAGGCGGTGCAGGTCGACCTCGGACTCAAGCTAGCTAAAGATCTGGAAGGTCGAGCCGAAGTCGCTGCAGCTTCGGGATGGTCCTCGCAGAAGCCACGGCCCCTGGTTTTTCCTGGCAATGACAGAAGAGAAGGAGGCTGGCGAGCAACTTCTGGTGACGAAAAAGAGTTATCGTCATGGGAAACTACTTTGCAGCTCCGGTTGTTCAGATTGTCTTCCGACCGACATGTCCAAGCTCACCCTGATCTAGGACGACAGGCCGATCTCCACCGGCCACCACAATCGCTGGAGCTTTAGATTGTTAGCCAGGAAATGACGTCGCCGAGGGTCGAGATCGGTTGGTGCTGTGCTGCACCGGGGTTTGCATGGAGGATAAAGACATGGAGGAGGGTATGTTCCAGGTGAAGAGCGTGGACGAAGCTATTAGTGTTCTGCTGCTGCAGAATCCATGAGACCTCTCCACGAACCCCTCGATCACCTCCTTGCTCAGCGGCGCACCACCCGACAAGACCGACTGCAGCGAGCTCAGATCGTACTTGGACCGTATCTGATCAGCACCGTTAACAAGCGCCACCAGAATGGGCGGCACCAAGGGGAGGTAGGTTACTCGGTATTGTTTGCTGGGTTTTGTTTGGGTGACTTCTATCCCAACTGGAAGTGGGTGAACTCGCTGAGTGGGTACACAACGAGGTTGACCAGGAACCTAGAGGATCTAAGAGCAGTCTGCGATGAAATTATTAGAGAACACAAGGAGAAGATCAAACTGGATTCTCAGTTGCGAAACCTCCTACGTGATTATGACGCGACGCACATGAAGGGAAGCAAGATCGGTGAAGGGGTGCCGATAATTCTGGTGCCCAACGCGTCTCAGACGTTGATTTGAAAGTTTGACCATTAAAAAAAAATGAAAGAAAAATAAAAATAAATAAGAAAGGCAGCAATGATTTTGCCGACAAAGGTGGGTGGGAGGTGAGCTGGGTTCTACCCCAGGAAAAGGAGGTGCTGGAGTCCATGAACGTGGCCGACTTCACTGACGATGGATCTCACATGCAATTTTCAAGAGTGGACCTTTATCATTTCGGCTTTATGCAACAAAGTCATTAAAGGAAACATGGAAGTTTGAAAAAGAAGCTTTATTTTATACACCATTACCTACAACTTACTTATTTTTATTTTCTGACAGGAGCTGTATATCGTGATTTTTTTTAAATACACGGAGGTCCTGGTGACACTGAAGATAGTAGTTTTCAAGTAAGTTTTTTAATATATTATTTATAATTTTTGAGGTGAGTATTAATAATTATTTCTCAAGATATATCTGTGGTGAATTAAAATTTAAATAATTTATATTTCAGTTATATCTGTGGTAAATTTTTATTCTCATAATTAATATACAAGTTTTATTTATTCTTTTATACTTGTTATGAGTTATTGATGTTAAATTTCATATTGAAATAGAAATTGAACATCCCTGAAGGATTGTGTACCAAAAGCTCATTATGATTAATGCACCTGAAGTTGCATAATTGAAATTGTGTATTGAAAAGCCACTAAAGAATATATATTTAAATGAACGTCTCGAATGTGCTCCTGAAGTAGCAATATCAAGTGCAAAAGTTCACAATATATTCTAAATTTATATCTGATCTTTTAGTGGCTGAGTAAAATAATGAGTTTTTGATAAGAATCATTAGTTATGTCTTACTAGATCTATATCATTCCCTGAAGTGAATGATAATGAATTTATATCATTCTATTCCCTGAAATGAAAAGAATGATGCATTTCATTCAAAGAAACTAAGAGATTAGACGTGATAATGAATATCTTTTCGGGCCAGAAACTCGTATTAGAAAAGCTGTAAGCTTTCTCTTTGAGATAATATTATACAAATTATTGAATCAAATATTATAATGCATCAAAAGGTGATATGATTCAAAATATTTGTATCTTTTCATGGTTATCTTGATCATCCAAAATCAATTATGATAAGTCGAATGATTTTCATATGGACGTCAGTAAAAGAATCTTCTAAAGAACCAGAAGATTCTTTTACTATAAAGTCTTACCACCAGAAGTGGAAAGAAAAATTTGCCAGAAGCAAATAAGATGAAATAATTCGACGTTATCTTGATTATCATATGTGAACCAGAAGTTCAGATGATAATTAAATTTTGGATGCAATAAGATAAAAATGTCTCATATTCTAGCTGCTAAAATCCCAGCGAGGATTGTAGTCCCTGTAGGACAATTAAGAAATTCAGCAGTCTAAAGACATGTCTAAAGGCATGTGAGACTTATTGATACAAAAGATAGAGTATCTCAAAAGAGAAAAGCACAAATAATTTGGTGCTCCTGAAGAGGCCATACCCACAAAACAAGCAATAAAGTCCATCCAAATTTTCTGTATAAAATTCTCCTATATAAACTCTTGAAGAGTATAAATCTCCTGAAGAGTGCCTTCTGAAGAGGTTTTTCATGAAAATGTCTTCCCTTGAAGAGGGACAGGTACCTAAAAATAACGAGATCTCGTTACATTTCATGAATAATGGAGAAATTATTGATAGAAATAAAATCGTTGTTGACAACGTATTTCTATATGAGATGGCAATTGACATTACCAGAAGTAATGATGAAAAGTGAATCAAGAATCGTCGAAGAATATGACGTAAAATATTGGCCAAATTTGAAAGAAACAATTTCTGCAGAATTGATTCATTAGTAAAATATGATACATCGGGACTTATAGTCCAAACACCTAAAGAGGTGATGCTTGTTGAATGTCAGTGGGTATTTATGGAAAGAAAATAAATATGTGATATATAAATCACGAGTCAGTTTCTCAATTCCTGCAGAATTGATATCACTAAGTAAAATGTGATAAATATGGACTTAAAGTCCAAACATCTAAAGATGTGATTTTTGTTAAATATCAGTGGATATTTATATATATGATATAAAAAACCTGAAACTTTTAATATGAAAATGTGATATAGAAATCACAAGTTAGTTTCTCGAAGAAACAATATTGATATGATTTTAAAGTGGTTGAAATCATATTGAGATTTTTATTAGCTTGAAAGTTACCGAGAGTTTGGATATGCATGATTAACTGCATATTTATATGGATCATTGGATCATGATATATATATGAAAATCCCTGAATGATAGAAAATGTCTGAAACTTCTAATATGAATACATCTGGAAATATGTATTCTATCAAGTTTCAAAGATCCTTATATGATCTAAAGCAATCCAAATGCAAATGAAAACAAGCTATTATTGCAGTTTATATATATGATTTAAATGTCATTGAGGCTCCAGAAGAGCTCATAAAAACTGCACATATTTGAAATATAAATATGAAACCCTTGCGGTTTCAAGGGGAAGATGGATGATGTTATTAGTCATGAAATACCATCTTTTAATACAATTAGTATTTCAGATTCATATTATGGGTTTGATATGAAGTGTGCATTATTAAAGAAGAAATAAAAGGGAGCACACAAAACATCTACTAAAAGATAGAAACACAAATATGAATATTTGTGAAATATTATTTTATTATCTTGAAGCAAGAATTACAAAAATTTGAGACACTTTGCCTCATTCTTCAAACGCTCTTGTTATTCAAGAATCTGCATAGCATCCCTATCTAAAGGGGTGGGCAATCGAAAAGAAGATTTAAGTAAGGATTTTAAATTCCTATTCTCTTTCTTTATTGATTCTATCTTCATGTTGGACTCCAGAAGAAGTCGCTGAAGTATAGCAATATTCTCGTGGAGATTGTCAACTCCACAAGTTCTGGATTGCAGTCGTTGAGAAAATGCGACAATGGATGATGAGTATCGGGTACCGAGACTCACAAGCTCATAGATAGTTTCATTATCTGACCTACGAGTCAGATCATTATATTGTATGATAGCACCTGTGGTAGAAGTAGGAACAACTGATGAACGAGGTGCAGAATACCTCATATATTGACCCTGAGAAGATTGCTGAGCCATTGCAGAGAAAGATTGCAGGATAAGAATGCAGAAAGAGATTGTAGAGTAAAAATGCAGTATGATTACAGAAAAGTAAAGAAGATAAGATGCGAATGAAGATGAACTGAATATCTCTTTTATAGAGAAAATTATGATACAACATCTCTCGTGAAGCAAGAGAAAAGAGATGAAATATAGCTTCATAGCTCTGCGGCGCCTGACAGCTGCGGTGCCTGACAGCACGCCTGACACCTACAGAGGAGTTGAAAATCCGCGATGCTTGTCTGATCTTAAAAGGCTAGCCACCGTTTTTATTAAAAAATGAGGTTAGCGGTTTAATGTTGATGAATTCTCCACTAACTGTGTTATTTACAAGAACTCCAGAAGAGTACAACTCCAGAAGAGTAGTGATGAGCAGAAAGATCCAGTTGTGATTATTTTATCAACATGGATCAAGTCCACAGTTAGTTAGATGTACAGATGCAAGTTATCTTTCAGATACACACAAGAAGATCATTGCAATTCATGAGAAGAAAGTTGAAATTGATATCAAGAAGGTACGGTCAAGTAAAAATCTGGCAGATTTATTCACTAAAGCATTACCAACTGCAACATTTAAGAAGATTATGCAGAACATTGGAATGCGGAGGTTTGAAGACCTGTTATCATGCACTACCAACTGCAACATTTAAGAAGATTATGCAGAACATTAGAATGCAGAGGTTTGAAGACCTGTTATCATGCACTTTTCAGGGGAAGTAATGTCTTGAAGACTTGTGCTGATTGTACTCTTTTTCCTTCGCTAAGGTTTTATCCCACTGGGTTTTCCTTTGCAAGGTTTTAATGAGGCAATCCTAAAGCACTCGGCGATACACATAAATACTGTACTCTTTTTCCTTCGCCATTGATTTTTTTTCTCACAGGGTTTTTCCTTGGCAAGATTTTAACGAGGCATATTCTTTAAATATGGTCATCCAAAGGGGAAGTGTTATAAACTATCTTGAATTGTATGACCACATTTATCTAGTCGTCAAATGCATAGTGCATAATGCAGCATAGTAAGTTAGCATAGTTCCCTTTGTACGCCTATATCTATCCTTGAATTCTTTAAGAAATATATAAGTTTGATAACAGATCAATAAGAGAATCTCCTCTCTCGTTCTCTCTCAATTTTGAAACTCTCTCTCTATTTTGATTGATTCATAACATATCATGATTTTAAGTCACGCACTTTTTAATTTTATTTGACTTTGATATCATTTATGAAGATCTAATAAAACCCCTATCAAAACATACGAGAAGTAAAGGCGTTGATCTCATTTCTATTTTTTTTTTTAAATTCAACTCATAAAAATGGATTAAATGAAAGTCGGTGTTGAATATTCGTTTGTAAAAAAAGAAAGTTATTGATTTTTTAGATGGAACGATTTGGTTATAAACTTTGAGAAATTAAAAATATAAAAAATTTATAATACAAAGAATATTTCTGTAAATAAATAAAGTTCTAAAAATAATATTTTTATATAAAAAATAAATAAAAGTATGCTAGCGTGTCTGCTAGGTTTTCTCTTACCATTTCCTGGAAACAAATTCCAAGTTCCAACAGTCAGTGCGGGCTCATAGCAGAAGCATACATCAAAAGAGTGAGCGAAAGAGAGAGATTGGGGAACCAAAATGAGGTTCAATTTCGACTTGTACGATTCGGATATAGTGCAAACGCGTTCCGTCACGCCCAAAGATGAAGTGCAATGGGTTCCCCTCCACAACCACCCCGTCTTCACCTCCACCGTCGCCCATGCGTCTATCGCCTCGTTTCCTGGGAACCTGGTGGCATGGGACGGTGCCTCCCGACTCTACTTCTGGGACTCCCACAAGAATTGTCTCCATCGCATCTCTATTCGCCTGGGCGAGCCCGAACCCACTTCTGTTCTTGCTGCTTCGCCCTCTAAGGTTCTCTCTCTCCCTCTTCTCTCCCTCTAATTTACAATTTTTACGCTCTTTTCCCCTGACTTGCTGGTAAATGAAAGGTATAACTCAATATGGTTTAAAATTTGATCTTCTTTTAGTTCTATATGTTTTTTTTTTTTTTTTTTTTTTTTTTTTCTGTAGTATTGCAGCCCAACTTGAGTGTCTGGGAAGTTGGGATAAATTCTTGAAGAGTTGAGTTGAGAATAATCATTTTGGTTCTAAAATTGGATGGCTTAGTATTATCACATGAGCTAAGCAAGCATAAAGGCTTTGAAAGTTTGCCCCTCTTATTTTTATTTTAAACCTCTTCTTCTCCTCATGCTCGAATGCTACATTTAGTTCTGTTTCATTTTTTAGCTTGAAGTGCTTCGCTAATAATATCATCGGTTAATAGGTATTGCAAGCAGATATGGAGCTCAACTTTGTAGTTCATAAAATCTCCATCAATAGGAATGGATCGGCACTACTGCTTGCCGGTTCAGAGCGTTTATACATCATGTACCTCTATGGGCATAATTCATCTGAAGAGAATACAATAATTTGCAGGTACTAGCAACATGATGCCATTTTTTTCACATTTTCTGCATGTGGAGTGGGGCGTCTCTGGAAGCAACACCTGGTGAAATCACTGAAATGTGACTTAATCTGGCTGACTAGTGACTGAATTGTATTTTCGCATCCAAGTTGGGGCGCACTTCTCTTTAGAATACAAACTTTTAAACCCTTCCGATCTGATGGTAACTCTTGATATCCAAAATGTCTGCAACCCCCCTTCCCCCCGCGGGGAAGTTTAACTTATGATATAATGGGTGTATTGATGTGTTAAATTTTCAATTTTCTTGGTTATTATCTGCTATGCAATTGGTTATAGTGTTTCCATTGAGAATATTCTTATTGTACCTTTCTTACAGGACTGTTACTGTCGGTCCACAAACCTATTCTGATGGCAGCAATGCCATACGTATGCTACAGGTTTCATGGCACCCATATAGTGACACACACCTGGGAATACTTTCTTCTGATTCAGTTTTCAGGTATAAGTTAAGTTATTTTTTATTTGTTTTGTTTACCACTTTTTTACCTTTTTTTTTGTGGGGGGGGTGGGGGGGGGGGGGGGGGGCGTTCTTATTAGGTTCAGGTAGTAGCATGCATGTTATTGCATTAAAACTGTACTACATATTTGTAATGCCCCAATGAAAGGTCCAAACCACATAGCTTATACTCCAAAAAGACTAGTCAGTGATACAATTAGAGCCTTATTGGAACCTTATAAAGAGCAAGAACTTCTCGTTTCCAAGTAATGTCGGATTCCATACACTATCCACCCTTATCCTTATCATATGGGGTATAACAATCTCCCCCCTCAAATTCCCGGGCCAATCTGTCGTAGGTGGCACAGCTCAAATCCCACATTTTTGGTTGTGATAGGCTTTGATACCATTTGTAATGCCCCAATGGAAGGCCCAAACCACATGGCCTATACTCTAAAAGGACTAGTCAATGATATGATTGGAGCCCTATTAGAACTTTATAAAAAGCGAGAACTTCTCATTTCCAAGTAATGTGGAATCCCATACACCACCTACCCTTATCCTTATCATATGGGGTATCACAATATTGGTTGGTTAATGACTTATTTTTGTAGGGGAATATAATAAAGAGATGTTCAAAACAAAAAGGCTGCATCATATAAAAAAACCCAACTGCTAAACTTCCATTTGTTTCTTCTTTTTCAACACTCTCTGAGTCTCCGTTCCGTTGGGCGGCTTCTCTAGGTTTTAATGGGCTGAGTTTTTGTGATTTTGTTGTTTCTCTTTTTATTTTTTATTCCCAGTTAGGGGTTCCTCTCATATATTTTTTATTACTTGGATTGTGCCTTTTGTTCTCTGATAAATTATTCGATTAGTTTTTTAAAAATAACCTTCCATGTGAAGTGTTATGTTGGTAATAATTATGGGTTCTGTAAAAGATTTGGGGTTGTATTAAGACTTATACATGAGAACCATTGGTTAATTCTTATCTGGTCTTACTGTTTTTTTTTTTTTTCATTTTCTTTTAGAATCTTTGATTTGTCTTCAGATCTTGTGCTACCAGAGCAAGAATATTATTTGCAGCCTGTGGAACCAGGTCGATCCAGGAGTGCCACATCAATCTGCCCCGTTGATTTTTCTTTTGGAGGGGATCACTTATGGGATAGGTTTAGCGTAAGTTCAGTTGAAACTCACAATGACATTGACTTTTTGAGACATTCTTAATGCATAAATTCCTGCTTCCCCCCCCCCCCCCCTCCCCAAAAAAAAAAAAAAAAAAAAAAACCCAAATTAATATAATTGTGACCAATGTCAATAATACATTGGTGCACTTTTTACCCAAATCTGTCTTATTCTTTGCTTAATGTGTGCGCTCATTCATGGTAGGTTTGTTCACATCAATGAAAACAGTTCTAATACTACACTTTGTGTTTACTTATAAAAAAATTACTATGCTTTGTGTTTGCTTGCAATTATTCAGAATGACATTCCATGGACATCAAACCATTCCGTTCTTCCTGTGGCTCAGCTGATATTTTCTGGAAATCAAGAATCATGATCCACGTTTAAATGCTGTTTCCTGCACTTCTTGACTTAGTAAATCTGGATTTGAACTATTTTCATATAATCTTCCATGAATTAATCTTGTTTGTTGCAATAGATTTTGTGATTAGCAGTTTAATCTGTAGCCGTTTTTCTCATCTATTGGTTCACTTTTATGCCACTGTGCAGGTTTTTGTTTTATACACCGATGGTACAATTTACATCCTCTGCCCAGTTGTTCCATTTGGAAGGTAACAATAAATTATGATCTACCTGTTCTTTTCTTCTTCTTTTTTCTCCTTTCCTTGATGTTTTAGAGTTACTTCTTGAGAGAGTTATTGATTGATACTTCAACGATTAAGATTCAACCTGAAGAGACCTATTTTGCTCATTACTATTGGAGTGGCATGCCATGGAGGAAGCTGGATGCATCGTTTTATGATGCACCCAGATTCCTTATCCAATGTATTGGTTGTTCAATAAGGCTGCAGTTTCTTGATGGCTTGCTGAAAGTTTATTCTGAGTGTGCCTTTTTGCTTGTTGGCTGACAATATTTATTGAATGTGAGTATGTTTTGTTTTTGTTTTTTTGTTTTTCCTACAGTTTCTACAAGTGGGAATCTATACTTGAGATACACACAGATGCTCATACATTTGGGCTGCAATCGGCCAATTCAACAGCTGTTAGCAATTCTAATGTAGCAATTTCTTGGCTGGAAGCAACATTTCCTGAGTTTGCGGACTCAGAATTGGAAGGGGGAGATCTTTCTATGCTAAGAGCTCATCCTTATGCTTTATTTGATGCATCACTTTCCTTGCAGGTATCTTGTAACACCCCATTCCCGTAGGATAGAGATATCACTAACATTCATAGCATAGTACCCGGTAAAGAGATTCATATTTTGAAATACCTCATTTATTGAAAACATTAATTAAACTGAACATAACTGTTTTTTTTTTTTTTTTGAAAACATGAAACTAAAAACGTAAAGTAAAAACATAAACTAACCCTACGCATAACTTTTTTATCCAAAAATTATAAAAGAAATTAAGTCCTTGCACTAGATCTACTCCTGGTCCTCCAGCTTTACATCCTTACAATCATCATCTGTGACAGTTAAACGTAGAAGAGAACCAAGAAACAAAAACAAAAAAAATGAGTCGAATACTCAGTAAATAATACATCATACCGTAAAATATAATTTAGCTTAGACCTAATTTTTGAAAGACTCTTCAAACAACATATATCATTCATAGATTCTCATAACATGTCTATTCATCATCAACATGAGCAGAAACATACATAATCATGGCACACATATAACGTGAATGCATAAATTACGTGTTTATCTTATCTTTCATTTATTATATGGTGAACCATGCTTGAGTCTGTGGCACCACATAACGTGTCATAACATAGAGTGAAACACGCTTGAGTCCGTGTTCACTTAACATATGGTGAACCATGCTTAGGTCTGTGGTACTGCTTATCATAACTTGTGGTGAACACGCTTAGGTCTGTGTCACCTTTTAACATATCATGGAGTGATATGGTGAATCATGCTTAGGTCCATGGCACCTCTTATCATAACTTGTGGTGAACACGCTTAGGTCCTTGTCACCCTGAACATAACTTGTGATGAACATGCTTAGATCCGTGTCATCCTTAACTTAATTTGTGATGAATACGCTTAGGTCCATGTCTTCCTTAACATATCTTGTGATGAACACGTTTAGGTCCATGTTATCCTTAACATAACTTGTGATGAACACACTTAGGTCCGTGTCATCCTTAACATAACTTGGGGTGAAACACAATTAGGTCCATGTTTCACATAACATATAGTGAACCATACTTAGGTATGTGGCATCGTCTTAACATAGCTTGTGGTGAACACGCTTCGGTCTGTGTCACCCTTAAACATCTTATCTTTCTTAATGCATGAGAACTTATTTAATATCATGAACTTTTCTAGCATGGCATATACTTGTAATTGGCATAGCATAACATGACATATCCTTGTACATGGCATAGCATAACATGAAATATTTTTGTACATGGCATAATATGAGCTAAATACTTCATAAACATTCCATGGCATACATGATCTGAGTTCTATGTAAACTTTACATGACATACTTGATCTAAATACTTCATGACATTACATAGCATATATGATTTAATCACTCCATGAACATAACATACATAATCTGGCTATTTTATTACATGGTATACTTAACTTAAATTACTACATGTACATTTCATGGCTTCCATGTGATTTTAGAATCATTCACTCCATCAGATCCTGAAAGGAATCTAACATTGACTTAGCTCGTAACATAGTGTAGACAAATATCATATTTTCATATACCAATAGAAAATTACAGTACACATGCAATTATGTGATCATATTAATTACCTCTTACCGCTGCTTCCAAAATCTCACGTCGTAGCTCGTAATCTATAGAAGGCACTAATCGTTACTAACTTTTCTAGAAAAACGTGTCGTAGCATTCTAAATGCTTAAAATCATACCATAGAGATAATTTAATCGTATTCAATTACACTAGGATTAATAATAATATTTTTCGAAACTTGTAACATATTCCTTAATTCTCTATTTAAAATATGATTTAATAATTTTCTTAAAAACATAGTTAAATAGAATAGACAATTAGAATATTAATTAAAATAATAGACTAAAAAGTATACTTTGAAATATGCTTAAAATTCCTTAAATATTTTCTGATAAAAACAAGTCTATGGGCTCATATTTATTCATGTAAAACTTTCGGTTAACTTAAATTCCAGCCCAGCCCCAATTAAAGAAAACAGCCCACTTAAAATCACTAAAACAGTTCTCTGCAAACACAACCAGCCCATTAAAATCATCAAGCCCACCTGATTTAAAACATTAGCCCAGATACAAAACCCAGGCCCAGCAAAAAAACTCATCTTACTAACAAGGCATTTTGGGAAAACATCCTAATGGCATGGTCATTCTGGAAAACTGAATATAAAGGGAGCATAAAGGCTTGCGGGGAAAGCTCACATCACGCAACAAAGGAAATTGGGACTAAACAAAAGGGAGTGGTCGTGCAATGCTCACCGAGAGGAAGCTGAGGCGATGGTGGGTCAAGAGTGGTTGGGAGTGGTCGGTGACACCACTGGGTACTCTGAGCAGGATGCGACGTAAGAGAGAGAAAGAGTGAGAGAGTTAGAGAGAGAACTGCCTAGCCGAGAATAACCGAGAGAGGAGGGAGAAAGATTCCAACATGAGCTTACCGGAAACGGCGTGAGGTGGCAGTGGGTGCCTGGCCGACAGGTTATGGGCAGTCAGAAAAGTGCTCCGACCTCCTCTATGTGATCGATGGTGGCTGGTCACAACACCCAGTGGTTTTGGTCAGTAACAACAGAGGGAAAAACGACGAGAAAGGCTTAAATGGCAATGACGGACGTCAAGGTGGGAGGAAAACTCACTGTCGGCGGGCTCTGTGGTGGATTCCGGTGAAGTGGCGGCTGTTTGGTTGAAGGAGGTGGGTTCTTGGCTTGTAGAGGCTGCGACGGTGGTTATGAGTATAAGGTTTCTTTTGTTTAATTCTGAGGGTCCCGTGGGATTTTTAGATGAGGGAGAGGGAAGTGTCGTGGGTAATTTGGAGGGTTTGAATTCAACTAAACTTTGGAAAACTACTCTCAAGAGGATAAGAGTTTTGAAGTGTTTGAATTGAAAATTAGTTTCAAATAAGAAAACTACTCACTCTGGAAACCAAAAAGAAAAATAAAAGAGGCATATGGTTCAACAGTAGAGAAATCCTATTCAAAACAATTACCATCTCAAGACCTATTTAATAAAAAAATAATAATAAATAATAATAATTACATTTTTGGGATCGGGATGTTACATATCTATACTTTCTTGCCTATGTGATCTGGTAGTTGCCCATGTTCCATAGATGTTCTGAGATGTGTAAATTACTTATGTGAAGCCAGATATATGGGATATGTAACTTACTTTTCATGGTTGCCTATATCTGTAGATGATTGTCATATATACCTATTGGATATGCCACACAAGTGGAAGATTTGAAGTTTTTGTTTCTAAAATGTGGGATTTTTTATTTGTGGATGAATCATCCATTATATTTGGTATTGCTCTGTATAACATTGGGAGATTTAGAGAAATTCGCCGGGTTGAGCCAATCTGACATCTAGACACATTTACCTAATATGTGCTGAAGTCTGTCTAAATCTGTACTTACACTCAAGTTAGCATGGCATAGTGATGCTCAAATGTGTAATTGACTAGTGATAACATAGTTCATCGAGTTTTACCACTTGAAATTTGGCCTTGTTTATTACACATTTCCGTGAAGCCAACGGCCCAACATTCTTATTTTGTTGTATTTAATAGGGTCCACTGCGGAAAGTAGGTCATGGTGGAGATGAAGATTCAGCAGTTCGGGGTGCAGAATGCGAAGGCTGTGCTGTCAGTTTTCTTTATAATATTGTAAGCAAGGACTCCATTTTGGTAACTGCCTGGAGTGGTGGGCAACTGCAAATTGATGCACTAGCTGATGAAATTCAGCCGGTCTGGAGTGTTGGTAGCCCACCTCGTCTTCGTGTTGATTCAAATGACCATATTCTTGGTGTTGCTATGATATGTGAATCATTCAAAGGGAAGCTTCCTGTAGTGAAGCTTGATCAACCACTTGATCACACTGTTTGGTTGGGCCATCCACCCCCTCTGTTGAGACTGGCTCTAGTGGATTTAGCTCTGCCAAGAGAAACAGATAGTGGTTCTCTTATCATGCTGTTTGTTGATCCCCTTATGCCGGAAAGACTATTTTGCCTTCATGATGGAGGAATTGATTCAATAGTGTTACATTTTCTCCCATTTACATGTCAGTCCACTGGCAAGGATGAGACCATGAGAACACCCTCTGTGCATCCTGTTCTAAGTACATGCCAGGGGGAAACCTCCATGCAGTATCCGCTGTGTGGTTTTGTATCTTTATCAGATTCGTTTGGATATTCATGGATTGTTGGAGTCACACTTTCTCAAGAATGTGTTGTGCTAGAGATGAAAACTTGGAATCTTTTGCTGCCTATTCATATTGATATTGAGAAGAAATCCATTAGCTCAGATGAACAGAAGGAGAGAGATATTCCGGATATTATAAGCAAAGAACTACTCATTGGACCTAAGGCTATTCTTCTTCCACAGGCCTCACCAAATCTTCGTTCTGTTGCTGCTGATTCTATCGAAGGTCGGCAAACCCTTCATCAGTACTTCAAGCTTTTTCATGAAAATTATGTGGAGTATGCACATAAGGTGAGAACATACCTACCAATAAACATACAATAACCGTGTTTTACTCTCATTAACAGGGTATATTTACAATAGGACCTCTTTCATATATGGTTACTCTGTCAGTCATTGCAGGAGATAATAAGTTCCCTTTTTTTCTTTCTTTTTCTCAGCTAACATAATTAGCTTTCAAGATCTCACTTTTCATTTTTAAGTTTTGTTGTGCATTAGGCTTGATCTTGGGCAAAATGCGAAAAACACATAAGAATTTGCCCATTCATGAACTAAGGATCTTCCCAATGTTTGTTTGGCTTTAAACCAGCTGAAAAAAAGAGTCCCAAAAGTTGGATGAACTATCATGGTTAAAGTTTGACTCCTTTCAGAGAAAGTAAATATTTGTAAGTAGTCAATAAAGCAGTCCCATGTTTTCAACAGGATCTGCTTTTGGGTAGCCTAAATGATCATACAGATCTATAACAGCATTTAATGCATCAGAGGAATATATCCAGTATTGTGAAAATACGTTTGCTTTCTCAGTTCCGTAATCCTGAGGTTTATGATTTTAGGAATGTCCACCACTTTAATGCATTGCTCATACATGGTAATAACTTGATCTGCCTAGAAGACGAACAGCAGACTACCTACCAGATTGTTGTGAATTTGAGATGATATCATATCAACATTTTACCCCTATTTTCTAGGTTCACTTTGAGATCAAGCATCATGGGCCTCAGTTGAAGAGAATAATCGACGACCAACACAGACGTTTAGTTGAGGCACAGCAGAAGCTTCAGAAAGTTGCGGATAAGCACTCAAGGTTGGAGGAGAGGATTGATCGAGCAATCCAGCTGCAAAATTTTCTGGAGCAGCGCTTGCAAGGGTTGAGAAACTTGCCTGGTGCTCACAAAAGACCACTGTCGAGGGCAGAGCGTCAGTTCAAATCTGAGCTTGGTGATGAACTTCTTGTCCATTATAAATACTGTGGTGAAATCCTTTGAAAGAAAAAGTTTTGCATTGATACAAATTTTCCTAGCATGGTAGCTCAATACTATTGCTCATATAATTCAATTGACCATGATTGACTATGCTTATCAAGATTATTCGTAACGTGATCTTGTAGACATCATTATGATTTTGCATTTTGCTTGCACTTTATTTACATAAAATGTTCTCGCTATGTAGGCCACTACACAGGAGTTGAGTTGGATGCTTTACACACATCCATTGATGCTTTGGCCGCGAGGCTAAGAAGGTATACACAATCTCCAAAGGATAACATATCAAATCGACCAAGACAAATATCAGCTAAGAAGGATTTTGGCCATGATACCCACATCTCCCAGCTGAAATCCTCGCTCGAGAAGCTTTCACTTGTCAATAGTGAGAATACACAAAAAGCAAAGCTCGTGGAGGCTGCATTAAAAAACCGGGAAAGCAGAAGATTCTGAAACCTACCGTTTCAGTGATTGTTTACAGGGTGGATTACCGGGTGATTGAAGTACCCTTCTAGTGAGTATGAAGAAGAATCACGGGAGCCACTTCTAGTCTTTGGAGCTTCGGTGATTTGCACTTTGCATAGCAATCACCTGGCGACTGAGTACCTATTTAACTTTTAGCAAACCGCAGCCCCCGCCCCTGCCCCTGCCCCTGCCCCGTGGGCGCCCGTGAGCAGTTCGAGAGATAGTTCTTGCATGTTTTGAGAGGTAGATGATATGAGTCTGTATAGTATATCTTATGGGTGATATTTTGACATGCACTTCCTTGGGAGAACTAGAGGCTCTTCGTCTTTGTGCTACAATTCCTTGGTCTTGACTGCCGAGTAATGTTAATCTCTTCCCATTGCTAACATGAAAGAAACACGATTGGATTGCAAAATGATGATTTATATGAAACATTACTTCTACTGATTGCCGTTAAAACGTAATTTCCGAGTTCACGATTTTTTAGGCTTATGAGGTTGGTTTTTGTTTTTGGTTTTTTCCCAAAAGGATTTATTCCTTTTTAGGACACTTGTAGTAGCTTAGAATTCTATGAATAAATATAGTTTGAATTAAAATATTTTATTAAATTTTGAAAAACAAGAGAAAAAATTGAATAAAAATATTAAAAATTAAAAAAATTGTTTGAATATAATTTTTATTTAGAAGTTTGAAAAGGCTATACTGATTTTTGTAATTTGTTTTGAAATTTATAAAAATTATAACAATTTAATTAGATAAAAAGGTTGAAAATTAAAAATAAAAAAATAGTTTGTATTTGTATGATTATTAGGAATGAAATTTAGAGAAATCTCTCTCTTCATCTCCCAAATATTAGTTTCCAGGCCAACCAAAAGATCATATTAATATTGATTTTGACAACAAAGTTTGCGTGCTAGCGAGAGCAATTTATGTATTGGGAGCTGGAATCTGAAGGTTGCTTGCAATTGGATGTATTGAGGAGAAAAATAATACGCAGCCATTGATACAGCTGCTGTAAGTAAAACAACATTTTGAATAAAATTAATTTACATCGGCTAGTAAGCGAATAATTTGATTTTATTTCCTACTGACACGATCAGATCAGCGGGATTACACCCCCCTCTTGGCTCTTGCAAATTGCCTCTCTTTCATTTTTCCTGGTCTTACTCTTTACACAACTTGGACACATGATTTCGACGCTGCACGTTGATCGGATACCGCTTCTGCGTCCTGGTGGTTGGGAAGAAAACCAACTTATCCTCTTCAGCAGGAACCCAACTGCATTCCCAATGACGACAAATGCAATATATATAAATGGATAATAGAACGCGAATCATAAAGATAATATTGTATGTATGCCAATTGTTCACTCCACTAACCTCAAACGAGTGACTAGGTGGTGGAGGAAGACGGAGAGCTCCACTCTAGCAAGCTCATAGCCAGGGCACAGCCGCGGTCCTCCTCCAAATGGCGTAAACACATTCCCTGCGCTTGTTGTTCCCGAATTCTCCTGTTTATTTAGATACACATGTTCAAAATTGTGATGATTCTTTTAATTAGGAGCAGCTAAAACACAGGACATGTACATGAAGAGTGTGAGAGATTTGAAGGTGATCAGGGACAGTCGACAGAGAGTAGTTACCTGCCATCTCCATGGATTAAAAGAGCGAGCATCTTTGAAGTGGTCACGGTCCAAATGTACAGCCCGAAATGATGCAAAAACCTTCCATCCTTTAGGAATTGTATAACCTGTTCCAATGAGATAAATACACCATCTTACCCTTAATCTGTAGATAAAATTATCCTTAACTTTTCAGGAAAAGTCCTTACCCTTTATAGGGATGTCTGTCATTGCTCTCCTGAATATCCCACCAATTATGTTTGCGACCCGCAGAGTTTCGTTAACAACCTTGAAATCACAACGGGAAAAATAAAAAAGAACATCTCAGCAAGGCAACCACCACAAAATCAAGCTTTTGACATCTGTAGTGATACTGATGTTGGGTTCATTAAATCATGTACTTACACATTGAGTGAATGGCATAGACTTGTAATCACTCCATTCAAGAGCCTCGTTCTCTCTCTTCTCTGCTCTAATTTGGTCGTGCTCTTCCTGCCATACACAACATACGCATCAACCATTAGACCACTGCACAAAATGGTAGGATTTGATACAAACTACTGTACCCTTGGCTAAAACAATTTGGATAAACATAAACAAAAAATGTCAACCTGCTGCATTGAAAGCCCACACGCTACCTCTAATTTTGTGAGCCGAAGCTATATCTGATTACACCATTTAGAGTGCCGAGGAAAAGTGTATATACCTTAGAAGAGTATTTAAGCCCATTTAATGTTGTGTTAAAAGCCAACATGGACCATGTGGGCGTGGTGTTCCTAATGACTGCAAAAGGGTCCACAGAGAGAGAGAGAGGGGATTTAAGCCCATTTAATGTTCAGTGATAGAAAGCCGAGATGGACAATGCGGTATCCCTAATGACTTGGTGGTTACCACTGACTGGCCCCACCCCTCATTGAATCAAAAGATAATCCGACGGTGACGCTACACTAATCACGTGTGCGCACAGAAACCAAAAACAATCCTAGGAATATAGAGAGGGGCACGCTAGGGTGGTGTCTCGTGTCTCTATGACCTCATCATCCTTCACTTGTTCACCGTCTGATCCTTTACAGACCTCGAACTCTGAACCACACGATTTCCGATGACCCATAGAGACCGTGCAATCTTCGGTGCCAGAAATACCCCCTCACACCGTTGCACGTGAGGGGCCCTGTGGTCAAAGATCATGTGTTATCAGAATCTGACACGTCTAAGCGCATCTTGAGACGGGCAGTTTTGGAAGAAAGACCATCATTTTGTCCGTTGGTTTTCGACGAATTGTTTTTTTTTTTTTTCTACTACTTTGACTTTACGGTCTGTACCTTTCCTTTTACTTTTGACCACGTAGTTACACTTCCCGGGGCATACGCACCTTTACTCCTATTTTAATTTTTTTAAAAGACACTTTACTGCCTACTGGAAGAAAAGCTTTCCCTTTTTTCTCAGATTTGCTTGCAAGAATTTCGGTAATTCAGAAGAATAATCTCTCCAGCTCCCAGACTATACTCAAAATGTAGCAAAATTGAGAGGGTGATCATACTGCACAACAATATATGAAATTAATTTACCTTTTGAGTGAGGCATAAAGTTTCGGTTTTTGCCAAAAAGTTGAGACATGTAGCCCATCAAACAAACCAAAATTTTTTTTTTTTTTAAAAGGTTAAAGACGTACGTGCGTGCTCAAGTAGTACTGCTCTCATTTGTCAATGACAAACAGTAAAACAAAGCATGAGATCTTACCCACATATCGGTAGTAAAAGCGTCCAATGTGGACGGATGAGGATTTTCAGATAATGAAAATAACGTTCCTAACGAGTTAGGCAACTCTCTATCATTTTGGCAGTGGGGCCTAGGTATACCGGGAGAGAGAATTATTGACCAAACATCAAACCAGCAAGCAAAAAAAAAAAAAAGGAGCACGTGACGGTCCGAGGGCAGAGAGGGGGAGAGGGTGAGAGAGGCATACAAAGTTACAAACCTTGAGCTGAGCAAGAGCTAGAGGTGTTTCAGTCAGAAACTTAACGGCGAGAGTCATAATAGTTGAGGTTGTTTCATAGCCGGCAACAAGAAGAGCCAGCAAGAAATCTACAATATGCTCGTCGGAGAATCCGTAGTCTCCGGCCAAGAGGGTTTCCAAGATGTCTTTCTTTTTCTCTCCCGCTTCGCTCTGTTTCCTTCTTTGCTTCACTATCAAGCTCAATGCCTCTGCTACCTTAGTTCTGGCCTTCATAACAGGATAGCAATAACAAACTTAATAGGGATGATTAAGACAAGAAAAAAAAATGACGTTTGCTAGCTAGGAAAACCTAGCTTAGTATAAGAAAACAAAACTCGATCTTGTAGTTTTCTCGACAACGTAAAAGCTAAACGGTAATAAAATCTATTAGTGAGAGAAACAATATACTTTGATGGCTCTGCTGTAAGTGGTCGAGAAGAAAGGCAAAGCAACGGTAAAAAAGCCCTCAATGACTAGAACGTACTCCTTCCTCAGACTTTCAGTCCATTCCCCTGGATCAAAGCTCATCAGCTGCTTCACCGTTAACTCAAATGTTATCTGCAACGAGGGGGAAAAATATAAGTGTTCTCTTATATAACCTAAAACAAGCCTCTTGAGAGGTTATTATGAAAATTAATGAACTTATCCAACAAAAGAAAAAGAAAAACTATGATGATGAGAGAGAAAGATCAGAGAGAGAAGAGCATATTACAAATGTGCCTATGATATGATGACCTAGAGAGAATTGAGTTTTAGCAGTAAACTTTTACACACCAACGTGCACAGGCACGTATGCATGTCACCCACTAGACATGGAATCTTAATCGCCACTACTTCTTTAACAAGAAGTATGACACACACCATTAATTAGACAAATTAAGAGGGAAGAATGTCTCTGCTCAATTATTACTAACCCGAGCCAAGGTAAAGTGCTGAGCAACTCTAATGTGCGACACAGGACCCCTAGCCTGAAGCCTGAACTGTGGTAACATCAGACCACACAGAACCGAGTCGACTCAATGAACATTTTGGCAATAAGTTTTTTTTTTTTTTTTTTTTTTTTTTCCCTCGGTGAAAAAATGAATTAGTCCCGAATGCTAATTACATTAAAATTGATTTCACCTTCTTGGCCTCCTCCATGAGAAAGATCCGACCGTTCCAAGAATCCAAATTGAGCCGGACCAACCGGTCTATATCGACCAAAAGATGGTCCCTGATGTTCGACGAGTTGGCGAAGCTCATGGTGAGAGAGTGCATTCTTTTATGAAGGCTACCCTTCATGAGCAACAAAGAATGCCTTCCCAGCAGGTTCGATATCGAGGCGGGGTAGCTACAGTCAAAAAGCTTCCCTTCGTTCATCAAGATGAACCTATTTGTCTCTGGGTCGGCGGAGAACACGGTGGGCTCGCCGAAAACGTGGGTCGTGAATATGGGTCCGAACCGTTTCACCCGCTCGTCGATGAACGGCTCAGGATTCTCGGTCTTGTAAGCCGAAATGAGTTGCAGAGTCTCCCCGATGAAAGGGAGGCCGAGGTTTCCTGGTGGCAGCATCCGCCTCCGGCACCGAGAGGCACGGAACAGGAAGAAGAAAGGGATAGCAGCGAGAGTAACACAAAGAAGCAGAAAAACAAAGGCCGCCATGAAGTTTACGAACAGGGCCGCTGAGATTGGATCGAGGAAATCACTGGAGGTAATCCATGAGCCTTTGAATGCAGGGTTTTACGGTGAGAGAGGGAAGGGCAGAGAGAGAAACGGATGGGGGATCTTATATCCTTTTTGTTCGTACAGATCAACTTGTACATATATATATATATATATATAGTCTGGCATGCTAATTTAGTTCTTTTATTACTAAATTAAAATTGATTTTTTTGAATAAAAAACTGATTAACATTGAAATATAATAGATTCTAGAATGGAGATTTCCAATAAACATGGAAAAAAAAAAGTATGACGTTTAAAATGGAAAACAATTAAAGCGAAAAAAGGAGGTGACAGTTCCGACTCCCTGTTCGAGAGATCAGTTTGTTGAAATGACGAGTTCTAACAATTCCGATGAAATCCCAATTCAAATGGCTATAGCTAGCTAGTCAAATATCTGACTTTTTCAAAGCTGTTAAATCATATTTTAATAATTACTATTTTTAAAATTAAATAATTTTGACAAATATCTATTAATGTGTCCGGATGCATGCTACACGGTACGTACTAGAGTATTCGATATGTCAAAAGGGCGAGAAGGTCGTGGAAAATAAACCCGTGTCTGGTCGATATATAATTTCGTATCTCATGACAACCTTCTTTTCATCAGAAACTTTTCATCCCCTTTATGTCTCTGATCAGATAAAACTTTGGAGAAATAAATTGAAAAATAATTTATTTTTGGAATATATATGGAGGCCGAATGGTAAAAGAATTCCAAGGAAAGGCACTGATCGAGGGAGGAGCTTTTAATAATGAGCCCAACTATCATTAAGGCTTTCCTTTTAAGTGTACACATTAATCGGATTAATTGAGGAGTTTATGATCAGAGTGTATCAAAGAAAAGATGAGGAAAAGCTAGCTTTTTCTGATGATCTTGATCATATATATATATATATAGATCAAGCCCTTCCTTTTGATGCAAATTAATTATTAGCTAAAGTTCTGATTAATTAGCATGAGGTAGAGATCAATTAAGCAGATCGACTCAAGGCCTGGGCAATTACTAGTTGCATGGGTGAGATCCCACAGATGAAGGTTCTAATTAAGAATTAGTAGTACTAAACGGTATATATAAAGCAATTGATGATCATCCAGCTTAACAACCGGACACGTGTTGATGAATAATGAGGAGTATGTTTCAATAATAGGGATGGATTTTAATATGAGTTTTATGAAAGCATGTTCATGGATCCACATGATGGTCCCCATAAGGGACATTAAGCTTTCCACCCACTAGACAGCCCCATAAGAATTATGATCCCCAAGTAGCACCCACACCACCTTTTTGATATTGCAATAATTAGATCGATGAGGGAGAATCATGTCATGTGTACGTCTTTGCCTGCCCTCTCCAAACCTTTTTTAATTGGTTCACTAATTTGGCTGTACAGATTATCAGTTACCATATAAAATTCTTAAAAACCCATTATATATTAGCATCGATGTTTCATCTGTCTGATCTTTAAAACAAATATCTGGTTAGCAGTCTTTTTAATGGATCAACCTAATTGTCATCACCACCAAGGTGGTAGCTCAATTGGTACGAATTGATACTTTATGATTTCAAGATTAAGAGTTTAAGTTAAGATATAATTAAGTTGAATCACTTGTGGTAGTAAAATCTGACATTTAGGCCATATGATGTGCTTTGAACTAGTTGGATACTTTAGAAGTGCTGTAAATATTAGACTCATCTTTGGAGTAGTAATTATGGCTCAAATCGGACATTCTGTAGAGGGGAGATACTCCTATCATGGTCATGTCCGAGGAGGATCATGGTCATGCTCAAAGAGGGTTACTACATTGGTTGATCCTGCCTCTCCTTTTTCTTAACAAAAAAAAAAAAAAAAAACTATTTTTCATCATTGATCCATTTATTAATTTAATTTAAGAAAGGATTTATAATTATAATGGAGGTATGTACGCATTAATAATTCGTAGGTACATCGGCAGGTTGGTCGTTTCCGGACAAATTAATTACAACCATCATTAGTGGGATTTCGATCGACATATATAATTAATTATAATTCTACGATGATAAGAAGTTTTAACTTTTGAACATTTGGATTAGAATTAATAATGCTTTATAATAATTTGATGCATGCTGGATTATGGAAGTACTACTTCGAAGTCTGAACTCTGACCCCTTTGTCAAGGTTACCGCGCGCGCGCATCACCTCTCCAGCCTACGGATTCTTGATAATACATATATTTCCTGACTATTTATTGGAATTTATTACCAAATTAGTACGTATAAAATAACTTGCTACAAAATATCCTCACGAAGGACGTTCCAGCTTGCTGCTTTCTTCGATCCATTTCGAAAATTGGTCGGGTAGGTCCTCCTTTTTTTTCTTTTCTTTTTTTCCAAATATAAAAAAGATATATTATAATGTCCGATGATCTATATATAGGCGGACAATTTTCAATATTATAATTCTGTACAGGGTTTTTTCTGCAGCTCACCTGATACATGAATATGACCTTCATCGATCAGAAGTACTTCTGAAATCACAAACCTAATTAATATTAAAGAACAGCACAGTACTACCAATATTATAAGACCATGCTAATTAAAAGTGCAAGCAATTACGTATCAGTACTGTTGGCCCTGCTAATTGTAATGAAGAGCCCGGCCAAAGCATATTGTCCAAGTGCGAATTGACGGCGTATCGCAAATGAGGAAGCTGTAATTAGGTGTTATCTACGTCCATTTTTTTCAGGGCCCATAAAAATAATGTCCACTTTGGCAACACGATTGGTCAATGTTACAGCCGAACGTGCACCCAACCTATCGAGAGAACAGTCTAATGAGATTTATATGGGAATGCGAGTTGGTACGGGTCCGTGCTAGCTCTATCTGATCTATCTTTTAAGCTGCTAGTTAGGCATGAAAAAAGATGAGATTTATGGCTAGCTTGAACGAAAGCAATATCTTTTTCTTTTTTTGAAAGCAATATATCTTTTAATATGGCACATTCATTCAATTGAAAGCTATTTATCGTGGAAAAAATCATGCAAGTGTGTGGTCAATTTGCTTTCGTGCAAAGAAGAGGACGTTGCTCACGCGTCGTTTTTCATGTGGGACATGATCAACGTTTGATATCGATAATATCCATGTACATGATGCTTGCCGACACTATTTCTTCCCGAGAGAGAGATAGAGAATTATCCAGAATATATATTTTATATATATAGTTTTTTGTTCTGTTTTGTAACTGAGAATTGATAAGGGAGTTGAAATGATCATGATCAGAAACATTCGAGATCCTTTAATTTAATTTTCCGGCACCGTCGTGGCACCACAAGGCCGGTTGTATACATACGAGATGGTTAGATTTTGTGGTGCACAAATCTGCCAGTCAAACCCTCATCAATTCTTAGAACCATTTATTTCTCTGTAAAGTGGGACCGGATGATTCATGCCATTTAATGTCAAGCTCATCTAAAGTTCGTCAAGGGTTTAAACTGCGATAAAAAAAATGGCACCACACTCTCCTCTACGTAAGCGATAGATCAAGGCTACGTCTTCTTCTTTGAGATAAGAAAAGGATAGCAACCACGTGCATGCATGATCATATCAATTGGAATTTTTTCTAGCTGTCGCGTGATCTCTGATCTCTCGGTAATTACATTTTTTACAAAGTAGAACCTATGATACATCCCCTCGCTCTTGGACAGCAACATTCACGACTAATTTCGATGTCCTTTAGCTGGTGCCAAAGGCTACGGGAGGTCAATATCTATTTCATTATCGTCCATTAGCATCTGATCTCTTAATTTCGATTTCCTTTATTGGCTGGTGCCAAAGGCTAGGGGAGGTCAATATCTATTTCATTATCGTCCGTTAGCATCTGATCTCTTAATTTCGATTTCCTTCTGTATTATTATTATTTTTTTATTAGAGTTTCTTTTTTTTTTTTACGACATACATAGTAGCTTAATTTCAAGCTGAGCCTGATCGATGTTTGTTCCTAAGCGGGCTCAAACTCCATGTATATTTGGATTTATATACATGTTCAGGTACGTGCCTGCATGCATGCATGCATCCATTTGCGATTTCTCAATCATCATGCACTAGCGGCGTTGGACAGACAATAAAAATAAAAATGAAATAATTTAATTTGTCGCCACTCCTCATGCGATAATGTCTGCCGATGCATGCCAATAATTCCCCAATCATGATCCTTCCATTGATCCGTTTTAAGCTATTCAATGGATCGATATTCGATCACGATGTCGATCGATTTCCTAATATTCTACGGAGTTGCCAGTATTATGCATGTTGAACCACATAGCCAGGCAAACGAAGAATTTCCTGTTTGAATGAAAGATTCATTTTTTTAATCTCTAATATATATTAATATATATCCTCGGAATTAGAATGAAACTTATAAACATTAATCTCGTTTTAAGATTCTGATCAAAAGAGATTATTTATTATTTAATATTTAACGTCGACTATCTGACTGGAATATTATATAGTGCTTACCTACAGTGAGTACTAATATAGGTTGAGTGGTCCTACTCTCGTGTAGGCCCTACAGATTAAATGCAGTCACTTTTTAATTTTTTTTTTTATTTCTTTTTCATACTTTTTAAACATATTTAAATATTTTTAAAAATTAAAAAAAAATACATCAATATATTAATATTTACATTTTTAACTATTAATTAAAATAATAATAATAAAAAATTAAAATACATAAACGATTGAAATAAGTGAACAAATTTATGGGACAAACTAATATTTTTAAAAAAACTTTGTTGATTTATTGTATCGATTTTTTTGGGCGGTTTGTCCTTATCTATTCTTCATATTTATTTAAATATATATATATTTAAATAAATAAAAAGGTACTTTTTTTTACGGCCTGATTCCATTAAAAAAAAACAGAAATGTTTAAGACTTGAATTTGGAGTCCCAATTTATGTCTCAAATGTTTTTTTATTAGTTATTAAGGAAATATTTTTTAGTAATGTTGTGAAATTTTTATATAGTGCTGGATTCTTTTTTGAGTAGGGCATGCATGGATGTAGTCCGAGAACCCACCGAAAGCATTATTTAATATTTGGATAATATTTCACTTTTTAAGTTTTGGTTAAGCACTAAAAACTTAAAGTCATTAGTTATTGCATTATTTATAATAATAAAATATTATTATTTTTTTATTTTCATTTTTAATGCAACTTTTTATTTGTTTAAATTATTTTTATTTTTATTTTCATAATCTCCGTAATCATTTTCGTTTTAATTTTCACAATCCAACAATCTATACATATAAATTAAATTGTGGAAAATAATAAAAAAATACATATGATTTTAATACAATTCAAGTCATATATGACTTGTAAGATAGATTTATTGTAACTCATATGGTGGATGACTTTAGTTTGACTAATAAGATATAGCCCCAATATTGATAATATTACCTAATTTTATAACTCCACTGACATTTGGCTCTAACTGATCGATCTTGTGAGGATGGAGCAGTTGGGATTAGGGGTGGCAATATGTTATATGACCCGTTAATTCAACACAAACACGACACGATAATAGCGGGTTAGGGTTTAGTTTTAACGAATTCGGATCAAAACGGGCTAACCCGTTAAGACACGATTGCTTAGCGGGTTGATAACGGATCAACCCGTTATGACATGTTAAGAAAGTTAAAATTACAATTATACGCTTATACTTAAAAGTAAAATTGTTAAAATTTCAATTTCGATATTTTTATTGTTTGAGTTGTGATTTTAGACTTGTAGTTAACTTTATAATTTTTATAAATATTGTGATTTAAAAATTTATATAAAATTATGCTAAATTTAATTAAGTAAAATTGGTTAATTTCAGGTCTATTTAACTAATTTACATAAACAATTTCAAACGGATCATATTGTGTTGTGTTAACATATTTTGTAATATTTATTAATGAGTTAAAACAGGTTGACACGATACGATCCTTTATGTTAATGATTCATGTTAAAATTTGAAATTTTGACACGATAAGTTTAACGAATCAGGTTAAAGTTGAGCTATATAGTATAATATACATGATTTGCCACGTCACAAATATAATCCGTTAATACGATTTGATACTCCTAATTAAAATGTCATCTTTTTTTTAAAAAAAAAAAAAAAAAAAAAAAAAAAAAAAAAAAAAAAAGAAGAAGAAGAAGAAGATAATTTACTTTGTCATAATCATTTCTATGGAAAGACCGTCAAGATCTTCTTATATTTTTTTTTGAATAACTTTTACAATTTAAATAAATATAGATATTTAAGTAGAACAGAATCCTAGAAAGACAATGAGACTAGAAGTCAACCGGTCAGCTACGAGACACGAGGTCTGTGGCACACGTGTGGACTGAGCCCCTTTTCTGATGAAGAATTGAATACGAGATGCTATGCTATATATAGTGTACACTTTTCGATAATGTACTGCATTGTTCTGCTCCTCACACGAACGGGTCCGTCAGAGGTGCACGCGCGGTACCATTATCATAAATTTTAATGACTATGACACCGAGCCAGAGAGAGAGAGAGAGATAGAGAGAGGGCTCTGATGAGGTACAAACAAGGCAAGTTCACATGCACGCCTAAGAGTATTTGTCCGCTTGCTTGCTTGCTTCTGCAGGCTGTTTCTGGGTTTTTGGCCTCTAGCTTTCCTGGCGAAAGGGATTGACAGCAAGTTAAAACCACCCGTCTTCTTGGTGTTCAAAATCTAAGGTCAGATTCAACGTTGGAGTATTTTGATTGAACTTGTGAGATTTTAAGTTAACATGTTTTTCATAGGGTTATTAGCTTGAACCGAACAATTGGTTTTCGGAATATCATATATAGTTACGAGTGTATTTGGTTGAACTTTTTGTCATGATCACGCTTGCTATATATAAGACATGATTAAATATCTGGATATATGTATAGATCTACTTCAATCTCATTGGCATGTTCTTCTTTCCTTTTCGCTTGGGGTTAATTAGGAACATCTGTCAAGTCAAATTATCTAGAAAGTGTATATAAAAACAACGAAGTACTACAGTGACAACAAAAACTTTGTATGAAAACTTGAACAAAATAAGATGAGTCCCGTATGTACGTTTGATAGCATTTTGGCCGCGAAGAACTTAACAACACATTTACGACAAGGAGGCCGATAGCGTGGATATTAATGTTCAGGAACCTGCAGAACAGATAAATCACACGAAGTGATCGCGTCTATCACATCGAAATCTGTTTATATATATATAACGATCACATGCCCTACGCACTAGGAAAGAATCGACCAACTCTTTTTAGCTAGCTAGGTGACAGTCATCGACCCTTAATTGGGGGGGGGGGGGGGGGGGGGGGGGGGGGGGGGGGCGGGCGGCATTTCCTGGTTGTAGGCTCTAGCAAGATGCCAAAGTTGCCAATTAGGCCGAGTATCAGGGGATCGACATAGACTGCTTTACCAACTTTGAATTTCAATCCAACTCTTTCTGGTGGATGTGTTCGTAATATTTAAATATTGAAATAAAATAAGATTAGATAAATTTTTTATTTTAATTGAACAACTTTTACAAGGGTATAGTCAATGTTGTAGTTGAACATATATTATTTGATTTTCAGTATTTCTAATAAACATAATGGTACGTAGAGTGAATGATCGATGCATTTGAAGGTGACAAAAAGCTTTCTATTTTCAGAATAAGGTAGTATTTTGGTTTGATTGCAGTTCTGCATCCAACTTGGGGAGAAAATGAAAAGCATGAGGTTTCTATGATCTACTAACTTATACTCTAATCTTATCATACAATATCATACTATATATGAAAATTAATTACATAAATATTACTAATCTATACAGTACCATGTATGCATAATCGAGACCTCATACATCATAACTACAAGAAGACATAGCTAGCTAGATAACGTTTATATATATGGTACCAAAAGTGTTGGAGCTGCTTTCTTTTTGGAGATGGATCGTGGCGGAATCTTAACTCAGAGAGCTTTTTGATGTTAATTACTTTAGAACTGTCTTCAAAGTGGTGGTTAGTCATAAGTTTGATGGACAGATAAAACCCACTTAAAATTCTTCTTTATTGTCATTTAATGCCCCATTCTTAATTTTGTTCGTATACTGCATTGTACAGAATTTCAAGAGTTTCTTCTCTCCTACACCAATCATTCCCCAATCGACTTGGCGTTGTTTGGGCTTCTAAAATTTCCCAAAAATAATCAACCCAAGAGCGTTTTTGCCTTGACGAAACAAAAAAACAAAAAAAATTGAAACAGCAAAAGTAGTGAAACGCGGTTTCGACTACTGTATATTCAATATCTTTAGATCGATCGGGAGAGATCAGAGTACTTTTTTGGTTTGGATTGCTTGAAAAATGGGGGACAGAGCCAGAAAATTATATCAATGGAGTGTCCAGGTAGGCTTGTTTAGGAATCCTCAATTGTCGGCATATCCTTTTCCACTGGATGGGCTTATATTTCGGGAGATATGCGTGTTTATGCTTTTCACATCTCTTCAACAGTATATATAGTACCCCAAGTTTCCAACCACTTTCCCACTAAAGACCCAAACCATGTTATTCCAAATCTAGAAAGGTCATTCTATAAATATATATATATATATATATATATATATATATATATGTATCTGAACTAAGAAAAAGAAAAATGGGGACATAGGATTCACTTTGATTTTAGCCAAGCATGCATGGTGCATGCAATGCACTCCCTTTTAATTTTCTTTCTTTCCTTTTCGCAAGTGTAATTATTTTAATTTTGCAAGCACGCGAATATCTATGCATGTGTAATTATGTAAATACTATAGACTATGTATAATTAGAACAATAAAATTAAGAAAATATTAAATATATTTAAGGAAAACTTACAAAAAAAAACTTACTTCTTTACGTGTCAATTATATTCATTCTTATGATCATTGTATTATGTTTTTATATGTAATTTTTAGTTATTTTGTAGGAACTTGATTTTGGGACTCTCTTTCTATCCATGTGGCCTTCAAGTACTTTCTTCTCTTTGTATTATAAGGTACAGAAGAATAATGAATAAAATCGAGCTACGTACCATCGATCTTTTTCTTTAAAAAAAAAAAAATACATCAACATGAATATTAATACGTACTCTTAAGTCATAAAATATATATATAAAAAAAAAGATACTGTCTTAAGTCACGTCATCCGGTATTAATTACATATTTTGATCATTAAAGCCTAAACCAAGCAAACACGTACAGGAAGATCAGAATTATTTCTCAGTGACCCATACCGCACGTGAATGCTGGAATCACCGACTAAATTCCGACATCAAGGAGTGAAACAAAATATTCACGCTGATAAGAGAATCCATGATCAATGTTGTTTGGAACTGACATCGGGAATGATTAATGTTGGAGATTATGCGATACAATGATAAAAGCTTGAATAATAGGCTAAATCATGATTAATTAGCATAAAAACACATGGAAAGAAAAATATGATCAATGGTTTTATATATGTTGTCATTCATGTTGGGGAAGGCCTTTTTCTTTTCGCTTTAGCTTTTAATTGACGATGATGGCACTTGCAGTTGCGGTACTCCACTTTGACGGTTCTAAAGCGACCAGGTGGCCATCCCCTTCTGGCTTTCCGGCAACATGTTCCCACATCCGCACGTGGGAATCATGTTTTCTCTGCCTCCACCTCATGATCACTTGCTAAATCCTCTAATTTTTTTTTTTTTTAATCTCATTATATGCATTTCTTTACAGCCTATTTGTTGATCAGACTTTTACAAAGTTGGATTGTGCACTCTAAATGCATTTAATAGGGGCTTACAAAAGTGCTTCGATCCCCCTTTTTTTTAAAAAAAAATGTATAGAGACCAGTGTGGCCCATGATCCAACACGGACAATGATAAGAGTCCACTATGACTAATTTTCCTCCACAATGGACCCAACCCATCATTATGTTTCTGCCTTCCTTTTTAATTTAATGCTGTGATTCTATCCCATAAGCCAGGGAAAATAAAATCATATATAAGAAATGTTTGTTAGACGATATATAGCAAATTTCTTTTACAGGCAAATGGGGAGCTTGGAGTGAAGGCATCATGGCTGGCTGGCTGGCTGGTTATCTGACAAGGTTTGCAGACCTTGGTGTGTGCAGGGAAAATAATAACACAGAGATGAAATTCTCCCCAGCATACATTCGCTGTAGGGTCAATGCACTATTTATATTATAGGTTGTACATATTAAATCAAGAACCTTAATTTATCACAGAATATTCTAAAGGAACCAAAAAAGGCATATATGAAGATATTGATTTAATATTGACTGAATTCTAGCTATCAGACTGATGACAAACATATGTTTTGAGTAACTGTTTCGGTCTGAACTTTCCCCCAGTTTTGAAAAGAAAAGGCCCATTTGGATTTCAGGTCGGTCTGAGTTTGCTGTCGCAGCAATTTGTTAATAGCCGATAGGTTATGCCTATACCGATCGACGAGTTTTGCCATATATAAATACAGTCGCGTATTAATCTATGTATTAATATTGATTTATTCATACTTAAAATTTAAATTAACACTGTTTTTAATAAAATTTACTTTTTGACCAAACACATCATATTAATACACAAATTAATACATAATTATGTTTGTAACTATATTTTTTCCCTATCGACACGATAACAACTGCCGTTCAAACATGTACTCTACAGATGTGTAAAGCAAAGCAGGCAGGAATAGGGCCTGAATGTTTTTCCTACCGCGGTGCGACTAGTACGATTAGCTCCATTAGTTCGTACGTAAGAACCTTAAAATAGGACCTTGCCACAAGAAATCAAGAATCGAGACTTCAACCGAAGCACTTGACCGATACACTTTTTTTTCCTTATTTTTTAATTATTTTTTATACATCTTTACATATTTTTAAAAAATAAAAAAAAATACTAATTCTCCAATATTCACTACCTTAACTATTAAGTATAAAAAATAAAAAATAAAAAAATTTAATTGGTCACTTTTATCGATTCAAATAATATTTTCCTTTAAAAAATACTTAAAGTTAAGAATATAACTCAAATAATTAAGTCTTTAAAGTTTTAACTCCTTTCATCAGTTTATTTTAGGAGAAGTAATGATTTCACAAATTCATTGAAATTCAGCTATCTAATCCGCGGACGTACAAGTGTGATGGGCTCCATGGACGTTGATACAAACATTGGTTTTTGTCAGAGCAATAAGCAATACACATGCATGCAAGACCGATATAGAGGAATCACCATCATGCCATGCTGGTGCATATTCTCCACGCACCACCATGCAGAAGCACTCACTACAACCTGTCAGAGCAGCCTCCACAAATCATCCTTTGTAGCTCACGCATCACTCATGTACTAGCTGTACATTCTGTTAGGATAAGAATATTCTTTTATACCTTGTATATATATAGAGGCATTGCCTCAGTGTAATAGTCGGCTTGGAAATATATACAATACCACTTTCAGCAGTTTTGAACAGTTAAAAGCATCAAACATGGAATATGGAAGCGTGAGAGTGTAGATGCTGGAGCAAATTTGTTTGTGCTTTGAGGTTCTGTGCACATCCAAGTAGGGGGTGTTGATAACTTTAAAGAGAAAGTCATTACTAACAAAATGGTTGAAAATAGCGAACAAGCATCAAACACAGATCAGTGTGAGATTTTCGCTTTAAAATGGCATTTACTTGCTATATTAGATTTATATGGGAAGACAAACTCTAACTGCCAAAGACAAGAAACAGATGAGCAATATAGATACAAGAGCCTGTAATTGTTATTCCTGAGGTCAAATTTCCAAGTCAGCTTTTCAACTGTCGAGAGTAATTTCAATGCACATAAGATAGCAACCTTTCCTACTTAGTAGTTTTTTAAGAGCTGCATTGTCCATCTCAGGAAACCGATCATATTATACATGCCCAAACGTACAACAGTACCAGGTCCGGAGCTCAGGCTAGGGACACTTAGAAAGCATGCTGGATTTAGTCATCCTCATCCTCATCGTCTTCCTCATCCTATACATAAGTAAAAGCCAACTTGTGTCAGGAGAGATCTAAGGTCGGTATAAATGCAAACAATATGATAAGTAACGGAAGGTGAATAGACAGCCAGTAGGTATGACATATTCAAAAAGCCCATATCTGCAGCTGCATCTTTAGATGAGAATGCAAGCAACAATAGTTGATGATGGCAATCGGTGATTAATATGCGCTGCTTTATTAAACGCGCTGGCCTATAAGTACTGAGGAACCATCAGTTTTTTGCAGTTGAAGTAATGTGCCTTCGTTTAGGGGAGGCAAGCCAGCCACTGATTATTTAAGGTAAACTTGTTCTAAGCTCTTATGATTATACCTATTACCCACCCAAACTCCTTAAAAAAATCAAGTGCTGCTACACACCAAATGCACTATTTACCAACAATAGGCTAGATAAGTTCACAAGTTTTTAGCTCTCCACCTAGGCAGAAGGGTAGTTGTCTAATACATTTAGTAAAACTATTTTATCTTCTTTTTTGGTCAAATCCCTGTATATGTCAGATGGCAGGTCAAACGATTTCTCTAATAAATGTCTTTTAACAAAAAGTCCAAAGAACGGCAAAAAAAAATGGAGAGGAGAGAAGGGGGGGTGGGGGGGGCGCGGAATGCTGCCTCATTAAGAACAACATTAAATCCTTTCTGAAATCTTGAATAATTCAGTCTCAAGAGTACTTTAAAATTATACTGCTCATGTTACGATGGATGACTTTGAAGTGTAACTTTTATTTCTAACTTAACAGCCAAAAAAGTCAGCGATGGTGAGAAAATTATGAAGACAAGAAAGTTTGCTATTAGATGCAAACTGCTGCACATTCAAGACTTTGAAAGGAAGACAATGCAGCTAGCATGCATGGAATCATAGCTTGTAGTTATTACCTCCCCACTTTCCTCATCATTTTCATCATTCAGAGCAGATTTTGACTCTTCATCTTCATCATCATTATCATTCGTACTTTCCTGAATAAACAGTTGAGTAAAGTACTAAATGAAACATAAAAGTATGAAGCACTTCATTTTTCCAAAAGAAAGATAAAAATTTCACCTGTTTTTTATTGTATGTTATCATAAGCTTCTCATAATCTGACTTCATTTGTGCTGCTTTAGCTTCATATGGAGATTTCTCCTGCCAAAATCCAGTCCAATTAAAAATCAATTAACAAATGCAAGAATCTCTACATATTCAGTAGGCATGAATCAAGCCACGGATGGAGAATAGAACTTACAGCACTAAAAAACTTAATACCCTGTGCATAACTAGTTATATCAACTAATTCATGTATGTGCTAAATTTCCAACTTGCCGCATCAATTAAGGGATGTATATGTCAAATTCCACCATCCAGTCCTTTCTTCATGCCCAAGCAATACAAAATATTAAGGGCATCTGTAGTCTACACCAGACTGGATTGGCTTGGCCACACCATTGAAGTTCAAAGTCACCGATAGCCAGGTCCAGTGGAAGCAACAGTGAAAGGTTTACGCAGCACCTTTACAAACAGAATCCATAGGTTTTCAAAGTTAAAGTAACCAGCTTAAGAGGTGATTGCACTAGTCCTTAATTCATTTCAACCCGTTCAAGCACCTTCCAAGGAAAATAATCTATTACTTACCGTGGCAGACAGGGATTTCCACTTTGCGCCTCCTGCTTTTCCAACCTGCAGCACAGCAGGCCGTAGCTAGATTAGTTTCAACTACAGATGAAGTGAGTTATCAAACTCCAAAAAAACACTTTGAAAGTACTAGAAACACAAAATTTTAGGTAGCTGCTTACAGCTGAAACAGCTTTCACGTTGGGGTGCTCTTGCTTATAAGTTTTTCGAAACTCTTCTCTGCAGTGATTCCATTGTATACGTTTAGCAACACTTCAAAACATGTAGAAATTTCAAATTAACTCCTCCCTTCAACCCCACCCCCCCCCCCCCCCCCCCCCCCCCCCCCCAAAAAAAAAAAAAAACAGAGAGAGAGAGCAGCACACTAAGGCCCGGTTTCGATACCGAGATAATCTCATCTAAACTGTACGGCTGGTTTGTTCTCTCTATCCAAACGGCGAAATAACAAGTGTATCTTATCTCAATCATTTTCAACAAATGAAAATAATACAATGTAAAAAGTGGCTTAATCTGTCTGACAATACACAGTAAAAAGTGGCCAAACAGTGCAAAATCAGTGTCTTCTTCATTGACCTGCAGTCTTCCTTCTAATACAGGAATTTTTTGGAGCAAACATGCTGCGTAGAACGTGGACACCACTTGCTGTCTACCCAATACCATTTTAATTATTTTTTCCTTCCCATGCACACCACTTGCCATTTCCTACCATTTTAAATTTTTTTCCTTCCCCATGCACACCCCTTGTCGTTTCTCAAAATCAGTTCATTTTTTTTTTCTTTCCATTGGTGGGACCCATGTTTTTATCAAATCCCAAAAAATAAAAACTTCAAATCCCAAAAAATAAAAACTATCTCATCTCAACTCACTATCCAAACATATATTTTTTTACAAATCATCTCATCTCATCTTAACTAAAAAATCTCACTACCATTCAAAATATCTCATCTGAACTGCATAGGCCTAAACCATTGGAGATTGGGAGAGACTTACAGAAAAACAAAGAAGGCACTCGGAGGCCTCTTTGGTTTGTTAGGATCTTTCTTGTCCAATTTTGCTTTCTTGGTCAATTTCAAGCGACTCTTATCAGCCTTAACTGCTGCCTTTCGCTTTCCAACCTTTCTGAAAAATAAAAATAAAATGGAAGAAGAATACGTGTACATGACACTAGCATTCACTAAAAAACCACATCCACTTCATGAACGAAGCAAGGATGCCTTAGACTCTCTAATAAATGATTAACCTTAAATTAATAAGTAAGCAATTCAAAAAGTTAAAAATGATCGGATGCAAAATCAAATAGAAACAGAACTACCTCTCCTCAACTGGCTTTGATACTTCCGTTTTGTCCTTCCTAGTTGACGATTTTCCCTTCGCAATCTTCATTGTCAATATAGAGATCCCTAACATAAAATGATTCAGTTAAAGCCAAGTCTATGCAGTACACCATCAACTAAGTGGTAGATAAACAATGAAATTGATCTAAAATTGGCTAAAATTAGATTGACACGGCTGCAGTCCCCGCAAAAGTGATTGCCATTGTCATTAAATTTCTAACTACACATCTTAAGCTGTGTTTGGCGTTATATATGGATCTTTAGTAGCTATGATCACATGAGATATTAGTGTTGAAGCTTTCATGGCAAAATAAATGTTCGCTTTCCATGCAAAGCCATAAAACTACAATATTTTTGCCTTCTTCGAAAGAAAATCGATCGGGCACGAACATGTCAGCAGGCTTTTTCTTTCCCTTTCTTCCCTTGCAAACGTAACTATGTTGCCTATAATAGCTTAAAATAAATCACAAGAATAATAACTGAAACAAGAATACCCATAAAAGAGTTAAAGTCCATAACTTTATATAGATATATATTCGTAAGACTGCTCGAAAAGAACAAATTAATACCTAACCATTTAACTAGCTCAAAGTTTTAGGGGAACAAAAAAAGATGAAAGATAAAGACTACAGATAATATTCAGCATCGCATGCCCAAATTCACGATTAAAATTTAGAAACTATTTAACAGAAATTGAACGTACCTCTTCTGATAGAAGAGAGGGGAATAACAAGGCAAACACCAAAGAGAGGAAAACAGCAATCCAAGACGAAAGTAAAGCAGTGATACTGAGAAAACATGCCGAGAAGATATTTGTGGGACTTCCATCAAAGCGACACGTGGTCATGTTTGCGGGAATCTGAGGACGACTTTATTTGGGGAGAATTTCCTTTTGGGGGGCTTTGATTGCGTAACCTGCCGACTGAGGATAGGCCGATTTATGCTGAGTATGGTTAAGTGGGGGAGGTGTGATATTTTGTTAAAAATTAAATAAAATAATATTATAATATAATTTTTTTTAATATTAATTTTATTTTAAATTTTAAAAAAATTGAATTATTTATTATATTTTATTTAAAAATTAAAATTTTTTAATAATTATATAAAATAAAATAAGATAAAATAGTTTAATTTTATATAATCAAATAGTATTGATTTAGATATTTTATAAAAAATAATAAATAATAGTCACTACTATTAATTAGACACCTCACCCCTGCGTATTTCAATTTGTTTCTTTTCTTGCACTGTTCTCTCCCTTGACGTCGTTCCAATACGACACGCCGTTTTCTATCTGACTCATAATTCATTCAAACCGCAAACTTCAAGGAAGAAAATATCAATATATGTGATAATCTTATACTCTATACTATTATTTTATTTTATGATGATAAATTTATCATATCTTATATAATTAGATGAGAGTAATATGATAAAGTAATACATTGCATTTTCCTATTTTATATCTCATTAGAAATCTTTTAGATTATGTTTATACGTTAAAATAGTTTCAATTCATCTTATCTCATTTCAATATTCAAATATCACTAAAATATAAATATTTTTTAATTTTAAATTTCAAACTTTTTATTTAATCATTACCTAATCATTATAATTTTTCCTGACTTTTAAATAAAATTTAAAAAATAACTCAATTTTTTTAAATTCTAAAATAAAAATTATATTATAATAATATTTTAAATTTATAATTTCTCTATTTAACTTTTTATATCTCATCTTCTAAAATCTCATAAAATTTTTTTGGAGTGGTCATCCCAACCAAAAGGCCTTGGAATGTATAAGAAGGTCCATAATACAATAAAAATCAAGAAGCCCATAAAATGAGCATTGGGGTCATAGAAGAACAGTCAAGAAGAGTTTGAAAAGAGATATGTATGGCATCACTTTTAACATAAGGATAAAAACAATAATGAGGAATGCGATTATTCAAAATTTTAAGTCTTGATCCGTTTCGATAAATCCTGAATAAGATAAGTATAACGAACAAGTCTATATATACAGATAATCTTTGATAATTAAGGAAAACTTAAATACAATCACCTCTTAACTGACTTAAATATCGGAGTATTTTACAGGAGGAACCCCTCACGTTTCATTCAAGAAGATTGTTTGCACAATGAAAAATTGAAAATGAGACACGTCTTTAACAATTTTAATTCAAATAATTTAACTAATATTTACATATTATTTCATTATTATTAATAAATTTCTCATCTAACCCATCCTATTTCAACATTCACAATTCGCGAGTGTAGTCGGAGAACATAACGAAGAAGTCATTAATTGGGAAGTGATTTTTATATGTTTAAAAAATTGACAGATTCAATATAGTGTTTGGAAAATAAAATTTACGAATTGAATTGACGTGCTTAATTAATTTAGTATGTTAGATCTCCTCTCCTTGTTTTTGTAAAAATAATATATATTATTCATATTTAAACTTACAAAGTAACTTAGCTACAAGATTCTAATAAAAAATAAAAAGAAAAATAAACATATTTAAACTTACAAAGTAACTTAGCTACAAGATTCTAATAAAAAATAAAAAGAAAAATAAAAGAAAAAAGGGGTAAATGCAAGACCAACCATTCAGGCTCACCACAAGCCAGCAGATAAGGCAAAAAGATGAGATGGGGTCATTCGCAAAATCTACTATATAATAGAATAGATTCCTCGTATTTGTACGCACACACTGACACAGTCCCTCCTCCCTGCTCCACCACTCCACAAAATATGGCCACCACAATTACATCTGCCGCCACCTCTTACTTCTTCGGAACTCGTTTCCTTAATCCAAACCCTGGCTCCGGAAGATTCCAAGCCCGCTTCGGGTTCGGACCATTCGGCGCCAAAAAGTCACCTCCGGCTCCAAAGAAACCTGCCCCAAAGCTGGTCTCGGACCGTCCCGTATGGTTCCCCGGCGCACAACCTCCTGAGTGGCTCGACGGGACCATGGTGGGGGACCGTGGGTTCGACCCTTTCGGGCTCGGGAAGCCGGCGGAGTATTTGCAGTTCGATTTCGACTCGTTGGACCAAAACCTGGCGAAGAACGAGGCCGGTGAGGTGATCGGGATCCGGTCCGAGGTCGCGGAATTGAGTCCGACACCTTTTCAGCCATATTCGGAGGTGTTTGGGTTGCAGAGGTTTAGAGAGTGCGAGCTCATCCATGGTAGGTGGGCAATGCTGGGCGCACTTGGTGCCCTTGCTGTCGAGGCTCTCACTGGGGTTGCATGGCAGGACGCAGGAAAGGTAACGCATTATTAATGTTCTTCGAAGTGTGTCATAGCTAGCATTGATTTGGCTGGATTTTCTTTTTCTTTTATCCAAAGAGAGTTGAAAGAAAGAAAGGAAAAAGTTAATATGGAAAATGTCTCTTTATGGCCGATAATTAATCCTTAATTCCTTCGCCTGGAGGGTTGATTTTTTATGTCACTCCGTTGAAAGTTTTCTTTGTCACCTAGTGACATGGTCCCCTGTATATAGGAGCTGAAGTACCTGACGCAGCTTTCTGCTCATCGTGTCTTATTGTAAATCCACTCAAAACTTACGGTCGTTGTTGCAGATGATGATGATAAGGGCAGCGACGGAAACGACAGCGATTATGAAAAAGACATAATTTTGTGCAATATTGTTGTTGTAATTAGCTCGTTCTAGTACTTACCATTAATTAGCTTTTCCGCGCATGGTCACCATTCATGAACTTAACAAAACAAATTCGTGGGGTTATTTTGATGATGATGATCAGGTCGAGTTGGTGGAAGGATCATCCTACCTAGGTCTCCCGCTTCCATTCTCTTTGACCACACTGATATGGATTGAGGTGATAGTTATTGGCTACATTGAAATCCAAAGGAACGCAGAACTCGATCCTGAGAAAAGGCTATATCCCGGAGGCCAGTTCTTCGACCCCCTCGGCTTGGCTGCCGACCCCGACGAGAAGGCCAGGCTTCAGTTGGCAGAGATCAAGCATGGCAGGCTAGCTATGGTGGTCTTCCTCATCTTTGCAATCCAAGCTGCTGCAACTGGCAAAGGACCAATCAGTTTTGTGGCTACCTTTAACAAGTAGGACTAGTGACGTCTCTCACCTTCACAAAGCAGCCATCTTGGAAAATTGAAATATTGATCTTCTCCAGATCGGAGTTCCCCCATTTGTCAGTGCTACTCAATAGAGCTTCATAAGCATCAATAGCAATCTTGTGTACGTGAGAAAATCTCCCTCACTTTCTATTAGAGTAGTCAAATTATAAAATAATGAAGGGTCGTGTTGGGTTTACTATTTGTCTTTGATGAATAAATAACTAGTGGCATTCGACAAAGTAAACAATTAAACAAGAATTGTTAATGGATTATGCAAATGCAAATAATATGGATAATTTGGTTAATAGAAGATGAAAATGACCTATGTTAGATTATCCAAACGTAAACCAAGATTACCTTAAGCTAGTAAACTAGTTCTTGTGGTTAGAGCATCTTCAATGGATTAGCTAAAGTTAAAGGATACTTTTGATGAATGTGAGATGAATTTGACTTTTGGCTATTCCATTTACACAAATCTTCATATTGGATTATCTATTTATTCTTTATATAATAATAAAATAATATTAATTTAATATATTTTTAATATACTTATTTTTATCATATTTTACCATTCTAATAATTATATATTAATTAGTAATCATATTCTAATTAAATTATTGGTTAAAAAAATCATAATTTTAATGGTCATTTAATATTAATAACTACAAATGTCTAATTAAACTTATCTAAAATTCAATATAAATGCCAAAGAATAAATTCAATATAATGTTAATAACCCTTGTTGACATTGATTGCTACAGTAAAAACCAAATAAAATAGGTAGTTTTATGAAAAAGTGTCGAGGGAAGAGAGAGAGAGTGTTACAAAAATACAATAAATTAAACATTTGGTCATTAAACAGTTTACACCAAATGAGACTTTACTTTTACAAATATTATAGCTAAAAGTCAAATTTTTTGACTTTGCATAATCTATTGCAGTTAACTTTTGGTACGTAATTGCTAAATGTGACTCTTTTTTGTATATACATATTCTATTAATAGTGCTCTTATATTTGATATTTACTGTATTTCAACCAAAACATTAAAAAATCATTTCTTTCTTCCATAAACACTCCCTCTCTTTCATATATTTGATATTCTATTACTATTTTAGTTAATAGATGAATAATTTAATGTAAAAAAAAGTTTTGTGTGAAATAATCAAATATAAATTCACGTGATATTGTTCAAATTATGAATTTATTAATCTAATATGAATGCCCTTTTGGGTAAAAATAATACATAAGAGAAGTAGCCTAGCTGAGAGACACAAAACCAAGTGATGTAGACAACTTTCCAACTTCTTAAAAATGGGGAAGGATAATGATACTCTACCTACTAATCTACAACTTCTTTACATCTCTCACGTAACTCTTTTTTTTTTTAATAAAATTAAAAGTATCATATATCCCCCACCTGCATTCACCCCCTCGGCCCTCAACACAAACAATCATCTCGTCCCTGTCATCTCTGCCATCCCATTCAAAAATCAGAAATCCACCACCCGCGTTATCTCCCTTCCCCATCTCGTCTCCATCATATATGTCCACCGTCGCCGTTCGGCGGCATGATTTCAGGTGAGTCTCCTCTATCTCCCATCTAGACTTTCTCTCTCTCTAAAAAATTAACTTTGACTATTACAGTCATCTTGTGACGCCCCTAAATTTCGTTTGGGATCGGACGGACATTTGAAGTGTCGAGACATGCAACACAAAGTTACCTGTGACGCCCCCAAATTCCGTTTGGGATTGGACGGACATTTGAAGCGTCGAGACATGCAACACAAGGTTACCTGCCCCCGTTCATGACATATAAGATGTAATAATCCTAACATGCATCTAACATTATGCAATATTCGCAACGGATAATTTTATTCTTTAGCAATACTATGCACCAAACTGAAAATATCCCAATACTTAAAACATACTTCATACATAAAGATCCATTGAATAACTAAGATCATAGCACTATTCCAAAATAGTTATAATCCAAAAGTACTGGAGATGCAACTCCATCGTACAAGTAGTAATTTAACTACTATATTAACATTAAAGACGCACCGTCGTTCAGTCGACTGTGTCTAGTTGGTCAGCTCCTGATCCTCCTTCAGGTCCTGTAACAAGATCTACCATTCGGGGGGAATGGTAGTTTGGACTACCACAGTGAGATTTGATTACAAATCTCAGCAAGTTAACAAAAACTTCCATACAGACTAATGATGCATGTATGACAGTAAAAGCATAAATGCATAATCAAATTCATAAGTAATTAAAGCATAACTTAGTGTACAACATAGCATAATTGACATAGCTTAAATTGAATCATGAAGTGAACTTGACTTAGCATGAACTTGCTCTGAAACTTGAATTAACATGAAAAATACATACTCCACAGTTGTTGTGGCCCCATGTATTCTACGTGTAAATACATACTCCACAGTTGTTGTGGCCCCATGTATTCTTCACAAACTTGACTTAACATTAAAAATAGATACTCCACAGTTGTTGTGGCCCCATGTATTCTACACAAACTTGACTTAACATGAAAAATACATACTCCACAGTTGTTGTGGCCCCATGTATTTTACGCATCACATTTGTAGTTAAATACATACTCCACAGTTGTTGTGGCCCCATGTATTCTACACAACTTGACTTAACATTTAAAAATACATACTCCACAATTGTTGTGGCCCCATGTATTCTACACAAACTTGACTTAACATGAAAAATACATACTCCACAGTTGTTGTGGCCCCATGTATTTTACGCATCACAATTGTAGTTAAATACATACTCCACAGTTGTTGTGGCCCCATGTATTCTACACATCATAATGTACTCAAGATGAAATGTGACTGGAATACGAAAGGACTGAAGTCCTGACGTAACATAACGTGACTTGAACATAACTTAGAATACATGACTAACTTGAGATAGAAACATTTCGTAACATGGCATAACATATAACAGACAACATATTTAGCATGACATACTTGCAACAGTGAATATTACATGACTTGACTTACATGTAATAGATGACATACTTAGCATGACGTACTTGTAATGTACAGTAATACATAACAGAATATATTGTGTAACAGATAAAAATTGATGACAGAATAAATTATGTATAATAGACAATTACGTGATAACTTGGCATGGCATGACATATATGATAACACACATACATACACTGTAGTTCTTTTACTTAGCACACATACACAGTAGACTGCTAGTAAGTTAAAAGCTAACTTACCTCGATCTCCGCGTTTCTTATAAAACTTCAAGTGCGATCACGAGGAACTGTAATTAGTGATTCTAAAAGTTAGAACTAAATCACTAATAATTTGAAATACGGAAAATACTAACTTAAAGAGTAAAATTTTCATTTTACTCTCTACATGTGGGAAAATGACCGTTTTACCCATAACTTAAGGATTTTGCATACTAACTCCAAAAGTTTCCAACCAATCAATTACTTTAAACGTTAATAACTATAGATAGAGGTTTATACCATCACGATGCACATCACACGGTGCATCGCCATACAACACGGAGTACACTCCACGTGTACTCCCTTCCTTCTACGTCACACATCACTACAGCACACGTCACACGACGCGTCGCTGTATTACACAGAATACGCTCCACGCGTACTCTCTTCACACATCATGCCATATCACAACTACGGCATCCATCTCATGTCCACACTTCATGGTACAATCCACAATACTACAATTCAAGCCCAACACTTCACAACTACATTTCGCTAACTCCACAATTATTAATTACGCATTCTATGATCCAATCAATCAACTATTTTAAACGTAAATAATTAGAGATAGAGGGTTATACCATCGACGGGCTAACCCGTGCGTCGCTCGCTGCTCGTCACGGTTAAGCGTCGGAGGAACGTACGTGGCGGTAACACCGCGTACGGTGGCTGTCCACCACGTAAAGTGGTAGTTTGGGCTTGAGAAAAGCTAGGCGTGGCCTTGGAAGGCTCATGGTGGCCTCGTGGTGGTCGAAGGTGGCGGAGCACGGCGGCATCATGCCGTGAACAGTAAATACGAAATGCTAGGTGTTCGCTTGAGGTGGATGAAAGCCATAGAACTTCATGGGAAGCTAGGGAAAGGTAGAGGAACATGTGGTGAAGCTGTGGTGGCGAGGTGGTGGCCATACGGTGGCTGACGGCGGCGGATCGGTCGTTTGAAGCCATTTTAGGCCTTGGAGAGTGAGGGAGAGTGAGAGCTCCACATACCTCCGTTGGCCATGAAATTTCTTGGGGAAGTTCGTGGTGATGAGAGGAACAAGGTGGTGGTGGTGAAACACCATGGGTGGCCGTGTACGGTGGTGCACGGCGGTGCAACCGAACGTGTGTGTGTGAAGACCCATCGGAGAAAGAGTGAGAGTTAGGGGAAAAGAAAGACATGGGGAGGAAGCTCTTGACATGGTGGTTCCGTTGGTGGTGCTTGGTGGCCGTTTTGGCCGTGTATGGTGGTCAAAGAGGTGAAAAATGGTTGAAGACCCATTTCTTTGAAGGAGGAAAGAGAGAGACTCGGTGGCCGGTAAAGCACACCACCGGTGCAGTGGAGGTCGCCGGTGAGGGAGGATCACGCCGGTGTGGGAGGTGAGGCACGGCGGCCGGAGGTGGCGCCGGTTGGAAGCTTGGACCGAATGGACATGGAGGAACCAACATGTACGTCGGCCATGAAGAGGAAAGAGAGGAGAGAGAAAAGAGAAAGAAGAAGAAGAAAAGAAAAAAAAGAAAAAAGGAAAAAGGAAAAAGTGAAGGGAAAAGAATAGGAGCCTGGGTATTTAATCTCAGTCCTACACTTCGGGATCCTCAAAAGGATCTAACGATGAGTTTAAACACTGATTTGAAAACGCGTAAGTATTTTATTTAAAATAAACACTTTAATAAAACACTAAGAGAAATTAAGATAGAATATTATTTTATAAACTAAAGTTTATAAAATAATATTTCTTCATCATTATCTAAATTGATAATATATCATTAATCACTCAAAGAGGATAAAACCATTTAATTTAAATAAGAGTTTTTAACGTAAGGTTAAACCTCTTAATATTTTAAAACAACTAAAATATTTAATATAAGATATTATCCACAATTATAATATTTTCAGAGCTCACTAAAATATTATAATTGTGCTACATTAAAACATACTTATCTAATAATACTGAAAATATATTCTATAGATATTTTCATAATATTTAAAATATTCGTAAGCATTAAAATATCTATCTTATTTTGAAATCCGCAAGATAGTTTTCAGAACACGCCATCGAGATACAGTACGTAGAATAAGTTTCAATACGTAGATCGAGGCTCATAAAGAAGAAGAAGAAAGGAGCGGATATTACAATAAACTAACTTATAGAGTTTTCACGGGGTTCCTAAAGTCAATAGAAATTCCTTAAATTAAATTTCTAGCAGGCTGTTACATTACCTGCCTCCGTTCATGACATATAAGATGCAATATTCCTAACATGCATATAACATTATGTAATATTCGTAGCGGATAAATTTTTTTCTTTAACAATACTATGCACCAAATTGAAAATATCTCAAATGCTTAAAACATACTTCATATATAAAAAACCCATTGAAGAACTAAGATCATAACACTAGTTCAAAATGTTTATGATCCAAAAAGTACTGGAGATGCAACTCCATCGTACAAGTAGTAATTTATGTTAACTACTATATTAACATTGACATCGCATCGTCACTCAGTCAATTGTGTTTAGTTGGTCATCTCTTGATTCTCTTTCAGATCCTATAACAAGATCTACCATTCAGGGAGAATGGTAGTTGAGACTACTAAAGTGAGATTTGATTACAAATCTCAGTAAGTTAACAAAAAAATTTTCACACAGGCTAATGATACATGGATGACAGTAAAAACATGAATGCATAATCAAATTCATAAGTAATTAAAGCATAACTTGACATACAACATAGTATAACTGACATAACTTAAATTGAAACGTAAACTGAACTTGACTTGACATGAATTTGATCTGAAACTTGACTTAATATAAACTTGATCTGAGACTTGACTTAACATGAACGTGATCTGAAACTTATTCTTTAACTGCTTAAATACATACTCCACAGTTGTTGTGGCCCCATGTATTCTACGTGTCACAATTGCTGTGACCTCATACATAAGTAATCAAAGCATAACTTGACGTACGACATAGTATAACTGACATAACTTAAATTGCAATATGAACTGAACCTGACTTGACATGAACTTGAACATAAACATAATATGTACGTGAACATAACATAACATAACATAAACTTGATCTGACACTTGACTTAACATGAATGTGATCTGAAACTTATTTTTTAGTTGTTTAAATACGTACTCCACAGTTGTTGTGGCCCTATGTATTCTACGTATAAATACATACTCCACAGTTATTGTGGCCCCATGTATTTTACACGTCACAATGCAGCTAAATACATACTCCACAGTTATTGTGGTTCCATGTATTCTACGTGTCACAATGCAGTTAAATACATACTCTACAGTTGTTGTGGCCCCATGTATTCTACGTGTCACAATTGCTGTGTCTCACGTAGTATATGCATCACAATTGTTGTGATCTCATACTTCGTATGCCACAGTTGTTGTGAACCCCATGAGACTGAATGTAACTCAAGATGAAACGTGACTAGAATACGAAAAGACAGAAGCCCTGACATAACATAACGTGACTTGAACATAACTTGAAAGACATGACCAACTTGAGATAGGGTTATATCGTGACATGACTTAAACACGTAACACACAATATTTCATATATGATATTACATGTAACGGAAACATACTTAACATGACATACTTGCAACAGTAAACATGACATGACATATATGATAACACACATACATACACTGTAGTTCTTTTACTTAGCACACATATATAGTAGACTACTAGTAAGTTAAAAGCTAACTTACCTCGATCTTCGCGTTTTTTATAAAACTTCAATTGCGATCACGAGGAACTGTAATTAGTGATTTTAAAAGTTAGAACTAAATCACTAATAATTTGAAATATGGAAAATACTAACTTAAAAATTAAAATTTTCATTTTACCCTCTACGTGTAGGAAAATGACCGTTTTACCCCTAACTTAAGAATTTTGCATGCTAATTCCAAAAGTCATCAAAATTTACATGCCTCATGTAAATTTTATCCTAAACTCAAATATCAATTTAGAAAAATTTAAAACTAATCACAACTATTAAAACTCCATAGGGCCGAAATTTTCATATGTTATTTCCATTGATTTTTGTTTCTAACTTGTTTTGATTAACCTTTTGATCTATGACTTATAAAAATGTGATCTTCAAACCAAACCATCATATGATTTAAAACGATGTACTAAAACATATATAAGCTTCTAATTTAAGATCACATGGTTAAACATTAACCAAAATATAAATTAAGCCAAGAACATTCATACTTTGGCCTATCCGAACATCTCTTTGCATAATATTTCATATCTTTGAAACTAACTTCAAATATCTTCAAAATAATATTCTAATATGTATCTAAGAGGTTTAAGATCCTCCAATAAAATTATCAAAACTATTGGAATAGGTTTAAACCACCAAAAATTTAAATTTTCTCAAAATAGAAACTGTTTTTCCTCTTGCAGTTTCTAAGTTTCTAGATTTAAGAAAATCTTTCATCACAACTTTTAATCATGAAAATATCCTTAACCAATAATCATATACACATGTTAAAAATACTCCATAAAAATTTCAGACCAATATCTATTCATTAGCTTAGTCTAAAACTTCAAACTATAACATATTCTCCAGTTTATATTCCAGAATGACCTTTCTAGAGTTTAAATAATATTTGACTGACCAAATGATCTTCAAATAGAACAAATAAGATATTCACGTAAACTAAACTAAAAAAAGAACAACTTGTATGAAGGAGACTTTATGATAAAATACTTACAAAAATTTCGAAATAGGCATGCAAAAAAACACCTAAAAACTGTCTGAGAGAGTGTTTGGTGTTCATCCAATGAAAGGTGTAAAGGAAAAAGATTTCGTGGGGAGTGGCTGGAGGTATTTATGAACAAAATATGGAAGAAGATGATGCTGGAGTGAGAGTTAAGTGTAGGTCTCTTTTATCCAATAATATCTACAAAAATCAACTCAAGATATTTTTACCTAATAATATCCACGAAATTAGTTTAAGATATTTTTATCCAATAATATCCACAAAATTAGTTCAAGATATTTTTATCCAATAATATCTACAGTTTTGAACAGACGTTTTGTCCAAAAATATGAAAAAGTGTTATTGCGCCATAAGACCTTAAATAACCCACCGAGTCTAATGGTACAAACCATAATACATTTAGACACTTCTAACTATCTCCAATAATCAAAAACACACTTCTGATACCATAATGAGTAATAACACTAACTATATAGTTAGATTAAAATTTATATGATTAATGGATTCGTGAAAACTTATGGGGTCTTCACGAGATTCCTTAAGCCAATAGAAATTCCACAATTGAATTTCTAGCGGGCTGTTACACATCTTCATTGCCGTTTAGACTCCAACTGTTGCCACATACTGCCACTTGAGACATTCCTCAAGATAAGCACAGTCACGACTCTCTCTTCACTCTCTCTCCCTCATACTCTTAAATCCATTTTCTCGATCCACAAATAGAGGGCACACACTACTCTTTCAAAGTGGTTTGTTGGCTCCAAATCAAGCCAACCCGAAGCCGATTGAACAACTCTCATCTTGAAATTCTTATCATGAGCAATATGAGATACTGTCATAAGATAAGATTTAAAAGTCGCACATTTCATTCCATGTGATCCAAGATCTCAAAAGATGAAGAGAACAAATCTAAGCGCTAAAACAGAAAAAGCCCATATTTTATGGTTGTCATGCAATCATCATAAGTGCATTTTGGATTATGTTTACCAGAGGCTCATGGAGGCTGTATTGTATGGTGATGTTGGAGTAAAGATGGCGATGACAACAACAACTATATATAATTGTATAGTAACCATTTTTGCTCAACATGTAGAGAGAGAAATAGAGAGGGAGAATGAGAGAGAGAATCATGGTGGCAAGTAGAGGATAGAAGGAAGAAGAGAAACTCACATTAAATTGCGTCAAATGGCGGTGATGGGTAGAGATGACAAAAAGACAGCACGAGGAAGGGAAGAATGCGGGGTAACTTACGCTGAAAATTTCATGTGAAATAATTTGGGACATTAGATTGCTTTGAACATAAGGCTGTAAGCATACATTAACTTTTGTTAAAAAATAAAATAAAATAACACGTGAGGGGTAAGTAAGTTGTAAAGAGGTGGAGGGAGTATCATTGTCCTTCCCCTGGGGAAACCAGCTACGCTGAGAGACACAAAACCAAGCAAAAGGCCGATCTCGTTGATTGACGGCTCCTAGCCTTCTATCACAATTTTATTTTTAATTTTTTTTCTCGTTTGTTTCGTGCTTGACACTTCCATCGCATTACTAACAACAATGGATTAAAAGAGGTGAGAAAATGAACTACAGAAAGAGCTAAATATTAATACTAAGCGGTGTGATCGATTGAGCTAATTAAAAAGAAGACGAGACACGTACAGACAACAAGCAATTGGGAACAATAATTAGTAGAATTTGTCATCAAATGCAGCATTATTGGATGGCGGGGGTGGAGCTGTGGTAGGTACGGTAATATTCCATACCTACTTTCTCATTCACATTTTATATATGAGCACTGCTCTATTTGATAGCGAGCAATTTGACATTTTTATTGGATAATTTTTTTTTTTTATTTTTTTATTTTTATAAAATAAAAAATATATCAATACATTAAAAATCATTTCTTTAAACATTGATAAAAAAAAATTGATAAGAGTCAAACGTAACAGTCACTTTTTAGGAAGTAAAGTAGTATCCTTCATTTATTTTTGCCCAACTACCACTTTTCTCCTGCGCGTGAAGATGGAGGGATTAGATCCTTTTGAAGTTTGGAACTTGTTTATTCAAGTACTTCAACTCAATACCACTCTTGAATTTCAACCTTCAAGGCCGAATTACTCCTTTTGTTTTATGTCATTTTTTATCCAATATTTATGAACTTGCACGCCCAAAAAGGACATTTTAATATATAAGTCTAAAGCTAATGCGTACATGTACATGTACATCATTTTTTTCTATATGAAATAAAAAAATTTTATATAAAAAAATAATACAGTTAATTACATCATTAAAATGTATAATAAATATACAAAAGTAATTATATAAAACAAAATTCATATAAAATAGGATTAGAAAAAGAAAAATTCTAACAAATCATATTCCTACTAACAAAAATAGCATTTATTACAAATGCTCACTTACTAAAAGCTAACAATAACGATCTTTATCAATTATTAAATTTCTTTGTATAAAATTGCGTCATCGGACAATTCTCATATATAATCGGGTTTTTAGTTGTCCTTTATACATAACTGGCAAATTTAGATTATTTTTTGCTCTTTATTTTTAAATAAAGCACAGAAGGTTCACAATTAATCTATTTATTAAATAATCGCTTCATTACAATGAGATTAGACTTGGTACCAAACTAATTGATATATGTCTTGAAAAAGTTTCATCCTAAACTTAATATAAAATATAAATATTTTATTTAATAGGACATTTGTAGTTATCTACAAGATATGGATATCTTACAATATTATTATTTAAATATATTCTCTGGAAATATATATATATATATAATAGGATGATATTTTTATAATTATTACGTAAAGAATTTTGTTATTTTTAAGTCGCGTGTTAACATATCATATATTGTGAAATTTATTAAATTTTAAAAAAATTATAAAAATAAAAGGGTTTTAAAGTATAATTATAAACAAATTGTAAAATATGACCGAAAAAGTTGTAAACTGGATTGTATTTTTCTTAAAACTAGGAAAAAAAAAAAAATTACTAAGATGGGAAAAGTAAACGCAGGACGCAGTCACGGACTCGGGTTCCGCGATTCTTTGTTTTTTCAGGAGCAATCAGGTTCCACTTTCGCGGACAAAGTGGTATTATAACTGATTAACGTGATTGCTACTCCGTCCCATTTTATTGCGACTAAAGACTATACCGAAGGTCACAAACCGGAGGTAATATTCGGCGAATCTCTCGCTCTGTCGTCCTCCTCTTTGCATCTCTTTTCGCCTTCTCCACGCATGCTTCATCTGCTTTGATTTTTGAAATGCCTTTTTTATATTCAAGCTAGTGTCTTTCATCGATTTTCTCAACGACCCTCCATCTGAATTCTCGCGTACATCTCCGAATTTGATTGATAGGTTTTGTTAAAACTCTAGGAAGGCATGGGGAGGTTGTTTGTGGTGAATCTCGAGGGGAAGATCTATAGCTGCAAGCACTGCCGGACCCATCTTGCACTCTGTGAAGACATCGTTTCCAAGGTCATTTTTCATCTCTTACCTCCTTCTAATAAGTTAGATATCTCTAAATTTGTTACATTCTTGGGAAATTTCCATCTGGGTGTTATTAATTTGTTTGATTTATGCCGAATTTGCTATTTTTGTATGCTTTTTTTTAATGAATTTTGTTTGTTTTTATTTAGTTTTTGTTTTTACTTTTTCGGGTGTTGAGTTGTGTGATAACAAGTTGTAATTTGTAGTTTATTTTTTCTTGGGGGGTTTTTGTTGTCAGATATGGAGAAGTGAGGTACGATCTATGCAATGAGAGAGAAAAAAAAGCTAGTTAGGCTATTAAAGAGCACTTTTCGCTCATAGCGAGAAGTCGATTTAGGCCTTTCATTTTAATATACATGTGCTCGGTTTCTAAGTGCACATGAAAGCTAGCTTAATGATGCTTCTTAATAATTCCATCTGGGAGACCCGTGATTTGATCGTTTGTAAGCTGGAAGCTTGGAGGATCTCTCTTTGTGCCTCTCTCGTAATTTGTCGATAGCAGGTTATATATTTAATTTAATGCCTTTTGGTGAAAAACGGATTTAAAGCCCAAAAATTGGACGCCACTTCTTTATCTTGAGCATCTTAATGAGGTATAATCATAGCAATGATCTCCAGTGGTGTGAAAACTCAGGAAGGTAATTATTTTTAGTTGTTAACGAGAAGTGGATTCATTCTTTTATTATGGGCACAAGTTGTGCTTCTAAACTTAATCAAAATGATTTGTATCAAATTCTAGTTGTATGAGCAGCCGGCATACAGAGGACTGCAAAGGACAACTTTCCTCTGGGACTTCTAATGAGGGAGAAACATCTTTAGCGTTTTGAAAATAATTGTATTGCAAACACACATACATGCCCTTATGCATGGATATACAAGTCCATGCACGGATCTATACTGCCACCAGTCTGATAGAACAGGATGCAGCACTTGTAAAGAGAAATTGTAGATGATGGTAGTCTGTATGTAATATGTGGATGATGCTATTCAATTTTCGTGATAATTAGCATATATAATGCTCTTTCCCCGCCCCGCCCCGCCCCCCCCCCCCCCCCCCCCCCCCGCCGCCCCCTTCTCTCTCTAACTGTCTACATTTTTTAATTTCCACTGTCGAACCAATGCTAATTGGGAGTTTATAAGAAGCAATTGTTCTGAGTTCTGACTACATGTTTTGCTCATGTTTTATTCAGTCTTTCCACTGCAGGCATGGAAAAGCTTATCTCTTCAATAAGGTGTAAGTTTCCTTGATTTCGGGAACCTCAACATAATACAACACCACCGAATAATCTGCATATAACTAACTTTGAAGCGGACTGACAATCCAAAAAGTTGCCGATGCCATAAGGTGCCAGTTACAAAGTAGTACTAACACTGACCAAGAAAATGCTGTGCCAGTGAAAATAGTTACTGTTTTATGCTTCAAGACACGAGCAAGATGCAGTTTGTATGTCTCTTGCTCGTTCTGGAACTGGCTGAAGATATACATTTTATCAGTTGCCTTTATGCTCTACTTAATATGTGTTGGTGAAGTTAGTTTATCATCCAGTTGGTTATTACTTTATGGGCATCAAACTACATATATCATTTTCTATCTCTTGTCCATCCACTTGATTACAAGAAGAGGAATGAATTTCAAGGGCTTCCCCAATCACATGCTTGCTTGAAAAAATAAATCAATAAGCTTTTTATGCATTTGTCTTTTCTAATTTTCATCTTCAATTCTTTGACAGAGTGAATGTGTCTGTCGGTGAAAAAGAAGAAAGACAGATGACGACTGGGATGCACACTGTTGCTGACATATTTTGTGTTGGTTGTGGATCAATAGTAGGGTGGACATATGTAAGATTTAGAGGCATAAATTCAAAAATTTTGGTCTATATTTGTCCATATGATGGCTGTTAGTTGTTTTGATGGTGTTTGTTTTTCCAGGAGACTGCCCATGAAAAAAGCCAGAAGTACAAGGAGGGAAAATCTGTGCTTGAGAGGTCAGTATTTATTTGGAGAAATCAAATTCCAATTCTGTTTTTTTAAGGGTTTTTTTTTTTTTTTTTGGGGGGGGGGGGGAGGCGCCAATAATGCTTGTAGAGTTCCTTTCTTTTTTTATATAAAATTAAACAAAAAAGGTAAAATATTGATAGAAGAAGAATTTAAGGAGAAAACAATAATTTAAAATGATTTGGCCTTAGAGGCTTACTTTCACCCTACTAGAAAGCTTAGAGGTAATATTTTAATTTATTATGTTGAGTTCATTAAATAATTTAGTGCATAGGGTGAACTTTGTATAGGAAGCTGGTTAAATGCAAGTGGCAGCCATGTGGAATTGGACTAATATATATATGGTTACAATTTTGAGCAGATTCAAGGTTTCAGGTCCTGATGGAAGCAATTACTGGGTTGGAGCACATATTGGTGGAAGTGATGCAGATGATGCTTAATTACCCTTTATTTCAAATTGTAAATTCTTTAACGCCAACCCCCCCAACCCCCCCGGCGGGCCAAAAAAAAATGTTCTTATTCAACTAGTGAAATTTGGACTTGTAATTCCTAATTTAGGCAGCTTGCCCAACTTGCTCTCGATATTGTTAATGTTCATTAACATAATTGTTGATTCGGATTTAGTTGTGTTAATGAAACCATATAATCTTTGATTTGGATTTAGTTGCTGCTCAAACTCCTATTGAATCTCTTGTTACCTGTGTATAAGGGGGTATTTTCCCGAGCCGAAGGCCTAGAGCATGAGCCTAATGTCATGAGTCACAGACCAACCAAACAACCCATCGGCCTAATCAATGGGTCCTTGGCCTTGGAATAGAAGTCAGTCTATGACCTTGAACGAGTGAGAAACCCATCATAACGCAAAGGAAGGAGAAACATGCCATCTCGATAGAGCATAATCCTATGTAGCCCTGAGCAAACAAGTGGGCACAGATCGGTGGGACCCTTGATTCCCTGACGGATGGGGAAGGAAGAGCCTGACGGCATGCATTCATTGGCTGAACAGAACAGAGAGCCATACTACATTAAATACTCCACCCCACAGGCCACGCCGCATTAAAGGAGCCTGATTGTAGGAACTGCTGAGAGGACAATTCCTCCTAACACAGGGCATAGACATCAGACCTCAGAGATTGGATATAAAAGGTAATCTCAGCTACTAAGAACTCTCTATATACTTGCATTAAACTCTAAGGCGATACTGACTTTAGTATCGAAGACTCTCTAACCAGCACCATGACCCCCATCTCGCAGTGTTTTCTTTGTACTTATAGGCCCAAGATCGAAGACTAGAGTTGTTGAGAGTTTGGCCCAAAGACGAATGAAACACGATGTTAATAGTGGCACTGTCAATGGGATCTCTATAGACTTATGTATCATCGCATGCCTGCAAGAACCCGTTCTCATACTACTCGGGGATAGGAGGAGGCGACGTCAACAAGCATGAAAGCTAGGTTAGTATCGATTGAACAACTAGTGGGAAAATTGACTGCTGAGGTGGGTGTCCTTTGAAAGGAGAATGATTCAATCAAGGGTACCACCAATAAGTTTGGCACGATGCAAAATCCAGCAATAGTGAGCATGTTGGATCTAGAAATGCTGGAGGAGAAGGAACGCAGACGAAGAGGGGAGGAATATGTAGAATGAGCTGCATAACATCGGGGAAAAATATAAGGAGATGGCAAGAAAGATAGGCACCTCGTTGTTGGTGGAGCTACTTACAAGCATAGGCCTACCGCACAACAAAGAGGTAATGGTGGTGCCCTTGCCACTGAAGTTTTGGGTCCCTTTCATGGAAATGTATGACAATACTCGGGACCCGCTCGAGCACTTGAGAACCTTTAGGGCACATATGACTCTACACAGTTTCTCAAGGAAGGTGGCCTACAGAGCCTTCCCACTGACTTTGAAAGGATTGGCAAAAGTGTGGTTCAGGTCCTTGGCGCCTGGATCAATGTTTTTAATTTTGTTCCGTATTGGCCAATACGATCAGCATTTTTCTTTCCAATGTAGTGTCCAGTACACTATACTACCTCGTTCCGTTTCACTCCAAATTCTGACTATTTGGGTCTATTTTGGCTATTCTGGTCAAATTCTGACCATTCCTACCTGAATTGGCTTTTCAGTCTCCATTTCATTGCGAGTTATTTTTGTAATTTTCTTATACTTAAAATCTTAGATGATATTTTTGTAAATTTTAAATCTAAATGGCATTTAATTAATTCCATAATATAAAATGTATTTATATAATTTTAATTTTTTTTATAACTTTAAATATGTCCTATTATTCTCTCTTTTTTTTTTAATATCATTATTTGCAATAATTGATCTATTTTTTTATTATTATTTTTTTTGTTTTTAGGTCTCAACTCAAGTTTGTGATATTTTGAACATATATTCATTTTATAAATTTTCAATTCTTTCGTATATATATACATATATATATTATATATATATGATACAAATTTATATATGTATTTATTATATTAGTTGATAGTTTATATATATATAAATATTTATATATAATATATAATTAATTACAAAACGGTACATTAAAAAGATAACCATATCGAAATGTTTTAACCAAAACAATCGTTCAAACGATATTCAAAACTTTTAACCCGGATCAAGAAACTTTAGCCTTTTGCCCTTTTGCTCCAGATTAGCTGTTGCATAACCTCTAGTCTTCTTGTTATTAAATAATGAATTTGTTAAGAAAATGCGTATCAAACAGAATTATAGAAGAAATCAGGGGTAAAACTGCAATCCACCGTTTCAAAATTCAAAAGTAGCATCGAAGTAAGAAAAACAGTAGTAGTCGGACAGGGTATTATCGTCATTACATGCCCAACCAAATGCCCAACCTGAAAACGTAGGCTTTAAGTGACAGAAACCACGAGGGCCGTAGGTCCAAGCCCCTATCTTTTCCCATTTTCGGACTCGAATCCCCACCTATTTACCATTTAATGCCACTCCTCCTCTTTCTCTCTCTACTGTGAAACCTCAGACATCTGTCCTCGGCTTCGTTCAGCTTCATTGGCGGTTCCTTCCAACTCAATCTCTACCTCCTCTAGGTTTCAGCTTCACTCCGCTACGATGGAGGTTTTCGAAAGCTGAGGATACTCTCTCTCAAGCTCTCAATCTTTTTGACAAGTCCCTGGCATTGGATGAGGTCAAAGTTCTTGTTCGGATAAACTCTTATAAAATGTGTAGATTGCGCTTTAGGTTTCAGATCTAATTCTTGCTGCTTGTGGTTTAAAGAAAGTGTTTTGTGTTGTAGAAGTTCCTGCGGCGGTTAGACACAGGAATGATAGGCTAAGTAGGTTTTCGCTTAGGAATTTGGGGCTTTCTTTGCTTTGATCTTAAATTTTTTTGTTTCTATTTTTGGGGGGTCGTGAGCTAGGGTCTTAGCGATGAATCGGAGTTTTAGGGCTCAGGAATCGCAAATGCAAGCGGCGATGAGGCAGAGACAGCAGCAGTTGGGAGGTCTTAGGGCCTCGAGGATGAATGAGAAGGAAGAGGAGCTCGCACTGTTCCTTGAGATGAAGAAGCGCGAGAAGGAACGGAATGACCTTCTAAACAACTCTGAAGATTTCGATACGCCTTTAGGTACAGATTTCTTCAAGTTTTGTTGGGAAATTTTGCGCTTCTGAGGGCTTTAAAAGTGTACAAAATGTATCGTGATCGTTCTCATGTCGATGTTATTCATAAAACGTCGAATTACATAAAAGATTCTTCTTCAATTAGGCTGCTAACGTGCTCTACATTTGCAGTTGTGTGAACTTTTGATATATGCAGCGAGAGCAATTGGTCTTGATGATTGATATCGTGTTTGTAATTCCGTGTCGTTCCTATTGCAGGATCAAAACCCGGAACTTCTCCAATATTTAATATTTCGTCCTCGCTGGCGCCACCACGCAAGACCAGTACTGACGATTTCCTCAATTCTGACAATGATAAAAATGACTATGATTGGTAACGTGCTTATTTCCTTTTACATTCGTATTTTAAGGTTTGCTAATTTTAGTTGAGTTTCCGTTTTCTCACGTGGGTTTTAGTCATCACTAGCTGAGATAGATTCCAGAGAGCAAACAATTTTTCCCAAGTCTTCCTTGTGCAAATTAACATAGTGTCAGTTGGGGCTAGATTTTTGTCATCCCACTTGTTATCGCAATTTCACTGGGTCTTACTCTTGGTTTGACGTTTCAGAAGCAGTATTAACTTGAATTATGGGATGTAGTTCCAAATAATTTTTTCCTTTTCAAAAAAAAAAAAAAAAAAGGATCTACATCCCCCAAATCAAATGAAGAAGAAAAGAAACTTTTTTGATATGTAGGACAATTTTTATTAATGAGCAGGAGGTGCCACCAAGTACACGGTAAGCATACATTAGAGAAACCTACGTGGAAGAGGAGAACATTTTTTGTAGTTATTGATATTTATGCGTAGGTGATGGAAGTGGATACATTGTGGATTTGAGAGAGAGACATTTTCAAAGGTTCTAACTTCCATCATCAGAATGAAAAAAACCTTGTGATCCTCAAAAAGAAAATTTGTTTTAGTTTTCCTTCCATAGAACTTTTGTAATGTCATAATGTGATGTTATTTTTATTTTTTTTAACATATATGTAACTAGGTGTCAATGAGTGTTATTTAGCCAATATCAATAGAGGTTTCTTCTATTTTCAGGCTTCTAACCCCTCCTGGAACACCTCTATTTCCTTCATTGGAGGTGGGATCGCAAAAGACAATGATGAGTCAGCTTGGTACCCCAAAGGCTCGCCCCACTGTGCTGAAGTCTAGGGTAAGCAGTTATAAAAGTTTCATAGTTCATACACTTCTGTCCTCAGTGAATGATGGTTGTTTGAGGTTCTGAATCTCACATGCTCATTTATCCGAACATTCAAACTCTTGTTACCAGTTCAAATATTGCTTGTCTACTGTTATTATCAAAAAATATATATCTTGTCTGATAGTGTTCTTTCGATTACTTGAATTGAAAATTTCACAGTTTTAGGAACATTAAGCTATTTTAAGACCTTAGTTTCGTTTGAAGTTGATACTTGTAGAAAAAAAAAAGCTTATGTTGAAGTTAAAGATTGTTGTAGTTCCCCCCTGAAATAATGATGTTTTTTCTCAAATATATCTCAAGTCTTTGAAACTCAATGGCCACGAGGCAATTTTAATGGCATTTCTGTATTTAGTATTTCAAGGTTAACATTATGCTTGAATTCATGAAGCCAATATGGTAAGTCATCCTTTGTGCTTTTTGTAGTTAGCAAACCTACAGCCAGAGCCTACTACAAGGAGCAACTTAATATCTAAACCAGCAGCTTCTTCCCCTGTGTTGAACAATTCAAGTGCTGGGACTCGCAGGCCTTCATCGTCAGGGGGTCCAGGATCAAGACCTGCAACACCAACTGGGCGTCCCATATTGACCACGACATCTAAACCTTCAAGATCCTCAACACCTACATCAAGAGCGACCTTGTCTTCAACTAGGCCCTCAGTTTCTATTAATAAGCCCACCGTTCCTGCAGCTAAGTCAACGCTACCTGCAAATAAGTCCACAGTTTCTGCAGCTAAGCCTGCAGTACAAGCACGATCCTCTACACCTTTATCCAGATCTACATCAAGATCTTCAACTCCAACTGCCAGACCCACTTTACCTCCATCCAAGTCCACATCAAGGGCGGCAACACCCACTCGGCGACCATCCACACCATCGAGTACACCCAGTGTATCTGCTCCTTTAATTAAGTCATCTTCTTCAGTTTCAAAGCCAGCTCCAGCATCATCAAGAAATGTGCCATCACGTGGCACTTCCCCAACGGTGAAGTCCAGGCCATGGAAACCCTCGGAGATGCCTGGCTTCTCACTTGATGCGCCACCAAATTTAAGGACATCAGTTCCTGAAAGGCCACTATCAGCAACAAGGGGTAGGCCTGGACAACCTAGTTCTCGATCTTCCTCCATTGAGCCTGGTTCTAATGGAAGACCAAGACGGCAATCATGCTCTCCTTCAAGAGGACGGGCCCCCACTGGCATGTTTCATGCCAGTGGTGGCTCTGTTCCTGCTGTGAGTCGTGGGTATTCTAAAGTCAATGACAATGTGAGCCCAGTCTTAATTGGAACGAAGATGGTCGAAAGGGTAATAAACATGCGGAAACTGGCACCACCAAAGCAGGATGACAAGCATTCTCCTTGTGGTAATCTCTCTGGAAAGTCATCCTCATCCCCTGACAGTTCAGGCTTTGGAAGAACGCTTTCAAAGAAATCCCTGGATATGGCTATAAGGCATATGGTACGTATATTCTTTCCATGTTATGAGCATTTGTATTGGCATCAGTTCAGTTCAGATTCTCTGATGTCATTAGAAAAGTTTCCGTGGCATGAGATGCTCATCCCTCACCCCTCGTTCATTTGTTCATTCTCGTTTTCAAAATCAATTCTCTGATTCAAGTTTCACTTGAGCTGTCGAGCAGGATATAAGGCGAAGCATTCCAGGTAATTTACGGCCATTGATGACAAATATTCCAGCATCATCTATGTACAGTGTAAGGTCTGGGCCTTCACGAAGCAGAGCTATTAGTGTTTCGGACTCTCCTCTTGCCACAAGCAGCAATGCTAGTTCTGAAGTTAGCGTGAACAATAATGGCTTATGTTTAGATGGGAGTGAACTAGAAGACGAGATTGGCAGTGAGCGAGGTGGCCGATCACCTGCTAGTGTGCGTGGCAGGTGATAGTTCTAAGGCCTATTATCCTGAGATATAACTGCATTGTAGTCTCCCTATAATCTCGTTTCGTTTTGAATCTGAATCATCCTGACAGCTAAAGAGAATCCACTTTCTCAAGTGAGCTGACCGAAGTCATGCTTCTACGATTAATGTAAAGTTATTGGAATTGTTGGGATTTGAGAGATTATGTAATTCATGGTTGTTCCATTAGGGAAACTCGATTATGTACTGAACAGTCCTACGCATTCTGTTATTTGTTGTGTACTTTTCTTTGGAAAGTTTGGACCCTCGTCATTGAAACCTAGAAACTCAAACTACTTTCTCAACCGCTTTCCTTCCTGATTCAGGATCACTGTTCTCATGCTTTCCCTGAGACAAACATTCAAACCTAAACTAAACTAAACAATATGTTAAGAAATACACGTAATCGGAATCACGTTAATATCTTAACATGCTTCTCCAGTGTAGACTACGATGGTAATGAATTCAATGCACTAATTTTTGAAATCAAGGAAAAATGAAGCCTAGAGAAGTGGCTGCATCCAGATGACAATGAAAATCAACCAAGAATTGGAATCTTCTTCAAAGGCTAGATATGGCAATTGATGTCGCTTCTCGACAATGACCCGAATACGATTGCTCTTTGCTCATGTAGGTGATTTTGGTTTGGCAAGGCTCCTCTCTACAACCAATCATGTTTCCCAAAGCCAAACCATCACAGTTGGAATAAATCTAATTCTGGTTATTGTGGTTCGCTTCTTCCCATCCTTTTTATAAAGCTTTTGGACAACGCTATGGTTTATACTAAATGTGTGCACCAGTACAAATGAGTTTTTTTATTTTTCTTTAATCATTCTTAACCATTAAGAAAAAATAAAAAATATATTAATTCACTAATAGTTGCTTCTTTAACCATTAAGAAAAAATAAATATAAAAATAAAAAATATATATATGAGTAGGCATATTTGGTAGTCGTATTATTATTTTTCTAATCTTTTTACTCACTCTACTTTAAAATTAATAAAAGGATAAATGATAGGTTTACTACATCTTACCACTTATTCACTATTCCCTTTATTCTTTTAAGTTTCTTTCTTTTTAGTCGCATCACTCCTCTGCATTCATCCGCTTGATTATTTTAATTTTTTAATTTTTAATTTTTATTTAATGATTAAATAAGTGACTATTGAAGTTATATCTTTTTTTAATGATTACGAATTTTTAAAAAAATACTTAAAAGAAAATAAAAATAAATAAAAATTCCAAATAAAAGTTCTACATGCGAGTTTATGACAAATGAGTATAGAGTAGTCGAGGATTGATGCGGAGAGCTTCTGAGCTTAAAAAAAAAAGAAACTAAAAAAATAATGTGAGTAGTAAACGAGTGGTAGGAAGTAGTAAGTCTATCATTATCTTTAAAAAAAGAAAAATTCTATATATTATACAATCATTCTACTCTTATCTTATTATGTAAGATGTGGTATATTTATCACTATTGTATGATCTTTTATTAAATAGTTTTTTATCATCTAATGATGATAAATATATTATATCTTATATAGTGGGATGAGAATGAAATGAGAGTATAGAATATAGTATTACGCTTTAGTTTTAGCTAAAAAATGTATATAAAAAAATGTCTTTTTGATATAATTGTGCTAAAAATAAAGAATATAAAAATTATAAATAAAGGTTTTCTTCTAAAAAAAATTTATACTCGAAATTCGGTGCAATCTTTATTTTATTTCTATTACAAGATTTAATTTATTAGATAAATTTAAAATTAAAATATTTTACAAATTAAATTTTACTCTGTAGGATATTTTGCGCCAAATTAAATACTAAACTCACGCGCCTCATCCTCTGGCACAGGCAGTAGCAGCGGATTGAGGAATCGCATTAACGTTCGGACCCATAAACAACCAAACAGAGAATACATCAAGAGGGCTTTGCTAAATACAGTCGTCAATGTAGTCGGTGTGTAATCAGCTATAAAGAATGAATAAAAAAAATTATAAAAAAATATTTTTATATTCAAGAGGACCTACATGAATTATAAAAAGTTATAAAAATATTTTTTTTTCATATAGGTCCCGTATTAATTTTTTTTTTACAACCGACTACATTTACCGACTGCAAAAAGTATTTCTCATATATCAAACTAGCGGATAGATTCTTTTACAGATATGAAAAGTTTGAGGGGTACATTCGCAAATTTTCCAAAAATTAAAATAATCTAAAATCATATAAATCGAAAGTAGAACAAAGCATAGAAAAAGAATCGTAAGTTGTACGGTAGAGGTTTCCATTTCTGATGCCCATTCCAATTTAGCTTCACCAGCGATCATCCATCGCTTCAACCCGAACCCGAAATAGAAAACTAGGGTCCGATGGCGAGCCTGTGGCGGGCCGTGACGGGCCAGCCCGAGAATCCCGACAACTACGATGGCGTGGAGTACTGGTCCAACCCGGAGCGAACCGGGTGGCTGACGAAGCAAGGCGAGTACATCAAGACATGGCGCCGTCGCTGGTTCGTGCTCAAGCAAGGTAAGCTCTTCTGGTTCAAGGAGTCCACGGTCACCCGCGGCTCTATTCCACGTGGCGTCATCCCGGTGGCTAATTGCCTCACCGTCAAGGGCGCCGAGGACGTCCTCAACAAACAGTACGCCTTCGAGCTCTCCACCCGCTCCGAGACCATGTACTTTATTGCCGACTCCGAGAAGGAGAAAGAGGATTGGATCAACTCCATCGGACGGTCCATAGTGCAGCACTCTAGGTCAGTTACCGACTCGGAGATCGTCGATTACGATAGCAAGCGGTGAGATTTAGAAGTCGACTAGCTGAGCTCGATCTTTGTATCTTTGCACATGGATAATTTGGTGGAATTTTGTGGGGTCTCTAAGTTTCTGTTTGTATATGGATTCGGATCGATCCGTGTTTGTGGTCTTTGTAAGGATATTCTCTCTGTTTGGTAATGATTAGTGTTCGGTGATCGGATCTTATGGTGCGGTAAATTATTTGTGCTTTTGTCTTCTTTTCAAATTTTTGAATCGAGGGTTGAATTTTCGATTTTGTTGCTTATTGTCGGTGGCTTAGTTGTTGGGAGCTTGTTTGTTGGGCGGTTTCAGTATGATTTATGTGCTTATTTCATGCTTAAATTTCCTGCTTGTTCTCTGGAAATTCTGACTTTTATTTGGTTGGCAGTTTTATTTCAGACTTGCTTGTGTATGCAACTGAATTATTTGTACATGCGTATGTTCGTATGATATATGCATGTAAATTGTGTATAGGCATAAACAGAGTAGCTGATTTTAACTTGAAACGGGAATGGTGGAGCGGTGATACTCTAGCAGTCAGGGGCTAGAGTAATTGGAACTAATAGCAAGGTGATATCTGTTGCGGTATTTGTTCTTATGCAATTGGACTAGAGTAATTGCGACCTCGAGGAGCAAGGTGATATCTGTTGCGGTATTTGTTCTTATGCAAGGCCTAATAGCACATATTGAAGGTAAAGGAATGGGCTTTTCTTAGTTTAAGGATGAGGGCTTGTGCATCGAGCAATGTGGCATTTCTGAATATGTCCTGTTTCAGTCCTTGATGGTTGTTCATGTTTTCTTCATTCTGGAATGCCTCTTACCCAGGTTTTCAACCTTATTGATAACGGATTGGCAATAGGAGGAGAATGGGATCCATAACATGTTAATTTTCCATCTATTTTAAGATTGAGATGCCATGGGGTGGATGTATGGTAACCACATCATAGATGACTTTTGAATGAAGATTTTCATACATTCATTTCCATGATATCTTTTAGCATCCAAAAACAGTGGTCCTATAAAAGCTTATAAGATTATAGCAGTTATCAGCAAAAGCATGAAGGCTTATTACAATGGGATACTTGTAGGGCATAACTCAGTCTATGGCTGGTGATGTCATACATGTGGCTTTGCGTTGCATTACCAATTTACCAGCATAGGACTATACTAGAATTAGAGCATATACACTTTCTTAACAGGGGAGTTCTGAAGGAGATCTTCAGCAATCTGATCTCTTCAAGGGTTTTATGCTTCTGTTGTTCAAGTAATTCATTGAGATATAGAGTTAGTTTTGTTTGCCAATTTAGGACTCAAGGGCAAGGGAATACCATGATCCCAGAAACAGGAACAACTTCTGCCTGGAAAACATTCACAAAACAGTATCTGCATTTGCCTTGATCTCTTTGTCAATGTAGAGTTAATGGGTGCTAACCCTTGTATGCATTCTTTCTGCCTGTGTTTCGGATGAACAAGGAAGCCCTATCTAAAGGACGGAAATTATGAACTTTTCCATACTAGAATTTATATTTATATGGCTCGGTTTCTTTATTGTTATTGATTTTTCAGTTCTGCTTCTATTTGGCAGTCTTTCCGTCACCTATGCTACAGTATATATATGTGCGAACAGATTTTGAGTGTTTATGATAAACAAACTTAATGGTTGTATAGGATGAGTAATTATTAGATAGCCTTCAGAATTATGGATATATGGTAGGTACTCTCGCAGTATCATTAAAAACTGGATCTAGGAAAAGTACTTTAATCTTCACCTGATTCCTTGATGAACGAAACTTTCAGAAGTGCATAGACTCGCAGTATCATGCTAGGAGCTGTAAACAAAAATGAGACCCTCTGGATTTTAATTCATTGGCCAGTGATAATCTTTTAATATAATGAGTCAGCATCCCATCAGAAATATTTCTTGTAAAAATGCTTTTAGGGTGGCCCCATTTAAAGTTGATTCTGATCCAACGGTATATTTGGCCGTGGGTGTTCTTAATGCTATGCCTTTCATATTGTGGCAAGAAATACGATAGAATTTCGGGCACAACATGAGAAAGTAACTTGAGATCTGTTGAGAAGCTTTTACCTTTACTAGGTTTTATTGAGAAAGCAAAAATTATTTAGGTGGGTATCCAACATCTTCTTCATCCACATAATTTATGAACAAAAGTGGATTCGGCCAAGTCAATGGCACGGGCGAGACCAGCTGCCTTGTTCTGACATTCCTGTTGTTCGTCCTCGGGAATACTGTCAGCGACTATACCGGCACCGGCTTGAAGGTTAGCAACCCATTCCTGGCGCCTGGTTGCATCCTTGTAGAAGTACATGGTGTCATATCGGCTTCCTGTGGGAAATACAATCGTCCTGAGGGCTAGCGCAATGTCCATGTCCCCAGAAAAAGAGACACTTCCGAATCCACCACTGTATGGCCCACGCCTTGCTGCTTCCAACTCATCAATTATTTCCATGGCCCGGACCTGAACCGATAACGAATGACAACCAGAAGAGGGACAGAGATCTAAAACTAGCGATCTACTTTGCTCGAGCACCACACATTTTTTTTTTTATAAGTACTTCGTCATTGTTTAGAAACAAAATAGGCGGAAGAAGGTAAATGAAGAGAAGTGAATCGAGTTATTTCAAAAATATATATATATATATATATTTCAAAAAAAAAAAGAGAAGTGAATCGAGCAAAATAACTCCGAACCTTTGGAGCTCCACTAACAGTTCCAACAGGCAGTGCAGCACGCAGGGCATCCCAACAAGTGAGATGATCTTGCAATTCTCCCGTAACCTGCACCGTGATGCTTTTGATACTGTAGTGTCACATTGGTTTATAGAGCTTTTCAAAGCAATTTTAACGTGACACTTGGAAATCACATGGAAGCAGGCATTATTATCTATCACCATAATCAATATGAAAATTTAAAAAAAAAAAAAAAAGAAAAGAAAAGGAAATTCACCTTTTACCTCAACCTGGGAAAGTCAAGAAACGAATATTATACAAACGCTACATATGGCAAAACACTCATACTACCAACAAAAACCAAAACAAATTGATTTCAATTCACTTGATATTCGAATGCCAGACCTAATTCCATTAACCACTAACCAAACACAGTGGAAGCAAGGTTTTTCGTCCACATAAACTGAAGTAGACATTTATATTTTATTACTGTAAACTAAGTGCAATAACTGTTTCACCTTAGGGCTGATAGTATTCAATTCAAAACTGGAATACACATCGCCAACGTTTAAGTTCTGCGGTTGCTCACTCATTTATTTTGAGGCACCAAATATTATATATATATATATATATCATGTGTGTCCTAACTCAAGGTTCCTGTCCTACTCAACTATCAAGTAGTAGAGCAAAACCAGGACGGATGACACAGTTCATCTTACCTATGCTTTATGCAGATAATCACAAGAAACATTTCATGTTACAATTTCAAACAATAAGAGACACAAAAAGCACAGATCTTACTGTGGAGCTTATGTGCATCACATGGGAATACCGTTCAACATTCATAAGCTTTTCCACCTTCACGGAACCATATTTGGAGACCTAAATCAAGAATCAATGTCAGAAATACCAGTTTTTGCAGCTAACAGTAAGTCATTAATAAGAAGTTATGCCCTTTCTACTGCAACATAGAAGAGAGGAGATGGTTACTCTTAACAATTTTCACAATCCACAATCATGGGTCCATTCATGGAGACAATAAGCGATTATTCATGGGAAAGACAATAAGAGATTTGTAGCTTTAACAGTGAAGCTTCAGGTTTTATATTTCCTCTTTAATTGACGAAGGCAAAAAATGATATAACTAGCAGCTTCTAGAAAATAATAAGGAGAAGCAAAACACAAGATATCCAACAAGAAGTTTTTCAAAAGCATAGACTAAATTAAGCACAATCAATTGCTCTTAGCAGCTGGATATTATACAGGATAGATACGCAATGGAAACAACTATTGTACTACGTAATGGCTTCGACTAGTTACAACTTCAATAATGGCATTTTAGTGACAAAGGAATGGAAGATGACAGAATAAGAAAGCAATTACAAGTAGTAAATTTAGTAATGCAGCCAACACAAACAAGTTTAAGAGTAGAGCTTTAAAAGTTGCAAAACTGTCTAGATTATTAGGAAAAGATTTAGTAGAATTAGAAACCTTTCCGACATCATTTCGACCCAAATCAACTAGCATGATGTGTTCTGCACATTGCTTTTCATCATTAAGCAGCTGAACTTCTAACATCTGATCTTCATTCTTTGTCTTCCCCCTTCTTACAGTTCCAGCCAACGGTCGGTTGACAATCTTATTCTGTCATGCATTATAAAGATGGATATCCTTGTTCGTAAATAGTCAGAGAATAAGAACAATATTGGAGTTAAGAAAGGAGCAGGTCCTTTTGTTTGAGGATTTCAAATCAATGAATTCCCAAATGATTTGTGATAGTTTACCTTCCTTGCACGTGTAAGAATTTCTGGACTTGAAGCAACAAGAATGCATCCTCTAGCCTGATGGGGAACAATATAAACAAAAAAGAAAGAAAAAGTTCAGAACAACTTTGAAAACTCATAAAACCAGGATATTGCAATTACAAAAGGTTTAAGAGATGCAAACTTGTAAGTAAGTCATATATGGACTTGGATTCACAACTCTCAATGCTCTATATACTTCAAATGGGTCTGCAAATGTTCGGCGCTCAAAACGTTGACTTAATACAACCTGGAAGATATCCCCTGCCAGAATATGTTCTTTGGCCTGTAGTACAGCCTTCTTAAATTCTTCACTTGTCATGGTTGACTTATTTAAAGAAGGACCAAAACGGTGAGTTTCTAATTCCACAGAACCCGAAGCAAGCCTTGGGCTGTAAAATTGGGGATGAAACAAAAAGTTTATAAGGTAACTTTACTACCTCCAGTATTTTATACAAAGAGCAGCAGTCACTCACGGTTCAGTATTTTGTACTCTGGACACCAATACTTCCAAGCGTTTGACTCCATCTTTATAAGCCTTCTCAACGGAGGTGTATCGATCCAATCTTACCCAGTGAATAACATATGCTTTCTAAACATGAACAGAACACCAAGAGGCCCTAAATGGTTATGTCCATGACATTTCTGAGCAACATGGAAATCTTAACATATAGTTTTATTAAAAAAGAATATGAATGTTACAAAGGGTTCAAACGAAAATCTTAAACTTTTAAATGGAGAACAATGTAGAACCACGAGTGGGGCACTTGAAACATGATACACACATAAATTCAAAACATATAATGGGTATAACTGGTGAGAGGTCACATCATTAATGCAAAAAAAAAAACAATATACCTTCTCAACGTGATCAAAAACAATCACATCATCATACAGGCCAAGATGTATATCAGCAAGGTTTCTATCATCCTTTGGAGCCTTTGAGAAAGGCAGCTTTTTTTTCTCCATGTAGCGAACTGTGTCATATGAGAAGTAACCTACCCAGCCACCTATTCAAGACAGCAATTAACCACTAAGCAAGGTAAAAAAACAACCATTAAGCAAGGTTTGTCAAAAAGAGGAGGAATGAGCAATTGCATCTTACTTCCTGTGTCGGACAACCAAGTGAGTCCCAGTGCTAGAATTTATAACAAGATGAAACTAAACATATGTTCAGTTTTTAATATATGCAGCATGCCATGAGGGAATCTTTATTAAAATATGCACAGAACTTGCATATTTATATATCTCTAGCACTTGGGGATTCATTATTACAATTTACAACTATATGCTTCTATGCACATACACCCACCCACTTGGTGCATCCCTATTACATGTACATATGATGATGTCTATATCTTGCATGTTTCAATGATTTGATACAATTAAGGAAACCCAATTTGAACTCAAGGTTCCCCATCAATGACAAAATCTAACCAGTGATTATACAGCTACTTGATCCTCGCTCTCTTTTGAGATTTGACCAAACAAAGGGTTTCAAGTTATTTGACACATTAATTCCTCTGATTGAGACTATGCCATATTCCTTGGAGTTTAGTAAATTAAATGGCTATTACAGCCAAAAGTTGCCAAATGACACTTCATAGTCATAGGCCCCAAGGACAAGTGTTCAGCACCATAACGAGGATGCGACAAACATGCGTCCTGGAAGAACTAAAAAATTTGTCGTCACAACAGAATATTACTTTTCTTAGAATATTCTTTCCTTTGACCAGCCTCAAATGATTGCTAGAGCCGATAACTCCAAACCCTGATGACCCGACAAACATATGTTTTGGAAGAACCTAAAAGATATGCAGTTCCAACCGAGTAGTATTTTTCTTAACATTTTCCTTCTTTCTTTTGAACTGTCTCAAATGATTGCCAGTGCTAATAAGCCCAAAACCTGAGCTTGCCAAAAAGCAGTATGGTCGAGCATAATGGAAAGTTTTTGTTCTTTCTTCTGAGAACCTGATTTTACTCCTACATCTATCTCGATTTGGTTATTGACTTCGTTAAGAAAAAGGTTTATCAGTTATACATGTGCATGCATTTATATGCTGTATACATATCTTGTAAACTATGGACGTTACAAGAACAAATGCGCCGCACTTCCATATCAGTAATAAGCAAAAACTATTTTCTGTGCACTTCCATTTCAGCTCAAATATAGTAAATCCAAACAACCAACTTTCAACCTATGTGAGAGTAAAGTGGCTTTCCTCAAAATCTTTTCCTTTTTCTAAAGTAAGATAATTTTGTTAAAACCCAATAGGAGTTACCAAAAAAGTCATGATCTGGTCATACCTAAGATTTTAATTTTATGGAACACCAGTCATCAACAGAGTTTTTATAACACTATGTATTTTGAAGTTCATCAATAAGTTGATTATTGTGGACACAGACTATAGACAGAGTTATCTTCTCGTACCACAAAATGTATTTGGAAGTTCATCAACAAGTTGAGGTCTCCAGTCCTCTGAGATTCTTTTTGGGATCATCATTGGATCTTCAACAACCTCCTCAGTCAAACGCCCTTCCTCATGGTCCATTATGGTAACGTTATTTTCTTTTGCCACTATTTCCATTGTTGGCTGAGCTCCAATTATGCTATAACGACCCTAGTACAACCAATGCAGTAGTGATTTGTAATATAATATGGAGAGACTCGTAAATTCAAGACCTAGAAACAAAAAATTAAACCACAACTTACAACAATTGAAGCAATAGGATGGGGCTCCACCGACTCAAAAAGAAAGCTTGGAGCCTCCCGATCATCTTCTTTAACCAAGCACCGATAAGCTATAACTGGAGTAAGCTGATCCGAGAATATGGTTCGGTAAAGTGGAACTAGATTTGCATGTTTAGCCACTTCCACGAATTTTGTCTCATTGTCAACTGAAATAACAAAATCAAATTCCTTATAACTTGTTCTTTTAAAAAAGAAAAAAAAAAAATTCTATACTGAATTCTAAATTCAGTTGCTTTTGATGTTTGAAATTTTTATAAATGTGATTCAGGATAATCGACATCGCCACTCCTCTAAGCCTATTCAAATTAGCAAATCAGTGGAACCCTTCTCTTCTTACTAAGTATTAGCATAAATTATAAAAACTAGTGTTAAATAACCAATTGTCTAAAAGCTGAAACCGGTAGGAAAACGTGAACTAGCTTATTTAATTTATATTTCAACAAAGATAAAACAGAGTATCAATTTCAAAATGTTTGTTTTGTTTCTTTTCCGAGCTTTTTCCTTATTTGGATAGCTAGAAAATATAGTAAAGAATATAAAATGAAAATCCTCAATGTTACTTTTTATAATTGCTGAAACATTGAGACATAAGCTGCTAAATTGCTTTTATCATTGAAAATCCAAATAATTGATAGATAATAATACCAAAAAAGACAAAAGAGAAAAAATGAAACACGCAATCACTTATAACTAAACGTTTTTCAATAATGTATTTGGATGTTTCCTTGTTTTTAACCAGAAGCGATAAAGCTTAATAAAATTGACTCGCTTCGTTCGAGCAATATTTTCCCTTTTCCAAAAACAAGGGTTATTTCATTCCAAGGCAAGAAGCTGGGGACAGAACCTTTCCGTTCCTTCCTTTAATTTCTCGGCGACCAACCAGAGTTTAAACAACACCGGGAAGCGTATCAATTACCTAAAGACGAGGACGAGCTTGTTAGAGAGCAGCATTTCAGTGTAGGGATAAATGCAACTGAGCTTGAGCTTCTTCTACCGACAATGGCTGGGACCGGTAGAGGGGCCAGCAAGCGCCCGCGGCTGGGCGGAAGCAAGCAGTGAGAAAGGCCGAGGCTCTGCATTGTGACGGAGATCCTCGAAGAAACCGTAATAGCGACGGGAGGAGGAGAGAAGACGTTCAGAAATTGTAGTGGTGCTTTGGGGCTTCGCTCCGACTTTTAAACTGAAACGCTCAAAACAAGAGAGAAGAAACTGAAAGCCTGCCTGCGAGGCATCTGTACCCCTCGGTGAGGCTTGGTACCAGTGTTTTAAATTTCGTACGTATGTGCATGCCATATCGGCCCTGTTTCAGTATAGAAATTTTCCCTGTTACGTGCCTATTTAAATACTGGTCAATAATTTCGCCTATATCAACGTACGTAACGGTTGGTATTTTGATTTTTATTTTATTTTTTAATTTTTTTAAACTATAAGTTTATTTTTTTTATTTTCAATTTAAATCAGACTATTTATAATTTTTATATATATATATTTATGTATAATTTATTTATATATAGACTATTATTTTAGAATATAATTAATATATATAATTTATTCAAATATATTTCAAAACGGTATCGGTATCGACATATTTTCAAGAATGTCAAATCGTATTAATTGATCGTGTTCGTATCGTGTCAAAATATGTATATTATACTATATAGGTCAATCTTAACTCGACCCGTTAAGCTTATTGTGTCAAAATCTCAAACCCTAACACGACCCATTAACATAACGTATCGTGTCGTGTCAACTCATTTTTACCTATTAGTAAATATTACGAAATAGATTAGCATGACATAGTATGATTCGTTTCAAACTATTTATGTAAAATTGATTGAATATGTTTGAAATTAACCTATTTGACCTAATTAAATTTAACATAATTTTATATAAATGTTAAAATTACAATATCTATAAAAATTATAAAATTAACTATAAGTCTAAAATTACAATCCAAACAATAAAATATCAAAATTAAAATTCTAACAATTTTATTTTTAGGTATAAAAATATAATTGTAAATTTAACTTTCTTAACGTGTTATAATGGGTTATAACGTGTCAAAACGGGTTGATCCGTTAAGCAATTATGTCTTAACAGATCAATCCGTTTTGACTCGAATCTATTAAGACTAAATCCTAACCCGCTATTATTGTGTCGTGTTCGTATTGGATTAACGGATCGTATAATAAATTACCATCTCTACATATTTCTTTTCAATATCTTAACAACTACGGTATTCAAAATATTGATTGAGAGACATATGTTATATATGCAGTCGTGCATGAACTTGTTGTATTTCTAATATGACCTTTGGATATTGAAAGTTGTTGATTTTATCGTTATAACTTTTTAAATTTTTTATATAAAATATAATAAATTTTTAAATAATAATAATATTAAAAAATTATATTTTATTTTATTTAAAATTTTTATCTATAACTATCTTACCTCATTTTACTATTTAAATAGTATCTTAATATGTCATTTTATTCTTATCAATATTTACTTTTTTAAACAAATAATAATAATCTCTTTTTTCTTTTTTTTTTCTCAACAGAATCATTTGGGTGATTGGTTCAAGTTCTTAATTTTTTTACCATGAAAAGGGGAAAAACAAAATCCAAAAATTAAAGCGAGTGTGAGTGGGTTAGATTTTATTTGATTAGTTCAGATTTTGACATTTATTAGCATCGTCATTGATTAGTTCTATTTTTTATTACCATATAAAAATAATAGATTATGGAGGGATTGAGCCCAATAAATGAGTATGAGTCCAGCCCACATTGCCTAATAACAGTAATGGTCTCCTTATGTGGATTATCAGTTGTACTACTGAAGTAAGTGTACATTCACAAATTTGTCACGTTTTCCTTGGTTTCCATACGAGTTGGCCCTATAAATATAATGAGACATTGAGTGAAAAAGCCCAAGATGGATCTTTCAGTTCCTGAAAGCGTTTTACAAAGACCCTTGAAAAGAAATGTTTTACAAATACGAAAAGCGTGACCAAACCGGACGAGATTGTGAATGTCGTGCGCTTCTAGAAGGTGCAAGAATGGAACAAACACCCTTTACTTTTTCTTTTTTCTTTTTTTCAGTGGAATAATATATGTGACTATAGTATTTATCAAATTTCAAACGTGTTACATAATATAAATGGTTAGGGAAAATGCTAGGTTGGTCGCTGGTTTTGTCTCTTAAATTTGATTTTTGACTGTTTATGTATTTTATTTTTTGTAATGATTAAAAAATGAATACTAATAATTTTGTATTTTTTTAAATATTTTAAAATGTTTGAAAGAAAGTCGAGCTCCAAAACAGCCACCATCAGGTTTATCCGATGCCATCACGAACAAAGTCGAGCTCCATATGGTATGGTTACTCGTCTTCTACATTTTCTTCTGCAAGGCATTGGAACAACAATACCTGGAGAGATAGAAACGCATTGTCCATTTAATAAAAATAATAAATAATTCATAAGATGCAAGCTCGCAATGAAAAGAAAGCACCTATCTTACAAATTCAAATTCTTTCTTAAAAAAAGCAAGGACTCGGTAGTAGAGAATATTGCTCTTCCTTTTGGTACTCTCGTTGCAATAGCTAAACCTTTTTTATTTTAGCCACATTAATATGAGACGAATTTATTTTTATCTATTTCATTCATATCTAATCCTAGTAACTCTCAATTATTAATAGAATTCATTACTTTTTTAATTTTTTTATAAAATATTAAATTCATTTCAACCAATTTTTTATATTTAACATATTTCATATATATTAACTTATTTATATTTAAATATATTTTAATGAGACTCATAAAATATTACTATTTATATATTGATTCAAATTATACGAGATTACTTTAACATCTAAACGCAAGCTTATCCAATTACTAGAGGGTTGGTAATTTTTATTTTCTAAATAGAGATTTAGATAGTGAGTCGAGATGAAAGTTAAAAGTTAAAAATTAAATAAAATATTGTTATAGTATTATTTTTAATATTATTATTAATTTAAATAATTTATTATATTTTATATAAAAATTTAAAAACTTATAATAATGAGATAAAATTAAAACGCTTTTTATCCAAACCCTGTGTTTCGTCCTTCAATTCAAAGTCACGTTAGTAAAAAATTAAAAAAATTCTACGTTATAGAATTGAACTAGAATATGAAATTTGATGATCACTGTTATTTCCTTCGATGGAAAGGTAAGCCTTGGGAAGTGGGAACGATTCAGCACCGCACTGTACCTGGTACCGAGTGTCAAAAGGAAAAGTCTTGTTGTAGGCAGATTGCGTACCCCTAGCGCACCGATGCTGACATGTCAAATGAAACGGTGTGTTTTATTGAAATGGAGATTTGCAGGGTGTATGAAGCGGGAAGCTAATTTGCTTTCATCAAATGTTGCGTCTGAAGCGGGAAGATTGCAACTCGAAATCCACATCTCCATCTCCATCGAAATCGTCCCGTGGCTGAAACCATTACCATTGACCATCTCCTCCCCCATCTGAAACCATTGAAATTTCCTCCCCATCTAAAGATTGAAATCACTAACCCTAACCCCTCTGCCCATCTGGAGACTGAAATCCCTAAACCCTTCCTAACCCATCGCAGACCAAACCCGTTGTGTATCTGGGATTTTACTCTCTACAGGTTAGTTCGAAGTACTTCCTTGCCTTAGTGAGGTTCCACTTCAAAAAGAAAAAAATTCTTATTCTTTACATTATTAATCTGGTGCAGTGGTGTGTTTTCTAGCTTTTCTTTTTATAATTGTGAGAAATCTACAGCACCTAGAAGTTTCAATTTTTAATTTTTTTGAGCCTAGCTTGATGAATAACAACGATGCCACTTGGAGGTCAATAATGTGGTTGCCCGGAGTTGAACTTGATGATTTGTGATTTTTTCAAATCAGCATAACAAAACTGTAAACAACTCCTCCCCATGGTGCAGCAAACCAATACCCAGAGTATTTTCCCTTGGAAAATGCTAGTTGACATTTTCGGGGTTGATCATGCTTCTGTAAGTTTGTGGGCCTGGATATCTTGCTAGTTTTTCTATGTGAAAACAATTGGCAAGATAAAGCTAAAGAAGTAGCGAGTCTCTTAGGTATGCAATTGAAAATGTGTAACCTTGTAAATGTCTATAGGACCATATATCCAGTTGTTTCTTTTTTCAAATTTCTTTCCCCCTTTTGTTTTTTAGTTTCAATTTTTACACCCCTTGTTTTTTTCAAACCTGAGAGTTTTACCTGCAAACCCATAGGATCTTGAACGGTATTTAGTTTTTGCAAGAGACTGTATTTGTATTTTCTTTGTTCTGGGATTTCAGAAGGGATTGCATCTCAACCGTTACATATTCATAAACAAAATGTTTTAATTTGCATGCAGATGAGATGTTGCACTCATCTATGAAAATAAGCACAATGTTGAAAATAAGCACTCATTTGTGAAGCGACTTGAAAATTAAATATACATGCATCTAGTTGCTAGTTGAAGTTTCAGCTTGATAATTATTTACTTGTTATCTTCACTAATAAATGCATTATTTCTATGTTGATTAGAATCGCTATTGGTGATCTATTTAACCTGGTCTGTTCAGCTAAATGGTTGTCGGTGGTGCTTAAAACAATCCATACTTGTCTGGAGCTGCAAAAAGGAATCTTTTCTTTAATCTTCTATATGCTGAAGGCAGCAGCTCAATGTTGCAGTTATGATGAGGATGCGCAGCATAGATCAATGGATGTACCAATAAGAAGTGATTTGATTCAAGTTTGAAGCACTATATGGACAAGGGAAAGTAAAAGAGAATTAGGATTGGGGCCACTAAAGATGACATAGTGATCTGCAATTTTAAGGAAAATATGACAATTTTTTAGGAAGCTGCCAATAAGCTATTGGTTTACCAGAGTTTTGGTTATTCTTCCATTTAGGTCCTAACTTTGTGAAAGCTGTTTGATGTATCATCATTCAAGTAGTTCTTATATTGTAAATTATTATATTTGTATAGGGTTGTCACATTTATAATAGTTTTGTCTTATTTCGGATAAATTGTATATAAATAGCAAGTTGTATGGAGTAGATCATTTTTTAATGTATCAACTGTAATGCTACTTCTCAAGTGTTTTGGTTATGATATACAAAAGGGATATTTGTAGGTTCATTAAATTAACCTTTGTAATGAAAAGTTGTGTAATGAAACAGCTTGTGCACTTGGTTTTGGAGAGATTCCATTGAAATGAGAAACAATAGTTCTTGAAATAAGTTCATAACTTGCAAATATTACAGCAAATGAAACACAAGTAAACAAATATTACAACAAATATTACAGGTCTCAAAAAGCCTAGTATGACTTTATCTCTAACAAAAAAACTACTTCCTTTCTTCTGACCCCAAGATTGTGGATTTGGGTGACTGTTGACCAAGTTAGACTTGCTCAAAAATAAAACCTCCAATATGCATCATGTGCAACCTTCATCTAAGTAAGAAACCTGTGAAGTGGATACAACTGATAATTAACTACATGCATTATCTGTCAGCTTATTTTCATAAAGCAAGAGGATTAATGGTCCAGGTAGGTTCTCTAAAATAGCAACAGCCTAATGATTACTCCCATTGGAAGAATCTACTCCCCAATAATAAATTCCCAGACTTTTCAATTTGAGTGATTTCAAATGGGGACAATTGCGGTCCACAGCTTCCAGAAACTTTTCTATGCTCCAAGGACGGTTTGAAATTTCAAGCTCCTTCAATAATGGAAGATTTGCAGCAGCCTCAATCCATGCATCATCAGAAATACTGAAGTAATAGGTAAAAGCTACTTTAAAGGATCTGAGCTCCCTTGAACTGTTTAAAAAGCAATAAAAAAAGATAAAATAAATGAGCCACAACCACATAGAATGCGAATTGTATACGAGAATAAAGTCTCAATGAAATATTTTTATTGGTATGCATGTCATTGGGGCCTATATTTCTATGAGGTTCAATTAGGTGTCAATTCTGTCTATTTTTTATCATACAGAAAATATTTCAAGAAATTAAACAAAGCCCAATGTGGAGTGTGTGGAGCACTGTCCAATACTCCAAAACATGAAATAATTTAATTCATCCCAACGCACAAAGCTTCCCAAACTCAGGCACGTACTACTCAAAACAATCAACATAAGCAGTTGTAATCACTTGACAAAAAATATTATAATTCATCCTCAATTACTGAGAACAAAAGCCATTAACATCAGTACAAATATAAATGCCTATATAAAATAAGAGAAGCTAGCTATACAAGAGAAGCTACAATCTATCAGTGGTAAAAGTCTTAGAACTGCATCTTACAAACCACAAGTGGAAAAAATATAACCTGGACTTAATAACCTGTTCTCCAATCATCCTAGGTAATCGATATACATTCTCAGTTGCAAACCACTACAAGCAAATCCCAATTTTCATACCAATAGCAGAAAATTGACTAAAAGCTAGAGGATCAAATTCAAGGTTGTGTCCCATAAATCAAAGCAGAAAAATGTAGACCACCTAGAGATACATAGGAGATGCGTGCTCCTTCCCTATCACCATCTAGAGAATCTCCATCTAGAGAAAAGGCTCAAAATTTAGGTTGATCAAAGAAAGAATACACCACCAATATGAGGGAGTACTTGTGCACGTACACAATATATACCTCATTTTATTGTTTTCCTCTTCTTTTTTGTTACTTTGCAGAAGGATATGTGGAGTGAAGAGGAGGATAAGGTACTCATTCAGGCGCATGCAGAAGTAGCAAACAAATGGGCAGAGTTGCAAATATATCTTGGGAAGTATTAAGCATTTTTTGAAAAGATATAAACTTTGTTTTTGGTATATTTCTTTTTAATTATTTGTGTCCCTCCCTTAAGCATCCAAACATTTAAAACAATCTTATTTTTATAAAAATATTAAAAACTATACACCTAGTTTTAATGTAACACCAAATATAACAAGACAAATTGAATTTTTTTCTCTTCTAAAAAAGATTTAACTTTTTCAGAAATCAATAATTATATATTAATTGCGCCCTTGCTGAATTCACAACAATGGATATTTCAAGCCTATTATGTTTTTATGTCCTTGTTTTTTTTTTTTCCTAAGTTGGGTAGGAATGCAGCCACTAACAAATTCAAATTTAATGCAAAGAAAATATTCTTGTATCTACTAGTGACCAACAAATCATGCTGGTCACTGCTCAGCTTCAAGGAGTTTTAGTTCTTCTACTTTCACTAAAACCAAATATTCAACAACCAAAATCTCCAGATCGAGTGCTCTCAAGAGGTTTTACATCCAAAACATGGCCAATTTAAACAGAGACTAGTAAGATTTCTCCTGGCTATTACCAAAGTAACCTAATATAAGTTAGAACAGAATACATAACAATAACACAACGCAAACAAGGAAAGAGCAGCAGAAAAAAATACAGACGGAGAGAAAGAGCTCGTGATGTGGGAAGCCGAACCTCTTTTGTAAGCACAAAACACAGAATTTGTGCACGTTGAGGAAGATAGAAACGGAAATAAAAATAAAGGAAAACTCTTGAATCAGGCTTGCTTAGGAGGTGGGTCACGAGGAGATCAGCCAATCTGCAACGGAGATGAAAATGGCGAAAATAGGGTGGAATTTGGGAGAGGGGAGACGGAGGAAGGATGAAAATTGAAAAATGGAAGTTGAGTTATTTCTTCTCTTCTTCTTCGCTTCGTATTTTTCTTTTTTATACAATTACACAAATGCCCCTGCCACGTCATCCTTCGGTGCACAATTGGTACACAATTTGCCTGCAGCTAGAAGAACTCGTGTCAAAAATGGAGAAAGTGGCTCCTGCTTTATTCTTACTTTTATTTTACTTCAATCAAGCCTTGGAGCACAGACCTAAGACCAGTGGCCTCTCTTTTCCCTTTTATCACCAGCTTTCAGGCCATGGCCGACTCGAACTCCTTCGTCTTTGGAACATTATCAGCTTCTTCTGCTTCTTTTTCGTCCGGTAATCATCTCTCTCTCTCTAACACACACTCGCTAGTGATCCAACTAATTATAATAGCATTTCCACAATTTTCCGATGATCAGGAACATTTGATGTCAAAGCCAAACTCCGCCCACGGAATCGTCTAATGGTGGCGAAAGGTGGTAGGAATCGCAGCTCCTTCAGGGCCAACACCGAGTCCTCTGCAACAAATTCAAATTTGTCAAATTCCACTCTTACGACTCCGTTTTCCAACCCCTTCCCGTCATCACATCCTCTATATATTACCAGTACCTCTGGTGCCGGAGAGACGACGAATTTCCCTGCTCCGATTTCTTCCGGATTGCAGTCGTCTAACGCTATGAATTCGACGGTGTTTGTGCATGTATTTGCCAGCTCGTTTGTCACCCACGGTAAAACACTCTTGTCATTTTCTACAAATGCTAAACCAATCACTGTGGCTGGTGATCATCTTGTTCGTGGATCGAACCAATGTTTCTTTCGTGTGTACGTGTGTATTTCGTTTCGTACACGGTACATCCAAGTTAATTTGTCTAATAATATTCCACTATCTTTTAAAAAAATTTTTAGATAAAAAGGTCATGCCATTGAGCTCAGATCACGCAGAGAATTCATGGAAAGACGCTCAACCCAATCAGCATACAATTCAGAAAGAGATCGAGACGGTTCCGAAAATGGAAGAAACTTCTGAATCTGTTTCGTCTCCACGTTTACCACTGATACCCATTTCGCGAATTTTGAAAGGCATCCCTCACAGTCCTCACTTTCTTCAGATTCGGAGCTACTCTGAAGTGGCAAGGAAGAGTTTGATGGCCGGGTGGGATCGAGCATTTGAAGAAACGGTCGAAGAAATCCATACTCTGACAGCAAATGATTTCTGGTTTAGGTCCAGCAAGCTGTGGAAGACTATGGAGGAGCTTCAGAGTTTGGGGTACAATGTGTTTCGGCCGAGGAAAAGATTAGTGGAATTAACCGAGTGGAATTAACCGAGGTGATGGAGGAGCTCCAGCTGTTCAAAATGTGGATTCGGCGATTGAAGAGCAAGGCCGAGTCTCATAGAATGGAAAAGTGCAGGCTGGAGAGTGTAATTTTGGGCCTACAGAAAAGGGCTGAGAGAGAGAAGGCTGATTTAGTGGAAATGCTGGAAGAGGTGACACAGATGGAAAAAGACACGCCCAAATTTTATGCTGCCTTTGCTGCGTTAGCCATCGAACCCATGTAGTCTAGAATTCTCTGGGGCTAGTGGTTCGATGGCTATATGGTACACTCTAAACTGGGCTTTTCGGTGGTCTTTTAGAGCTTTCTGGAAGCTCGGTTTTGTTGAATGTAACAAAGGGCTAATACAGAGACGCACAGAGCCCGTTTGTAATTTTTATATGAACTGTATCAAAAGAATTTCAACTAATGCTGCATTACGCCTAGAAAGAAGATATTCGCCTTTTAAATTATTTCTTAAATGAGCAATGTTACTCTTTGTTGTAAATTTTATCATATTTGGTGATGTGATACATTTTACCTACCTAGTTGTCTTCCAGTTAAATAAAAAAATCAATTAAAATGATCTATTATATCAACAATGTATGATTAGGATGACAAAATCCAAGATGAAAACCATTACTTATCTTTAAGATTAATGTTTCTTGTTTGAAGGGAGTAAGAGAGGAAGTTAGTTTAACATGATTTTGGGTAAAAGCAAGTACGTACAGCTGAGAATGACAATATTTACTACCAAAAGCTTCATGATATCTAATTAACCCTTGAATAAATCGCAAAGAAAGGAGCAAACCTTTATTCGTAGGGGAAATTTTCCGGTTGTAAGGGGAGCGGAAGCATCCATTTTTTGGTCACCAAATCACAGTGTCGCTATTTATTACCCAATAACGAATATATGTCCTCACAACAATTGGAAAAAAAAAAGGCTGAGATGTTGCTTTCACACTTTTGTTACTTTGTATTGTAAAGAAATATGCTTTTTCATGGAAAAAAGAAAGAAAGAAAAAAGAAAAAAAAGATCAGAACAGTATGGGAACGTGTGATTTGATGAGGTGATGGCGTCTTTTATTTGATAAAGCCCGTTTCCTCTTTTCTCGTATTTTTTCTTAGAGACTTTCTTTAAAGTTGCTGGTTTCTGTCATCATCTTATACGTGAGAAAGAAAAGGAGCAGAAAAAAGATTGATATTCGAGACGAGAACTTTTAACTTTTTTATCTCATGGATGCAGGCCGACTGCTTGTCATGCATTGGTGGAGCTTAATCAATTTCTCTCTTTCGTTGACTTAAATGCTTAAATGAACTATTATGGGGACCAATTTGCTCCTGCGCAACTTAAAAAAGCCAATTCATCATATCTGGTTTTGTCTTGGACATCCCCATGCACGCCGAAGCTTTATCATAATTGCATAAATGCGGCAAAAGAAAAAATGAAGCTGAGCGGAAGCTGTTCGCTACTTCTGTATATGGCAGTAAAGTTGAAATTAGCTACAAAAACCAAACCATGCACCTTTACAAGCCATCCACATCAACGAGAGGGACCCATGTTTAATAATCCACTGCATTTGACTAGTCAGCGTAGAAGACAACGTGATTATTCCGCAAAACGACATATATAAGATATATGTATATTGTATAACGCTGTGTTATGCGAGTGAGCAAAAATAAACAAGAGCCACTCTGAGGTGGCTTAATTTAGATTATTAATCATAATAATACAGACTACACTGTTTTGTAATATTCACGTGAACTCACATGGAAGGGAGCTGGAATTTGCTAGCTAGACACAAGTTTCCGAATTTGAAAGCCACGTGAAGCAAATACAATGGCCAGCATGCATGTACCAAAACTCATAGAAACAGATATGGGAGATTTGGTAAGATTTAGCCAAGAAGATAATAATAATGACTACTGCTGCATGCATTCCAAATCAAATTATAAGTGTTCTTGGTTGGCGTCCTTGGCCTTTATAATTGGCATGATCATCTGAATATATTGTTTACTTGTATACTTGGGAAAAAAGATATCCAAATGTAAGGCTTTGATATTAACTAAAAGGAGAACACCTTTCACAATACTAGACGTAACAAAAGGATAGGGACATTACAGCACACCGCAAGCACAAGGGGAAATGTTGATGCTCCTTATGTAATATGCCTGAGAAAATTAGTGATTTTTCGCGGGTGTGGCTCGGGGCGGGCACTGATAGCACTTGGCAAAGAGGCCGAAAGTGTCAACTTGGTTGATGAAGTTGTTCATGCTGGCCCACCCTCCAAAGCCAAATCCGACTACCAGCACCCATACCACTATAAACGTGTTCACTACATAAATGGCAGTCCAGCTCGGAAGGAAGAATGGAAGCTTCTCTGCCGCATTCTGCATACACCAGAGTTACAAAACTAAATGTTAGGTATAAATAAATGGGTTCTGCTACGTAGACAAAATCACAGTTTGATTTCGTAGTTGAAATACTAAGCAGTTTTGCTTAAACAAGTAGGGAGAGAAAGTACATGCAGTCAAAATATTAACCAAATCTGCAATAAGATAGGAAGATGGGAGTAATTAATTCCTTTTTCATTTTCATTAGTATAAATTAGCAGAGTAAGCTCAATGCTTCGGCTCAGCAATGTCATTGGAAGTCGCAGTTAGGTCCAAGAATTAGACTGGTGAACTAAGTAGGGTCGACTCCTAGAGTTGAATTGGCTTGGACCAAAGCAGTCCAAGAGGTGGCCAGTACAAGAAGAGTAGAAATGTGACAGTGTGAAATAACTGAATGACAAGGAGATGCCACCAACCTCATCTCTTTTTCATAAATTTCCTGAAGAGTTTGTGGGGCTATATTTGTTTATGGGATTGAAAGTCACTTCCAGGCCAAATCGACAAGCTGGATCCATAGCCTCAAACAATTAAAACCTTGCCCCCTCTCTTTTGTCATAAGAGGCAAGTATAGCTGTAAAACCCTGTAGTTTTGTGCCCACGTAAATCTGGGTGCATCCTTGTGTTCCGAACTCAAACGCTTACTAGTTACTGTAAGAAGGTAAATCAATGGGGCTCTCAAAATGAGTTTCCGAAATTTCATCCCCAAAGAAAGAAAAAGGGGAATTTTGTATTGAGATTCGGACGCTTCTCAGAATCAACAAATCTTGAATATAACATTGACAGAACGACAAAATGACAGGCTACCAAAAAATCTGTAGACACGACCTTAAAACAGATTAATATTAGGTACGCTCTTGGCTCACCACTAACAGCTTAAAGACTTGGCAACAGCAAGATAGCCAATAAATTTGCTCGGGGGTCAGAATATCACCCCTCTCTCTAATAATTCAATAGCTGAGATTGACTAAACAGTGATTAAGATTGTGTCAATGAGCAATATGCTCGCTTATATGGATATAAGAACTATTTCGACCACCACACACCAGATATAAGCATGTGTGCCCACCAGATTACAATAGTCGACATTATGGATGGAAGTGAGGCAGGTGGTAATGCATTAACAACTTCAATGGTGGACTAGACAATGCCAGTTGGATATGAGTACTACAACCAAAAAAAATGAAGATAAGAGGCGGGGAGATCAAACCATTTACCTGTCTTGCGGAGGCAGATCTGAAAGTGAACATATGTGCTAAAGAGGGGATGATGTAGACCGTGAAGCTGACCAAAAGAGCCCCCACAGCCGAGTTGATGGGACCAAAGAAGGGAAATATAATGGCCAAGAACCAGATTGGTATTACCACAGGCAAACGCACCAGTGCCCTTAAAAATATGCTCTTCGTGTCATGCATTCCTATAACTTTCTCCCACACGAAATACAAGGGCGTACAAGCAAACCCAAAAGTTATGAACTGCCAATCATGATATCAAATAAATCAGCTGAAACGTGTAAATTAATTTTCGTTGAAGGGAAAATATTGTTGGTTAAAAACGGAGCATCGACATGTTTTAGTGTTGCTCAAAGAAATAATTAAAGCTCTGGCAACAACAATTCCCTGACTAATTAAATAGCTCTGGCAATAACATACTGAAGCAATTTCCCAGGTATTCTTTCATTGGTGCATCAGGCTACATGCATTGGTTATGTAATCAAGTCTAAAGGGAAAGTGTATGGACCTGGTGAATGAGCATTAAAATGACTGCAGCATCACGCCATCCATTCCTGGGAAGGAGCGCAAAGGCGTTGGCATGGGTCAGAAGTTGGTCGCCATAGGCCCAGTACATGGCAATCGCAGATGGAAGAGTAAGGGTGAATACATAGAGGGTGGCCAGGAGATATATGTACTTGAATTTCTGAGGTTTCCACATTGCATGCATGATTTCCCTGTAAGCAATATGAATGATCCTATAAACTTTACCAACCATCATCAATTTCAATTCCCGTTTATCATATACAAATATTTTCCTTTTCACTTAAAAAAGACACTTCTGAGGCACAAAGTATGGCAGCAAAATCAATACTTTACACTTGACGAGGACTAGAAAGAAAGAGAAAAACGAAACAAAACCCAAAAATCCGAGGGATCTTCACTTGACTGGACCGTTGAAGTGCGACCCGGATGCAATGAACAATTATAAGGCACTATTTTATGAACATCGTTTATTGAAAGAAGCATGCATAATCCCAACTTGAGTGAAATAAAGACGAAGATTTGGGATGCCTATTAAATGAACCCACTACCTCAAATCTCTATTGTACTGACATAACATTTTTTAATGGAAGCCACTGAAAACCATGTCAGAACATGAGTGGAAGACCGAGTGCATAAAGTTAGTAAATGGAAGCCGAATGACTCAAGAGTTGTGAAAGACCAAGTACATCACCACATGGTCAAGCTAGTATAGAGCAACCAAAACTTACGCTGAAACTTCGTTTATAAAATGAGGGAACCTCACTCACTCTTGTTACCTACCAGAAACAACAGAGCATATTTTGGAAATCATCCAAAAAATAAAATATTTCCCTTGCATAACCATCTAGGTTAACTTACAAACTTTGCGTCCCATTTAACTACGCGTAGGACATTAATGGAGCTAATAAAATAATTCGATCGTGATTTTGTCTTTTCCCTCAAAGCCCATTTATGGCATATTGCAGAGGCTTTCGAACGAAGATCACCGAGCAATAAATTTTACCCTTTTTTAATCTCTCTGAATTTTCAGAGAAGAATATAGCAGCATGGGTTCCTTTAAAAAAGTAGGATATGGTCAAACTCACACGGTGACGGCGTGCCCGCCGAAAGTATACAGTATATTGGTGGCGCCTGTGAAATACAAAACCAACTTTGTTGGGCCACTGTGCGTAACACCCTCTGCCTGTAAACCAGTAATATATAAATATATTATATAAATATAATATAAGAGTGAAAAAGGGAAGCTCTAATTAAATAAAGCGCACACAAAGAAGGAAGAGGCTCGTGAGAAATGTTCTCAATTTAATTTTTTGTACCTGGCCATTAACAACGGCTCCAATGGTCAAATACCAAGCAGTGTAGGTGGTCATTCCCAGCCCAAGGAAGGACCAAATCCTGTAGTTGTGGAATGAGGGTATGAACACGGTGGTGGCACAGCAAGCTCCAAAGATATATGTCCATGTCCTCTTGTCCAAATGGTCGTCTATGTAGTATATATTACTGTATAATTAATCCCACGTAAAAGCACGAATTTTTAGTAATAAACATAACCCAAATCTTATAATCGCGTTGAAACTACAAATCCAAAGGCAAAGATGGAAAGCCAAGTTTGAGAAAAGAATGAAGAACACCTTGCACAAGCTATGAGCTGGATAACAGATCCAAAGAGAAGGAAGGTACAGTTGAAGGCCAACCCAACGGCTTTCCAGTACGGGCCAAGTAAACCATCGAGCACTTCAAACCACTGTCCATAGATACACAAAAGAACAATTCTTTTATTTTTTACTCAAATTCAAATAAATTTGAGTTGCATGAAATTGTACAGTGTGACGGTGTTCTTGAAATGCTTACCTGGATAACATGGTTCTTGAAGCTGGCATTCTCTTTCTCCTTCCGGCTTCGGTACTCGACGTATAGAATACTGATCAGATAAGCAGTCCAGCTTCCAAGCAGACCATAAAAGACCTGCAGTATAATCCCTGAAAGCATACCCATTTGAGAGAAAGAGTATGGCAGCGTTAACAGAACCTGAGCCACCTGTAAAACCAAAACCAAAACCAAAAACTAAAATCAATAAAATCTTTCTCTGATAAAACTGATTGAAAAAATATTTTTATGAATCCAACTTATGACCTGAATTTTTTTTTCCCTATACCTGGTTGGATGCACAGCTGAACCATGCATCATAGACAGACCCACCATGCCAGAGAAAGCTTTTGAGGCCCAAACCCGACTCGTCTGCCTTCTCTTCCTCTCTGTCATCACGCTCAGTCAAGTTGAAGCTCGAGACCATGGCCTCCTCCGCTTGTTTCTGAGGTAACATTTCTTACAGACGAAGTAGATCTGCAACATACAGCTTATAAATAAGTCGGGAAAATCTCAAAAATAAAATCCAAGAAGATTCTTGAAAGAAATCATATATTGTCATGCAAAAGAAGATACCAAATCTCGGTCTCTTTGGCTCTGCACTTGAGGGTTGATGAGGGGATTTATAATAGGACAAGCAGAGTAAGCAAGAGACTCTTCGTGACAAATGTATGACAGTCCGCAATCCGTTGCCTTCTTTTACTCCTTAGAAAGAGAGAGTTAAGTGCTCGTCTCGTTTTCCCTTTCGAACAAAGGACGGCAACGGTGCCACTCGTATTGCCTAGGCAGTCAGTTACAGCTTTGCCCAAGGAAGTTACAATTTTGCAGTGTATTAAACTCTCCAAAAGTTCACCCAATTCCAAGATTGGAAGTGCCTTAGTTGTCACACAATGTTCTCTCTCTCTCTCTCTCACTCACCTAATATCCTATGACTTGTAGCTTTATCTGAAGAATAGGCATGATTAAAGAATAAGACGGAAAATAAACCAATAAACACTGCAGGGGCACTCTCTTGAAAGGGAAACTTTGAGTTGGACTCCGCGTAGAAGAACAAGAGCCAGTAGTTGTTTCTTGGGGCTTGATTCCTGGGCTTTGAGAGTCGAGATCTGACAAAAAAGAGCACCTCCTGTAAGGGGGAATTAAGGAGGAACTTTTGCAGGACAGTGAGCACTGGTTGTTAGTATTTAAGAACCAGAGCCATAACAAACGAACACCACAGCACGAAATCTTTTTATTTCTCTCTCTCTTTTCCTCTGCCACTTTGTTTTCTGTTAACGGTTGCAGAGATCTTAGCTTCTGTCAATGTACTTGTTTTATTTTCTTTCTAGTTTCTACTCTCTCTCTCTCAGTGTGCTGTAAGGGCTTTTTAAAATAGTTGGACGAGCCTGTGCGCCTATGCAGTTCCAACTCTCAGTAAAGTAATTCTGATAATTCAATTTCCCAACTAATTCCGAATTCCTGTCATTGTAATTCGTGTCGATTATTCCTCATTCCTCCTGGATTGTGATATTGAACAACAGCTACTACTGAATAAAGTTTTTCTTTTTTTTTTTAAATAACGGTTGAATTATGAACAGTCATTTTCATTGTAATCCATAATTATGGAAATTATAGAATTAGAGTAAGGTGCAATATAGATAGTAAGAAGAATAAATGGTTTTAAATAAAAGTTAAATAAAATATTATTATTTTAAAATTTAAATTATTTATTATATTTTATATATAAATTTAAAAAAATTATAATAATAAGATGAAACCGTTTCCTTATCAAATTAAGCCTAATTGTTTATGTGAAAATTATAATTACTTGACAAGAAGAAATCATAAGGTTGAAGTAACTAAACCTCCGAGTTACAACAGAAAAGAAAATTTCTATTATTTACAGATCAGGGCGTAGACGAATTATTTATTATAAGACCATTATATTTATAACAAAAGAAGATAGTAATATTTTTATGTTAATTGATATGGAAGGCTTCTACATTATTTGCATGTTAATAAACTAATTTATAAAATATATTTTTATATAAGAAATCAAATCAGGCTTTTTTCTTTAAAAAAATTAACGGTTATATATCATACTTCAAGAAATCGAATACTTAGAAAAACAGAATTAAAAAAAAAAAAAAAAAACAAGTGAAAGATCATTTGTAGCTTTAATCATGTGACATTTTTTTTCTCTCACTTGGAGAATCTAGTGACCATCTACTACTATGCTTTTTGGTACATTAATGTTGTCATATTGCCAGTGAAAATTTCACCATATGTGCATTACTTTTTCCTTTGCTTGTGGGTTGGGACACCCACCCATGTGGCTTCAAAGAGATGCTGACCTGACCCCAACCCCAAACTCAGCATTTCAACCCCAACACCAACCCCAAGTGTGAGAAGAGTTGGCAGTGATGAAATCCACCACAACCAGAAAAATACAGCAACCAACTTCTTGCCATATTAGCCTAATTAAGCCATGGCGTTTAGAATTTTCCATCCAATTTATCATTTATTTTTTAAAAGAACACACCAATATGAGCTGCATATTCTTGATCATAAATACTTTTAAAAATGTGGTATCTTTTCAAGTTATAATTATATTTATAATCTTTATAAATCGATGAATTTGGTTAAAAAATAAAATAATTCTATTTAAAACTCTTTATCTCTCATATTATCTACGTGAAATAATTTCATTGGAAAGGGAAGAGTCACTGCTAAACAGATAACGTAGAATTGAACTTTGACTAAAACGTGGAGTTCGATAAGAATTTGGTGAAGCACTGTGGAGCACGAAAGAGTCAGAGCGGTCAAAAGTAAAATGGAGCTGGCTCGCAAGCAAGCATGCATGCATGCATTGTGCAACCCTTTATTGGATGTCTTTCATCTTTACGAAAAATCACTCCATTAACGTCAGTTTCCCCTTATCATGAGAGATAAATAAACACGTTTAGTGGAGGGACCCCTTCTCACTCGTTTCTTGATCATCTTTATTTTTTTTTTTATCTTTTATTTTTAATTTTTTTACTTTCTCCTTAATATGCTCTCTGTCTCCCTTTTTCTCTGACTCTTGACTAATGATAATAATCCCATGTTAATTTGCATGCAGGTTCTCTCCCCCCATACTGGTGATTTTACAGGACCATTATCCTAAATCTAATTCCACCCATCAAATCCATTTCATCACCGATTAAGCTTTTCCATGCAATTTTAAAACACTATTTAAAACAAAATTTAAAAGTGACTCAATAGGTAGGTCGGTAGGTGATCCAGCACTTCTTTCAAAATCAACGTTTTTTTTTAATAAAAAATAATAATATCGATTAATTAGAAGTAATAATATATGATACGATTTTTTAATTTAATAAAAATTTAATATGAAATTAATAGTTTAAATTTAATATTAAGGAGTTCAGATCAAATTAATTTGACGTGTTAAAACGCAATTTATAAAACAGGTCATTAACGGATTAATCTGCTTAACATGAAACCAACCCATTATGACTTATTTAGATTTTTACTCATAATCATAATTTTATTATTGTTAGATTATAATATTAGTATTTTTCAATATGTTTATGTTTTTATTATTCAAATTGTAATTATGAATCTATATTCATATTTGTTAATATCAAGATATTAATATTAATTTTATTATAAGTTTAAATTTGAAAAATATCGATATTTTTTGTCAGTAGATAGTCTATTTATTTTTTTAGATATTGTGGCTGATAATAAATATAGATTTTAATTTTTATGTAAAATTATGTTAATCATGTCAAATGAATTATGCAGATTAGTTCAACCCATTTATATAAAATAAGTTAAAATGAATCATGTCGTGTTGATTAATTTCTAATTAATTATTAAACAGATCAAAACGGGTAATACGATATAACCCATTTAAGTTTTAAGTTTTGAAAATCTGATATGTTTAGCTTAATGGATCATGTTCGAATTGAGTTATATAGTTAAATATTCATAACTTGACACTACACAAATACGAGCCGAGAACACAAATTGTCACCCCTAGTGTTAATAGTAACACAATTAAATTGGGTATTCTCATCCAACAATGGTGTCAAAATGATGAAACATGCAACCACATAAGCATATATGCTTATTTCAAAAAGATTTGAACATTTTTTTGGGGGGTGGTTTTATGCCGGAGGTTGCCAAGTCCGGATTATTAAGGTTATAAGATCCCTCCAACTCTTTCATGCAATCTTTACATGTTGCAAGTTGCAACCACCACTATTTCCCGAATGATATCGGCATGACGATTTGTATGCATGGTAGGGGGGTAGTGGGTGCTGATCTTTCCATTCCCATACGTAGGAAAAAGGAGTCTAAACGTATAATCATGATTAGAAGGAATTTCTAGATGCCCACAAGTGAAAAGAATATTGTTTGAAATACCATTGGAAAGGTTTTAAAAAAAGAAAGAAAGAAAGATGGGATTGATTTCGCTTTCCCCACACTTCAAAAAGCATCTCTATTAGAACTTTTTTTTTTTATGCAAATCTCTATTAGAACTTAATCACAATAAAAATTGTGTGCTGCAAGATACGATCTTTATATATGGGTCACCAATCGGTATTTTTCTGGCACTTTTCCCCCCACTGGGAATCAGTTTTGATTATGGGTCAGTACTGAACAAGCATCCTAGGACATGCTTTAGCTTCAAGTCCCCACAAATTGATTTACTAAAAGTTCAATTATTTGTATCTAACACGAAACAGATCATTATGTAGTAGTGTCATAATTGGATTCATTATGTACCATTTCAAAATGCCCCAAAATATTTTGGTTTATGAATGAAACAGCAGTGGGGGAGAATTATGAACATAGGACCAAAAATCTTCATTGCTGGGCGGCATGGAAACAACGCTTTACCAGTTTTTTTCACTTTCAAAATGTTCAGTACACTTTTAAATATTACCATTTATCATTGACATATATATATATATATATAATGGTGATATTGAGTGATCTTATGACCTCAGTCCATATAAGCTACCACTAGAAAGTAAGCTAAAGTTGCCCAAAAAAATATACGTTGCATTTAAAGCATTGACTCTTTTACATTCATGTGGTGTTGGTATACGACTAGTCCAACTCTTTTGTCTTTTTTGTTTTTTCTGGCGGGGTATTTTATTTATTTATTTGGTCACAGGGTATCATTAATTTCCACCGGCATGACTGTTTAGCCATCACTGCTATGGGGCCAAGAATATGCCTTATCCGAATTTTGGGCTTGGGGCCCAGTTAAGATATGCTAAATCCGTAAGAAAATAGAAATTGATAAATTTATGAAAGGGAAATACTAAGATTATATTATATAAAAGTAAATTTTTAAATTGATATGATTTGATATTATACGTTAGATTGTAAAATTATTTTTTATATATATTAAATCTAATGAATTTTATAAAACTTACATCAGTTTATGGATTTATTTTATATAATATTTTTATATCTATATCAATTTTTTTATAAAATGATTATTTTGATATTTATTACGTATTTAATATAACTCAAAAGAAATTACGTGGACAACAATAAATACTCTAGGACTCATTATATATGTCTATTGCTCTCCCACCTAGACACTTAATTAAAATCAAGTTGAGACAAAAACTTCTGAGAAATCTTAACTCAAGGGACAGTACCATATTAACAGATAGAACGCTATGTAGGAAGCAATCGATGATTCATGTGGTTGAGTAAGTCAAAGATGTCTTCGGAATTGAATAACTAACAAAAGGGATATTCATTTAGTTCTGAAAATGTATAAAGGGATATTTGCATCGTTTTAAATTTGTATTGACAATAAACTTTAATCAGCTCAAAGGTTCAGACCAAATAGTTATCTAACCCGGCCTCAGGCCTAACAGAAATCTAATAAAAAAGTAAAAAGGGAATTGCAATCAACGCATGTAAACTGGTTCTCATAATTCAGCTTTTAGAATGATTTTATATCATGCACTATTGTATGTTTGATGTTTCTGATAAGATCTATTTCATAAATCACTGTTTTGTCGATATTGAACCAGCTCGGTCTTTGGGTACCTGTTAAATATCTCTGAAAATGATTGTCATGAAACCTTTAGTTTGGTAAATGTCAAGAAAAGAAAAGGAAATGATTCTATATCAATGACATCATATGAGGTGTAAATTGATCATGAACTGGGCAAACTTTGAAGTGCATAGGGGAAGATACATATAATGGAACCTCTTTAGGTTCTTTTATTTCTCAGAAGTGGCATCATTATACCACCAAAATCAAGGAGATGTTATATCAAATTAGATACGCACAGAGAAAAAATCAAAGCAGGCAAGCTAGGTCCATAGAAATGATGAAAAGTCATAACAAAATCTCAATATCCCACCGCTCTCTTGCCTACCGCAAGAACACCACCCTCCTCCTTTGCTGCAACTACTACTCTTTTCCTGCACTATCATAATAAATGAAGGGTTTGTCCCCCATTTGTCTGGCTTGATAGTGGGGATCTAATGCGTCATTATCAGCCGCTGCAGAAGCCCATATATTGTTCTTTAGGCATAGTGGGAAAAAGTACATTTATATATGGTATCAGTATCCATGAGTCTTTTCAATGGGGGCATCTACCATGCACCATCTGCCAAATCTATCATCATGGATTTCAAGACTTGGAATTTTTGACTTCTTACGTCTGTCTGTATATATAGTCCTCTACCATTTGGTAACTTTGTTTCCAATGGAGTATACTGTTGTTAAAAAAGTAGTCTTTCAATCACTGTTTTCTGTTGGGGTTTAGAAGTATTTGAGACAAGATTAGTGGAGTATTTGTTAAGGTTCATTTTTCTACGCTACTTCCATCTCACCAAATTTGTAATGAATAAGGGTCCTTAGTACTTACCTATACCCACAAAACCAAGACACGTAATCAGTGAATGGTTACAAGTAAGAAGAAAAAATGGTGCTTTAATTTTCTTCTTCGATCGGCCAGGATCGAAGAAATTGAATATGGCAATTCAATTAAACAGACTAAACTCGATAAGAGAGAGATTGTATTGACCCAAAGAAAATAAATGTATTGACCTTTTTAACTCTTTCAAAAATTTAGTAGAAATAAAGAAGGAAATTAAAGTCGGCTCTTTTCCCATTTCTGCACTCTACTCATAAAATCGACTTTCTCCTTTATATCCAGCTTTTCAGTTCATGTCCTCGTAGGTAAAGCTAAAGCATGATTATCCTTCATTCCTTCCTTGCGCGAGCAATAGACAGTTGCTCGCAATCACAAACTTTATCAAACCTAGTCGGTCAGACCGGTGAATTTATTATAGATGTTCAACTAGGACAGATGCATTGGTTAAACATTGATCATGCAGTGATCAAAGACTTGATACAGAGTAAGCAGGGTTGTCTACCACGTTACACGTACGTACCTTTTCTTTCCTCCTGGCTCATTTCTCCACTAATTACATTGTGGGGTACAAGAGAAGTGATGTACAAGGCATTCCGTTGAAAAGAATAATCCAAGCAAAAAAGTCTGCAGCAAATACGTTAGTGGATTCCTCCACCATCTGTATCTGTTAGAAACTTGGAATACTGCACACTAAACGGATACAACATGCGAATCTTCCTGATCATCTCTTAGTAATCGGCCTAAATATAGTCATTTTTATATATAATACGCACTTAATAAAGCTACTGAGCGAAGCATAATTAGAATGGGAAGATTGCATTATTATTATTATTATTATTATTTGGGTTCACTAGCTTTAGGGTCCGTAACTAGCCAGATCCTATGCACACGTGCCCAGACGATGAAAACACAACTCAAATATCACTAACCCACAGAAAGTAATGCCAATCCCTAAGCCACAGATGGAGAACAGAAATAAAATGTCGCCCAACATCTTTGTATTGAGTGGGAAACAAAAGTACTCAGGTTCGTCCAAGAAAGTTCTTTCCCGTACACAAGGCACAGAAACAATCCTATCACACCACCCCACTATCTGAAATTGTGGGAAAAATAAAGAAGTTAATTTATCGGATTAGATCGGCTCGCCTCAAAAAAGTTTGATTCATATATACCTGAAACATTTAAAAATTGATGTTTTAAATGTTCTTGGATATATCTCAAGGACTGATATCATACGTGAAAACTGCTCCACCAACACGGTCGGAGTCCTTCCCTTTTTCGATTAGGGTATATGTTATGGAGTGGTGCCCCACTATGTTTTACCAAGTTTTCAGCCCGGCCCACCATGCCATGCAATCCTGGATGAACTTGGGCCTTGGGAAGCGAAAGACTCGGGCTGGCGTGGGGGTGAGTGTAATAAATATAATGGGCTACAAAGTTCCTCGAGAATCTTTGCATCTGAAGAACAAGATTTCCTCATGCATGCCGCACCGTATGAGAAAGTCCGCGCGTCTTAGGCCTAAGATACAGATTCAAAACTCTCAAGGAACTTTATTAGCACTGCTGTAATCCTGACACTTGGCTACGAGAACCGTTTGATTAGATAATTCAGATGATGTGAGATATTTTAAATAATAATAAATAAAATATTATTATAATATAATTTTTAATATTAATTTTATATTAAAATTTAAAAAAATTAAATTATTTATTATATTTTATATAAAAATTTAAAAAAAATATAATTATAAGATGAAATAAAATTATTTAATTTTTAGTAATCAATCCGGAAAGGTAGCTAAACTTATCGTGGGAACCATATACCTGAGAATTGGAAGAGTTTCTTCCTGGTATCCTTGCTTTTATTTCAAAAGCTTAGATGCTAAGGTTTTAGTTTCCGGTGCCAAGTTGCTACCCGCCACCGAGTTACCAACCCAAATACCTTAAGCAAGATTGATAGATTTAACGTTCCATAATAAGATAAAATGAGATGATTTCAGATAAAAATTTTAAGTTGAATAAAATATTATTTTTTAATATTATTATTATTTTAAAATTTTAAAAAGTTAAATTAAAATTTTAAAAAGTTGAATTATTTATTATATTTTGTTTAGAAATTTAAAAAAATTATAATGATAAAATGAGATGAAACATACTCTGAATCCAAACAGCCCCTTAACATCTAAACTGCCATACATATACCATTATTAACATTTGCAGACAATTCTCCGAATGGAAAGAAGACAGTTTATTCATATGCGACTTTTTATCAAGAGTGTATTGCAGAGACAGAATCCTTAATAAAGGAGGCAATAGAAAAGGGACGCTCGCCTCTCAAGACAATATTGCAGAACTTCTTATCAATTTTACAGAGTCTCAAATACAATTCCAAGCCCAACCACTCACAATCCACAAACAAATACTGAAATATATCTGCTTCTCTAGACACTGCTACAAGCTTCTACAAGATACAGCCAAAAAATTGTAAAGTGGGAATGCCAAGTAAAGCTACACAATATGCGCTACTTGCTCCCACATGCATAACCTATTCCCGAGGAGTTAGCTGATGGACAGACAGGGAGAAGCCTGAATGCCCCAAGCAGCAAGAAGTCAAATTTTTGGATTTCACTAATTACGTTTATGCCACAAAGAAAATGAAGACCAAGAGGAAAAGTATCAAAATGGCGAATATCTTTATCATGAGCCACCTATTTGATGATATTTGGTTAAGATGCCTCAATAGAGCACCACGGGCACCTTCAACATTTGCCAATGACTCATCCATGTTGTCATCAATCCTGCTCATATCAACTAGGGAGATCAGATACTATATGATTTGTGAAAGCCAACTTGATATATGATAGCAAAATTGAAATCGTTCTACGGTTTCCATGGTTTTCATTTTAATACCTAGTCCATCTAAAGCTAGATATACAAAATAAAATTTCCAGATTGTAAGATGCAAAATGCAAGCATCGCCATATTGGAACAAAACGAGCAAACCTGATTGCAAGTTCCCCTTGCTGTGCAACCATTGTAGCCAAATGTGTAAAGATCCCACTGAGTTCCGAAATAGTGGATTCCACATTGTGAAGGGCAACTGCCCGACTTTGTGTGTAATTTTCCTGCCGTGGAACTACCTGCTGTAACATGGACATTTCCATCTGCTGGGATGGAGTGTTATCAACAGCTAACCTTCGTCTGGCTTGGCAAGGTAAAATTCAAGTTGTTATTCACTATCAGACAATCTTTTTTTTTTTTTTGACAAGTCACCATCAGAAAATCTAAAAACTTGTGAGAACACAAATCACCAAAGAAAGGTTAGCTGGGATGGACATTTCTTCCACACAGAACGTGTTCACCGCATATTCAAAAAGGCTAACCAAAAAAAAGTGTATCAATGTTGTTAGAGATATTAATCAAACCAAATCTTTGATTTGATTTTATCTCTAACAAATGTGTTCTGTGTCTGTATGTGTTAAAAAAAAAAAAAAAGGATTCAAACTTGATCACGAGGTAGGGTCACATGAAACACACCTCAGTTGGTTGCCAACTTGCACTCCATTTGCAGGCAATCTGGTTGGGGAGAGAGGGAGAAGAATCATTATCAGTAAGTGAACCATGAAGGCCTATCACTACTTGAAGTCCGTTAAATTTGTGTGACATCAATTAATATCTCATAAATGACTGAAATACCATATATAAGAAAACAATTACTTGAAGGCTTCTACACAGGTAGTTTGTGAATTGTGAAATACAGGACAATACAGGACTACTGTAAATAAACCTACTCTACAAGCTTCAACCTAAACCAAAATGCAACAACAAAAAGTACTTTACAGATGGTTCCATTGTGACTCCTTTCTAAATTGGATCCCGCCATCTCAACCACACAACAACTGATGTTCATGTGTACAAGCAATCAGAGGTTTAAAAGATTTTTTAATTTAGAGACTACCATGTACTGAATCTTTATGATGCCCCTAGCACGTAATTGGATTACTTTTTAACAAGGGCCCAGAGGAAACAATGTACCGAATCTGTAAACAATAGTAATGACCGCTTCAAAAGGTGCAAAAACACGAGGCCCAGTACTGGCTTAAGCTGTTATCACAGTTTCAAGTACCAGCCAACAAATATGTTCTTGTAAGCTACCCATACCATTTTTAAATAATAAATCTATAACAAAATGATCATCATATATAATTGCCCAGGGAATTTACTGAGAGGGTAAAGGAGTGGGCTGGGATAAGGCTAGAAAGTCAAGGGGAAAAAAAATATATATTTTTTATATCCGTGGGTGTCCGGGTTAGATTGCCCACACCTCGACTAATCCCATGGGGTCCTGAAATTAACGGCGAGATAAACCTCCAATGACCCTAAGGGAATTCGAACTTATGACCATTGAGGAGCAAACCAAAGTCTGACCAACTAAGCTACCCCTCAGGTTATGGGAAAAAAATAATATATGCTCACATGCTGTTTGGTATGTTACAAAATTATTTGGACAATCAACAATCGGAGTTCAACACAGCTAGATAACCAGTCTGCTTGAAACCAATAACATCTCGCCACTAATAAAAATAGAGGAGTATACTCGTAAAACTTATTAACAATTTAAAGCCCATTGAAGAATGCCATCATGTCCAATGTCTCATAAAAATAGTGCTTAGTGAGGTTACTATACCATCAACTTAAATAGGATATACTCACGCTGATGGTTGTGGACTCGCAGCTCCATTTGATGAACTGGACCAAGGGAGTGGTTCGGTCACAGTTTTCGAATTATGCTGAAAAGGGTTCTCCCTTAATGCATTCTTTGAAAACATTTGCTTCCTATTCTCATGAGCCTTAATATGCTGTGAGGAGAAAAAAATAGTTAGGAGTTACAAATGGATCAAATTTAAAAATTTAAAGTATTGCTTATTGAAACGAACCTCTGTTCTTGTGGTTAAAACATTTTGAAGCTGTTTTGTCGCCCCCATAAGTTTGCTCTTCAAATCATCACAAACAGCTGTGGAATGAACGACTCTGTCGTCGGAATAATTCCCGTCTGCCATTTCGATGTTTTGAATAGTCTGTAAATCTGAAAGAGCTACGTTCAGTGACGTTATATCATTCTTTATCAGAGCCGTTAATTCCTGTATTTCTACGATCGGATCGTCGAACATGGATGACCTTTTTGCCACTGCGTTTCAGTGCATATATATATATATATATATATATATTAACTCGGTGTGCTTCACCAAAATATGGTAGAGATTAAAAAAATGGGGGAGGGTAGGGACGGGCTTACGCTGGGCGAGTCTGGCGATCTTCTGAGAGGTCTCGTGGATCCCCAACCCGATTCGAGAAGCCTTCTTGTTGAATTCGGATCTAGAAGGGGTCGGTGCCGATGGTTCCGATGAAGATGGGTCGTTTTCTGATCGATTAACGATTGTGACTCCTCCGATCTTCTTCAGAGTTTGCGAAAGTGAATGGAACTCCGACGTCCGATCTCTGTAGGTGGACGACATTCCGTGATTATAAGGGAATCGAGGGGGGCTCGGATAGGAAACGTTGTCAGAGAGAGAATTGGGGATTTGGCGGGTGCTGTGCTGGGATCAGATCCGCGACCCTGACTTGGCTCTGAATATTTTCGCTTACGGAGAACTCGGATTTGGGCTTTTCCTAACTAACCTAACCGACATTAATCGGTAAAAATTTCACTTTTTTTTTTCATTCCGAAATAATGCTAGGTACAGTGTTTATATATATATACACTAGTTGGCACTCAACGTGCGAGGCACGTTTCTCTAGTTGGAAGGAAAAAAATATATTCATTAGATATAATATTACTAGACAATTATTAAAATTTTCTAAAATAAATATCAATGCTTGAATAAATAAAATGCATGAAAAGATAGTAATGATAGTAATAATTACTTTTTATTACTAAAGTATTAAGTCAAAGACAAATAAGTTAAAACTGATACAAATTTGAAGGAATTGAAATTACAGTTTTATTGAAATTACAGTTTTTTCCTAGCAGGAGCATATATGATGAAGATATTTTTTCCATCAATTGATCAAAATAGAGAACCTAAAAAGGACAAATCAACATGAAATATGTGCTATGCTGCAGCTGTCCTCCTCCATTTTTATCTGTTATTTTGCTTCCATTTGTAGGAGCAACGTGCAATATACGTTTATCTAGTTTAAAGAAATAATTATTTAAAAAAAAGTATATATTTCATAAAAAAAAATTGATTTCAATCAATAATCTAAAGCATATGAAAAAAAAGTGAAATCTACTAAATATTTAGGGTAATGGTAGTTAAGTATAGTATAATAATTATATGCTTGTATAGATTAAAAGATAAAAATATTAGTTCAAAATATGACATAGACTAACACATATTTATAACATCGATAGTTTTAGCAAAGTTTCATGTCATAAGTTTAATACAAGCCCAACAAAAACATTAGTTCAAAACATAACGTAGTCTAATACATGTGATAAGTTTAATACGAGTCCAACAAAAACATCAGTTCGAAATATGAGTCCTTTGATGTTTTTACTCTGATCTATCATTTTGTGTCATCCTGTACAGCATCAATTAAATGGAAGCTACCTTTTACATATGGTTTTTAATGATAAATCAGTTCCTTCAAACCCATGTTAACACCATGAATATAAAACTCTCAATTACCATGCATAAAAAACACTCAGATTTATCTAAAAATTATTTCCCATTATTCAAATTGCAGCGCCCAACAACACTAATTCAAAACCTTATGCTTTATTATAACCCTACTTGTTTGTATTGACCAACAGAGATCTCAAACCAAAGCCACCACCTTCAGTGCCAGCTTGAGTGTATGCAGTCACTCCTGGAGAGACAGACATTGATGCCCCAAGAACATATAGAGCAAATGCCATTCTTGGTATATTTCTAAGACCACTATATTGTTAAGTTTAGTTAAGATTGATTGGATATGCATGATTAACTGCATATTTATATGGATCATTGGATCATGACATACATTGAGACTCCAGAAGAGTTCATGAAAACTGCACATATTTGAAATATAAATCTGATTCAAAACCTTATACTTTATTATAGCCCTACCTGTCTGTATTGACCAACAAAGATCTCAAACCAAAGCCACGACCTCTAGTGCCGTATGCAGTCACTCCAGAAGAGCTCATGAAAACTGCACATATTTGAAATATAAATCTGAAACCCTTGCGGTTTCAAGGGTTTGATGAATGAAATTATTAGATCTGAAATATCATCTCTTAAATACAATTAGTATTTCAGATTCATATTACGGTTTTGTAAGAAAGTGTGCATTATTAAAGGAGAAATAAAATGGAACACATAGAAGATCTAACAGAAGATAGAAATACAAATATGAATATTTGTAAAGTATTATTTTATTATCTCGAAACAAAATTACAGAAATTTGAGACTCTTCGCCTAATTGTTTAAACGATCTTGCTCTTCAAAAATTTGCATGACCCTCCTATCTAAAGGAGTAGGCAATCGGAAAGAAGATTTAAACAAGAATTTTAAATATCTGTTCTCTTGCTTTAGTGCTTCTATCTTCATGTTAGACTCCAGAAGAAGCCGATGAAGGATAGAAATATTCTCGTTGAGTTTGTTAACCCCATCAGTCTTGGATTGTAGTCGCTAAGAAAATGCGACAATGGTTGATGAGTATCGAGTACCGAGACTCACAAGCTCGTAGATAATTTTATCATCTGACTTATTAGTCAGATCATTATTGTATTGCATTATAGCATCTACGGTAGAAGCAGAAACAATTAGTGAACGAGGTGCAGAATACCTTATATATTGGTTATGAGAAGATTGCTGAGCCATTGCAGAGCGAGAATGCATAAAGAGATTGCAGAGTAAGAATGCATTTTAAATTCAGAAAAGTGAAGAAAATGAGATGTGAAAGAAGATGAGCTGAATAATTTTTTTATAGAGAAAATTATGACAAAGCATCTCTCTATTGCTTCACAGCATCTCTCGTGAAGCATCTCTCTACAAGAGACAAGAGATGTAGCATCATAGTTCTACGGCGCTTGACAGCTACAGAAGAACGATGGACTATTATAGTTGCGGCGCCTGACAGTTACAGAAGAATGATATAGTATCATAGCTGCGGCACCTGACAGCTACAGAAGACCTGTAAAAATCCTACGGATCAGAGTTGTCTGGTCTAAAACAGAGGGCCACCGTTTTTGTTGAAAAAAAAAAACAGAGAGAGAGGTTAACGGCTTAATTTTGATAAATTGTTTACTGACTATGTTATTTAGAAGAACATTTAAAGTATATCGCTTATGCTTTTCTAAGGCAATCGAGAGTTTACCATTGAAACCGAAGATCTTAGACATGGGTATGGCTGAAAAAACTCTGAGAGGTCGAATCCGCACCGTTTTCCACCAGAAAACCCTTCGAAGAGAGCAAAAAAGAGAAATCCAAAGAAGACAACGGCCAAAATCTCTTTGTACAGAGCTTTAGGGCAGGAGTTCATGAGAGAAACCCACATGCAATGTATTTGTGCTGAGAAGTGAATTCTCTCACACCAAATGAAAACCAAGCATCCTTAAAGCGGTTTTTGGTTTTGTTTTTTAGTGAATTACGACTTGTTTGGATGCTCGACTAAATCTGTCTTCGACCCGTTACATCTCTAGATTAACTACTCTACTCGCAACACCATCAGCATGATATAACATCATATTTAATATATTATGCTACCCGTTCATTATATTTTCTTAAATTGTCTATCTTTATTTTTTAAAACCAACAAATAGAATAGAACTTACTTGTATTATTTTTCATTTTTTAATAGTACTATGTAATATCATCAATTTATCTTAATTATAAGTGTACTTATATGAACATAAAAAAATTGAATAATATTTTTTTAAATAAGATAGAAAAGAACATACCACAAAGTGAAGGACAAACAAAGGAAGAGTTTTGTTATATATAAATAAAATTACGTATTAATTTGCATATCAATAATTATTCTTTAATATTTAAAATTTAAATTAATATTATTTTTTATAAAATTTACTTTTTGACAGTTTCTCCTAGTCATGCATACCTAAAAATTTCTTCGACTATGTCCAGTTGGTGCGTTGTTGCCTTCGTATTCTTGCATATATATATATACTAGTTGAGGACTAACGTGCGATGCATGTTTGCTTCGTTGTATTGTTAACCTGTTTAGTTAAGTTACAAAAATTTGTCAGCAAAAATATTACAGTATACAGATATAAACAACAAAATGAGTTATGGATTTGTTTTTTGGTCTAGTTGTCATTCAAGCTCAGGTCCATATTGGACAGGATCGATGGAGATAACATTGAAGTTTTTGTGTCTCTGTTGGTTGAATATTTCTGGGTCTACAGCAAGTTGAATCATCCACTGATTTTCTGAAGCTTCTGATGCCATTTTTTGTATAAATGGTAAATGTTCCTGTGTAGTAAATATTTAGTGAGATTAGATAATTAATAAATGTAAAAATAATTTATATATAATTTTATTTGAAAATTTTGTTAAAAAGAATAAAGTTACATCTCCAGTATGATTCATGAAATCAATGGCTGAATGACCCAATGCTTTTTCTGCAAGTTCACCAAACATAACAGCTGCTAATTTTCCTGTCCCGTTGTCAACTTCAACATATGCTCGACAACTGTAAATAATAAAAGTATTATTTTTTGTTAGTATTGGTAAAATTAATATGTGAATAATTTTGAAATGATTTATTAATTATTGAAGTTAAAAAAATGTGTACCGTGGTTCAGCAACACTTTGATGTTTGCAGTGATAACAGAGAAAGCTTTCATTATGGTCATGCCCAGTTCCTTTGTTACAATTGATGCATGACATATAGAAGAAGATTTGGCGCAAATTTATGATATTTATCTTTGCCTTGATCCAGAATTTTGCTTTCTATATTATATTAAGAACAATATTTTATTTAATGAGAAGGAATATAAATATAAATATGATGTTAAGAAAAATAATTTACCTCCATTGGTTGCAAACTTTTTAGTAATGCAGCAACATCACAATTTTTTGTTATTTGTCGAATACCAACTGACGATAAAGATGTAGATGGGTATTTTAACGATTTTGCAATTATGACTTCAAGTCTTGAATCATTGATTGCAATCCTTAAAAAAAGAAAAAAATAAATTATAATTGGAACATTTTTAATAGATGTGTTAATAAAAAATAGTGTAATTAATATGAATTACCATCTTTGCAGTGGTTTTGCTTCAAGGATAAGAGGATTGATTGTAAATGCACTTGCTGGTCGAGATGAAAGAGATAGTCCTGTTTCATTAATATAAATAATTGTTAATTAAAAAATATAAGATTTAAAATAAGAATTAAGAACTTGAATTATTAGAATTACCATTGTAAGAACGAACTTTGAGCTTTGTTGCAAGTAGAATTGGTTTTGTTTCGATTATTTCAGAAATTTTTTTGCATTCATCTTGAACAAAACGATCCCACATAGGCAACGAGATAGGATTGAAGCTACGTGATATGAAAGGAGAAAATTAAAAAAAATTTATAAAATAATTTTAAAAAATTAAAAAGGGGGAAAAAAATTTACCTTTGATCTATAACATAGATCTCTTGAAGAGTAGCTGGTCCATTTGTTAATGTTATTTCTTTTGGAGGTTTGATGTGAAGAGCAACTGCTAAGAGATTTGATTAAAATTATTGAAATTATTAGTTGTTTAGGAAAAAAAAAGAATTAAAAAATGATAATAATTTACCTATTTCTGCAATTGAATCCTTATAAGCATCCAACTCGTTAATGGGAATGAGGTTGTACTTTGGTATTTCTACTTGTTGTTCATTTTCTGGTATCTCTTCGATGATTGTTTTTGCATTTATAATCCATTGGTATTGATGCGACTCAGTTTGATATTTAGAATCCAGTAGCTTGACATATGCGTTTATAATATAATAGGATTGAAACATCTGTAGATAGTCTTCTCTTGAATCAATATCATTTCCAAATATTGTTGCTTGCAGACGATTTCCCTATATTATATAAGAAAGTATAGGTTGTTAGTTTTTATAATAAGTAAGGAATTTGTTTTTAAAAAAAAGTAAAAAAATTTTACAAGTAAATGTAATTACATAGAATGTGTAAGATATGTTATATAAAGTATATATATATATATAGGTATATTTGTAGAATAAATTGTAAGTAAAGAAAAAAATATTGTACCTGTTCAACTACCAACATTAGATTTTGGTATTTTACTGATGAGTGTTGCCCAATTCGTTTGGGGGATTTTTCAACCACAAGCATTTTGATTTTCCAGTCCCTTGTCTTTGGAGTAATATCTTTAATTGATGTATAAGTAATCCGCATTTTGAAAACTGATAAGACAAAAAGAAATGAAGTCAATATATATAAGGAAAGAAATGGAATTAATTAAACTGTAAAATAAAAACTAACAGAAAACTTATATGTATTAATTAGTTAACAAGAATAAATTAATAGAATATTGGAAATATAAAAAAAAAAATTTGTAGGAAATTTCTAATTTATTTATAGCAGTTAAAATTAAATATAAAAAAATAAAATTTGTTACCTGTGTAACATCAATCAGAGGAGGCCAATGTTAATAAGTCTGTGTAGACAATATTTTTTGTGCAGTTTTTTTCTGGCTCATCAGTTGAGATTGGTCGTATCAAAATCTTGATTGCAGAAATAGTCTTAGCTCTTGATAAAGCTACATATAATTGTCCATGTGAGAAAACTAGATGTGGCAAGTATATCCCAACAAAATCTAATGTTTGTCCTTGTGACTTGTTTATACTCATTGCAAAACTTAGTTTAACAGGGAATTGAGTTCGTTTGAATGGGAAACCACTGTTTTCATCAGGATTTGGTAAAAATGGAATTCTTGAAATAAAAACCTTTTTGCCACTGTGATGACCAACTGCAATTTCTGCATGAATAACGTTACGATCAAAATTACGACAGATTAGTCGTGTTCCATTGCATAGTCCTTCTGAAGGATTGATGTTTCTCAATAACATGATTGGACAGTTTTGTTTCGACAATAATTCATGTGGAGGAAGTCCATTCGGTGTTAAAGTGTGTAAGAAATCTTCCATGACTGCTTGTTCAGATGCGTCGATTGATTCATCAAAACTGTAATATTGTTTTAACTCTCCAGGAAATCTTTGAATCAACAAAGTGTTTATTTCATCAACATAACTGTTTTTTGGTGTCAATATAGCTCGATTCATCATGCTTGAAATATTTGCTGAATAATCAGAAATATTATGAAAAATAGTATCCACCAAATGATCCAAAGAAGCAGCATCATTTTCATATGGAATTAACATGACTGCAGGAATTCTGACGTGTTCATTAATTGTGGTTGGTGGTAACCCATTCCCTAAATCCAATATGTATTTTGAAAATTCTGGATCTAATCTTGCACGCATATTTTCAGTCAAACGATTTTTTGTCAATTTTGGCCATAAGTAGGAAGAAACTAAGCTAGCATCAATCTGTTGTTGTCTTGTTCCTTTTGGGACCACAGGTAGAATCTGACGAAAATCTCCACCAAATACAATAACTTTTCCACCAAAAGATAATTTTGAATCATTAATGTCCTTTAGCATTTTATCCAATGCTTCTATAGATTCTTTTCTTGACATAGGAGCTTCATCCCATATGATCAACTTTACTTTTTGTAGTAATCTTGCAAGTCCACTTTGTTTGCTGACACTACATGTGAGATTTTTGTTGGTATCTAGTGGAATTTTGAATCGTGAATGTGCAGTTCGACCTCCAAGTAAGATTGATGCAGCTATTCCAGATGAAGCAATTGCAAGAGCAATTAATTGCTTTGTTCTTATTGTAGCAAGGAGTGCTTTGTATAAAAATATTTTTCCTGTTCCACCAGGACCATCAATAAAGAATATGGCAGCTTCATTTGACAAAAATTTTTGTAAGATAGAATTATAAGCATTTTGTTGTTCGCAATTAAGCAGTGTTGATGCATGAAGATCTTCTTCTGGAATTGGAACAGCTAATTCATCATCAATTTCTCTAAACAAAAACTCATCTTGATCAAAATCAATGTTTTGGTCGATGAGATGGAACGAATTGATGTTTCTACCCATTGATTCAAATATTGTGGAGATGGAGCGTAAAGTTTCAGTTCTAACAGTTGATGAAGAACTTTCAACTAATTGAAAATCAGCAGACATATCTTGTTCAAAGCGCTCCCAAAGATCTCTTGGATTTGTAGGATTACAGTAAACCAAAATTGTTGCAAATAGTCTTCTTAAACTGAAAGGCATTTGGTAAAGAAAGGCTTCATATAAGCATTCTTCTAAACTGTCATCTCTCTGTAATAAACCATACATAGTTGCAGCTTCACGAAATGTGGGGGCCAAGATACCATTTACAGTTTTGAGATGATCAAATGATAAAGGACCTCTTATATGATTTAATAACATCCGCAGATAATACCTTTCTCCTTCAAAAGGATTTGCTGTAACAATTCGACCTATCACAACTTGTTTTTTCCGAATAATCCACATTTTGTATTGTTGGCTCCAAACATAAAATTCAGGAAATTCTTTATACAACAATTTTCTGGCATTATGATCAACTTGATTTGTTGCGAAAAATTCAGTTAGCATTGATTTTGCTGAAAAGTCAGAGTTCATCACATTTGTTAAGTTTTCATGTGCACGGAAAGTAACCTGGTGTTGATTTTCAAGATGTAAATGTAAGCTATAGACTGCTGGATGAACCTCATTGATAATAAACCCAAATATTCTCCACACAGCCTCTGGTGGAGCAATCCATCTAGCTGATTGAAATCGCTCAATTTCATCAATCTGTTGAGTGCTTTGTTCAGAAACCATATTAAAGGCAACACGATCATGACCTTTATAAATGTATTTGTAGAGATACTTGACAGCTTTTATTGTAGAACATATCTCAACATTAATATGGCAGTCAAACATTGCAAGTAAATAAGGGTTATATGGAACAACCCAACGATTATCTAAATCATGTCCTCTGATTTTGGCTGTTCTTCCATTGTTGCAGCGTTTATATATTGGGAAGCAATCATTTCCAACAACAGTGTTTGAGACAAACTGTTTTGGGTAATTATTTTTGCAACAACTATTTTTTTTCATGCATACATTTGTTGGATTTAGAACTTCACACGGGCCATGCATCATATGCTTAACAACAGCTGTATAGAGATGTAAGTTGTTGTCTTTGTCAGGTAATTCAGCAGATACGATCTCATCAAAAGATTCTGGTGCATATAATTTCCAATCTTGACGCAATATAATTAGGAAATGGGCATATGGAAGTCCTCTTTTTTGGTGCTCAATAACATATACATATGCTGAGATTTTTCCAAATATTTCTCGTTTGAATAGTTGATACTTCAGATCCTCTAATTTTGCTCTAAAGATTCGAGCAATTAAGTCAGGTCGATTTTGGGTTTCCTCATGTGGTAACAATTGAGTTGAGATCTCTTTCCAGTTTGGATTGCATGTCATTGTCAAAAAAATATCTGGTTTGCCATATCGTTGAACTAAAGTCATTGCTTCTAAATATCTTTTTTGCATATCTCTTGGCCCTCCAATAAAAGATGAAGGCAAAATTATACGTTTGCCAATTCTTGAAGCGCTTGTTTCTCCAAGATTAATGCTATCAACAATGCCTTGATATAATTCAGATCGAATATGTTGTTGATTGCAACGAAAATAATCTAACCTTGAAGTCTCTATCTTGACATACATGTCAACAACAAATTGTTGAAGAAGTCGGCCAGAAATTAGAAGAATAGATTTCAGATTTTCTCTTATTTGTAACTTGTAACAGTAATATTCACGGCAAGAAATAATGGGATCTTTTCTCTTTTTCTTTAAAACTACAAAAGTAATAAAAAATTATTTAGAAAAATACATACCAAATATATTAATAATAAGTTGTATAAAAAAGATAGCATAGAAAATTTAACCTTGTTGTTCTCTTCTGAGTAATTCTTCTGCTGATGTTGATTGATGAGGATCAATTAATTGAGTTGTGCAATTATTGGTAGATACAGATGCAGTTCTTTTGTTAATTCTTTGTATGCTTTGGTGTCATCCAATATCTCCGAGAGGAAACAGTAAAGTATATTGAAGCGGATCATAGCATCCAAAATAATATTGAACTAAATGACTCCCGCCAATATGGTTAAATATGAAAATATCACGAGGTGTTAAATGTTCTGAATCATCATTTTCAACCCAAATAGCTGCAACTTCTGATGATGTTGGGGCATTAAACACTCGTTGATCTAAACCAGGATCTGATTTTATACAGATTTTTTGATATTCCAAATTTGGTAAATCACCAATAGATCGAAAAAATGTTGAATATGGATTTACACGAAGGAGATCCATAAGTTGGGCAATAATAGAAGGATCCATTCTGATTGAGTCAACAATGCGATTCTCAAATTCATGTTCAATGTCATAGAAATATAGCTGCAAATTAGAAGGTTGACCATATGAAGGAATCAAATCAGGGAGATAGTGATAAATTTGACCTTGAGCTCGAAATGTATATATTCCTCTGTTTCTTCGACATAAATTTCTGTCAAATTTAACTCCAAAATATGTGAAAGCAAATTTGTTGTTGTACGTTCGAACATATGTTTGAAATTGTGTAGATTCAACAGTATTTGAAACAAACAAATTATAGAGTTGATCTAGAACATCATTTGTAACCAAAGAGATTGATCCGTCAGCACAGCAGAAACTGTTTGTTTCATGAAAGAATCTTTTCGCTTTGCAATGCTTACAATGTGGCACATTTGGTAAATAATTTGCTTCAACTGGAATATTTTGTAATATTTGTCTATGTACAACATTATAACGACGTAATGTACCTATTGAGTTGGGGTAAAGGAAAAACAAATATAAGAAATTTCATTAGAAATAATTAAATAATTTTTTTTGAATCAATATTTTAAATATAAATAAGAATAAAATATAATGTTATTAAATAATTGATTTTATTTTTAGTTCTTACCCAAAGTATGTGTTCGCAGATTTTTTTGAGGACTTGATTGTGATTGATCAACAGGAAGAGCCTATTTTAGACAAAAAAATAATTATTGAAAGAGAGTAAATAAATAAAATATATGATGAAAAAAAACAAAAGTTACTAAACCTGATGAACCATAAGTTGTTCAGAAAGTTGACTTGTCTCTGTTGGTGTATTTGTTGATTTTCCTCTCGATAAATTTACAGAAGAACTTGAGCCAGTAGAAGAACTGTATGAAATATTTAATTGTGTAGATTCTTCTGAATTTTTACCAAGGATATGAACATCTGGACATATGCTACGCTCTTCTGAGGAGGTCATTCCAAGAATGTTAAAATTACGGCGAGAAATTCTGGACCTCTTTCCATGACATTGTTGAATATTAGAGTGTTTAATATTGCTAATAGGTTGGAGATGATCATCTGATGTATCATCGATTGATGTAATCATTTGATTAATATCAGATGACATTGAATCTTGAAAATCAATCATACTTCTTTTTTAAACTTGTTTCTGAGCATGTCTTTTTGTTGTTCTTTGTTGCAATTGATCTTTTTTGTTTTGTAGAAGATCTTTAGATGACATTTTTTTTGTTGATTGTTTTTGAAGCCGAATTTTATTTAATTATTTCCTGAAGTAAAGATTTTGGAATTAAATAATAAAATTTTATCATTCAATATGTTAATAAAGTAAATTATAAGTTCAAAATTTTAAATTGACATAAAATAAAAAGTACATAAAGCAATAATTACAATCTAATGTAAAATATTTAAACAATGATGCAATTTAATTTTCTCAAAAAGTTTATTGATTGGAACAGAAAAGAAAGTATAATAAATATATTTATTTATATTATATACTTTATTGAATAAAACATTACTTGCTAAATAAAGATATAGTTTTAAGCATGGATTGAACAAATGAAATAATTTGTAATATATAAGGGAAAAAAATACTTACAATTTCTTTAGCTAGCAGGATATTTGTTGACTTCAGATCTTTTACTTGAAAATGTAATCCCTATTTTTAAAAAAGAAAAATGTATGTTATTTTTAAGAAGAAATATTTTTTTTAAAATTTTTAAAGAGATGAAAATGTTTTAATTTGTTGCAATTAATTTTGATGAGAGATATCATAATAATTATTTGTAAACACAAAAATAATACAATTGATAAACGAAATTGTAAGAACTTGATATTTAGTTGATATGCAATAGTAAGAATACTCATTTGTTATTATAATATCAAATTTAAAATGTTAATAACATTCAAATGTTTTTTTAAGAATTTCTTTTGGAATTTTTAATTAATGAATTATATAAAAGAAGTGATAAAAATTTATATTATATATTAAGTTTGTATTTATTTTAATTTTTTTAATTCATACATTTATTTTAAATGGTTAAATTTATTTAAAATAAAATCTACACAGTTTAAATCAGAAATAACATAAATAATACATTAGAATTTATTTAATAAGAATATATTTTTTAAAAAATCTAAAGTAATGTAAATTTCATTTATAGAAATGAAACCACTAAAATAAATGTGATAAATTTTATTTGAAATTTAATCAAACTTTTTAAGCAAAAAAATTAACATTTTATTGTTACAATCAAAATAATAAATTTTTGTAAATAAATTTTTTATGTTTTTGTAAAGATATAGTTTTAAGCATGAATTGAATAAAGTAAAGAATTTGTAGTATATAAGGAAAAAAATACTTACAATTTCTTTAGCTAGCACGATATTTGTTAACTTCAGATCTTTTACTTGAAAATGTAATACCTATTTTCAAAAACAAATATTTTTATTTAAAATTTTTAAAGAGATGAAAAAGTTTTAATTTGTTGCAATTAATTTTGATGAGGGATACAACTGATAACATTCAGTTGTTTTTTTAAGAATTTATTTTGAAATTTTTAATTAATGAATTATATAAAAGAAGGCATAAAAATTTATATTATATATTAAGTTTGTATTTAATTTAATTTTTTTTAATTCATACATTTATTTTAAATAGTTAAATTTAATAAAAATAAAATCTAAACAGTTTAAATCAGAAATAATATAAAATTATAATGTTTTATTTTGCAAATATTTACAGTTACAGAATTGATCCTAAATTTTTTTTTTTTGAATTTATAGCTATAAATTTTATAGTTTGATAAATTCAAATTTATATAGAAATCAATGTCTAAATATGGTATTATTTTTAAAATCACTATAGAATTTTTAATGTCTAAATATGGTATATACATATTTAATTTTTGTATATACAATGATTTTACATAAAAGAAAGATATACCAATATGTAATAAATTTGTTATATTTTTAAAAATTTCATAGCATTTGTTTATTAAAAAATAAAAGTAAAAGTATAATAAATAGATTTTTGCAATATTTTAGCAAAAGGTAAAATAAAAAATATTTAAGAGTAATGTGATTTGAATTTTGATTTTTTTATTGACAAGAAAGCCCTTATTTTTTACAACAAATAGTACATTAGATTTTTTTTATTTTTTTTTTATTTTGAAGAAATATATATGATTAAATATGTAATTTAACAAAAAATAAATATTTAATATTCATAAAACAAATGAACACTTACAAATTTCTTACCAAAGGATTATAATGCGATCTGAATTTTGATCGTCTTGTTGACAAGATAGCTCCTATTTTTTACAACAAATAATATATTAGAATTTTTTTAATAAGAATATATTTGTTTAAAGATATAAAATAATGTAAAATTCATTTATACAAATGAAATCATCAAAACAAAGTAATTTAATAACTTTAGATACATCAAAGTAAAACTAAAACGTAAACTGCCGTAAATGTCAAATAAAGTGAAGGGTAAAATGGAAAAAAAACATTGGACGGAAAAAACAAAAAAAAAAGTGAAAAAAAGATCTACTGTTCCTAACACTGTACATCGCGGATTCGCGCTTATATTATCACTATAGATATAGATATAGATAAGATTTATATATTATATATTTGTATATTACATTATATATATTATATAAAATGAGAATTCCAATATTATATTTGTTGTCGATATAATATATTATTAGATGAATTTTAATCCTTTTTATGACAAAATAGCCACTATTTTTAACAACAAAAAATACAAGAAATTAAAACTAAAAAAAGAAGAAGACGTTATTAGTTGAAAGAAGAATATTAATTTTTAAAAAATTAAAGCATATAATTTTTTCTATTATTATATTTTTAAATAATATAAACAAATTTAGTCATTATTTTTATTGTTATGTTTTTATAATTTTGTGACGCCCCCAAATCCCCACGCCCGAACACGGGGAAATTGAGACGTCCGGATGGTGACAACCCGGGTCACCATCCCATCGACGGGTGCCGGGTGTGTGCAAGGCAACAGATGTGTACAGAGAAAACACGCAGCGGATAACGAAAGTCATAACTAAGTACCAGAATTTTTCTTAACGTAATACAAGCTGTTTAAAACATACATAGATAAAATATTACAAAACACAAATACAGTTTTAACAAATATAAAAGATAGCATCAGCAACCCGGCGGAGCCGCATCCTCGGGCTTAGCCTCCTCCTCTTCGTCCTCTAACTCTGCACCAAAAGCTACGGAACCACGAATGGTACCGCAGGTAAGTAAAACCCAAACACTACCAGATAAAAACACATAAAACTCAAACAAGATGCATGAACCATGCCCAATGCACAAAGCCCAAAAACACCAGTTTTCCACACACGCCAAAAACCCGTTTGGCCCAAAACATATCCTTTCCGAAAAACTCGCCAAAAGTCACATTTGGCCGCCAAAAGTCCATTTGGCCCAATATCTCGCCAGAAGTCCATCCGGCCCAATATCTCGCCAGAAGTCCATCTGGCCCACGCCAAAAGTCTCATTTGGCCTCATAAACCATTATCCAATTTTAACCGTATGCACCATGACCTCCCCTAGGGGTCATCCGCACACCCTGGCTCCAGTGTCACACCGTAGAGTACCACCACGCATGTGACACCTAACGAGCGATGCCCAGTTCCGCGCCCCGCGCATGCGTAGCCAAGTATCCTCTAGCCCTCGCCAGCAAAGGGCCACGGAGTCGGTGAGTAGGGCGATACCTAGTTCCGCGTCCGGCGCGTTCGTAGCCAAGCATCCCCTAGCCCCGCTCCCGTCATCTCTCTCGACAACTCAGGGGACATCACTCAGTTTATTCCGCTCCCGAGTGACCAGAGGAGCTCCACCGAGATAATAACCCATTCCGGCTTGGGCTCGTGATACACACGCACCCGTAAAACTACTCACTCCAATACACAGGCTTTTCACACATGAACAAAAATACACGTGCATGCACCATGAAATGCCATATCAATGTATAATAAAATAATCCAACAAACATAAATCACATAAACAGGCAACTCCGTCCTCCATCCATCCGACCCCCGAAACTCCTCGGACTCAGTCCGGAATCAACAACCAACAACAGTAAATAATTGAATGAGCAATATATATTAAAATCTGAAAATAGGGTTTGGAAAATACTTACAGCACTATATGGCAATTTTAGAAAACAAGCGGCGTTGCAAACGGCGGAAAAACAGCAACGTCACAGTGAAAATTCACTGTGGCCGTGGGTTTGAAAAACTCACTTTTGAACGGGGACAAACTAGGACACGAGATTGATAGGGAATGGTCTAGGGAGGGTTGTGAAGCTATTGGAAGTGGCGAACGGCCGTGGGTGGCGGCGGAATGGCCGGATTACCCAAAACGGAAACTAAGCTCGTAGGAGCTGTTCCGGTGGTCGTTGGAGGCCGGAAATGGGTGGGTTAGGACGGCAAGGAGTCGGTGATGAAGTGGTGAAGAAATGGTGGCCGGAGGTGGAGCGACGGCGGCGGATCGGGGCAAAATCCGTGCGCCCTTCTTGGAGCTTTTCCGGCCAAACGGCCGGCCGGTTGGGGGTGGGTTTTGGAGGGGTGGTGCACCGGAGGGAGAGGAAGAGAATGGGACAGGTGGGAGGCCGAACGGTGGCCGGACGGCGGCGGTAGGGTAGAGAGAAGGTGACGCCGGCGTGAGGGAGAGGGAGGAGAGAGAGAGAGAGAGAGCACCGGGGGGGGTTCGGTCGAGCGGGAGAGGAAAAGAAAGAAAAAAAAGAAAAAGAAGAAAAAGAAAAAGAAAGGAAAAAGAAAAGAAGGGAAAAAGAAAAGAAAAAAGAGAAAAAGGAAAAAGATGTGAAAAGAGATGAGGTCCAATCCTCACTCCAGGAAAACGAAACAAACCGCCGAAAAAGATTAAAACCACAAAACAACTAAAAGAAATAAAACACAACCTCAATTAAATTAAATTAAATTAAAACCCAATTTTTAAAACGCACATAAATTAAAATAAAATAACTGATATATTAATTAAAATAAAAACAATTATTTCAGCGAAAATACACTCAAAAGCGGGTCATCACATCCTCCCCTCCTTAAAAACAATTTCGTCCTCGAAATTGCAAATCAACCACCAACTTAAAGCAAGCCACATAAACGCTCATAATCCAACTGAGATCAAGATTAAAATACATACCTTCATCATTCGAACAAATACGGGTACTGCTCCCTCATGTCCGCTGCTCGCTCCTAAGAGAAGTCTTGAGCTAACGGATCTCCCCAAGCCACTTTAACTAAAGGTATCGTCTTGGACCTCAACTGTTGCTCCTTCCAATCCAAAATCTACGACGGAACAACTTCGTAAGTGAGATCCGGTTGCAACTGAATACCTGCTGGGTCGATGAAGCGAGGCTCTTGCTGCCCAAAGCTCTTCTTCAGGGATGATACGTGGAAGACATCATGAACATCCCCAAAATAATCTGGCAAAGCAACCCTATAGGCGACGGACCCTACTCTCTCCAGAATCTGAAAAGGGCCGACGTACCTCGGATCTAGTTTCCTTTTCTTACCAAAACGCTTAACACCTCTCATGGGAGAGACTTTAAGATAAACCCAATCACCCACTTCAAATGACAATTCTCTCCTCCTGGTATCAGCGTAGCTTTTCTGGCGACTCTGAGCTGCCGCCATTTTGTCTCTGATGATCCGGACTTGGCTTTGCATTTCCTGAATTATTTCGGGTCCAATTACCCTACTCTCCCCAACTTCATCCCAACACAAGGGCGACCTACACTTTCTCCCATAAAGAGCTTCATAGGGAGCCATCTGAATGGTCGCATGGTAGCTGTTATTGTAGGCAAACTCAATGAGCGGCAAATGATTTTCCCAACTCCCTTGGAATTCCAGGACACATGCTCGCAGCATGTCTTCCAGGGTCTGTATGGTGCGCTCTGACTGGCCGTCTGTCTGCGGGTGATAATCAGTGCTGAACTTCAACTTAGTACCCAAAGCTGCCTGCAAACTCTTCCAGAACTGCAATGTGAATCTCGGGTCTCGATCCGACACTATACTCTTTGGTATGCCATGTAGCCGCACTATCTTCTTGACATACAAACGAGTCAACTTACCCAAAGAGTCGGTGTTGTTAACAGGCAGAAAATGAGCGCTCTTCGTTAACCGGTCCACGATCACCCAAACAGAATTCTTCCCACTAGGCGTTCTCGGCAAACCCACTACGAAGTCCATCGTGATGTCATCCCACTTTCACTCAGGAATAGGGAGGGGTTGGAGCATGCCTGCAGGTCTCTGATGCTCGGCCTTTACCTAACGGCACGTGTGGCATTTCTCCACATATAAGGCAACGTCCTTCTTCATTCCATCCCACCAGTAATTTTTCTTCAAGTCTCGATACATCTTTGTACTGCCGGGATGAACTGAATACGGGGCCGCATGAGCTTCCGCCATGATCCGTTCTTTGAAATCTGAGTCCTTTGGGACCACTCTGCGATCTCGGAACCGAAGTATCCCATCACTGTCCATGCTATAGTGCAACGGCCCTCGAGATTTTCGGACTCTTTTCCTGATGTTCAGCAGTTTCGGATCCTTTCTTTGGAGAGCTTTCAATTCTTCAAAATCTATTACCCGAATATCAAGAATTGAAGACAAAATCTCTACTTGCTGCGAACTCTCTATAAGGAGTCTTCTCATCCCATAAAGTAACGAATCCATCTCTGACGGTTCGGCTTCATCCTCCAAATGAGACTTCCGGCTCAAAGCATCAGCAACTATATTAGCCTTCCCCGGATGGTACTTGATCTCACACTGATAGTCACTGATTAGCTCCAGCCAACGCCTCTGCCTCATATTCAAATTTTTCTAGGAAAACAAATGCTTCAAGCTCTTATGATCAGTAAATACCTCACAAGCTTCCCCATACAAGAAATGCCGCCAGATCTTGAGTGCAAAAACAATCACAGCCAATTCTAGATCATGCGTCGGATAATTCTTCTCATGGTCCTTAAGCTGACGAGATGCATAGGCTACAACCCGTCCTTCCTGCATAAGGACACAACCCAAACCGAACTTAGACGCATCACTGAAGACTACGAATGGCTTATGCGGTTCTGTGAGTGCTAACACTGGTGCCGTTGTCAACCTGTTTTTCAATTCCTAGAAGCTTCTCTCACATTTCTCTGACCAAACAAATTCTGTATTCTTCCGAGTCAAAGCTGTGAGAGGTCCGGATAGGCGAGCAAAACCCTCTACAAATCTTCGGTAGTAACCGGCGAGTCCCAAGAAACTCCTGATCTCGCGTACTGTAGTTGGGCGTGGCCATGACAAAATGGCTTCTACCTTACTAGGATCAACTGCCACTCCGCCCCGAGAAATTACATGCCCAAGAAATTTAACTTCTTCCAACCAAAACTCACACTTGCTGAGCTTGGTGTATAGCTGGTGTTCTCTCAATCTCTCAAGTACCAGGCTAAGGTGATACACATGCTCTTCAACATCTCGGGAATAAATCAGTATATCATCGATAAATACTACCACAAAGGAATCCAGGTAAGGTTGAAACACCCTATTCATCAAATCCATGAACGCTGCAGGGGCATTAGCTAACCCAAACGGCATCACCTTAAATTCATAATGCCCATACCTCGACCTGAAAGCAGTTTTAGGCACATCTTGGTCTCTGATTCTCAGCTGGTAGTATCCCGACCTCAGATCAATCTTAGAGAACACGGCTGCTCCTTGAAGTTGGTCAAACAAATCATCGATCCGCGGGAGAGGGTATTTATTTTTTATGGTCACCTTGTTCAATTCCCGATAGTCAATGCACATACGGAGGGTTCCATCTTTCTTCTTAACAAATAGAACTGGTGCACCCCACGGCGACGTACTAGGCTGAATAAATCCTTTCTCTACCAGTTCTTGCAACTGAGTCTTCAACTCTTTCAATTCAGCCGGTGCCATGCGATAAGGAGCTTTATGCACAGGAGCCGCTCCAGGTTCCAAGTCTATAACAAACTCCATCTCCCGAACAGGGGGTAGTCCGGGCAAGTCATCCACAAATACATCGGGGAACTCTTCCACAACTGGAATGTCTGCCAAAGACTTCTTCTCAGACGGCGTGGACACCATCTGCACCAAGAATGCATCCGCTCCCCATGCAATCTCTCGTCTTGCCTGAATCGCCGATATAATTATCGGTTTCTCTTTTAACCTACTCCCCACAAATTCCAGACAATCACCATCTGGAAGCTGAAAGCTAATTATCCGACTTCTGCAATTAATACTCGCAGAATATCGGTATAGCCAATCCATTCCGAGGATAATATCAAAACCCAACAGCTTGAACACTACCAAATCCGCATCCAAGAATCTTCCCTCAAAATTTAACGGGTATCCCAAAGCAACCTTAGAACACCACACCATCTCGCCATCGGGTAGCGCCACTACCATAGCCTTCGGCAACGGTTCCGTGATCAAATTACACACCCGAGCAAACGTGGAAGACACAAACGATCGTGAAGCACCGGAATCAAACAAAGTACAAGCATAAAACTCATACAAACGGACTCTTCCTGAACCAAACACACAACCCATGAAATCCAAAAAAAACAACGAAGAAACCAAATACACCAAAAATTAAATCCAACTTTAAAAAAATAAATTAATCCATACCTGTGATTACTCCAGCATCATGGGTCGCTGGTGCCTCATCATCCACCTCTCCGGGTGTGACAGCATAAACCCGGGCTTGCACTGCTTGTCTCGGGTTGGTTCTTCCACCGTGTCTACCTCCACGGCTTCCTTGAGCTCTAACGGGGCAATCCCGAGCAATATGTCCCACTTGGCCGCACCGATAACACTGGGGTCCGCTACTCGTTCGACACTCGCCCTCATGAGCTCTATTACAAGCTCCACAAACAGGCATACGTCCTCCCATGCGAACACTTGAGGATGTTTGAGATCGGGTTCCGGTCCGCTGAACAAACTTCTGAGGCGAACCCGACCTGCTTCCTTCACCAGAAAAACTCCGCCTCTTTTGCCCTGAAGGGGAGCCCAAACTCAGATTATTTTCCCGCTCTATAAGGGTGGCCACATCCACTAACTCCTGAAAAGTGGATATCCGATGGCTGACCACCATACGGCGTATGTCATGACGCAGCCCCTCCTGGAAACGATCTGCTCGCATCTCCTCAGTGGCGACAAGATGAGGAGCAAACCGCTCAAGTTCTATGAACCTCCGGGCGTACAGCTCCACTGTCGCGCCCCCTTGGACCAGATTGGAGAACTCTCTTGCCTTTTGCTTCCTTACCGATGCGGGAAAGAAGCGGTCATTGAACTCTTTCTTGAAACGCTGCCAGGTCACTGCAGCGAAAGATCCCAGTTCATATTCCAACAGCACCCTCTTGGTATCCCACCAATCAGAAGCAGTGCCTTGCAAGAGGTAGCTGGCGTAAAGTACTTGCTGTGCCTCAGTGCACCCACACACCTCAAAAGTCTTCTCCAAATCTTTGATCCATTTTTCAGCCTGAATTGGATCCTCATTTCCAGTGAAGTGTGGAGTCCGATGCGCTAGGAAGCGCTCATAGGTGCATCCGGCTTGCACCATGCTACTGGACCCTCCTGGATACATCCAAGGCCCTCCCTGATATGGCCAAGGACCTCCTGGTTGTGGCCAATACCCTCCTTGTTGCGGACAAGGTTCTCCTGACGGTGGATAAGGCCCTCCTGATGGTGGACAAGGCCCTCCTGACGGTGGCCAAGGACCCCCTTGTGGTGGCCAAGGTCCTTGTGGTGGCCAAGGTCCTGTCTGTTGGGACCTCGCACTCTGTTGCATAAACTCTGTCATCTGCCGAATTGCTTCGGCTATGGAGTCATCTCTGGAGGTATTTTCTTGCGGTTCCTGAGTATTTTTCCTTGGTCTCCCTGGTCTCCCCATTTTCCTATCACAACACCACTCTTGACCCTCATTTAAGAAAACAAATAAAACCATCATAAAACCAACAAAAACAAAAAACAGCACTACACAGCAAGAAACAAAAGAAACCAGCATGCCAAAACATAACTAAATAAATAAAAACAAGCAAACAAGCTCAAACAAATAAAACAAAAAAAACAACTATACTTCACATAATTTTCAAAACACAACTTTAAAAAACATTCTGGTACTACCTACGGGACATGTGGTTTTACCCAGAGCCAAACCGCTCTGATACCACCTGTGACGCCCCCAAATCCCCACGCCCGAACACGGGGAAATTGAGACGTCCGGATGGTGACAACCTGGGTCACCATCCCATCGACGGGTGCCGGGTGTGTGCAAGGCAACAGATGTGTACAGAGAAAACACGCAGCGGATAACGAAAGTCATAACTAAGTACCAGAATTTTTCTTAACGTAATACAAGCTGTTTAAAATATACATAGATAAAATATTACAAAACACAAATACAGTTTTAACAAATATAAAAGATAGCATCAGCAACCCGGTGGAGCCGCATCCTCGGTCTCGGCCTCCTCCTCTTCGTCCTCTAACTCTGCACCAAAAGCTACGGAACCACGAATGGTACCGCAGGTAAGTAAAACCCAAACACTACCAGATAAAAACACATAAAACTCAAACAAGATGCATGAACCATGCCCAATGCACAAAGCCCAAAAACACCAGTTTTCCACACACGCCAAAAACCCGTTTGGCCCAAAACATATCCTTTCCGAAAAACTCGCCAAAAGTCACATTTGGCCGCCAAAAGTCCATTTGGCCCAATATCTCGCCAGAAGTCCATCCGGCCCAATATCTCGCCAGAAGTCCATCTGGCCCACGCCAAAAGTCCCATTTGGCCTCATAAACCATTATCCAATTTTAACCGTATGCACCATGACCTCCCCTAGGGGTCATCCGCACACCCTGGCTCCAGTGTCACACCGTAGAGTACCACCACGCATGTGACACCTAACGAGCGATGCCCAGTTCCGCGCCCCGCGCGTGCGTAGCCAAGCATCCTTTAGCCCTCGCCAGCAAAGGGCCACGGAGTCGGTGAGTAGGGCGATACCCGGTTCCGCGCCCGGCGCGTTCGTAGCCAAGCATCCCCTAGCCCCGCTCCCGTCATCTCTCTCGACAACTCAGGGGACATCACTCAGTTTATTCCGCTCCCGAGTGACCAGAGGAGCTCCACCGAGATAATAACTCATCCTGGCTTGGGCTCGTGATAGACACGCACCCGTAAAACTACTCACGCCAATACACAGGCTTTTCACACATGAACAAAAACACACGTGCATGCACCATGAAATGCCATATCAATGTATAATAAAATAATCCAACAAACATAAATCACATAAACAGGCAACTCCGTCCTCCATCCATCCGACCCCCGAAACTCCTCGGACTCAGTCCGGAATCAACAACCAACAACAGTAAATAATTGAATGAGCAATATATATTAAAATCTGAAAATAGGGTTTGGAAAATACTTACAGCGCTATATGGCAATTTTAGAAAACAAGCGGCGTTGCAAACGGCGGAAAAACAGCAACGTCACAGTGAAAATTCACTGTGGCCGTGGGTTTGAAAAACCCACTTTTGAACGGGGACAAACTAGGACACGAGATTGATAGGGAATTGTCTAGGGAGGGTTGTGAAGCTATTGGAAGTGGCGAACGGCCGTGGGTGGCGGCGGAATGGCCGGATTACCCAAAACGGAAACTAAGCTCGTAGGAGCTGTTCCGGTGGTCGTTGGAGGCCGGAAATGGGTGGGTTAGGACGGCAAGGAGTCGGTGATGAAGTGGTGAAGAAATAGTGGCCGGAGGTGGAGCGACGGCGGCGGATCGGGGCAAAATCCGTGCGCCCTTCTTGGAGCTTTTCCGGCCAAACGGCCGGCCGGTTGGGGGTGGGTTTTGGAGGGGTGGTGCACCGGAGGGAGAGGAAGAGAATGGGACCGGTGGGAGGCCGAACGGTGGCCGGACGGCGGCGGTAGGGTAGAGAGAAGGTGACGCCGGCGTGAGGGAGAGGGAGGAGAGAGAGAGAGCACGGGGGGGTTCGGTCGAGCGGGAGAGGAAAAGAAAGAAAAAAAAAAGAAAAAGAAGAAAAAGAAGAAAAAGAAAAAGAAAGGAAAAAGAAAAGAAGGGAAAAAGAAAAGAAAAAAGAGAAAAAGGAAAAAGATGTGAAAAGAGATGAGGTCCAATCCTCACTCCGGGAAAACGAAACAAACCGCCGAAAAAGATTAAAACCACAAAACAACTAAAAGAAATAAAACACAACCTCAATTAAATTAAATTAAATTAAAACCCAATTTTTAAAATGCACATAAATTAAAATAAAATAACTGATATATTAATTAAAATAAAAACAATTATTTCAGCGAAAATACACTCAAAAGCGGGTCATCACATATTTTTTCTTTCTTTGAATTTTTTTTTAACAAAATATAACATATCTTTAAAAATTTGAACAATTTATTCCTAACTTAAATCAATTTTGTTTTATTTTATTTTTTTTACAGCAATTTATTTTTTTTCCTAAATAATTTTGTTGGTTGTTGATGTGTATTTTTAATAAATATGTATATTTTAATTTGTTTTGTTCTTATTTTTTATTTTTTTGTGTACACAAATAAAATGATACCTTGTCATTTGCTGGTATGAATTTTTTATATATTTTAAAATCTATTTTTCTTAAGTTACATGTAAATTTTTTACTCTATTTTATATTACTCAATACAATTGACCATATTTAAGCTAATCAATGTTAATATTTATATAAATTGACCATATTGACTATTTTTATTGATTATTGACATATATAAAAATGAAATGTTATGTTCTTATTTATTATTCAATTTTATATGTATATTAAATTATATTTGTATTTTTAGCTACATCTACCATTTTTGTTTTCTTTATATTACTTAATATCATTGTTTTATTATATGTAAGACTTTTAGATTGGGTTTATTCATGTTTCAAAGATTTTTTAAATATTGAAATAAATGAGTACTATAATAATTGATTACATCTTTGTTGAAACAAATAAAAAGTAAAACATAAAGAAGACAAAAATAGCACTACAATTAGAAATGAAAAGCATGAAAAGATTTAGTTACCCATTCTGCAAGTCAATTTAGTTTTATAAATTTAAACATCCTTGTAGTTTTCTATTCTTGTTCTTTCATTTTGAGTTTATTTGTACATCAATCATAAAGTTGAAAATTAATCCAAAAGAACCAATATTAAAACTCTATTTTATATAAATTAACCATATTGACTATTTTTATGGATTATTGACATATATATAAATGAAATGTTATGTTCTTATTTATTATTCAATTTTATATGTATATTAAATTATATTTGTATTTTTAGCTACATCTACAATTTTTTTTTCTTTATATTACTCAATATCATTGTTTTATTATGTGTAAGAATTTTAGATTAGGTTTATTTATGTTTCAAAGATTTTTTGAATATTAATATAAATAACTACTCTAATAATTGACTACATCTGTGTTAAAATAAATAAAAAGTAAAAAATAAAAAAGACAAAAATAGCACTACAATTGGAAAAGGAAAGCATGAATAAATTTAGTCACCCATTTTACAAGTAAATTTAGTTTTATAAATTTAGTTCATATTTAGTTTTATAACTATTCTTTTAAAAAGTCAAAAGAATAAGGGAAAACAATTTTACTTAATAGCAAAATGTACAAAATGAAGAAAGTAAATATGAAATCAATCTTATATTAATATATAGGTAGTCGAAATGATGAAGAAAAAAATCAGAATCTGATAAAAAAAGAAGAAGACAAATTTGAGAGAATAACAGAAAAGTAATATTATAAAAGTATTAAAATTAGATTTCCCATAAAATTATCTTTAATTTACCAAAAGAAGACATTATCCAAATTTTTTTTTGGAAAATTTTACTTATTTTTTTAAAACCTCTAACATTTCATTCATTATTCTTTATCTATTTTACTCTATTATTGTTTTATTATTAATTTTTTACCTCTATTTATAAATTTAAGAACTCAATATTTTTTCTTATTTTTTAAAATGTTACTTTACTGAATATTTTAAAAAAAAATTAGATATGATAAATTTTTTATATTTCCATAAATATTTAAAATATTTTTAAAATTATAATAAATATGTGTATAATAAAAACTGTAGATAATTAGAAGTAAATAAATATAATAAAAATTTTAAATGATTATAAGAACATTTACATTACGTTTCCCATAAATTTACATTTATGGGGAAAAAAAAAGGCAAACAAATTAGTTAAGTTATCTAATAAAAAGGAAAACAAAAAAGGCAAAGAAATTTGTTTTTTGACAGAATAACAAAAAAGTAATTGTATAAGAACATTTACATTAAGTTTCTCATAAATTTCTTTATAATTTACCTTGAAACGAGATTTCGTAAAAGTTTTGTAACTTTCACCAAATTTTACTTATTTTTTAAAAAACTGAAACATTTTATTCTGTATTCTTTATCTATTATGTTAAAATAATATTTCTCTAATTTTTTTATTTATTATTTTTAACTTATATGTACAAATTTAACAACTCAATATTTTTTCCTATTTTTTGAATTGTTATTTTAGTGAATATTTTAAATAAAAAATTAAATAAATTTTTGTGGGTATGATAATATTTTTATAATTATATTCTTTATATTTCCATAATTATTTAATTTATTTTTAAAATTATTGTTTAAAACAATCATAAATATGACTATGATAAAAAGTGTAGATAATTGGAAGTAAATAAATATAATACAAAGTTTAAATGATTAGAAGAAAATATTTAAAAAAATAATATTTAAAATTAATTTTATAGCAACATACAAGTGGTGTAAATGATGGGAAAAAAAAAATGAAAATCTAACAAAAAGCAAAACAGACAAGTTTGAAAAAATGACAAAAAAGTAATCTTATAAATGCATTCATATTAATTTTTCCATAAAATTATGTATAATTTAGCTAAAAATGATATTTTAGAAAATTATTATCCAAAATTTTCTCATTTTTCAAAAACCTCTAATATCTCATTATCTATTATTTCTCTATTATATTAAAATAATATTTCTGTATTATTTTTTATTAATTATTTTTTTCTTATATTTACAAATTTAACCATTCAATATTTTTTTTTGATTTTTTTAATTATTACTCTAACGAATATTTTAAACAAAAATTTAAATAATTGTTTTGTGGGTATGATAATATTTTTATAAATAATTTTTTTATTTCCATAACTATTTAAATTATTATTTAAAATTATATTAAATATGACTATGATTAAAAGTGTAGATAGTTGAAAGTAAATGAATATAATAAAAAGTTTAAATGATTATAAATGTATAAATATTTATATAATATAACTATAAATATATAAATATATAAATATTTATATATATATATTGATATATTCGTCCGTATATAGATATAGATACAAATATACAAATATAGATATAAATAGATATGAGTAAATAAATGTAACCCATAAACCGGTAGTAAACAAATGATAAGAGGGGTAGAAAAGTAAATTTGATCCTAACCCCAGACACCCATATATAACCATCTTTGTGATGACCCGCCTTTAAGTGTATTTTCGCTGAAGTAATTGTTTTTATTTTAAGTAATATACCAGTTATTTTATTTTAATGTATTTGCGTTTTAAAAATTGGGTTTTAATTTAATTTAATTTATTTGAGGTTGTGTTTTATTTCTTTAAGTTGTTTTGTGGTTTTAATCTTTTTGGCGGTTTGTTTCGTTTTCCCGGAGTGAGGATTGGACCTCATCTCTTTTCACATCTTTTTCCTTTTTTCTCTTTTTCCTTTTTTCTTTTTCCCTTCTTTTCCTTTTTCCTTCTTTTTTCTTTTTTTTCTTTTTCTTTTTCTCTCTTCTCTCTCCCCGATTCGGACCCCCCCGTGCTCTCTCTCTCTCTCTCTCCTCCCTCTCCCTCACGCCGGCGCCACCTTCTCTCTACCCTACCGCCGCCGTCCGGCCACCGTTCGGCCTCCCACCAGTCCCATTCTCTTCCTCTCCCTCCGGTGCACCACCCCTCCAAAACCCACCCCCAACCGGCCGGCCATTTGGCCGGAAAAAGCTTCCAAAGGGCGCACGGATTTCACTCCGATCCGCCGCCGTCGCTCCACCTCCGGCCACCATTTCTTCACCACTTCATCACCGGTCCCTTGCCGTCCTAACCCACCCATTTCCGGCCTCCATCGACCACCGGAGCAGCTCCCACGAGCTTGTTTTCCGATTTGCCATTTTCGGCCATTTCCGGCCATTCCGCCGCCACCCACGGCCGTCCGTCACTTCCTTTAACTTCACAACCATCCCTTGACCATCCCCCATCAATCTCGTGTCCTAGTTTGTCCCCGTTCAAAAGTGGGTTTTTCAGACCCACGGTCACAGTGAATTTTCACTGTGACGTTGCTGTTTTTCCGCCGCTTGCAACGCCGCTTGTTTTCTAAAATTGCCGTATAGCGCTGTAAGTATTTTCCAAACCCTATTTTCAGATTTTAATATATATTGCTCATTCAATTTATTTACTGTTGTTGGTTGTTGATTTCGGACTGAGTCCGAGGAGTTTCGGGGGTCGGATGGATGGAGGACGGAGTTGCCTGTTTATTTGTTTTATATTGTTGGATTATTTTATTATGCATTGATATGGCATTTCATGGTGCACGCACGTGTGTTTGTGGTCTTATGTGAAAAGTCTGTGTATTGGCGTGAGTGGTTTTACGGGTGCGTGTGTATCACGAGCCCAAGCCGGGATGGGTTATTATCTCGGTGGAGCTCCTCTGGTCACTCGGGAGCGGAATAAACTGAGTGATGTCCCCTGAGTTATCGAGAGAGATGACGGGAGCGGGACTAGGGGATGCTTGGCTACGAACGTGCCGGGCATGGAACCGGGCATTGCCCTACTCACCGACTCCGTGGCCCTTCGCTGGCGAGGGCTAGAGGATGCTTGGCTACGCACGCGCGGGGCGCGGAACTGGGCATCGCTTGTTAGGTGTCACATGCGTGGTGGTACTCTGCGGTGTGACACTGGAGCCAGGGTGTGCGGATGACCCCTAGGGGAGGTCATGGTGCATACGGTTTAAATTGGATAATGGTTTAAGAGGCCAAATGGGACTTTTGGCGTGGGCCAGATGGACTTCTGGCGAGATATTGGGCCGGATGGACTTCCGGCGAGATATTGGGCCAAATGGACTTTTGGCGGCCAAATGTGACTTTTGGCGTGGTTTTCAGAAAGGATATGTTTTTGGGCCAAATGGGTTTTTTTGGCGTGTGTGGAAAACTTGGGTTTTTGTGGGCTTTGTGCATTGGGCATGTTTCATGCATCTTGTATGAGTTTTATGTGTTTTTATCTGGTAGTGTTTGGGTTTTACTTACCTGCGGTACCATTCGTGGTTCCGTAGCTTTTGGTGCAGAGTTAGAGGACGAAGAGGAGGAGGCTGAGCCCGAGGATGCGGCTCCGCCGGGTTGCTGATGCTATCTTTATATTTGTTTAAAACTGTAGTCGTGTTTTGTAATATTTATCTATGTACGTTTTAAACAGCTTGTTTTACGTTAAGAAAAAATTCTGGTACTTAGTTATGACTTTCTTTATCCGCTGCGAGTTTCTCTGTACACATCTGTTGCCTTGCACACACTCGGCACCCGACGATGGGATGGTGACCCGGGTTGTCACCATCCGGACGTCTCAATTTCCCCGTGTTCGGGCGTGGGGATTTTGGGGGCGTCACAGGTGGTATCAGAGTGGTTTGGCTCTGGGTAAAACCACATGTCCCGTAGGTAGTACCAGAATGTTTTTAAAGTTGTGTTTTGAAAATTATGTTAAGTATAGTTATCTTATTTGTTTTATTTGTGTGAGCTTGTTTGTTTGTTTTTATTTATTTAGTTATGTTTTGGCATGCTGGTTTCTTTTGTTTCTTGCTGTGTTGTGCTGTTTTTGTTTTTGTTGGTTTTATGATGGTTTTATTTGTTTTCTTAAAGGAGGGTCAAGAGTAGTGTTGTGACGGGAATATGGGGAGACCAGGGAGACCAAGGAAAAATACTCAGGAACCGCAAGAAAATACCTCCAGAGATGACTCCATAGCCGAAGCAATTCGGCAGATGACGGAGTTTATGCAACAGAGTGCGAGGTCCCAACAGGCAGGGCCTTGGCCACCACAAGGACCTTGGCCACCACAAGGGGGTCCTTGGCCACCATCAGGAGGGCCTTGTCCACCATCAGGAGGACCTTATCCTCCTTCAGGAGAACCTTGTCCGCAACAAGGAGGGTATTGACCACAACCAGGAGGTCCTTGGCCATATCAGGGAGGGCCTTGGATGTATCCAGGAGGGTCCAGCAGCATGGTGCAGGCCGGATGCACCTATGAGCGCTTCCTAGCGCATCGGACTCCACACTTCGCGGGAAATGAGGATCCAGTTCAGGCTGGAAAATGGATCAAAGATCTGGAGAAGACCTTTGAGGTGTGTGGGTGCACTGAGGCACAACAAGTACTTTACGCCAGCTACCTCTTGCAGGGCACTGCTTCTGATTGGTGGGATACCAAGAGGGTGCTGTTGGAATCTGAATTGGGATCTTTCGCTGCGGTGACCTGGCAGCGTTTCAAGAAAGAGTTCAATGACCGCTTCTTTCCCGCATCGGTAAGGAAGCAAAAGGCAAGAGAGTTCTCCAATCTGGTCCAAGGGGGCGCAACAGTGGAACAATACGCCCGGAGGTTCATAGAACTTGAGCGGTTTGCTCCTCATCTTGTCGCCACTGAGGAGATGCGAGCAGATCGTTTTCAGGAAGGGCTACGCCCTGATATACGCCGTATGGTGGTCAGCCTTCGAATATCCACTTTTCAGGAGTTAGTGGATGTGGCCACCCTTGTAGAGCGGGAAAATAATCTGTGTATGGGCTCCCCTCCAGGGCAAAAGAGGCGGAGTTTTTCTGGTGAAGGAAGCAGCTCGGGTTCGCCTCAGAAGTTTGTTCAGCGGACTGGAACCCGATCTCAAGCATCCTCCAGTGTTCGCATGGGAGGACGTATGCCTGTTTGTGGAGTTTGTAATAGAGCTCATGAGGGCGAGTGTCGGACGAGTAGCGGACCCCAGTGTTATCGGTGCGGCCAAGTGGGGCATATTGCTCGGGATTGCCCCGTTAGAGCTCAAGGAAGCCGTGGAGGTAGACACGGTAGAAGAACCAACCCGAGACAAGCAGTGCAAGCCCGGGTTTATGCTGTCACGCCCGGAGAGGTGGACGATGAGGCACCAGCGACCCATGATGCTGGAGTAATCACAGGTATGGATTAATTTAATTTTTTTAAGTTGGATTTAATTTTTGGTGCATTTGGTTTCTTCGTTGTTTTTTTTGGATTTCATGAGTTGTGTGTTTGGTTCAGGAAGAGTCCGTTTGTATGAGTTTTATGCTTGTACTTTGTTTGATTCCGGTGCTTCACGATCGTTTGTGTCTTCCACGTTTGCTCGGGTGTGTAACTTGGTCACGGAACCGTTGCCGAAGGCTATGGTAGTGGCGCTACCCGATGGCGAGATGGTGTGGTGTTCCAAGGTTGCTTTGGGATGCCCGTTAAATTTTGAGGGAAGGTTTTTGGATGCTGATCTGGTGGTATTCAAGCTGTTAGGTTTTGATATCATCCTCGGGATGGATTGGCTATACCGATATTCTGCGACTATTAATTGCAGAAGTCGGACGATTAGCTTTCAGCTTCCGGATGGTGATTGTCTGGAATTCGCGGGGAGTAGATTAAAAGAAAAGCCGATGATTATATCGGCGATACAGGCAAGAAGAGAGATTGCATGGGGAGCGGATGCATTCTTGGTGCAGATGGTGTCCACGCCGTCTGAGAAGAAGTCCTTGGCAGACATTCCAGTTGTGGAAGAGTTCCCCGATGTGTTTGTGGATGACTTGCCCGGACTACCCCCTGTTCGAGAGATGGAGTTTGTCATAGATTTGGAACCTGGAGCGGCTCCTGTGCATAAATCTCCTTATCGCATGGCACCGGCTGAATTGAAAGAGTTGAAGACTCAGTTGCAAGAACTGGTAGAGAAGGGATTTATTCAGCCTAGTACGTCGCCGTGGGGTGCACCAGTTTTATTTGTTAAGAAGAAAGATGGAACCCTTCGTATGTGCATTGATTATCGGGAGTTGAACAAGGTGACCATCAAAAATAAATATCCTCTTCCGCGGATAGATGATTTATTTGACCAACTTCAAGGAGCAGCCGTGTTCTCTAAGATTGATCTGAGGTCGGGATACTACCAGCTGAGAATCAGAGACCAGGATGTGCCTAAAACTGCTTTCAGGTCGAGGTATGGGCATTATGAATTTAAGGTGATGCCGTTTGGGTTAGCTAATGCCCCTGCAGCGTTCATGGATTTGATGAATAGGGTGTTTCAACCTTACCTGGATTCCTTTGTGGTAGTATTTATCGATGACATACTGATTTATTCCCGAGATGTTGAAGAGCATGTGTATCATCTTAGTTTGGTACTTGAGAAATTGAGAGAGCACCAGTTGTACGCCAAGCTCAGCAAGTGTGAGTTCTGGTTGGAAGAAGTTAAATTTCTTGGGCATGTAATTTCCCAGGGTGGAGTGGCAGTTGATCCTAGTAAGGTAGAAGCCATTTTGTCATGGCCACGCCCAACTACAGTACGCGAGATCAGGAGTTTCTTGGGGCTTGCCGGATACTACCGAAGATTTGTTGAAGGTTTTGCTCGCCTATCCGGACCTCTCACAGCTTTGACTCGGAAGAATACAGAATTTGTGTGGTCGGAGAAGTGTGAGAGAAGCTTCCAGGAATTGAAGAACAGGCTGACAACGGCACCTGTGTTAGCACTCCCAGAATCGCATAAGCCATTCGTAGTCTTCAGTGATGCGTCCAAGTTTGGTTTGGGTTGTGTCCTTATGCAGGAAGGACGGGTTGTAGCCTATGCATCTCGTCAGCTAAAGGACCATGAGAAGAATTACCCGACGCACGATCTAGAATTGGCTGCGATTGTTTTTGCACTCAAGATCTGGCGGCATTTCTTGTATGGGGAAGCTTGTGAGGTATTTACTGATCATAAGAGCTTGAAACATTTGTTTTCCCAGAAAAATTTGAATATGAGGCAGAGGCGTTGGCTAGAGCTAATCAGTGACTATCAGTGTGAGATCAAGTACCACCCGGGGAAGGCTAACATAGTTGCTGATGCTTTGAGCCGGAAGTCTCATTTGGAGGATGAAGCCGAACCGTCAGAAATGGATTCGTTACTTTATGGGATGAGAAGGCTCCTTATAGAGAGTTCGCAGCAAGTAGAGATTTTGTCTTCAGTTCTGGACATTCGGGTATTAGATTTTGAAGAATTGAAAGCTCTCCAAAGAAAGGATCCGAAGCTGCTGAACATCAGGAAAAGAGTCCGAAAATCTCGAGGGCCGTTGCACTATAGCATGGATAGTGATGGAATACTTCGGTTCCGGGATCGCAGAGTGATCCCAAAGGACTCAGTTTTCAAGGAACGGATCATGGCGGAAGCTCATGCGGCCCCGTATTCAGTTCATCCCGGCAGTACAAAGATGTATCGAGACTTGAAGAAAACTTACTGGTGGGATGGAATGAAGAAGGACGTTGCCTTATATGTGGAGAAATGCCACACGTGCCGTCAGGTAAAGGCCGAGCATCAGAGACCTGCAGGTATGCTCCAACCCCTCCCTATTCCTGAGTGGAAATGGGATGATATCACGATGGACTTCGTAGTGGGTTTGCCGAGAACACCTAGTGGGAAGAATTCTGTTTGGGTGATTGTGGACCGGTTAACGAAGGGTGCTCATTTTCTGCCTGTTAACAACACCGACTCTTTGGGTAAGTTGACCCGTTTGTATGTCAAGGAGATAGTGAGGCTACACGGCATACCAAAGAGTATAGTGTCGGATCGGGACCCGAGGTTCACATCGCAGTTCTGGAAGAGTTTGCAGGCAGCTTTGGGTACTAAGTTGAAGTTCAGCACTGCTTATCACCCGCAGACAGACGGCCAGTCAGAGCGCACCATACAGACCTTGGAAGACATGTTGCGAGCATGTGCCCTGGAATTCCAAGGGAGTTGGGAAAATCATTTGCCGCTCATTGAGTTTGCCTACAATAACAGCTACCATGCGACCATTCAGATGGCTCCCTATGAAGCTCTTTATGGAAGAAAGTGTAGGTCGCCCTTGTGTTGGGATGAAGTTGGGGAGAGTAGGGTAATTGGACCCGAAATAATTCAGGAAATGCAAAGCCAAGTCCGGATCATTAGAGATAAAATGGCGGCAGCTCAGAGTCGCCAGAAAAGCTACGCTGATACCAGGAGGAGAGAATTGTCATTTGAAGTTGGTGATTGGGTTTATCTTAAAGTCTCTCCCATGAGAGGTGTTAAGCGTTTTGGTAAGAAGAGGAAACTAGATCCGAGGTACGTCGGCCCTTTTCAGATTCTGGAGAGAGTAGGGTCCGTCGCCTACAGAGTTGCTTTGCCAGATTATTTTGGGGATGTTCATGATGTCTTCCACGTATCATCCCTGAAGAAGAGCTTTGGGCAGCAAGAGCCACGTTTCGTCGACCCAGCAGGTATTCAGTTGCAACCGGATCTCACTTACGAAGTTGTTCCGTCGTAGATTTTGGATTGGAAGGAGCAACAGTTGAGGTCCAAGACGATACCTTTAGTTAAAGTGGCTTGGGGAGATCCGTTAGCTCAAGACTTCTCTTGGGAGCGAGCAGCGGACATGAGGGAGCAGTACCCGTATCTGTTCGAATGATGAAGGTATGTATTTTAATCTTGATCTCTGTTGGTTTGTGAGCGTTTATGTGGCTTGCTGTAAGTTGGTGGCTGATTTGCAATTTCGAAGACGAAATTGTTTTTAAGGAGGGGAGGATGTGATGACCCGCCTTTAAGTGTATTTTCGCTGAAGTAATTGTTTTTATTTTAAGTAATATACCAGTTATTTTATTTTAATGTATTTGCGTTTTAAAAATTGGGTTTTAATTTAATTTAATTTATTTGAGGTTGTGTTTTATTTCTTTAAGTTGTTTTGTGGTTTTAATCTTTTTGGCGGTTTGTTTCGTTTTCCCGGAGTGAGGATTGGACCTCATCTCTTTTCACATCTTTTTCCTTTTTTCTCTTTTTCCTTTTTTCTTTTTCCCTTCTTTTCCTTTTTCCTTCTTTTTTCTTTTTTTTCTTTTTCTTTTTCTCTCTTCTCTCTCCCCGATTCGGACCCCCCCCGTGCTCTCTCTCTCTCCTCCCTCTCCCTCACGCCGGCGCCACCTTCTCTCTACCCTACCGCCGCCGTCCGGCCACCGTTCGGCCTCCCACCGGTCCCATTCTCTTCCTCTCCCTCCGGTGCACCACCCCTCCAAAACCCACCCCTAACCGGCCGGCCATTTGGCCGGAAAAAGCTTCCAAAGGGCGCACGGATTTCACTCCGATCCGCCGCCGTCGCTCCACCTCCGGCCACCATTTCTTCACCACTTCATCACCGGTCCCTTGCCGTCCTAACCCACCCATTTCTGGCCTCCATCGACCACCGGAGCAGCTCCCACGAGCTTGTTTTCCGATTTGCCATTTCCGGCCATTCCGCCGCCACCCACGGCCGTCCGTCACTTCCTTTAACTTCACAACCATCCCTTGACCATCCCCCATCAATCTCGTGTCCTAGTTTGTCCCCGTTCAAAAGTGGGTTTTTCAGACCCACGGTCACAGTGAATTTTCACTGTGACGTTGCTGTTTTTCCGCCGCTTGCAACGCCGCTTGTTTTCTAAAATTGCCGTATAGCGCTGTAAGTATTTTCCAAACCCTATTTTCAGATTTTAATATATATTGCTCATTCAATTTATTTACTGTTGTTGGTTGTTGATTCCGGACTGAGTCCGAGGAGTTTCGGGGGTCGGATGGATGGAGGACGGAGTTGCCTGTTTATTTGTTTTATATTGTTGGATTATTTTATTATGCATTGATATGGCATTTCATGGTGCACGCACGTGTGTTTGTGGTCTTATGTGAAAAGTCTGTGTATTGGCGTGAGTGGTTTTACGGGTGCGTGTATATCACGAGCCCAAGCCGGGATGGGTTATTATCTCGGTGGAGCTCCTCTGGTCACTCGGGAGCGGAATAAACTGAGTGATGTCCCCTGAGTTATCGAGAGAGATGACGGGAGCGGGACTAGGGGATGCTTGGCTACGAACGTGCCGGGCATGGAACCGGGCATCGCCCTACTCACCGACTCCGTGGCCCTTCGCTGGCGAGGGCTAGAGGATGCTTGGCTACGCACGCGCGGGGCGCGGAACTGGGCATCGCTTGTTAGGTGTCACATGCGTGGTGGTACTCTGCGGTGTGACACTGGAGCCAGGGTGTGCGGATGACCCCTAGGGGAGGTCATGGTGCATACGGTTTAAATTGGATAATGGTTTAAGAGGCCAAATGGGACTTTTGGCGTGGGCCAGATGGACTTCTGGCGAGATATTGGGCCGGATGGACCTCCGGCGAGATATTGGGCCAAATGGACTTTTGGCGGCCAAATGTGACTTTTGGCGTGGTTTTCAGAAAGGATATGTTTTTGGGCCAAATGGGTTTTTTTGGCGTGTGTGGAAAACTTGGGTTTTTGTGGGCTTTGTGCATTGGGCATGTTTCATGCATCTTGTATGAGTTTTATGTGTTTTTATCTGGTAGTGTTTGGGTTTTACTTACCTGCGGTACCATTCGTGGTTCCGTAGCTTTTGGTGCAGAGTTAGAGGACGAAGAGGAGGAGGCTGAGCCCGAGGATGCGGCTCCGCCGGGTTGCTGATGCTATCTTTATATTTGTTTAAAACTGTAGTCGTGTTTTGTAATATTTATCTATGTACGTTTTAAACAGCTTGTTTTACGTTAAGAAAAAATTCTGGTACTTAGTTATGACTTTCTTTATCCGCTGCGAGTTTCTCTGTACACATCTGTTGCCTTGCACACACTCGGCACCCGACGATGGGATGGTGACCCGGGTTGTCACCATCCGGACGTCTCAATTTCCCCGTGTTCGGGCGTGGGGATTTTGGGGGCGTCACAATCTTTAACTCTTAACCCTTTTCATTTCACCCCTACAACTTTCAGCCGTCCCCTCTCCCTCTCATTTCGGCCCCTACCCATTTGAGCTTCCATCCTCTCTCTCTCTCTCTCTCTCTCTCTCTCTCTCTCTCTCTCTCTCTCTCTCTCTCTCTCTCTCTCTCTCTCTCTCTCTCTCTGTTTTCATTTTCTTGTTTGATCTTTGTTTTTATTTTATTTTTCTTTTAATCTCTTGCAGTTTTGTCCGCATTACTCATCTCTTGCATTTATTTGATTTTTTTTTGGTGCATTTAGATCTAGAATGTTCTTTACGGAAATTTTTCTCTCTCAGTTTTTATCTTCTTGTTTGATCTTTGTTTCTACTTTCTTTTTCTTTTAATCTCCTGCAGTTTCGTCTGCACTACTCATCTCTTGCGTTTATTATATATTTTTTTTGTTCATCTTTTGTGCATTTAGATCTAGAATGTTTTTTACGGGAATTTTTTTTTTCTAAACTTTCAGATCTGAACCGTTTATTTCATTTATTTGTTATTGATTTTTTATACGTTTCGATGAAGAATGTTTTTGACAGTTTTTCACATTTTGTTCTGTTTTTACTTTAAGATCTGAACAATTTTTTTTTTTGTTTGAGTTTCCTTCTCGTTTTTTTGTTCTTGTTTTTGTCTCTTGCCTTATTTTGTTCTTCCGTTCTCTTATTTTGTTGTTTGATGTTTGGAATTTTCAAATCTGTACAACAACTTATTGTTTTGCAAATGATGTATGTAACGTGCGGATCCTCCATGCACAATAACAACTTATTGTTATTTTTTTATGCATATTTTTGAATTTTTTTGTTGGATTTGTTATTTGTTAGTTCTTCCTCTCGTGGTGGCTCAGATTCGCTGCCTATGGCCGCGCGTAGCAGCCGACTACCACGGCGGAAGGTGAAATATTTTTCGTTTGTGTATTATTTCACCATTGTGTATTAACGTACTCTGTTTGGGTTTTAATTTTTTTTTATCTGAACGATATTTTCGGTTTGTTGGTTGGATCTGTTGTTTTTGGTTGAAGGAAGTTTTTGTTTTTCCTGATGGATATTTCTGGGTTTTTCCGTTGAATATGTTGTTTGTTGGGTCTTCCTAACATCGCAGTTCACATCGGCTGATAATGGCCAGTCGGCAGCCCACGACCACGCCGGAAGGTGAAATTTTTTTCATTTGTTCATTATTTTCGTGTATTGATGTAAATTATTAATATAGATAGATATTTTTCACATCTAGACGAAATTTTTCAACTGGATAGTTTTTTTTTTCAAAAATTTTGGAACTCGGTTTTGTGTTTTCACTCTTAACTGCTGTTTTTTTTTTTTTTTGTGTTCTTAGGACATACGAACAAATTTGAAGATTAAATTTCAGAAGATCCAATTTGTATGAGGGATTTAATTTTTTTGTTGGGTTTACTCTGTGTAAATAAAGATGTAAATATGCAAATATAGTAAATATGCAAATATAGTTTTATCTTTCCATTTTTTTTGGTTGTAATACACATGCATATCATGTAATTACATAATATAAGAAATAGATTCATACAATACAGTTAATTTTTACAATACTGAGGAAAACAAATAAAACGTACCTACAATGCTGAGTGAGAGAGCAGAACGTAGTAGAGAGCCACAAAACGGAAATGAAAAAAATTCTGATATTTAAACTACAGTTGGATTCAAATTGTCAGATTAAGAGATAAGTATTAATGGTAAAAAGACAATAACATAAAGTGGGCAAAGTAAAACGATACTGAAGACAATGAACTGAACAACAAAAATAAGGGCAAAATCGGAAAGATAATAAAGCAAACTAATCTGTCGGTGGGAGGCAGAAAGACAAAAATAACTGTCGGTGGAATAAAAGTAAAATGTAAACTGCGGTAATTTCCAAATAAAGTAAAGGATAAAATGGAAAAAAATTTTTTACTGTTCTTAACACTGTAGCAAGCGGATTGCCGCTTATATTATCACTATAGATACATATATATCATTTTCAAAATAATTGTTGATCGCAAATTTCAAGATGTAGGTCCCCCCAACTATTTTTGTATCCCTCATCTGTCTCAACGTCTGCATCCACTCTTGATCCCTTTAACATTTGATTTCAACATTCTTTTGTATCGGTGATCATACGATGAGTCTCGTATACCACATATTTCATATTTTTATTTTTTAAATTCTTTTTTAAATTTTTTTAGATTTATTTTTTAAAATTAATTTAATTTTTTTATTTATTATTCATATACTGAATATTTAATAAAAAATTAAAAAATTAAAAAAATAGATGATATGTAATATATGGAATGATGGATTTATATTTAAAATTATATATATATGCGCGAGCGCGCATGTAATTTTATTTTTTATTTTTTTAATTCTCTTTTTCATACTAAGTACTGAGCGAGCTGCTTGCTTGGCATTGACAAGAGGTAGAGCAATTAATTAAACTCACAGTAGGAATTAAGAAACTCATATATATATGCATCACAGCTGGATGTTGCTAGGTAGCTAGCTAGCATGCATGTGCAGTAGACTATTAGAAAACTTGAAAATTAATTAATTAATTAATGGTGGTGGGGGATGATTAGGAGTGATGTAATAATAGTAGTGGATTAAGGTCAATGATTATCTTCGCTTAGGTAAATTAGCTTTTGACCTTTATAGACCATATCTATTTTATAGAGGAACTACTGTTGGTATTATTTGATACTATAAAAAAATATTTTAATTTGATAACATCTGGAAATAATTAATATATATGTGATCTTTTATTTGCTAAAATTTGTATTTTTTTTTTAAAGTCGTCACCAACTCTTGCACTCATGTCTAAAATAAATACAAACAAAAAAATCAATTTTAAGAAAAGTATCTATCACATGCCTTAAAATAGTTAATATGCTAATGACTTCATTTGGTTTTTAAATATGTGAATGTAATCTTGCATTTGAAAGCGAAAAAAAAATCAAAGGATAATGTTGCACTTTGTTCTCTGGGTAGATAAGGTTACTGTCGCTGTGAATCTGTCGTACATTAGTGAAGATATTTTAAGATTATTTATTTGTGTCGTTTGGGACAGGTTAAAGAATGGAAAATTAAAAAAATGAGTCGTGGGGGCAATTATTGAATTATTTCAATCTCCAACCAGCACGTTTCTTAATTGAGTGGGGTCCACTCAATTATTCGAACCCCAAACACAAAGTCCAAACCCTATATTCTGAGTTATATTTTATTGACCGGAAATGTGTTTAATTAAATCTAATCTTGAATTTATTAATTATTCAAATATTTCGTGTCAAATCCATACCAATTAAACTCATGATAGGTTATGTAAGTATAGTGTATTCTTTTTAAAAAATAGTTAAATTTATTATTAAGAAATTAATTTTAAATGTAGATTATATATTTATTTAATTTTTTTTAAAAAGAGCGTAGGGCACTTATATGATTTTAAATATCATTTTTTCTCTTTAATTTATATATATGTATATATATAAAAGCCAATATCGTTTTGTTTATAAAGTATTAATAATAACTAAATTAGAGTAAATATTTCGATTAAATGTGGGACTATATATAAGTACATATATTTCAGTTACGTGAATTATTTATTTACTTTTTTTAAAAAAAGATAAATTATAAATTATTTTTCCCCGAGCCACTCCAGTATAATAAACACTGGTAAGAATGCCTAATATATATATAAAAAATATTTTCTCATCAGTCACTATTTACCACTCCACACCACACATCTTATAAAAAATACTTATATATCCTACGAAAAGTATCCTTACATCTTATAAAAATACTATAAGTAGTTGGTATGAAAGTGAATAGTGGCTGATCATAATGAATCTCATATATATGTATATATATATATATATATATATATATAATAAAGAGTGCTGCTAGAGTTACCGAAAAACTTTTCCCGAATATCAACTGAATCAGTGTATTTTTTTTGTAATTTTTGATTTTTTTTTCATTCATTTTTTTAAATACATTTTTTTTTAAAATTCACAACACCAAAAACAAAATTTTTACTTAATCACTAAGCCAAAAAAACAGAAAAAAAAAATTGGGGACACATTCGAGACCCAAATCATTTTCCTATTATAAATAGTCATGAATTAGATTGAATCATGCATATATGTTGAAAGGGATATTTAGTCCTATGTATTAATGGGCCCAAGCCTAATAAAAGCCCAGAGGTTGAACTGCAAACCTAAGAATTGGTCTTATACATATACATTGTGAATAATAAGATAGATAACACTTCCAACTGATCAGGAAGATGATTAACCATTATTATACCTCTATAAATAACATCTAAAGGTAATGCATTCATTCATATACTTATATTGAGATAACTTCTCTAACTTAGACATCGAAGTTCTACTGAGCTCTTTGTGCCATCCTCTTATTTCATTGCATGTTATCCGTGTTGTTGTTAGTGTGAAACACGTTCTTAACATACACACATATAGATACATATAAATATACATCATGTAGATGGAAGAGCAACTCAAAACGTAAACATATTAATACTACTATCTAAAATATTTATAATTAGATATCACGGCAAGAAAAATAAGTATTTATAACTAATTTTTTTTAAATGAGAATGATTATTTGCAACAAAAACATACTTATTTTAACTAAAAATAGTAATTTTGTTAGCATAATTGATCGTAAATAAATAGTTTTTTTTATAATAAATGTAAGATGAGAAGCTAGCTAGCTAGGAACTATGAGATCAAGTGGTATTTAATTAAGTCGTTGAAAATGATTAATGTTTTTATAAATAATGGCATATATAGTTGTCTACCGTACCATTATTGCAATGATGAGATAAAGGTAATTAGAAAGAAAGATAATAAAGGAACGTCGAGATAAGGACAAGTGTGAGACAAGAATATTATTTAGTACTAAAATTACTATTTTAGATGGGAAAGCAAAGACGACTACTGTAGATCGAATGCATATGGCATTAACAGGAATATATCTCTAACCTATAAGATATCAAGCCAATATATATATATGAGAAGAGAAAAGCAGTGAGAGAGAGAGAGAGGATGGAAGCTGAAAGGGAAGGCGAAATGAGAGGCAGCTAATTAAGGAGGTTTATATACGAGAGCTGTAGGGTTAGGGTTTTATGGTGTCTAATTACGCTTTCGTCCTTCCTTTTTGGTTACTGCCTTTCACGAATTTGTCCGCTTTGCTCGTCAAATTCTGGTTTCTTCTTTTCACCACCTACACCACCTACACCTTAGTATAAGATTGATTTCACATTCATTTTCTTCATTTTCTACTATTTAGTATCAGGTAAAAATAACTCTTCCCATTGTTTTAACTTTTTGAAATCTGCTTCTTCAGTTTTGGGTTCTCAATTTGCATTTCAGGTCTCAGCTTTAACAGGTTATTTTTTTTAATGTTGGTTCTTCTGGATTAAAGATTTCTAACTATTTCTTTATTCAGTTATTTCCTTATACATAATAGTTAATTGTTACAAATCAATTTAGAAAAAAAAATGCATTACAATAAATTTTAAGATTGATGGACGAATAAACTCGAAATGAAAGAACAAGAATAAAAAGCTGCAGGGATGTTTGGATTTACAAAACTAAATAAATAACATAAAAAAATATTAATATACTTGATTTATTTCATTGTTGTCTAGGTTTTGAAACATATTACTATTGATCGAGGTTATTAGAAGCTCATCACTCTATGCTTCACAGCACGCATTCTGCAATTACACCATGCATGCAAACCAATGTCAACTATCAAATATCAGAAGCTGTTAATCTATGCTTGGTAAAGTTTGGGTAGCTTAAGCATTCTCCAACCTCTACTTATGGTGTAGCCCAATAATGTGTCTCATTGTTGCTGTTGAAGATGAGACAGATCATCCACGCAATTCGAATAAGAGCATATTAATTTAATTAATTTCAGGCTTACGTAATTAATAAACATTTAATTAACTTTAATTGATGGTTGGTGCATGATCAAGTTTTAGATTCCCCACTATGAAATTCGCGGGTCACCTACTGATCATGATGATCATGATCAACTCAATTCATTATTAATTATTATTTATGTTATGCAAGAAAAATATATACTTTTATATTAATTAGCTCTAAAAATCATTAATATTTTTATATATAAAATCGTATTCAATCTTTTCTGATACAGCTTTTTGCTCAATAATTGCGCACCGTAAGCATCAATCTATGTATCAAGCTATTATATATAGCAGTCCCACCCTGCGATATTTTAGACTAATCTTTTATGTTTGACACAAACCCATGGCTGGCTAATTTAAATTCTCATCAGTGTCGTTGGATCCTTTTTAAGTTACTATTAGACTCAGTGACCCTATGGAGCATTTCCATATACACAAGATTCTATATTGGTCATGATCCATATGCAAACCTTATCGCTACTTTGATTGCTCTCATAAATACTTATTTTTATCATTTACTCATTTTTCCGCCCTACTTTATTGAGTAGCTGTAGATGCATTTTTTTTTTTCGAGACTTGATTCAACCTTTTTATGGACAACATTATTGTCAAATGTACTACAGAAATATTAAAATATTACTTTGCGCTTCTTAGCTATCCAAATTAGGTAGGTGGTCAATTCGTCATAGATGAAAAACATTGTGACAACAAAAAAATATAGTCCAATCAAATCAGACGACCAATAAAAAATAAGGGAGATTAAAGGATTGAGTTAAATTGTGGTATTAAAAATTGTCGGTGGAACAAATTATGAAATTTGATCAAAGATAGATACAAGAACAGTAAATCAAACCAAGATGTACTATATATGTTGAACTGTTTTTAAATTGAAGCTATATAATAGTAGATCAACAAGCAAACACCATAAATTAACTATATATGTTTTATTGCACTAACAACGGGAATGAAAGCTCCCTGCCCAATGACTTCAAGAGAAAGAAAGACACGTGATTATCGGTTCCACAAACTCTATGTTGGAAAGCGATATTCCAGCTGCTGTGTCTATATTATGGATGATTTTTTTTCTTTGTCAGAATTCTCAACCTTTCTTGAGAGAAAACAATATATATATATATATATATATTATAGAAAGCCCCCTCCCATAATTAACGTAGCTTTATGTATTAGTATTGGTTTTAACACTTAAAAAGCAAAAGGCACTTTTTTTTTGGTCAAAAAAGTAAAAGGCACTTAATAATTTGTTTGGTGCGTGATAGTCATCATTTCAATTTAGCTTTATATATTTTGCTTTACTTTTTTTTTTTTTTTTTTTTCCGGTTAGTTGTAAATCTCTAAGAAAGTGAGAAACGTTAAAAGTAATTTAGAAAGAAAAGATAAAAAGAGGAAAAAATCTAATTGTAAATACAATTGTATACTAATATGTGCACCAATCTAATGTGATTGGTCAAAAAATAGATTTTATTGAAAATAATGCTAATTTAAATTTTAAATATGAAGAAATCAGTATTAGTACGCAGATTAGTACGCGAGTTTGGTTGTATATAGCAAAACTCTAAAAAGAGACTGGAGAAATGTAAATTATAACACTTTATATATTTCGCTTTACTTTTTTATAAGAGTAGCGCTACCAGCCAGTTCGCAGTGAATTTTATTTTCACACTCGCCAATCATGAATAGCCACGTAAGCATCCCAACAAATTTCAAGTTATACCCGCATGCAGGTAGCCTAAAGGGCATGGCGTCCATTTTCTCACAATATTTTTTGCCCCTGTGACCTTCCATCTCCACTAGCCAGCTTCCTCATACAAGAAAGATTCACGAAATCTGAACCCTAGTTGTTACTAATTTATTTGTCTTGGCACGAGGCAGAGCTTTTGAGGTTCCTACTTTGGTTTCTTCAGGCACAAAACATAATGTATTTTGAAATTAAGCCAACAATGTTTCGAACAAATATCAATCATCAAAATAGACAAAATAAATAGTAGATTAGGATAATTATTTCTTTATTAATTCTTTAGAAACGTATCAAAGATTCATGTTGTAGCTGAATTTGCTTCAAATTGACAGGCAATATATACATTAGAAAAGTGATATTAAGGATGCCATCTTGCCAAAAGGTGGTAACTTCGGGGTTAAAGTAATTTTAAATAGCGGATAAACCCGCTATCATATAATAACAGAAGTTTCACGAATTCTATATACACAGACAACCTAGATACGTGAAAGCTATCTAATTCATTGATATAGAAAATGGCGTTTTCCATTATGATTATTGACTTAGGCATCAAAGGTGTTCTGTTGATAAACCCGCTGTCATATAATAACAAAAGTCTCACGAACTTTACATACAAAGACAATCTAAATTTGTGAAAGCTATCTGATATAGAAAATAGTCCTTCCTTTTTGGTTACTACCTTTCACGAATTTGTCCGCTTCGCTCGTCAAATTCTACTTTCTTCTTTTCACCACCTACACCTTAGTATAAGATTGATTTCACATTCACTTTCTTCATTTTCTACTATTTAGTATCAGGTAAAAATAACTCTTCCCATTGTTTTAACTTTTTAAAATCTGCTTCTTCAGTTTGAGGTTCTCAATTTGCATTTCAGGTCTTAGCTTTAACAGGTTATTTTTTTTTTAATGTTGGTTCTTCTGGATTAAAGATTTCTGACTATTTCTTTATTCAGTTATTTCCTTATACACAATAGTTAATTGTTACAAATCAATTTAGAAAAAAAAATGCATAAATTTTAAAATTGATGGACGAATAAACTCGAAATGAAAGAACAAGAATAAAAAGCTGCAGGGATGTTTGGATTTACAAAACTAAATAAATAACATAAAAAAATATTAATATACTTGATCTATTTCATTGTTGTCTGGGTTTTGAAACATACTACTATTGATCGAGGTTATCAAAAGCTCATCACTCTATGCTTCACAACATGCATTCTGCAATTATACCATGCCTGCAAACCAATGTCAACTATCAAATATCAGAAGCTGTTAATCTATGCTTGGTAAAGTTTGGGTAGCTTAAGCATTGTCCAACCTCTACTTATGGTGTAGCCCAATAATTTGTCTCATTGTTGCTGTTGAAGATGAGACAGATCATCCACGCAATTTGAATAAGAGCATATTAATTTAATTAATTTCAGGCTTACGTAATTAATAAACATTTAATTAACTTTAATTGATGGTTGGTGCATGATCAAGTTTTAGATTCCCCACTATGAAATTCGCGGGTCACCTACTGATCATGATGATCATGATCAACTCAATTCATTATTAATTATTATTCATGTTATGCAAGAAAAATATATACTTTTATATTAATTAGCTCTAAAAATCATTAATATTTTTATATATAAAATCGTATTCAATCTTTTCTGATACAGCTTTTTGCTCAATAATTGCGCACCGTAAGCATCAATCTATGTATCAAGTTATTATATATAGCAGCCCCACCCTGCGATATTTTAGACTAATCTTTTATTTTTGACACAAATGTGACGCCCCCAAATCCCCATGCCCGAACACGGGGAAATCGAGACGTCCGGATGGTGACAACCCGGACCACCATCCTAACGACGTGTGCCAAGTGTGTGCAAGAGCGACAAAGTGCACAAGACAAACGCAGCGAGAAGCAAGTCAATAATTAAGTACCAGAATTTTTCTTAATGTAAAACAAACTGTTTAAAACATACTTAAATAAAATATTACAAGAAACACAAATACAAGTTTGAAAACAGATAAAAAGCACAGCATCAGCAACCCGGCGGAGCCGCATCCTCGGGCTCAGCCTCCTCCTCCTCTTCCTCGAACTCTGCACCAAAAGCTACGGAACCAAGAAAGGTTCCGCAGGTAAGTATGACCCAAACACTACCAGATGAAAATACATACAACCCAAACAACAAGAAAACAAGATCAAACAAACACACGCCCCGCTACACATATATTTTAACACGCACGCCAAAACCCAAAATGCCCACCAACCTCCATAAAGCCACACCTCGCCATTATCCCAGATAATGGCCCAAACCACCATTTTTCCCAGAAAATGGATCATAACTGAAAAACCATACCACAACCCGCTCCGTATGCACCATGATCTCCCCTAGGGATCATCCGCACACCCTGGCTCAGTGCCACACCGTAGAGAACGGCTACGCGTGCGACACCTAAACGAGCGATGCCCAGACTCGTGCCATGCACGTACCGGGCCGGGCCATCCTCTAGCCCTCGCCAGCGAAGGGCCACGGGATCGGTGAATAGAGCGATGCCTGGACTCGTGCTCAGCACGTACCGGGCCAGACCCATCCTCTAATTTCCGCTCCCGGAGTCAGTGAGTAGAGCGATGCCTGGACTCGTGCTCAGCACGTACCGGACCAGACCCATCCTCTAATACTACTCCGTCATCGCGCAGGGCCTCAGAATCGGTGAATAGAGCGATGCCTGGACTCGTGCTCAGCACGTACCGGGCCAGACCCATCCTCTAGTACCGAACTCGTCAGCGCCCAGACGACTACTCAGGGGATGTCACTCAGTATTGACCGCTCCCGAGTGACCAGAGGAGCTCCACCGTGATAATAACCCATCACGGCTTGGGCTCGTGAGACACACGCACCCAAACGCCAAAACGCCGATAAACATGATGCACATGCACGCGATATGCAACGCACACAAATAAAATGCAACGCACACCACACGGCCCAATCGAAACAACCAATAACAACCAACCAAACAAACACTCCGTCCTCAATCCATCCGACCCCCGAAACTCCTCGGACTCAGTCCGGAACCAACAACCAACAACAAACAATTAAATAAATAAATAAATCAATCAATCAATTGAATGAGCAATATATATTAAAATCTGAAAATAGGGTTTGGAAAATACTTACAGCGCTATACGGTATTTTTAGAAAGCTCGCGGCGTTGCTAACGGCGGAAAAACAGCAACGTCACAGTGAAAATTCACTGTGGCCGTGGGTCCGAAAAACCCACTTTTGAACGGGGACAAACTAGGACACGAGATTGATAGGGAATGGTCTAGAGGTGGTTGTGAAGCTAATGGAAGCGACGGACGGCCGTGGGTGGCGGCGGAATGGCCGGAAATGGTCGAAAATGGCAAATCGGAAAACAAGCTCGTGGGAGCTGCTCCGGTGGTCGATGGAGGCCGGAAATGGGTGGGTTAGGACGGCAAGAGGTCGGTGATGAAGTGGTGAAGAAATGGTGGCCGGAGGTGGAGCGACGGCGGCGGATCGGAGTGAAATCCGTGCGCCCTTTGGAAGCTTTTTCCGGCCAAATGGCCGGCCGGTTGGGGGTGGTTTTCGGTGGGGAGGTGCACCGGAGGGAGGGGAAGAAAATGGGACCAGTGGGAGGTCGGGAGGTGGCCGGACGGCGTTGGGCCGGAGGAGAGAGAGAGACGACACGGGAGAGGGAGGGAAGAGAGAGAGAGCACCGGGGGGGGAGCCGATCGGGGAGAGAGAAAGGGAGGGAAAAAAAGAAAAGAAAAAAAAAAAAAAAGAAGAAGAAGAAAGAAAGAAAAAAAGGAAAAAGAAAAAGAAAAAAGAGAGGAAAAAGGGAAAAGATGAGGTCCAAACCTCATTCCGGAAAGCAAAACTAACCCGCCAAAAAGATTAAAAAAATACAAAACAACTAAATAAAACACAACACCAAATAAAATAAATTAATTTAAAAACCAACTTTAAAAAACGCAAATAAATTAGAATAAATAGCTAATATATTAATTAAAATAAAAACAATTATTTCAGCGAAAATACACTCAAAAACGGGTCATCACACAAACCCATGGCTGCTTAATTTAAATTCTCATCAGTGTCGTTGGGTCCTTTTTAAGTTACTATTAGACTCAGTGGCCCTACAGAGCATTTCCACATACACAGGATTTTATATTGGTCATGATCCATATGCAAACCTTATCGCTACTTTGATTGCTCTCATAAACACTTATTTTTATCATTTACTCATTTTTCTGCGCTACTTTATTGATTAGTTGTAGATGCATTTTTTTTCTTTGAGACTTGATTCAACCTTTTTATGGACAACATTATTGTCAAATGTACTACAGAAATATTAAAATATTACTCTGCACTTCTTAGCTATCCAAATTAGGTAGGTGGTCAATTTGTCATAGATGAAAAATATTGTGACAACAAAAAAATATAGTCCAATCAAATCAGACGACCAATAAAAAATCAAGGGAGATTAAAGGATTGAGTTAAATTGTGGTATTAAAAATTGTCAGTGGAACAAATTATGAAATTTGATCAAAGATAGATACAAAAACAGTAAATCAAACCAAGATGTACTATATATGTTGAACTGTTTTTAAATTGAAGCTATATAATAGTAGATCAACAAGCAAACACTATAAATTAACTATATATGTTTTATGTCACTAACAACGGGAATGGAATCTCCCTGCCCAATGACTTCAAGAAAAAGAAAGACACGTGATTATCGGTTCCATAAACTCTATGTTGGAAAGTGATATTCCAATTGCTGTGTATATATTATGGATGATTTTCTTTCTTTGTCAGAATTCTCAACCTTTCTTGAGAGAAAACGACATATATATACATATATATATATTATAGAAAGCCCCCTCCCATAATTAACGTAACTTTATGTATTAGTGTTGACTTTAGCGCTTAAAAAGCAAAAGGTACTTTTTTTTTTGTCAAAAAAACAAAAGGCACTTAATAATTTGTTTGGTGCATGATAGTCATCATTTCAATTCAGTTTTATATATTCCGCTTTACTTTTTTATAAGAGTAGCTCTACCAGCCAGTTCGCAGTGAATTTTATTTTCACACTCGCCAATCATGAATAGCCACATAAGCATCCCAACAAATTTCAAGTTATATCCGCATACAGGTAACCTAAAGGGCATGACGTCTATTTTCTCACAATATTTTTTGCCCCTGCGACCTTCCATCTCCACTGGCCAGCTTCATCATACAAGAAAGATTCACGAAATCTAAACCCTAGCTGTTACTAATTTACTTGTCTTGGCACGAGGCAGAGCTTTTGAGGTTCCTACTTCGGTTTCTTCAGGCACAAAACATAATGTATTTTGAAATTAAGCCAACAATGTTTCGAACAAATATCAATCATCAAAATAGACAAAATAAATAGTAGATTAGGATAATTATTTCTTTATTAATTCTTTAGAAACGTATCAAAGATTCATGTTGTAGCTGAATCTGCTTCAAATTGACAGACAATATATACATTAGAAAAGTGATATTAAGGATGCCATCTTGCCAAAAGGTGGTAACTTCGGGGTTAAAGTAATTTTAAATAGCGGATAAACCCACTATCATATAATAACAGAAGTTTCACGAATTCTATATACACAGACAACCTAGATACGTGAAAGCTATCTAATTCATTGATATAGAAAATGGAGTTTTCCATTATGATTATTGACTTAGGCATCAAAGATGTTCCGTTGATAAACCCGCTGTCATATAATAACAAAAGTCTCACGAACTCTACACACAAAGACAATCTAGATATGTGAAAGCTATCTGATATAGAAAATAGTCATTCCTTTTTGGTTACTACCTTTCACGAATTTGTCCGCTTTGCTCGTCAAATTTTGGTTTCTTCTTTTCACCACCTACACCACCTACACCTTAGTATAAGATTGATTTCACATTCACTTTCTTCATTTTCTACTATTTAGTACTAGGTAAAAATAACTCTTCCCATTGTTTTAACTTTTTGAAATCTGCTTCTTCAGTTTTGGGTTTTCAATTTTCATTTCAGGTCTCAGCTTTAACAGGTTATTTTTTTTAATGTTGGTTCTTCTGGATTAAAGATTTCTGACTATTTCTTTATTCAGTTATTTCTTTATACACAATAGTTAATTGTTACAAATCAATTTAGAAAAAAAATGCGTTACAATAAATTTTAAGATTGATGGACGAATAAACTCGAAATGAAAGAACAAGAATAAAAAGCTGCAGGGATGTTTGGATTTACAAAACTAAATAAATAACATAAAAAAATATTAATATACTTGATCTATTTCATTGTTGTCTGGGTTTTGAAACATACTACTATTGATCGAGGTTATCAGAAGCTCATCACTCTATGCTTCACAGCACGCATTCTGCAATTACACCATGCCTGCAAACCAATGTCAACTATCAAATATCAGAAGCTGTTAATCTATGCTTGGTAAAGTTTGGGTAGCTTAAGCATTCTCCAACCTCTACTTATGGAGTAGCCCAATAATGCGCCAGGACACACAGGTGATCAATCTTTTAAATGAGACTGCAAGTTTTACATACCATTAGACAATCCAGGACCATAAAGATGAAGGAACCAGGAGACGGAGACAATTTAACCCATTTTCCATCCTTAGTTTCAACTTCAAGCCCTGAAACTTCATCCTCGCATAGGATTGTGGTCCATATTTTATCAGTATGAGGTTGGAGCCCTTTCATATATTCCCCAGCTGGAGGAGCTCTATATCTCATTACCCTCAGCAGTGTGTTACATGAAATAATTGACTCTGTTTTCTCTCCCAACCCATAACCGTCAAGAATCGCCCTTACTATTATATGATTCAACTCTTCCAGCGACTTTAGTATAGAAATAACAGCTTGGCTATTGGAAACAATACAACATGCATAAAAAATTTATAAAAGTAAAGAAGAGTAAAGTAAGTTGAAGAAGTGCAAGAAGAATAGCTTTTTGCTTTTAGCTGTCTCGATGTAATAGTGCTCAACATGAAGCCGAAGATAGTGAACCATTTTTGAAATCTTCTAAGAAGGAAAAGTGATCTTCAAAGGGAGATTCTCACCATAACCGATCATGACCACCAGGCCACATTAGCCCCGTGAAGCTTTTAAGGGATTCAAAGTTAGAGGCATCTTCAATGCCAAGGCTCTCGTACAAGGGAATTGCAGCAATCTGCCCACAGTAGCCAAGGGCAGGATATAGATTAACATTTTTCTGTTTTGTATACAATGGAAGGTCAAATAGTTGTCGTATCGCTGAGAATGTTTCGGCTCTTGATTGTGTAGGTATCTTATCATATGCTACTTCAAAACATCCATAATTTTCACAAGCCTCTCAAACCCTCTTGCACAGCTTGTGCCAACCTTCAGTTCCTCAGTTCAAGACCGTGTGTGTCAAGAGCAGCCCTCCATACTTCTCCATCATGCAACATGATGGCATCAATGAAAGACCCCTCATCAAACATAGAAAAATCACAGCGTAGTAACAAAAGAAACTTAGCAAATATAAAGACAAAAAGATACTTAGGACTTACTTCTACTCGTTTTCGTAGAATATCAATTATGTTTTGGAGGTCTTCGTGAGCCCTTTTCAGGTTTGTATCTTCCATTTTAGTGTGTTTATAGAAAAATAATATCATGAGAAGTTATATTGCAAATCCTAATTAGCTCAAAAAAATAAAATTCACAAAAATCTAAACCTCAATCAAGCAGAGTAATAAAAAACCCATTAGGTTTTCCCAAGCAAACAAATGAAACACTGGTTATGATAAACAAATACATTAAAAACAAGGCATGGAGTTGAAATTACCGCGATCTTTGATCCAATCAAACTAATATTCTCCTTCCTCTGCAAACAAAAATCACAGAATATATCATCAAATCCATAAAAAAAATAATACATAAATTAAAAAAGGTAGAGAGAGAGAGAGAGAGAGAGAGAGAGAGAGAGAGAGAGAGAGGATTTGGGCATTTCGTAGGTATAATTTTTGCTTATTGTTCTCTCAGTTCAAGCTTCTTGTCCTCTCAGTTCAACATGTTTTAATTTCTGCACGATCATGAAATTTGTGATACACATATGCACGAGTAAAAAAAAACCAAACACAAAGAGGATCAAATTTGAAATTGAAGTTCAACCCAACAGAAGGAACCGAAATCATATGGATGTCCATCACACCAAAAAAAAAAAAAAATCCAAAAATATTGAACAAAATCTTCCGATTTTTCAGAAAAGTAATCATTCAAACATTCGTTGTTTGAACAAAAATTGAAAAAAAAATAACATAGCTTTGGGAAGATCCATCGGTGTTTTTCTTCACCCACCTTTGTTTCTCATTCAGATGGAGGATGGGATTTTTCGGCTTTTGTCTTTGTCGGGCTGAGACAGGAGGCATGCGATGTTGAGGTTGGAGATGAGGATGGAGGTGGTGGTGTCTCAATTTTGCTTTGTTAGAGGTAAGAGTGTGGCGGTGGAGAGAGAGAGAGAGAGAGAGAGAGAGAGAGAGAGAGAGAGAGAGAGAGAGAGAGAGAGAGAGAGAGAGAGAGAGAGATTATGGGTGGGAGTGTCGGCATGGAAGAAGAACTAAAAAGATCATAAATGTAAAAAGACTAAAATAGCAATCAGCAAAAGAAAAATAAAAGCAAACCCAACGAAATTTTGAATTACAGCTAAAGGTAAAATTGGATAAAAAAAAAAAAAGTTAAACGAAAATACTGTAGCATCAGGATTCCCAATAGTAGAGTTTTAATATTTTTTTATTATAAAAACTTTTGCACGGACAGTGTACACAAAAATGAAAGGAAAAAGTGATGACATGAAACACACGGAAACGAAATGTGATTTTACTGCTCATTTTTGTAGCAGTGGGATAGGCACTTATTATTATAGAAAGATATATATCAGAATGCTAGGTACATTTCTATGTAAAAACTGTTCACATAAGTTTGAATAATTTTATCTTTAAAATTTTTTTGAGATTATAATAAGATAATTCTTAAAATATAATAATTTCTATTTAATAAAATATATCAATAAATCTATATACGCAATCTCGTTTAGAGATTTTTCTCAGTAAATTATAACAACCCTTTTTCTGTCCCACTCATTGGCCATGGGCTCGGTTCGGGCTTCCGTAATACCAATTTTCGACCCAGTTATGGGCCCAACCTAAGTCCATTTTTATTTTTTTGGAACTAACCTAAGTCGATTTTCTTTCTAGAGATGATACTGATATTTATTAATTCACATTATTTCATCATTTTAATATGTTATCAAATGATTAAAAAATATTTATTATTAATATTTTCATATTTATCGTTTGATGTGGGAGATTATTCAAAAGCGATAGATCTTGGTACAGGATTGACAAGCCCGTTGTAGTGTTTAACCAGACAAATCCCCGCGGAAGCGCCTGCGCACCGTCAGATTAAGGAGAGAGATTGAACATGAGCCGTCAGATACAGGAATTTGAAAAACCCTAATGTTACCCCCATCTACCATTATATAAACCTGGCCTCCGCCAACGGTCTTTCTTCTTTCTTCTTTCTTCTTCCATTCGCCTCCTCCGTCTCTAGGTCCTCCTAAACAAACCCTCGACCCTAGTACAGGCAGGAGAGGTTAAAGAGACGGCGCCGTTTCGCTGTCCGCCTTGACTGAGTCCTCAGCTTCGTCTTGGCCCTCGATTTTGCTATATTTCTTAGCGTCAGTCCTCTATAGTTCGATCTCTAAGTTTTCTTCGAAACCCATAGCATCGTAGAAATGGCGGTGAAACCCACCAAGTCGGAAAAGAAGGTCGCTTACGACACAAAGCTGTGCCAGCTGCTTGACGAGTACACTCAAATCTTGGTGGTGGCGGCCGACAATGTTGGATCCAACCAGCTACAGAACATTCGCAAGGGTCTACGTGGCGACTCCGTGGTGCTCATGGGTAAGAACACCATGATGAAGCGCTCTGTGCGGATCCATGCTGAGAATACCGGAAATCAAGCCTTCCTCAACCTCATTCCCCTTCTTGTGGTACGTTGCGCTCTTTGGTTTCTTAAATTTTCTCGGAGTATCTTAAATGGAACAATTTGAACTCACAGGAAAAGTATGATTTTTTTAACGTAATTTTTTTTGCATAGGGCAACGTGGGGCTGATTTTCACTAAGGGTGATTTGAAGGAGGTCAGCGAGGAGGTTGCCAAGTACAAGGTCCGGTGGTTTGAACCCTTTACCTTTCATTTGTAGTTCATTCGCATCGAGATTTTCACCCTCTGGTGTTGGTTTTTGTGTATATGATTTGGTACTTATTTTAGTACGTTTATGATTTCCATGTGGTTCACGTGGTGGAGAAATCCTTGCTTCAATTAATTATTGTTATACACCAGTAGCGTGGCTGAAACGGCTGTCTGAGAATCCTAAGTTTTCTTTCCTGTGGTATTTTGATAATAGAACGAACCATAGGATCGCTCATTGACATGTATGCGGGGTGTTACCATGCGTTTCTCAGTAAATATGGTAGGTTGCTGGGGAAAGCTAGGAAATTGATGAAGTATTTTTTACGGTGCTTCGTTTTTTTTAACATTCATGAATAAATAGAAATTTATGTCAATTCTCGTATATTGTATCACTACTGAGTTCGTGGTAAAGATCATATCCTGCTCATACTAGGATAAATTTTGAAAAACGACAGCTAGTCGTATTTTTCTCTTTCTATGTGCATTACAGATTTCTTGGCTAATTGAGGGTGTATTAGACATAATATTTTCCAGGGTGTGGCCATTTGCCTGACTGACACTGATTCTGTTTGTGGTGCCTGATTTTTTACCTGTAGGATGCTTACATTAATAATATTCTCCAAAATAAGTGTGGTTTCCCTGGTTTCATACAATTGTTTTCTAAAGCATTCACCCATAATTGTGGCATGTGTTTGCTAAATTTTTCTTTATTTGCCTTGGTAGATTGAAATTTGGTTTTTTTGTGTGGTTATAATGGCTTTCTCTTTATGTAGTCTCATTGGTGTTCATATAACTCGCATACTTAAACAGGTTGGAGCACCTGCTCGTGTTGGTTTAGTTGCTCCAATTGATGTTGTTGTCCCTCCCGGCAACACTGGACTCGACCCTTCACAGACCTCTTTCTTCCAGGTTTGTGATCTCCATAGGAAGTCTTTTCAATTTTTGCTTACTTGAAACATCAGTGTCTTATGCCATTGCCTTTCAGGTTCTTAACATACCAACGAAGATTAACAAGGGTACTGTTGAAATTATCACCCCTGTGGAGCTTATTAAGAAGGGTGACAAGGTCGGCTCCTCTGAGGCTGCCCTGCTTGCAAAGCTTGGAATAAGGCCATTCTCTTATGGTCTTATTGTCCTATCTGTTTATGATAATGGCTCAGTCTTCAGCCCTGAGGTGCTTGATCTTACCGAGGATGACCTTATTGAGAAGTTTGCCATTGGTGTATCCATGGTCACCTCATTGTCACTGGCTCTCTCATACCCAACCCTAGCTTCTGCACCACATATGTTCATCAATGCCTACAAGAATGCTCTAGCAATTGCTGTCGCTACTGATTATTCCTTCCCCCAGGCGGAGAAAGTTAAGGAGTACCTGGAGGTATTTCATCCCCATAACTATTGTTGACTCTTGTTTTCTATTTCTTCAGTTATAATGGACTGGCTCTTTTGCTCTGACAGTTGTTTAAATTCTTTCGTTTCCCATTCAATTAATTATTTTTGTAATTAATCCAGGATCCTAGCAAGTTTGCTGTTGCTGCGGCCCCCGTTGCAGCAGCTTATTCGAGTGCTGGCCCCGCTGCTGTTTCTAAGGAGGAAGAGAAGGAGGAGCCGGCTGAGGAGTCCGATGATGACCTGGGTTTTAGTTTGTTCGATTAAGTTTGTATTGGTTATGTTTTTACTTAAGGATGGCGATCCTTTCATTTAACCTTCTTTTTGGATTTTAAATGCTGGACTTTATGTTTTATGTTCTTTTGTTGACCTTGTTCTCTTGGGAAATCACCAAGTTTAGTATGCCCTATTGCTTAGCACTTCAATATGCTTTTTGCTATTGAATTGTTCTTTTGGAGAAGTATCAACTATCAAGTGTAACAATTACTTGGCAGTTACTATTACTCTATTTTTTGCTAGCTAGTTATTTTCTACTATCTCAGTTCTTAGTTTAGATTACATTTTGCAATTTGTTGGTTCATGTGTGTGTTTATCTTTCTCTATTTCGATGGTTCTATGTTGTTGACTTAACTCCATACCGGTTTATGTTTATTGAGCAAAGCTGTACACTATACTCCTATTTCATTTTTATTTCAGTATAATTGATGGGCAATGTCATCTCATTACAGTGGAATGTGAGTGTTGAATAGAATTTTCCATGTTTATATAGTTGAAGAGTGTCACCAAATTCATTTGTTGTATCTTTTATGGTTACTCGCAATTTAAATTCCTATGTGATTTTTATTATTAATCAAAGCCTCGACAAAACCTGAATCTTCGGAATGTATCGAATGAGTTTCATGCTGCCATTTCCAATTTGTTGACTAATTGACTCGTGGATGTATTTTTTGGTCTTCGAAGCAAATAAAATAAGGAAAAAGGGTAGGGATCCAATTTTTTGTTTTTTAGTTTTTTTTTTTAATTTTATAACTTAATGATTAAGAAAATATTGTTTATTAATATTGTGAATTTTTTAAAAAATATATATTTAAAAGTGTAAAAAAAAATATATGAAGAAAAAAATTATTTTGGTCTATGTGGGTCTACACCCACCAAAATAAAGTAAAATAAGATTCCAATAGAAAATCAAAAGCGGGTCCTAAACAGAAAACAGACGGTGGCTCTGATGGCTGTAATATAAAAGGCCCAATGACTTTCGGAAATACCAATCTATAATGAGAAGATGATGAGCTAACCCAATTGATTTATTTCGATACACAGCCTCAGGCTAATCCATGGTTGTTTTCTAGGTGTGTAATAAACAATGTCGGTGCCTGATAGGACTTTGTTTTCCTAAGAGTAATTCTACGGAGCAGCCACTGTAGCGCTGCACACAGTGCACACCCTACGTGGCTGCTTTTTTTTTATTTTTAAAATTTTTCCTACTAAAATTGTATTTTGAATTACCATCGACCCATTTCGTCAATTTCGATTTGAATCCATCCCGCGTCCCCCTCCCTCTCATAGCCTAGCACGGTAGCACCATCGAACGTCGCCTTCCCTCTCGTTGCCCAGCATCTGCGATTCGTCGACCTCCCTATGCCCATCGCCGCCAGCACCCGCGACTCCTAGCTCTGTTTCGCCGCCCATCTGCTCAGCAACAAGAGGTAACTCCACAATAATGCATTTCTACTTCGGTCTTATTAAGTTTTGCTTTTACTGAGAGAGGTGAAGTTTGGGACAGATTTTTTCTTTCGAAGATGGGTATTGGGCTTAGGGCATGGAGATATAGAACTTCATTTATGGGTATGGAAAGTTCTACTTTTTAACTCTAAAGACATACTTAGTGTGCAAAGTGGCTGTCGAAAACATTTTTACCCTAAATTAGAATTCTCAAGTGAACGCAGTTATGCAAACGCTAGCTAGATTCATGGAACCACCTTTAAAAGTCGTCCAAAGTATCATTTACAACAACGAGTTGGACCGTGGTGGATACAAGATACATCATGTGCAAGTAATTCTTAGCTTCCATTTTATTAGATGCTTTGTCCCTTGCCTTCTCAAAATTGGCTTGGAATTTTGGAGTCATGTTCAAGTGACTTTCTCAAAATGCTTTCTTGAAGTTAATGGTTGCTAGTGATGATCTTTGGAGATTTGAAGTCTTGGTTAGCACATTATTTGTAAGTTGTTGATGACTTGATTGTTCGGGTAACAATTGGTTGAGTACTTGTGCATACATGGTTCTAATTTGTTTCCCCTCGCTAGGTAGGATGAGTGAGAATATGAGGATCAGTTGGTAACACATCTATGCATGGATGATTACATAATTGAGTTTGATATATTGATAGTGCGTGTAGATTTAATAGAATATGAGTGGTTCTTTTCTATAGGGCTAGGCTGGTCTGATTGAGTTCTTTTAAAATGAAATGTCAAAATCTACTTCGATCTGGACAAAGGAAGGTGAAGGTCCTATTTTAGGATGCAGATTTGTCATCCATACATAATCATAGATTGGTTAAATTGATAGGATATTTAAGCTCGGGTTTCAGTACAAGCCAACAAAGCTAATTAAGTGAAACTCCAGCAATAATAATATTACAATTTCCCCTTCAAATTAACTCCACAAATAAAATCATAGTTAAATATACGAATTTTATTTAAATGTTTTACCAAACTTCATGACTTTAACATTTTGTTTAGTTTCTGATTTTGGTAGGATCAAATTTTAAAATAAGCTCTTACATTTTGTTTTTTGTGACACTTTTGTCAAGGTAAAGTCCTTTGGGGGGTTTTGAGAAAGATTTGCAGTTTTTGACTCTCCCTATTTTTTTTTCTTGAAAAGAGAACTGAGCTTTCAACCCAATGGTTTCTAAGCAATATTTACAAATATCAAAATATAGAAATGGTGTTTGATTTTATCTTTGAATTGCTTCTGTGATTCTTTTTTTTTTTTTTTTAATTAACTGCTTCTGTGATTTTTAATTGTATATGTTTACATATCTTCACTTGGTAGCACGAATTGACTAGTCTATATGCAGTGTTTGGTTCTTTTCTTCCTCAAGTTGTTAAAATTATGTTAATTTACTGTATTTTAGTATTTTCTTGGAGAAATTTGCAATATTTATGATGAGATTTACTAAATCTACTTGTTATATGCAGATTGGTGTAATGATGGAGTATTTTGACTATTAATGTTGTAAAGTTTACAGTGTTTTGTGTTCATTTTCTGATGAGGTTTTGATGGTATTCTTCTAAGTCCAAATTTTGTTTTGTGCTGTTTTGTTTTGGAGATGATCTGGATGAATCATTTAGATCAAGGTTCACCCATAGCATAGCTGCAATTTATGTGAAGATTGTTGTTTTGTGCTTGTGTCCAAGTGCCCACAATTTAGTAGATCTCATAGCTGCAATCCTTCAGAGGGTGGGAGATGACATTGATCCCAACAGGCTACCTTAAATTCTGGTATTTTTTATGATGATTGTATTTCAACTTTGTTCTTTTTTGAAAACTATGCCCCCAAAAATAATGTCTTTCAAAAGCTTATGTTAGGTTTATAGGTAAAATCGATATTTTTTAGATTTGTGAAATTGTTCTTAGTATATGCCTTTGTTCTTTATTTTTGTGTGAGACCAGCTAAGAACCATAATTTTTCTGTTCTTTTTCTCAGTTTAATTGCACGTAATTTTTCTTTCATTATCATTATTTTGCTATTTGGTCTCTGATTTTTGTGTTTGAGTTCGAAAAAGGCTTCTTGCGTTTAATTGCTTTCGTTGTATGTAAAAATCCATCATGGGCATATTTAAAAGATGAAAAAAATATGTATATTGGGATTTTAAAGACCTAGAGACTATAACCTCCCTGCCCCTCAACCATTTTTTTATTATCTGTGTTCTAATTGTCCTAAATGGAACCCAACATGCATACTGAATTTATAGTAATTTTCAAACCATTCCACTTTTAAAAAGGGGAATAATTCAGGAAAATAAAGAACTCGTGGTGTGCTGAAGATGGAATAATTAATAGAAAAGAGAAGCAAAAAAGGAGTTATGAGGCATTTGTGAATTCACATGAATAAAATTTTAATTGGGTTCTTGCCTATTCTTATAATCAATAAAATTTTATTTACTGAAAAAAAAAGTTTGTCCTGCCTATTGTACCTTCCTTTCAATTTGTTGGTTAGTTAATTTTGTTTTTGGTGAATATTCAATGCAGTGCAAGGTATGCATGCAGACATTTATGTGCACCACCATGGAGGTGAAGTGCAGAGAGCATGCAGAAGGAAAGCTCCCCAAATCTGATGTTTATACTTGCTTCCCTCACTTAAAAAATGAATGAATGTTGAGATGTATTCAGAATATTATCATCATATATGTAATTCTTTCTATTATGATGTGCTTTAGTCCTCCATCGTGGTTGCTTTATGCATATTGTGGTATTGTCTGTTTGAGAAAGGGAAAGAGAGAGTCATGTATACTTGTTTTTGGTTCAAGTGGAACTCAGTGTTCAATTATAATGAATATCGATGCCATTGGTGATGCAAGCTTATTTAATTGTGATGAGAAATGCATTGTTCATGAAAGGTTGGTGGAGTCATTTTAATCATTTTCAATAACTAAGCAACCAATCTAGACATTTCTTGTATGAGAAATATTGTTCAAGTTAAAATTTGCCATTCCCAAACACAATTTCCATGTGGCATGTTATACGACTTATTCTAAGTCATCATGCTTGGAAGTTACTTAAAATGTATCACGGCAATAAGTGCAACCAAGGATGATAAGATCTAGGATGAGAAAAGTATTGCCCTTTCAATAGTAAAACAAGGTTTCCAAATTGTCGCTTATGATGAATCGCTCAGATGGATAATACTGATGAGGTTTTAATTTCATGCATGCAAGTTGAGCCCCACGGAGAACAATTGAGTTTCTCTTTGCCATCTTTCATAGATCATCAATTGCCTCATATATAGAAAAACTATTTTCTATTGTAACTCAAATGGTTTAAAGGATCGGCCATCAGGTGATACCCCCACAGTTAGGAAAGTTTTCATAATCTTGGCCACTCTTATATTGGCCCTTGGGAAGGGTAACGTAAAAGAGGATATCTATTGCGGCCAGCTTCACCACCAAACTCTGCATGTAAATATTACTTACTAATCAATGACAATCATGGATGGCACTGAAGTACAGGATTGAAAATTTCACAAAGTTTCATTCAACTAAACATGAGTCTTCGCATTAATAACTCACACACAAAATTGACTGCCCACATTTAGTTACAGGGTGCCATAAAAATTTATAGGGTTTATAATACATAATCCAAATAGCATGGCCTCTTCTTTGTTGGCGCACAGGACTCCATGGGATCAGCCTACTGTGTGCACATCTTGCTTTCTGCTACCCTCACTTGAGAGAAATATGGATGTGCCTGCACCACCAACATAAAAGTGGCAACATTTTATCATGCCCTAGAATAACACTGAGATACTTGAGTCATCAACACAAAGTTAGCACGCGACTTTATTATCAATTGTTTTTTGGGGGGGAAGGGTGGGGGGGATAGAGAGATGAAAAATTCAAGATATATCAACTATCAAGTCCTTAAGACTTTTATGTTTTGGGAAAAAGCTGTGGAATGGGTTCAGCCGGAAAACAACTATTAAGACTTCATGTCCTTAAGACTCTGTATCAACTATCAAGTCCTTAAGACTTTATGTCCTTAAAACTCTGTATCAACTATCAAGTCTTTAATAAAACAAAACCAAGATATAAAAAATAAAAAATAAAAATACATACAATCAGAGTACAATATTTGTTACTAACTAAAAATTCAATGCATAAAAATAGTCTAAACCATAGAAATTAGCTTCCCCCGTCACTATAACGGATTACAACAAATAGGGGTTCAGCTAGAAAACAATCGTGGAGTTGTCGTGGATCTAAACTATACCTCTTACAGCATTTGATATGGAAGTATGGATCAAGTGCACTCTAAATAATAAGGTATCTTATGAGCAAGGTGTTTGTAAACAATGTTCTTAATCTTTTTAATTTATTATTGTAAACTTGGCCATCTCATCTAAAACCAAATAGATTGAAAATTACAAACTAATACAATAAGTACTTCCACTGTGCTCTGAATAAAATACAATTGTACCAACAAACTGCAATGAAATGATATTTTTCCATCACAAACCCAAACTGGTCGAGCATTTAAATGTTTTAAAACATCCATCATGTTAAAGACTACAATCACTAGGTAATTTTCAAACTACAAGCACCCAATCCCAAACTCGAGTATAAATTTCCCCCAGACTACAATGAAATGGTATTTTTCCATCACAAACCTAAACCAATCGAGCATATGTTCTTTCTTTTTAGGTTTACCCGAGTGAGGCAAACTCCTCTATGGCCGCAGATGTTTGGAGGGGTGGTCAAGAGGTGGTGGATCTTCCGCCGATCTTCCGTGGGGTGGTCGAGAGGGATGAAGCACGCAATGGGACGATGGTCTCGTTACACGGGGTTGTCGCTGCGTAAGAGGGAGGGAGGGTCGCTGCGGGAGGGTGGTCTCATCACGCGAGGTCGTCATTGCAGAAAAGGGAGGGAAGGTCGTAGTTGTGGGAAGGTGGACTCAGTTAACAGATTTCTAATGGGGAGATGAAACCCAGGCCACTGCTGAAGAGATGAACCCATGGTTGCAGATTTTGAATGGGATTTGGAAGGTCTCATTGAGGAAGAGAAGAGCGGGGGTGTTTAGGGGAGATGAAACCCAAGGAATGGAGGGGGTGCTGCAGATTTCAAGAGGGAGATGAAGAAGGTTAGCATCGCCAAAGAGATGAGGGGGAGATGACATGCTTAAGAGAAAAGGGGGAAGATCGGGGCGTGAGTGGGGTTTAGGGCAAATACTGAGGGAGGGAATGAAAAGCTAGGGAGAATTTGGTCTTTTAGCAGCGCCACGTATGGTGTGCAGTCTGCTGATCCCAAGTAGGGGCTGCTCCCAATACTTTCTCTTTTCCTAAAGGCTTTTCGGAGCCTTTGTGTCCCGTCCCCAAAAAGAAACGAAAAGGTATTATTCATCATGGGCTAGCCTATACGATAAGTGTCGGGCTGGTTTAACGAGCTCCGTTCCGTTCCATATTCATTCCTTACTTCTTCTTCTTCTTCTTCTTCTTCTTCTTCTTCTTTTTATTGGTGGATTTTGGGAGGAGATCAAACCAAGATCTCTCTTATGGAAGTTGAGTCTCATGCCATCTGAGTCATATGCTCTCGGCTATTCATTCCTTACAATTTGGAATGCAAAATCCAATTATGTTATTTGGTATCCCCACTAGAATTAGGGTATTTTAATAATTTTTATATAACTATTTTCACAATTATGTTTTAAAATGAAGATATCTTTATAATTACTCTATAAATTACTATATAAAAATTGAAATTTTATATGCAATCACTTTTGCATACATCTTATACATTCTACTCATATGATTAGCTGTCGCTTTTTCTCAATATAAAATAATTACTTTGGCCAATCATATCAGTAAAATATACAAAAAATACGTAAAGTGATACAGTTACGCATGAAGCCACGTCACATAGAAGCATGAGGGCTACTAAACCGAACGTACAGCTGGCCGACTACATAGCTTGAATTGGCAAGCTGACTTTCCAATATTTCTTTCCATGCAGAGATGTTATTTTATTTCTCTTCCTTACGTTAAGATCGTTTACTTTCTTTGTTGGTATTGTTTCTTTATTCAACCATTGTTTCCTTTTGATGTAATTGGTTTATAACCAACGATGGGAATGGGCAATGGTTTTTATGCCAGGAGTTATCAATAAAACGTGGTCTTCTCAATATCATGAATTGAGTATTGGTCTCTCTGCACCGTGAGCAGAGGACTTTGGTGCTTGTACCTATCAATTGGTATCAAGAGCCGGTCGATTTTCCCTTCCCACTGTCCATGGCTGATCCCGCAAAGAAGAATAAGGTTCGCTTTGAGCAACTCGAAGAAGCTGTGTTGGAATTGCGCCGCGGCATGCAAGCTATGCAGGAGACGAGTGTGACCACCCAAACTCTTCTTCACGAGTTGGCCTCCTGCTCTTCTAGTCGGGATTCAGATCGTCGCTGCAAGGCTTCGAAATGACATCTGCCCAAGGATAGTCCACCATCATCACCACATTCTACCAATTCCAGGAGTTCCGGCACGGATGCATCTGCTGAAAGCGAGAATGATGGCTCTCGTTCCTCTCGAGCGTCTGATACGGAAATCGATGAGGGTCGCACCACAGCTACGGACAAGACTTTACGCATGCATTCTCGCATAAAGCTTGAATTTCCTCGTTTTGCAGGTGAAGATCCAACTGTTTGGCTTGACTGTGTTAAACAATATTTTGCTACTCAAGAAATTCAGGACAAAAAGAAAGTGACGCTCGCTGCCTACCATCTCAAGGGCGAAGCCAACCAATGGTGGCAATAGTACAACCGTTCCCATGACAAAAATACCATCTCCTGGCACAAATTTGAAAAGGGAATCTTGCGCCGTTTTGGATTGACAGATTTCGAAGACTATGACGAGGCGCTTAGCAAGATTAAAAAGAGGGTCACTTTTCGGGAGTATCAACAGAAATTTGAGAAGCTGGCTAACCGAGTGACTGGTTGGCCAAAGAAAGCATTATTAGGTGCTTTTATGGGAGGATTAAAGGAAGATATTGCAGTTGAGGTTCGTATGTTTCAGCCTAAGGGACTGAAGAATGCTATAGACCTGGCCAAACGCCAGGATGAGAAGCTACTGAGGGGCCGCAAGCCGTCTGGCTGTGTTTCTTCCAACACTCGTCGTATGGGCACTGCTATTTCCACCAACGCCACTACTCTGCTACTCACTACCAAGCCTATACCCGTGAATGCAATGAAACGTTTGTCATTTGACGAGATGCGACTTCAACGTGAAAAATCTCTGTTTTAACTGTGACGAGAAATTTGTTCCAGTACATCGTTGTCAAGCTCAATCATGTTTCATTGAAGCTGAAAGTCCATTTGATGTAAAAAATGATGATGAGGAAGAATTGTCGCCTACGGATATACCAACAGACCCACTTATTTCACTCCATGCATTGTCAGGGAGTATTGGCAATCGTACTATACGGGTACGTGCTCTGGTCAACCGGCAAGAAATTAATGCACTGATCGACGGAGGATCTAGCCATAACTTTATTAACCAAACGATGGTTAACCGATTGAATCTCGCAGTTACACCTATCACTCCATTTTACGTCCAAGTTGCTAGTGGAGAGAAACTCGCCTGTCAATCTAAGTATGAGAAGGTACCTATTTCATCCAAGGATTTTTCTTTGAGACGACGCTATTTGCCTTACCAATTCGGGGCCTGGACCTTGTTCTGGGCTATCAATGGCTTGAAGGATTGGGTTGTGTGGTACATAATTATGCGCGTCGCTCTATGGAATTTGTTATTGGCAATCGAAAATTTATAATTCAGGCCGAACCTGTGGGTCTCTCTATGGTTGTAGACGTTAATGCACTGCTGCTGGAATGGAAGCACGGCGCTGAGCTATTTTGCTTGGCTGCTATTGAGAGTGAGCCAGCACTTCCAGTGGATTCCACTCCAAATTTGAATCCAGAAATTTAGACTATTTTATTGGAGCACCAGGAGGTATTGAACACTTCATAGGAATTGCCACCCTCACGAACGTTTGACCATCGCATCTTGCTGAAAAATGAAGCCGCACCCGTCAATGAAGCACCATATCGGTATGCCCACTTTCAGAAAAATGAAATTGAACGCCAAGTGGAGGAGATGCTATCTACGGGCTTGATCCGTCCCAGTACTAGCCCCTTTTCGTCCCCCGTCCTGTTGGTTAAAAAAAAAAAGATGGAACTTGGCGCTTTTGCACTGACTATCAAGCCTTGAATAAGGCGACTATTAAAGACCGTTTCCCAATTCCCACTATTGAGGATATGCTAGATGAGTTATTTGGTGTGACTTATTTTTCTAAACTAGATCTTCGAGTGGGCTACCATCAAATTTGGGTTCAGCCGGACGATGTCCATAAAACGGCTTTTCGCACCCACCATGGTCACTTTGAATATTTGGTGATGCCATTTGGGCTTTGCAATGCGCCTTCGACTTTTCAAGCCGCCATGAATTTAATTTTTAAGGTTCATTTACGGCATTTTATTCTTGTATTTTTTGATGATATTTTGATTTACAATAAAACTTGGCCAGATCATTTACGTCATCTTTGGACTACTCTTGGAATATTGGTCGAGCATTTCTTTTACATCAAACCTTCCAAGTGTATTTTCGACGAACAGGAGAGAATACCTCGGTCACATTATTACACCAGCAGGTGTAACAGTGGATTCTCGCAAGATTGATGCTATGCTCCACTGGCCTCAACCCAAAAATATTACCGCACTACGGGGATTTCTCGGTCTCACAGGATACTACCGAAAATTTGCGCAAAACTATGGTCTCCTCACAAGACCATTGACCCAGTTATTACGGAAAGGGCAGTTCGCATGGAGTGAAGAGGCTGACCGTGCCTTTGCTTCCTTGAAGACCGCCATGACAACTACCCCTGTTTTGGCACTTCCTAATTTCTTGGAAGACTTCATGATCGAAACGGATGCTTCTGGTTTAGGCATGGGTGCAATGCTTTCCCAAAATGGTCGGCCAATTGCTTTCCTTAGTAAGGCCATCGGACCAGCAAAGAAGTCTTGGTCCACCTATGAAAAGGAGATGCTTGCAGTATTGGAGGCTATAAAATCTTGGCGACCTTACTTACTAGGCAGACAATTCAAAATTTGTACAAACCAAAAAAGTCTTCGTCATCTCCTAGAATAGTGTATCACCACCCCAGAGCAACAAAAGTGGGTTGCTAAACTCTTAGGATTTGATTATGAGATCGTTTACAAACCTGGGAGGGAAAACGGCGTAGCCGATGCACTTTCACGAAGTGGTTTAAATTATGAGTTGGTTGTCATCTCTGGACCGATATGGGAGATTTGGGATGACTTACGGAAGGCTACAAAAGAGGATGCCACTTTGGGCCCTTTGGAATGTCAACTACAGGCAGACCCCCTCTCTATTGCGGGTCATAATCTGAAAAATGGGTGCATCATGCGAGAAGGTCGTATCCTTGTTCCTGAGGTTCCGGCCATTAAAGAAGCTCTTTTACATGAATTTCATGACAGTGCTGTGGGTGGGCACTCAGGCATTCTTCGTACCTACAAGCAGCTTTCTTTGCTTTTTCACTGGCGAGGCAAGAAAAAAGATGTTCGGCTCCACATCCAGCATTGCGACACTTGCCAACGGAACAAGTATGATACACGACAACCAACCGACTTGCTTGAGCCATTACAAATTCCATCTGGGGTGTAGATCGATGTGTCCATGAATTTTATCGATGGCCTTCTGAAATCAGGCGGTAAAAATTTCATTTTTGTGGTCGTCGATTGGCTTACTAAATTTGCCCACTTTATTGCATTGGCCCAACCGTATACAGCTCGAGATGTTGCGGATGCATTCGTTCGGAATGTGGTCAAACTTCATGGACTGCCATCGTCCATCGTCAGTGATCGGGATCGCATTTTCATGAGCCATTTCTGGCGTGAGCTCTTCTGTTTACAAGGCACTATGATGCACACTAGTTCCGTATATCATTTGGAAACTGACGGACAAACCGAAGTCGTAAACCGTTGCTTGGAGCAGTACCTTCACTGCTTTGTGCACACGACGCCAAAACAATGGGAAGCTTTTCTCGCCTGGGCCGAATTCTCCTATAACACCTCCTTTCACAGCTCCATACAGATGACCCCATTTGAAGCGCTTTATGGCCGCCCTCCTCCCGTTCTAAATGCTTACATACCGGGCTCCACAGCAGTCACTAAAGTCGAGAGTGCTCTTGTTGCTCGCGACAACATTCTACGCCAACTCAAGACTAATTTAGTGATCGCTCGCAATCTCATGAAACAACAAGCTGACAAAGACCGTCGGGATGAAGTTTTTGTTGTAGGTGACTGGGTCTATTTGAAGTTACAGCCCTATTGACAACACTCTGTTCTTAAGCGTCCATATCAGAAGCTGACGAGCAAATTTTTTGGACCCTATCAAGTTTTGGAGCGCATCGGCAACATGGCTTATCGCCTAGTTACCTCCTGATGCTAAAATCCACTCTACCTTTCATGTGTCCCTCTTGAAGCAACGCCTTGGGACTTCCACAGTTGTACAACCCACTCTACCCCCTTAAACTGATGATGGATTGCCCCTGTTACAGCCTGAAGAAATCTTGGGGTCACGTTGGGTCTAGAGTGCAAGTGGTCGTGTGAAGGAAATTTTGGTTCACTGGAATATTTTACCTGCCGAAGACGCCACTTGGGAACCACTTTCGACTATTAAGGAGCAGTTTCCTACTTTCAACCTTGAGGACAAGGTTTGTCTCGCAGAGGGGTGAATGATACGGTTACGCATGAAGCCACGCCACGTAGAAGCATGAGGGCTACTAAACCGAACGTACAGCTGGCCGACTACGTAGCTTGAATTGGCAAGCTAACTTTCCAATATTTCTTTCCATGCAGAGATGTTATTTTATTTCTTTTCCTTACGTTAAGATCGTTTACTTTCTTTGTTGGTATTGTTTCTTTATTCAACCATTGTTTCCTTTTGATGTAATTGGTTTATAACCAACGATGGGAATGGACAATGGTTTGTATGCCAGAAGTTATCAATAAAACGTGGTCTTCTCAATACCGTGAATTGAGTATTGGTCTCTCTGCACCGTGAGCAGAGAACTTTGGTGCTTGTACCTATCATAAAGTTATTGTAATTTGCGTGTAGCATAATTCCTGTTCACAATTTCAGACCCACGAAACTAAACACATGTATTTGACAATCGTGGTTAACAGTTAACTTGACCAACTCCTGCACTTCCTTGTCGGATTTGTTCGATGCGTATGGCTAGCTATGTAGTCTTTAAATTTGAACCAGACACGAGCCAACATGACGTGCGGAAATGGTAAAGAATAATCTTCATTCGAGAGAAACGTACCGAGGATATCTCTTCTAAACAGCCGATCCATTCAAAAAGAATTATTTTCGTGTTATTCATGTTTGACTTCCAATGAGGAGGCAAACCTGTCTTATCACTCGCATATAATATATTTAAAATAATATATTCTAATATATTTTATATATTTGTTCTCATCCATTAAGACATGATCGTTGATAAGGAACATTCAGGCAGGCTTTGTCCTGCATATATATATATATATATATATATATTTTATTAACTAAATTTCCATAAGCATGAATTGTCTACCATTATTATAGCTACTGCAACACCGACATATGCCGTTGCTCGTATATTACTTTTGACTTCGGTGCCCGAAGTGACGATTTGAAGTTATCTTAAAGGGGAATAACATTCATGCTTAAAAGGTTTCTAAGCATGACGTACGCATGAGCTAAAACTTCTGCCCAAAACCAAATTTCCTACTTATTTTTAACTTAATTATTATTTGGTTAACTACTTTACGTTTTTTCCTGTTCATAAATGCACCTTGATTGATTGGAATCCAACGAAATGAATTCAACTGGGACACGATCATATCTGTATTTGTAGGATTTTTGTTGAGAATCCTTGTATTCGCATCTGATCGGTATATGTACGATGTTTAAGATACGTACGGAATACTAGAATAGCTCGATTAAATAACTTTGACATCTTGAAAAAGAATGTAGGGCATTGGCGACTCATAACTAATTAGGGAGAATTCAGATGCCATCACTACAAACTTTAAGAACTCCAGGTCTAATATGAGAGAAGACATGTATAAATAAGGTTGACTCCTGATGTTTCGATGGCCCAGAAATAATAAGTCAGTCTCCTTTAATAACAAACTTTGGCTGTCTATGGTACTTTTGACATTTGAAGTCTATACGATTCGTTCATTTTTTTTTTCTTTTTTTCTAAGCAAGTAATTACATAGATAAATTGTGGCTATATGATACAAGATTATATGGGGTGGAGTCTCCAATAATCATCACAAACCAAACAAACACAACACTAGTAGAATAAAAAAATTAAAAAAAAAAAAAGATATGGAGCCAAATATTGGCTTTCATCCATTTCCTATTAAGAAAAAGTTGCTTGAAATGGTTTTAGTATAGTCTGATAAACAAACTATTAGTCTGCAACTAAAAGTCATAGTGAAACAAAATGTGTTGCAACTTGTTTGTTGAACTGGTTGAAGGAGTCTTTTATGACCATTTTTCCTTGATCATCAGTTAGGGAAAGCATGAATATAGAAACGTAACAACTAAATAATACGTTGACATGCTGGCATATGATCTTCATTGTTTGTGGTGCGCCACATGTGGTGGTTGTAGGAGGCCGATAGGCAATTGCCCGGCTCATCTAGTCATATGGACAAACATGACGAAAAAAATTGAGGAAGAAAAAAAAAAAGACTATAAATGACTCTAACGTTGGCTAGACAGAGGAATGAGAGGGAAGCCTCAGCTCCAATTCCCCTCTGGATGGAAGAAATAGAGAGAAACCGACAGTTAGATAGAGAGAAAATGATCTCAGGAGATAAAAAATCTAAACTAGTGATATATTTATCCAATTCATGCTTTTATTTTCATTATTATAATTTATAACATCTGAGTCTTAAATTTCAATAATTTTTTTTTTTCATATTTATCCTTACAGGATACTCCTTTCTGCGACATCAAGTATTGGATGAAAAAAATAGTAGTAGATCACATCAAAATAATTAATGCTACAGATTGTAAGGCCTCCAAAGTATTTTCGAAGTGGCAGCACCCCAACCCCCCAATTAGACAGACAGTCTTAAAGGGCCAAGAAAGAACACACAAAAATCATAGCAAAATCTGTATAATCATCGTTATTTGGCCTTTTATGACAAATTCAAATTGATATGAAGTTATGATCACTATTTGTGCAGTGCGGATATGAACTCAAATTGTTCAAAATAAAAAAGGATAGAAATCTGTGTTAGCCTAACACGACGTGATGTCCAATCCAATGGCACATTCATCAACAGTCTGTTACTACCGGTCTCTCTCTCCTTCTCCTTCAATGCATCATCTATTCTTTTACTTGACCAGATACTGGACAAGGATCGTTGAAATTTGAATTAGTCTTTAGTTGAATGATTAACAAATATTATTATTAAATATTATATATACATATATATATACATATTTTTAAAAAAACATGTATAATGTACTTAAAATCCGGATAAGGTAGAGAAACAAGAGCCCAAGCATATGCCAGAAACTCAGATTCATCCCTATCTACGAGAAGACGTGCAAATGGGATGATCCCGCATTCTGGGTGCGTTATGTAGGTAACCATAATGCCCCATTATCTACCCCAAAACATGCTTCGTTGCCAGTAAACCTCTGCAACATCACCTTTGACTCCCTTCAAAGTCAAATAAAAGAAAAACATTTAATTGATCGGTTTGCCATTCTTTCTAAGTTCAAAGACCAAATTAAAAATAAATGTTTTATTTAGTATACAAATAAGTGGACACCTTGCTCAACGACACATGTCCCATGCTAGACGTGCAAGCCAACTAAACGTTCAATGCCAACAGTACATGCCACGCGTCATGATCGGGAGCGCTGGTTTGGCACCGCCAATGGGATTCGATCTGTACACCTATGCCAGACAGATAGAGTGGATGATAGTGGGTGGCGCAGGTGATTTACGTGCCACGTGTCTGGAAATGGGGCCATGTCACATGCCTTCCCGCGCGATTAGTTGGCCAAAAGAGAATCGCCGAGTTGGAGCCAAGCCAGGCCATACGGCAGGGGCCATCGCCTCAATGGAGGCAAGCACATATATTGACCGACACGTGTACCAATCAAAGGCAGTGGGATTGGCGGAGTTGAAGCGGTAAACGCGGAGGGTCGAGTCCAACTAGTGAAGCTTCTTTGTTTCGCCAACCTTTGAATTGTGCGCAGTGCGAGGAACGGACAAAAGGAATGGAGGCTGGCTTTATCCAAAAGACCAAAGCCAACGTGAACCACTTCCACCTTCAATGATCTGAAATGGGATTGATTGAGGAAAATTCTTCTTATGAAAATTATTAATTTTTTCTTGTTAACATAACTGTTGAGAGAATACAGTAGGATAAACGTGACATTAGTTGTTATGTTTTACTACCTTTGACGCTGTTAACCATAGCTGTGGATTTTGTAGGGCTTCAATTACGCTGAGTGGGTCTTATTATAATTTATATTGGGGTGAATTATTGCCATTGCTATTTTGTGGTTGGGAGAGGGCCGTTCTACATATATAGTAACTTCGTACAGGGGAATTCGATTATTTTCAACAATGGCTCTTCATTATCGCTAGCTGGATGAAGTTACACTTCTGATGTTGACAAACAAGGGATCAAAAACGTTGAGAGAGGAACGACGATTGTTGTGTGAACCCCTTGAATTGGACTGTTTATTGATAGTTGTTGGGTATAAGGAAAAAGAACCCAAAAGAAAAAGTAAAGAGTTTTGTAGGTTGTTGCTTAGTTGATTTGTTTGAGCATCTTTAATGGATTAGCTAAAAATTAAATTTATTGAGTATTTAATTATTAGAGAACAAAATATGATAACAATAGATTAGCTAAATTTCAAATAATTGGACTTTGAAATTTGAAGGTTACTGTAGATGTACCAAATATATATTTTATTAATTATCTCTATTTCCTCTTTTTCATCAACCACTTAGATTTCTTTCCTCTTTCTCTTTCTTAGTTGAATTATGCTGTCATTTAATTATTATTTTTTTTTGGGTATGTTACAAAATTTTATTTACTTCATATGAAATAATATTAATTTAATTATAATATGATTACTAATTCACATATAATAAGTAGAATGATAAAATATGAAAAAATTAAATAAATTAATAGTTAAAAAAATAAATATTTTTTAAAATAGTATTATTTTATTATTATATAATGAATAAATGAATAATTCAATGTGAGAATTTGATGTGAATATAATAGTTAAAGTCAAATTCATATCATATTATTTTATTATTATATAATGAAAAAATAACTACTATTTGGATTGGAATAGTCAAAGTTAAATTTATTTAACATGAATAAAGAGTGTCCTTTAATTTTAACTAATCCATTGAGAGTTTTCTTTGAGCAGATTCATCTTTGGATGGAGAAATATGTTAGAAAAAGATTCGTTAAACCTGCAAATTGACATGTATTTGATGTTTGCATATAATTTCTTAATGGTAGGCTTAATCCTTAGTTTCATGCTAACAAGATGGAATATTGATGGATCGAACCTAACAAATTAACAATTAACGGGAAAAAAAAATCTTTTTTGTTTGATGGTTTTTATCGAAAGTACAGTCAAATCCAGTTGCTTTAGCATCTTATCTTATCCTAAACACGATCAAGTTGCTGATCTATATATTAATCTACTTTATCGTTTCACCATCCGAGAAGGTGGACTCTAAATGGACTTGCTCCATTATATATCAGCCTTATCATTATTGCTTCTTTTAATTTTAATCAGTATTTGCCAAAAATTTTATTCCGACAAAAAACCCATTATTTTCAGCTTTTATTCCCGATGTGGGCGCATGAAATCTTAGAAAATCTTTGTACCTTTCGTATATCCAACGGCAGAAATTAATATATTAACAGAAATACTTAATTTGGGTCTTCGAATGGTTTTTTTTTGTTTTTGTTTTATTTAGTGATTAAGAAGGTATTTTTTAGTGATATTATGAATTTTTTATTTTTTAAAAAAAAATTAAAAATATAAAAAAATAAATGAAAAAAATGATTAAAAAAAAAAACTTTTTAACTTATTTGATAAGTTTCGGCTACATCATTCGGCAGCTGGCTGCACCTGCACCTGCACCGCTGCAGTATTTTTTTTCTTTCCCTGTAAAGAAGGACAAATTCCTGAGTTTCCTATACCTGGTAAACCGACGACAATACATTCGTAAACATTTTGATCAACATTGGACTCGGTAAAGAACACTGACGAAGCATCCTAGGAAAAGACCAAATGCTGTTCCTTTGCTGCGCTGCTTACTATAACATCCATCCCCCCAACGTTACTTGGTCCAGCCCATCATAACACGTGGCTAAACGTGACTGCATTCTAATTTCTACACCATGAGCAAAACAAGAAGATGCAAAGCTACGGGATCTAGAACATCAGCCTCCTACGCGGACCTAATCCTAGTCGAACGGCAACGTACAATGACCCAGGTCCAACTTCAACGATACTGTTCCTAGAGATTACAACAAAGGGCAGCTTCCTTCTTAAGCGTACAACGCGCTCGAGCACCTTCTGGCTTCTACGTTAGGTGAAATGGATAGGGTACATACATGTGCCCTTTTTATTTTTATTTTTTCATTTTTTTCGTTTTTTAATGTTTGTAGACCACCCGCGTCTTTCATATTCCTCGTTATTCATATTCGTATCTTCAGTCCACACGCCTTTTGGCTGGCTGGCTGGCTGTTCAAATTTCCTCTTATCTACTATAAATACCCCTTTATGTCTCTCACTTCCTCAAATTCACACAAAACCATAAATTACGATTCAAATTTTCACTCCGCTTTTGTTTCGATTTTGCAGTTCAAAAATGGTTGATTTAGAGCGGATGGCAAAGACCGTCTCATCCGCCAAATCCCCCAAACTCTCCAACAAACTCCAAGTCTCCGTTCCGCCATCCTTTCGTGCTGCCGAAATATCCGCCGCTACTGCTGACGTTTGCTCCAATTACGATAACTATTTTCGCCTCCCGGAGCTTCGGAAGCTATGGAGTTCCCAAGAGTTTCCGAGTTGGAAAAACGAATCTGTTTTGAAACCGGCCTTGCAGGCTTTAGAGATTTCATTCCGGTTCGTCTCGACGTTCTTGTCGGATCCGAGGCCGTATACGAACCGGCGCGAGTGGAGGCTGAGGCTCGAGTCGCTCGCAACGTCTCAGATAGAGATCATTGCCAATCTCTGCGACGATGACGAACAAGACGGTGTGACACGTGGAACAGCTCCTATCGTCGATATCAGGTCTTCGAATGGCGTCTTGGCTCGCGATGGGAGCTACGCCGAGGTGTGGAAGATTCCAGGTGAGACGACCGTGGTGAGCCGCACCAGCGAGGCCAGCTTGCTTCCTCGGCTTGCCACGTGGCATAAATCAGAGCGCATCGCGCAGAAGATCCTCTACTCCATCGAGTGCGAGATGCACAATTGTCCATACACTCTTGGTTTGGGAGAGCCAAACCTCGCAAGTAAGCCGAACCTCGAGTACGATCTGGTTTGCAAGCCGAGCGAACTGCACTCTCTAAAGAAGACTCCGTACGAACACATCGACAACTACGAGAACCAGACGCTCTACACCACGCACCAAATCCTGGAGTCGTGGATCTACGTGTCGCAACAGCTCTTGAAGCGAATCACAGAGCGAATCGAAAACAAAGATTTTGAAAGAGCCGCGAGCGATTGCTATCTGATCGAACGGATCTGGAAGCTTCTGGCTGATATCGAGGATTTACACCTCTTGATGGACCCGGACGATTTTCTCAGGCTCAAGAACCAATTGAGCATCAAGTCCTCCAACGAAGCGGGACCGTTTTGCTTCAGATCAAAGGGGCTAGTGGAGCTCGCGAGGCATTGCAAGGATCTGAAGCACAGGGTGCCGTACATTCTCGGTGTTGAGGTTGACCCCATGGGTGGGCCTAGGGTCCAGGAGGCGGCGATGAAGATCTACCGCGAGAAGAAGATGGAGAAGATTCACCTGCTTCAGGCTTTGCAGTCTATTGAGTCGGCTATGAAGAGATTCTTCTACGCGTACAAGCAACTGCTCGTGGTTGTGATGGGGAGCTTGGAGGCGAGCGGGAACCGAGTCGTAGTGAGCTCAGATTCGTGTGACCCGCTGAGTCAGATCTTCCTTGAGCCGACATATTTCCCGAGTTTGGATGCTGCAAAGACGTTTTTGGGGGATTTTTGGAACCATGGACGCTGACAGAAGACCCAGCGAGTCTAATCGGGTTTGACTCGAGAGTCAAATTGTTTGACTCGCGTTTGCGAAGCCGAGTTTTCAGAAATCAAGGGGGTAGTGTTAGGTTTAGACACACTTGGGAGGTGAAAAGTTAAATTAATTCTTTGTACTGTTTTTGGCTTAATTCTGAATATTTGAATCCTTGGTGATTTAAAAATTTTCCATTATACTCATATACTTGTAATTTTTTGTGCATTGATCTTTATAAATGGACAAAGCAATAGACCAAGGTTTGATTTTAAAACACCAAAGTCGAGTTCAGAATGGAGCAGGAATTAATTCAATATGACAATTGGAAATTTGGACGAGTTTGAAGTAAATATTTTAGTATTAATAAAAATGTTATATATTGATTAAAAAAAAAAAAAAAAAAAGCACATCTCTCAAACTTTATATGATTAAACTTAATAAAGAATCATATAAAGTTTTGGTTTGAATTTGATGAGAGAACAAGTTCTATCAGTGATTTAGTGAATTCACCAAAGAAAAAAAAAAAAAAGGGCTCCTTGTCGTCTGAAACAAGGAATACCAGCTTATCAATACAAATTAGAATAGATATCCAGAAGATGCTCAAGGAGCTGAATAATATAAGGCGGCAGAAAATTGAGATATCTCCCGCAAGCCAAACTTATTTGCTTGTATTAGCCAGATTGATTACACAAAATTAAAAAATTTATCTCATCTTAACTCATCATTACAATTTTTTTAAATCTCTATATAAAATATACTAAATAATTTTACTTTTTTAAATCTCAATATAAAATTAATATTATAAAATTATATATAATAATATTTATTCATTACTATTTAAAATATCTCATCTCATATTATCTCATCTATGTAATCAAACGGCGCCTAAGATCTTTATTTATACAAAAAATAATATTATAAATCATATTCTTATTTTACTTTCATCCATTATAATAAAATTAGTTTAAACCAAAAACAAATTGTAATTTCTTATAATTTAAAAGGTATCTATTTAATTTAGACAATGAGTGATAATTAATGAATAAATTTTATTACGTACAGACGAATTTACATATCAATTTATGTATTAATATTGATGATTTTATATTCAAAATTTAAATTGACATTATTTTTAATAAAATCCAATTTCTAATCAATCACATTAAATAAATATATATATTAGTATTCAAAATCACTTATAATTAAATTTTCGACAATATTATATATAGTCGTGAAATTATAAATGACGCGCAATCACTTTAAAAAAGAGTAAAATCTACGATTAAAAAATTTATTTTTTTATGTGAGTCATATTAATTCATTTTTTTCAAAACGACTGCACAACACTTGTACAACTACGACGGTAAATATCATTTCTCTTAAATTTTTCCTTAAAGAAAATTTGGTGGGTATTATACTAAAATTTGTAGGGATGGCCACGTGTACAGCCTAGACTATAAGCCGGTCACTCACGTGTTCAATTACCTCTTTTCTTGGTTGCCGACGAATTAATACCAAGCTGAACAAAGAAACGAGTACAGTGGTACCATCTTAGTTTCTTTTACGTCGGCTGCAAACGTGGTACCCTACGTTTGAAAGTATCACTGTCAGTCTCATTCATATGACAAACGGAACAGATCGAGGTGTACTCGATTCTCCAACCCCAAAAAAGATTATTTTCTGGATATGAATGAAAGAATTCCTAAACGCAAAGACAAAGAAAGCCCCATCTCTGAATCTTTTATGGCTTTCTATTATTAGATAAATGTTTGATACACGTTCTTTAATTTAGTAGTCTTTCTATTTGATAGCCAGGCTGATCCGTGTAAGCAAGGAATGAATAAAGAGGTATCGATCCTTACTGTCTTGGAAACTTCTTTGTGCGACTTTAATCCGTTGGACAGAGATGGAATTGTTCTTGGCTCATGAAGTATTCTTTGGTGTGATTCTAAGGGCTCCCTTTTTAAGTACTTATTCTTTAGACTAGTTCATAGCAACCAAGTAAACAGAGTTTTTATACGTAATTTAGTCAGAAGTGTGAAACTGAAATACATTAATGACATCAAATCACATCCAGAAGTTTCTTTTAGAGCTTTGTCTTCCATCATTATTCATGTCACTATGGAAAGCTGCATCTAGGTGTCAGAAAGAACAAAAGATATGTCCATATCCATATCTATAGATTCCTACTAAATCAAGCCTTTGGGATTATGTCGATCTTAAGAATATCGAAGTTGACTGCGGAATTTAAGCAAACAAGACAACCATCTAGTGTCTTTCATTCTGCTCAGAAGGTTGATCTGAGTAGGTATCTCACATGGTAGCAACTGCCACATGTTACAAAATCAAAATACATGAAATCAATCCAACGGATATGATGACTTCTACTGCCCACACACTAAGTGAAAGTTCAATATTTTACAACTTAGAATCCCATAAGAAGTGGAATGGCTAATATATATATATATACCTTTTGTCTTGGAATAACTCAATTTTCTTTTTGATAGGTAATAATAACTCAATTTTCTAAACCCAAAAGTGTGGAAATTCAGCAATTGAAATGAAGGATCATTGCTGTGTGTCACCAAAACCAGACATTGCGGCCATCAACAGCCTTTACAGAAGTAGACACTAAAGGCATTCGCCCAAACTCTGCAACAAATCTATTGACGCATTGGGTTCTTCTTTCACTATGGCCTCCCATGCTACTGATTCCAGTTGAACCAATCTCAAATATATTACCTTCAATAATGACACCACCAAAAAATTTTGAATATAATTTATACAAAAATTATATGTTAAAAAACTAGCGAAATACCAAGAATAAGCAGAAAGGAAAATCTTGGAAAAACCTTTCCAAGTATTAGTTGCGTCGTTCTTTGGAGGAGAAAAAAAAACTGACTTCTATTTTTCAGTTTCCCGCTATAAAGTGGCAGTTAGATACCATTATGTATATGCATTCGCTATAAAAGATCCACATGTTCTCAAAATGCAATAAAAATTATAAACTTTTAACTATAATATAGACACACTAGATTGCACAAAATAAAACGTGGTGTTGTACCAAAATCAAACTACTAAAGAAGTTTTGGTATTTGGTTAAGAGTCTGTTGAGCACCACATGCTACATGCCATAACTGATCCCAATACTAAGCTTCCACATCCACGGGTTGAAGGACAGAGTCAGTCCTCTTTTTCTTTATGGGCAAAAAGAGCAAAAAGAGATATGAGGCAAAAAATTCCCACCCAACTACTCCCCAAACAGATGATAATCCCTCAAAAGACAAAATAATTCTGTTTTTTAAGATACTGGTTCTAACCCTTGGTTTAAAAAATAAAACGGTAAGGTAATGTATGCTAGTATCTGGTGGATGTTGAATTCATGACTTCTCCCTCCCATACATTCTTGTGGGTTGAGAAAATGCCATTTGAGCCAGAGCTCAGTGGCGCCAGTCCTAACCTAAATTTTCCACTGGCAACGGCAATGGAGGACAGATCAAATAACAGTGGAAAGTTTTCATATGATCATTTCTAACACTGGCTTCCTTCTTAGGGCCTTTGACCAGTAATCACATGATCAGCATATTTGAATCTGCAATAATCAGTGTAATAACAATCGAAATTCCACTGCTCCCTACATATTGCTCATGGCACGAGATTTCAAGTAATATATGTAGCTTTCTGAGGTTTGCTGCATATGTTTTTCATCAAAAAAATTATTTAACATTCTCATCCTAAATATAGTCCATTATCACAATATGAATATCTGCTATGATTTACATGACATTAAATCCTACTAGTTTTTCAAAAGGAAAAATTTAGCTAGTTGGGTGTGTAAATTTGTCTACTTCCGTTGAACTTGGGTTCCACTCCTCTACACTTATAATAAGGTTTTCAATACTTATCAACCAAATGGCAAAAGAGAAATAACCCAATGACAATAACCAAATTTGCATCCTGGCATTTACCTTTCACCCATATAGGGGGAGCACCTGAGGCATTTGCAACGAGAAAAGACATTGCAATATCTTCACAATTCCTGGAATATCCATTCCAAGATTTGGTATGAATATACTATCAACAAAAGCAGGGGAAACAAATTCCAAGCAATGCATTAAGCAGATGGAGAAGAACCTGTTATTTGTTACGTATTCTCTAACTGATGCTGACATTTCATTTGTGTACAGACTGAAATACTTTTTGTGGAAGAAGGCCGCCTTTGAGAGTACCATACTGTATGTACCCGTCCACCAAACTGACCACCACCCACCATATACGTAGTAATCACTGCTAACTTTCTGCACAGAAATGGAATTACTAAAATGGCAAGTTTTGACAGATCCAGATATTCAACATGCAGGTAGCTTCTTGATTCCTTCTAGGTAATGCCAACAGAAAATAAATGGGGGTGATATAAACGAAATTGATACAGAAATTCAAATTCCAGGCTTAGCTCAGGATTTGACACGAGTCATAAGTCATAGACTGCCATATTAACAGCTTCATGAAAAGTTTGCTTCTTCAGATTGATCCCCAAGTTAAATTATGACAACTTGTCAAATTTCTTTTCCTTATTGTTCTGTGTGCTATAAGAAAGAATGTACTTTACCACATTTGATAGGGCAGAAACTTGAATGATGACAAATAAGGCATATGTTTCACATACATTCTTCCATACTGTGGACAACAAATGGATTTGCGGGAGGGGCGGTGGTGAAACAGGTGGTGAAACCGGAAGTGACCAGAATCAGGTATTATAGAATACATATATATATATAATATTTTTTTATCGAACATGAACATCAAATAAATAGAAAGGCAAGAACTTAAATTAACTAGCTTGAGGGTAAGGAATTATTTGAAAAAAGGGGTTTCAAGAAAGAGAGGAAATAGATATGTGATAAAGGCATACCGATTGATCAACCCAATGTATACGTGGTACAAACCCCACCATTGTATCAGGTGCACTTTGCCAAACACTAAATGCAAATTCCACAGAGGAGCAAGGAAATATCACGTCATCGTCAATTGAAAAAACAGCATCTGCCTTCAAATCCTTAATCTCTTTAAATCTATTGTTCAAACTGTCTTCCTTGTTGACATCAAACTTTAGTTCAACTTGTTGTGCAATCCCAGAGTTGGACTGTACAATGTGGTCTAGAAATTTCTTAAGAGAATCTGATGGAGGATTGGGCTCACTCCAGACAATGTGAATAGATTCAAGTCCAGGACATGATGAGTAGTGAGAAATCGACTGTTTCAAAAGATCATATCTTTTCCATGTGTTCATTACAATAGCATATCCTTTCCTGTTGGAGAAAATATACATCCAGCATTAATACATAATACGAACTGGTATTCTGTTTAAGGAATGATATAATGGCCGACAATTTCCAGAAAAACAAATAACAAATATGCCTGTTAAACCCACCTATTAATACATTGTCCCCCAACACAACTTTGTGACCATGCATATTAAGCTCCAATCTCTCCATTTTCTTACACAAATATATTCATCTAAAAGGATTTCTTTATTCATAATACAAAGAGTCCTCTCAGTAGCGGGTATGAAGTGTGTGAACTGTGAAGTGTGAATACCGCTCTCTTAACTTTATGCTTCTTTGAGGAGCAAATTAAAAGTAAGTGCTTGACAGAGATCTAAAGAGAAAAATAAAAAACACGCAAGGTTAATGATGTGTATATTCTATCAGAAATATTTTACTTTTCACCACCATCCAGAATCACTCCCTCGGTAAATATTATGCCATTCCAAAATAAAATGCATAAAAACCCTTCCACTTCTTTTCTCTTTTCAGCTTTTCAGTTGTCAATCCCCCTCCCACTCCATCCCTATATGATAAAAAATCATGGGAAATTTGAGCCTTTTTTTTTACACCAGCACCAACTGCTTTAAAGCAAAACTAGAAACCTCCTACTTTCTTTTACATAAAGAGCTTTAGATTTTTTACACCAGCACCAGCTGCTTTAAAGCAAACTAGAACTTTCGTATTTATTTTACCTAAGTGTTCAAAGATGTCCTTCTCTTTTTTCCCTTTTGGGTGACAGTCTTAGAGTTTATTACAAAAACTGAATAAATTTGTCTGCTTAAGCTAAATGAACTGCAATAATCCATATGAATCCCAAATCTAAACAGTAAACACCAAGACATGGTCAAACTGAATTGTTTCTTAAGATATTCACTAAACATGGATACAAACAAAAATTTTACGCACGATAAACTTATACATAAATATATATACCTACGCACCAGATATATAATTCTTATAAATACCAGTGTTAATTAATCATAAGTTACTGATCAGAGAGTATTTTGTGTATCTAGTTGTACGAACCGTGGAGCAGATAACCGTCCCAAACCAACACCGGGACTGGTCCATCCCGTAAAACCCGAAGCACGACTCAGAAGCGCGATAACCGTGAAGGCGATGCAGCAGCAGAGGACGAGCTTGATCTTGACCGATCCGACAGTGGCGATCGCCAGTTGCCGGAGCCTCTGTACTGTGCGACGGCTCAAAAAGCTTCCTCTCATCGCCACGATCCCTCCGCGTCCGAGGCGGTTTCAGGGACGAATCGATTCGGTCTCCCTCGTCACTGCTCTTGTAGAAAAACAAAGATCCATGCATAAGATTAGACCCCGCCCGTTCTAATACCCGACGGTGCCGTCCGGTGATTTGAGAGAGAAAAGGGAATAATATGGTGAAGCTTAGGGCTAAAAACTCGTTCACATTGAAGGACACGGCGTAATCTCACGTCTTCTTCTTCTTCTTAAGTTCAACTGTTCAAGGGGATTGAGGTTCCACACTTCCACTGATGGAGAGGAACGGAGATTATTTAGTGTGTTGTAGTGGACGTGAAAACGGTGTTAGCGTCCATTGAATATATATCATCATATGCCGTTGGATCACTCGTACACTCCGCCTGGCCCATTTGGGCTTGGCACCCATCCCAGTCTCAGATATTTATAGCTTTTTTTTTCAAGAAAAACAAAATTGTTTTATTTTTAGCAAGTCCGCTTGATATTTAATATTTAATAAGAGAAATAATTTATAAAAGTTATAAATTTTTGTGAAAAAATTAAATTCTATTTTAGAAAACTATAAAAAAAAACATTTTCTATTACTAAAATTCACTTTATTATAAAAAAAATTTATACTAAATTTGTCTATTTTTAATTTATATCTAGCATTATAGAATCGGCTCGTAAGTCTTTCTGTTTTGGGAATGATTTGGACGATCTGATAAATAAAGCTGGAATTATTCACTATCCAATGAGTGGCTCTGCAGCCACAGACCCGACAAGGGTAATATTTTTTTATTTTTTATTTGGTATACTCTTAAATATTTTTGTTTTAAACAATAAAATCTACAACATAAATAAAAAATACTTAAAATTTAAGTAAAAATAATAACAAAATATATGGAAAGAAATGCTCAAACCATTATCGGTATACTAAGCACTGCTCTTAACCAATTTGGTATCCACACCTCTCCCAATATAGTTGGTAGTATGTTTTATCAAAAATTCTATCCGTAATTATTTTTACATATATTTTTATATATTTTATTAATGTGATTATTTATATATTAAAAAAATTTGATACAACCAATCATATTAATAAAATATATAAAAATATATAAAAACATGTATATTCATGTTTTATACATGTTACTGTTAAAACCTTTTTCATTCCAACAAACATAATACTAGATATTGTCAAAATACTATAATCATAAAAAGTACGGAAATATGATTAACATTAACTAGGATCATAATACAAAGAGTAAAAGTGATCAAATTTAATCGAATTAGACGATTCAAAATATACAGAGATAAAAGAACGATATTAAATATTTATGTGGGGTTAAAGTGTTCAAAGATCTTATATTTAACGGGGTCTAGCCCAGAAACGGATTAGCAGTCAGGAGCCCACAATTAGATTGAAACATCCCTCCACATTCTGATGTATATTTAGTGGTTGGGCCGATCCAATTGATCTCTACTCTAGCCCACAATATAACATAAATATAAAGAGCATATCGATAAGGAAATGATTGGGAGCCGCTGGGGGAATACATTGGTTTATATATATATATATATATATTAAAAATACATGTAAATAAAAAAAACAAAACTATCTAGCGATAGCTCCAGCTGTGGCTGTACTGCCATCCATATCAATAACCACTATCTTTTGTCCTTTCTCTTTATGGTTAGTCATCGAGGGTCCGAGGGATAATCAGGACAAAATAATTCAGAGGAATTTCACGACAATAACTGGTTAGTGGATACTAGGACCAAGGCCGGCTCAATGGCAAGGTCAATTAAGTCATTTTTTAAGTCCCATTTAATGTAAGGTTTTTAAAATTAAAAATAAATATTTTTTTCTTAATTATTTTAAAAATAAAAATAAAAACCATTTCATTATATTAAATTTTAAATAATTTTTTTTATTTTTCAATATATGCAAGGTCCCATAATACTAAATTTAATATTTAATACAATGAATTATTTATATTTTAAATAATTTTTTAAAATCTTGCTAAATTGAGGTGCTAAAATTACATTGAGGCCTCATTTTAAGTTGTAGTATTCAATATAAATTCAAAAAAAATTTATTTAAATATTTTAAATAAAATCTCATTTTATTTAAAAATTTAAAAATATTATATATAATAATTTATATTTTATTGTATTATAATTACAAATGACTAATTTAAATTTCGTCTTAAACCTTAATTTATATTGAGCCGCCCCAAACTAAGACACAAAAAATTTAAATTGATCGCGTGGAGAAATAAATGCAACTCAATTTTCGAATAACACCAAACCCAAGATCAGTTTCATAAAAGGTTATAACTTTGAACTTAACTATGTTTGGATGTGATCATACTAGTCCTAATGTACCGGATTTTATTAGAGCTCTTCAATTTTTTACCATAAGTAAAGGTTGATCAATAAAAATTTGGAGCTACCGTTCTCTTTTCCTTAAAAAAATAATAATAATAATAAATAAATTCCATGTTCGGCGCTGAAAGTCTGGGACGTCCACCACTAATAATATTGTGGGCTCCTAATTGGACCAACTGGGCTGCCAAATCCATGTACAAACCCAACTACAAATCTGTCTTTGGGATGAAAACCACATCTTTTCCTACACAAGGGATTTCCAACTGTATTCCGTGCTTTTCACTTTTTGCTAGTTTGGATGATGAATTATTTTGAGAATATTATATTATTATTATTTAATACTTTATTTTATTATTTTTTATTAATATTCACAAAATATCTAATGTCCTTACTACTCATACAACCTTAATTATACTTTTGCTATAATCATGATTACAAAAATAAAAAATAAAAATTGTAGGATGTGGCTTCAGCTAGCAATAGCTTTGCTCTGGGTGCCAATAGAGTCTCTGTAGTACGTCGAGTGAGCCTCGTGCAAGGTGACAATGTTGTGGAATTTCGGGCAATAATTGAATTACCTTGATAATGACAGTGAGTAGACATTTTATTAAAAAATAAAAAATAAATTTATAAATTAAGTATAAAATTAATTTAATTATAAAATAAATCGAATGAATTATATAAAATTATATAAATTTATAATTTTATTTTTTTGTCATCTTTTTGTAATTATAACACTTATTATTTATAAAAATCCATTATACACTAGTCTCTAAAAACTTATCTTCAATCTCAGAAAAAAGTTTAAAGAAAATTATGGATCATATAGAGTACAAAAAATATTTCTCAATCCGTGTCATTGGCGGTGATGTTGTATAATGTATAGAGACATTTTGCCCTTCGTGGGGCTGATACCCAATTTTATTTATTTAACTGTCTCCATTGTGCCTCAATCTATTTGTCTTGTACGTCGTTTGCATTCAAAATAAAGTATCGATAATCATTTGGATTCGCTTATCAGAATGCCCAAAACCAAACGCGAGACTTGAACATATCAGATAGAAGCTACGGTCTAGCTTAAATAGGCGGTTGTTTCGTAGAAAAATAAATATACAATTGCTATATGCTTTATGATGTGTTCGTCACAATGGGATAATGATCGAGAATTTTCTCTTTGTTTACTCGGGAGTACTTGTCCGTCCTGTAAATGTCATCCACCTATTTCTTGCCTAAATTAATTTAGTATTCATATGCTCCCAAACAAATTCAGTATTTATATGCAATTAGGTTCTGACAAACCCAGACCATTACAGACTAATAAATTGCCATACAACTGAATAATAATGTTATAAAAACTTGGGTAATCTAATAGAAGTTTCATTTGCAATTTGTAACAAAATAGTGCTATTGGTAATTTTTTAGAGTAATGCTATAACTCAATCATACAAAAATAATTCTATAAGTTGATGTGATTTTATATGATCCGTTATATTTATTTTATAATAAAAGTAACTTTACAGTTTACAATCTGATTAATCACACTAAACTATGTCAGTTTGTGAAATTATTTTTGTGTAATTTCTTTGTGGTTAAAATATTTCTCAATTTTTTATATCTAGAAATGATGAAATAATAGTTATTAAAAGAATAAAAAATATTTTTTTATGAATTCATCAATATAAGCTACTCCACTAATGCCTCTCTGAAATTAGAGATATCGAATTGAGAATGGAAGGACTTACAGACAATAGAAAAACAATATCTGGTGGCGCACATGAGCAGTTGGGGCTGGGGCAGTCCCCAAATGAAGCCGACGATCGAAGTGCTGCTGTAGTAGTGCTGTGGTCCAGAAAAGAACCCTGGCCCTATACTGGTTGTACCAATTCGCACAAAGTGCATCTTGTCTTTGAGTTTGAACCACACCAATGTGGGGGCGGCTTTGCCATCCAGATTCTAACTCAGATGCGAATTGTGGTGCGAGTCTCGCCTGTAATTTTCTCCCGAACGAGATGATGAAGATACATTTGAAAGAAGATTCGAAGACATTGGCATGCGACAATAACATCATTTTTTTTTTCTCCTTTCCTTATCCGAACATGTCATCCGTAATAAAAAGACATGTTAATGGAAGAGATTAATCTTCTCATCCAAACAAAACTTCCCGCATGAATGTCTGCCACCCTTGGCCTCTGCACCGTGAACAAGTAATCATTAGCTCATCTACTCACATGTATAAAAAAACAATATTAATAGGGCTATTAGAAGCCCAATGGTCATTTAACAGGCAAATGATGAATTAATTATTACGAGCCATGTTGAAAAAGAACGATTAACTATTGGGTATTTGTCATCACTATCGTTTGGCCCATAATAATTGGCCCCACGTAACAAATAACTCAGTAACGTCTTAATGTTTGTGATGATTATAAAACCGTATATCCAACATCGATCTCTTGGATAAGCTTGAAAATAATTAATGTTTGTGATGATTATCCTGATCTTGTCCATCACCTCACCTTGGGATTTTATTCATTTTCCATATTTATTATATATTTAATGTTATATAAAGAACTCATCTTACAACAATAAACAGTGTATAATATATTCATAAGTTTATTTATTAATACATAAATATTATTAATATAGAATGTATAATCACATATAATATTTATATCTGAACATTTTTATGACTGTAATACTCGAGGCGAATGTGAAGATGCATCCGATAATACAGTCACAGGGAGGAGGGCGAGGGATCAACTGGTAGTCCATGAAAAGTGGGAAAAATCAACCAAACAAATTTTCTCCATTTTTAAGAGCTTCTCATAATAGGATAATGTAATGTCATTTAAAAAGAAAAGGAAAAAAAAAAAAAACGAGGGTAAAATAGACTTAACGAATGGTAGTGAAAATGATTGGTCGGCCTCTAGATAAGAAAATAAATGCATTCTAAAAACATCTACATGTCCCACCACCTCTCCTCAGCAACTCTGGTCCGGTTTTGCTTTATATAATCCCACAACCCACTCACCACTCTCAACGGGCGCAGCAGATCAAACGATCACTCACTAATCAACTCGTTTGTTGCTAAAGCTTTGGAGTCGGGGGCCTCGGGGCTGAAATGGAGGGTAAAGAAGAGGATGTTAGATTGGGAGCCAACAAGTTCCCGGAGAGGCAACCGATCGGGACGGCTGCTCAGAGCCAGGACGATGGCAAGGACTACAAGGAGCCGCCACCAGCTCCACTGTTTGATCCTGGCGAGTTGAGCTCTTGGTCTTTTTACAGGGCTGGGATTGCCGAGTTCGTGGCGACCTTCCTGTTTCTGTACATCACGATTTTGACGGTGATGGGCGTTGTTAAGCCAGTCGACCCCGGTAAAAATAAGTGCGCAAATGTCGGGATCCAAGGGATCGCTTGGGCCTTTGGCGGCATGATCTTCGCCCTCGTCTACTGCACCGCTGGCATCTCAGGTTCGACATTATGCGGCTGTATTTTTACAGTTATTTTTCTTTGCCTTCTAAAATCTAAATGGTGACTGGGATCCGGATCCCGGTGATGGAAAACAAAAACAGAGCCCACCGTGGGGCTTGAACCTACGACCACAAGGTTAAGAGCCTTGCGCTCTACCGACTGAGCTAGACGGGCTCATACTTCTATTTCTAGCTGAATACATTAATTAATTTTTATGTTTTTTTTTCTTTTAAATTGCGGCAGGAGGTCACATAAATCCAGCCGTAACGTTTGGGCTGTTTCTGGCGAGGAAGCTGTCGCTGACGAGGGCGTTGTTCTACATGGTGATGCAGTGCCTTGGTGCCATCTGTGGTGCCGGTGTTGTGAGGGGGTTCTTGAAGGGCGAGTACGTAAGGTTGAATGGTGGGGCCAACTTTGTGAACCCTGGATACACCAAAGGGGATGGCCTTGGCGCTGAAATTGTTGGTACCTTCGTTCTTGTCTACACCGTTTTCTCCGCCACTGATGCCAAGCGTAGCGCCAGGGACTCCCACGTTCCAGTAAGCAGTCTCCCCTCTGGCTCTGATCTCCCTCTCTCTTTTTCCTTCTTTCAATATGATGATTGGTTGATATATTTTCTTCTTGATTAGATTTTAGCACCTCTACCTATTGGGTTCGCGGTATTCTTGGTACACTTGGCTACCATACCCATTACTGGAACCGGTATCAACCCAGCTCGGAGTCTTGGTGCTGCAATCATCTACAACAAGGACCGCGCCTGGGATGACCACGTAAACCATCTGATTTCTCCCGTCCCTTGATATATATATATATATATATATAGATATATATTTAAATCATATATAACGTATGACCCTATGGGGTAGTTGTTTAATTTACACTCTTAATTTTTTTTTTCCCTTGAGCAGTGGATTTTCTGGGTGGGACCATTCATTGGGGCAGCACTCGCAGCTCTATACCACCAGGTTGTGATCAGAGCCATTCCCTTCAAGTCAAAGTGAAGCTAGTGATGATTTGTATTTTGTGGCCATCGATGTTGCAAGTTAAAAGACCAAGCTAGCCGAGTCTGTCCAGATTTCTCTGTGTTTGTGTGGGTAAGATAAGATATGTAATAGTGGCATGCTTCTTTCAAATTCCCTCCTTAATTTCGTGTCTTTCTTCTTCAAAGGGGAAGAGGTTGTTGATGGGCCCCATTTCTAGTAGGCGGGCTTTGTCTGTTCGGCTGTGAATTTGTGTATTTTCATGCAGAATAACAAAGATCAAACTGTTTCAAAGCTCATCATGTTCCAAACTATATATAAATCAAATCAGTGTACTTCTTACCAGAACTGAATTCATGCTCGTTCATGCACCATTTTCACCTTGACTGTTGGGTATTGGTCATAGGTCTCATTTTAAGGTCTGTTTGGAATACAATTATTTTAAAATATTCTTAGACTATTTTATTATTATTTACAAATAATTTACTACTAGTAATTATTATTTTCATAAATAATTTATTATTATTCATGATTGGTAAAAAAAAAAAAAAGGCAAAAATAAGCTCATAAATTAGTTCTCGTAAAAGTAATATATATAACTCATCACTGTTATATAACTTTTCTTTGGGCCACTGTCCATTCGATTGTCTTATAGTCGGATATAAGGACATTTACCTACTCCCACCTACAGTGGCGATATAGATAGCTCATTCTGTTTCTCACTATTTAATCATTGTCATTGAGCTTAATCTAGATCATGAGATCATTAGGCCGCCTATGACCTGATTGACATAATCCATAAGACTCCAAAATATATGTCTTACCTCCGAAACCCCATCTCGAAATGTATCCAAAAATATCATTAGATCAAATGTCACAATCAAGTAAAAAAAAAAAAGACTTGATAGTTATCAAGTCTTTGAGTATAGTGACGGGAGAAAATGGATATTATTATATCACAATTCAAAACAGGAAATCACAGTTATTATATCACAATTTTATTTGAAAGTTGGTTCATTGCACAATAATCACCACTTATTACATTAACTGATATAAAAAACCGATGCTTTTAAATATGAATATTTTAGTATTTATTAAAATCCGAAAAAGTACTGACTAATTCAATTAGTACAAAACAACCAAATCCACACGGCATACGTAATTAATTGAATAACTTTTGGGTTACGAATTGTGACCTGATCAGCTACAATCTTAATTAATAATTATTGTTGCCAAATAGTAGTCTTAGTTATAAGTTTTAAAAAGATATATTTCCGTACAAACTATTGATAAAAAAGTAGATCCTGCCAATAAATAATAGGTTTTTTTTTTACACATTTTTAAAGTATGATTCATTTTCTTATAAAGATTTTTTCTTATAAAGATTTGTATGAAATTTGTTTATTTAAAATTTGTACAAATCATTTCTCATTTATTTAAAAAAAGAAAAAAAGGTTTTTTTTCTCAACTGTCTCTGCATATAAATGAAGCTAGGGACTAAATACACGAAAGGTAATGAGTTAGGGTGGCTAATGGCCATAGTCTATAAAACAGTAAGTTAGAATGAGCATGTTGCATTTTGATTGACTTACAAATGCATGATGTGTCACAACATAAACCATTCCTGCTGTAGAAGTTAATATGGCTCGGGTTTGCCCCATAGCATATAATGCATTGTTACAAAGTAAATAGTAAGAAAATTGATATGATAATACTACTCATTCTAATGGGAACATAATACACAACTACTTTTCCACTTATATTTAGCAGTTATATATCTCTATTACTTAATCAAATAATTATTTTACAATGTGTAATATTGATCGAAAATGACAAAATATTGAATGAAGATCAATATTCCCCTTTTAACCTAATATTTATTTTTTGAATTCCTTTTTTAACCTAAAACTAAACAGAGCATTTAGATTTGACTTTGGACTTCCCACTGAGAGAAATCCCATAAAACTTCTGGGCCAGAAAAACCTTTCTATTTGTTTCACAAAAACTCTGTTTCATGCATTCAGGGAAATATGTTTGCGAGTTTACCGCAGGGCATCACACAGTTGTGTTGTGTATGTTTGCGAGTTTACCTCAGGGCATCACACAGTCGTGCATTCAGGGAAATATGTTTGCGAGTTTACCTCAGGGCATCACACAGTCTGCCCCAATCTCATCGTGTAGAATGGGCCGAGACACATTGTAGCACCGCTCGTGGCCCAATAATAACCGAACACTGAACAGAGTGTTTAGCTTTAGCACCACTCTCTTCTAGTCTCAACGTCTCGGTACTCTCTGCAAACCCTAGCTCCCGCTGTGCATAGACTGTGTGCCCAACCGAAACCAGACAATCCAAGCGCAGAGAATGGCGGCGAGCGAGCACACAGTGCTGCAGTTCACGCCGTCTTCGGCGAGTTTGTCCGCGAGGGTTCACCCTCTGGTTATCTTCAACATCTGTGATTGCTACGTGAGGCGTCCTGACCAAGCCGAGCGGGTAATCGGTACCCTCCTTGGATCGGTCTCCTCCGACGGCACGGTTGAAATCCGCAACTCCTATGCCGTTCCACACAACGAGTCCTCCGACCAGGTTTTCCTCCCTCCCCATGAGATTTACATCAAATTTGCGTTATTATAATATTTATCTTGGATTTTAAGATTTATATAATTACTGTTTGGTCTGTAAGAAAAAGAAAATCAGAAAGGTAAAATTTGATTATTTGGTACCTGACTTAGGATGATGAATGAATTTGCCGTATTTTATCAGTAGAAGTTTTTATTTTTGGGAAATTTAATTGCGGCTCGTCTTGGCTTTGATTTTATGCCAACTTAGCGTGTCTTAACTATCAAATTAGAAGTGCCAATTCAGTATTTGGTTTTAAAGACCTTGTACAGTATCTTGCTTGTGATACTCACTGATAATGCTCCCACACGGGCGGAATTAGGATTTGGTATTTGGGGGGCGATTGACAAAGTATGTAGTATGAATGAGTATAAGTGATATGTATTTTTTGCACGTGATTATATAAAAAATAATAATCATATGTCATAAAATTGTATATAAAAAATATGTCTATAAATTATCTTATAAGATAATTTTTCTTAAGATTTCTGTAATTTGCTAAAGACCATTACAAAAAGACAAGAAAATGAAATATCAACTTTGGATTTCCCATTCAAATTAAGCTCGACGACAATCTTTTATGAAATAAAATTCATTTATTATCATCTATGAAGTGAAATTTTTGACAATTTCTTTCTTGGCAATTAACATCAGGAATTTGAGAGGATAATTTCAGTAAAAAATTTGAAGGCCCGCGTATTGGGGGGACTAATTTCAGTAAAAATTTTGAAGGCTTAAGAAATATTATACTTATATATATACTATATTAATTTTTTTAAAAATTCCTAGCATGCATGTGGTTCCGCCCCTGCTCTCACACATCAACAAAATTCATGTTTTCTCATGCTCTTTCGGATTTTCCTTAATTTTTTTTTTTTTGAAAAAAAATTGAGTTGCAGGTTGCTTTGGATATCGAGTACCATCACAATATGCTAGCATCGCACCAAAAAGTGAATCCGAAGGAAGTCATTGTTGGATGGTAAATGGCACGTTGCGTTTTTTACTCTTGTAATATTTAGTTGTTGATAATACTAGGAACTATTTTAAAGCTGTGAAATACAGATTAACAAAAGGGGTGCGATAGGAGGTGGATTTTATACGGGGAAATTTGTTTGGTATCAGATCATGTGAACCGTTATCAAAGGTCAAAATGAAGTTCATGTCTTAACAACTTGATATCAACTAAAATGCGGCTACTTTTGAGCTTTAGGTTTCTCGTGTTTTGAAAATGGTCAGGAGCTGACTCCTGCTTGGCTGCCTTTTGGATTAATTTGGGGTTTATGTCAAAGGAGTTTTGATTTGTATGAGCTGGTTGTAATCTTTCTTTGGTACCTTATAAAAGCAATGAATGTATGCAGGTATTCAACTGGTCTTGGCGTCACTGGCGGTAGTGCACTTATCCACGAGTTTTATTCTAGAGAGGTTCCAAACCCTGTTCATCTGACTGTTGACACAGGATTCAGGAATGGACAGGGAACAATCAAAGCATATGTTTCTTTCATTTTGTCTCTTGGAGACCGGCATCTTGCTGCACAATTCCAGGAAATTCCTCTTGATCTTTGTATGATTGAAGCTGAACGAGTTGGATGTAAGAATTCACTTTTAGTTCCACGTTCCTTTTGAAACGATTCATGACAGACTTTAAATAATGGCAGTTGATATCGTAAAGACAAGAACGATCGACAAACTCCCAAACGATTTAGAAGGGATGGAAGCTTCAATGGAAAGGCTATTAGCTCTAATTGATGATGTCTACAAATATGTTGACAATGTTGTGGTACGGTTGCAATATCTTCTCAATTGTTGATCATGTGTCATTTTTTAGTTTGGCACCGGGTGTTGGGGACAAATTCTTGAATAATCTTCGGAGTTTTCAACAAGTGCACCTTGGGTGACTCAATAAAAAATTTCCCCAGTCCAACGGCCCCAAGAGTGGGAATGCGGAGTTTGTTTTGTATGGCTCTCCTCAGGATCACTACACCACCCCTTGAGGTTACTGGTCACCTCCTTTTTGTTTAAGATTATAAATGTTTTTCTTCACAGGATGGCCATGTAGATCCAGATAACAGTATAGGGAGATTTTTATCAGAAACTGTATCGACCCTTCCCAAACTGTCACCATCAGCTTTGGATAAACTTGTAAATAACAGTCTACAGGTAATTGAATATATTAGGTTATTACCTTCATTGAAGTTAGAATTATAGTACATGTACTAACTGACCATTCAACTGATTATCCAATGTGGTTGTTATTCTGATGGTGAATTTAATCCTTTTTTTTTTTTTTTCCCTTGCAGGACAATTTGCTCTTGCTCTATTTGTCAAGCATCACCAGGACGCAGCTCAGCTTAGCCGAAAAGTTGAACACAGCTGCTCAGATTTTGTAATGCTAATCTGTTGGAAGGAACCCGTGTGCCAAGAAAATTCAATTTACAAGTGTTCCGTCCGTGGACCGTGATCTATGGCAACTTTGAAGAGGCTGATTTTTTATTCGGAGAGAGTCATGATATGCTTGCATGATTTTGAATAGGCGGGGATCATCGATTTGAGGAAAGAAGAGTGCTTTGAGGTGGTTGAATTATTTCTGGAGCAAATTTTTTTAGTCGAGATCAAGTACTATATATTGTTTCTCCTCTGGACTCTGGTATAAGAATGCTCCCGAGATTTTCTTTAATTTTTTTTTTTTTTGGTTTTTTAAATAGTAGTTAAGTTTCTTAGATTGTTAAATGTGGGACTATTTCCACCAAACCGCTCAAATCTATGATTCTATCGTACATGTACAATTGATTCCAGCAGATAACGAGAGACCTAGTCATGCGTTCTTTTATTTTTATTTTTACTTTGTAAGGAAGCATTCATATATTTTAGCAAAAGCGGTACAATTGATATGTTTTCGTAGTTGCTAGGCAATTCTGGGTAAGGAAAATGACAGATATATAATTATTTTTATAATTATATTATAAACTAGAAGTATTCTTATAAAATAATTTATAAAAATATCATAGTATATACTATAAATTTAGTTATAAGTGTAACTGTACATTAATATGTACATCAATCTAATGTAATTGATTAAAAAATAGATCTTATTAAAAATAGTATTAATTTAAATTTTAAATATGATAAAATTAATATTAATATATAAATTAATACATGATTTTATTTACACGTAATAAAACCATAAATCTTTTTATCTTCAAACATGAATATGTATAGGATAGGTACAGATCGTCTCAATGGTTTCATGAAAAGTAGGCGGTCTAAACATTATTGCATGGTCAATTTGGTAATTATGTGTCCTTCGAAATTATTTTAGGAGAGGTTCAGCAAGTTAGAGATCTGATTGATGATTCCTTATTCGGTCTATCTAAAAGCAATACCTGAATCGGTCGATGACTACATTATTTAAGGTGAGGATCGACCAGGAATCGAAGAAAATTGTTGTCATCGGAAGATAATGGGACCGGATTGAATAGAAATAAGTGTCCATCACTGACGAAACTGATAGAAACTACTCATTATCTTAAAACTGTGTGATAACGGGACCGGATTCGCACTGCTATATATAAAACTGTCGATATATATTACACTAATAATGCACTTTCCGGTTGGGGCGGGGCCTAATAAGGGAATAAAATACACTCGTCTACGTAGTTCTTTTTAAACGTACCATTAAATAATGATATAACATGTGCGGGAATTCAAATTTATTTACATTTAAATGAATAATTTCATGTTTTGCCCACACTTGGGGTCATTCTACTGATTCTGATTGGGAGTTCGTTAGCATTGATGCTTCATAAATTCCCCATGATCATGCTGTCATTGGATGGATGGGACGATGATAAATGCCTTTGCCTTTTTGTCCGGACGGAGGAAGTGGAAACTTTAACTCCTGTTAATGTACTAGTAGACAAACGTGGTGGAGACTGATGAAAAGTTGCAGAAGACAAGAAATATGGGGCGGCCTAGATTTCACGCGTGCCCGGTTTGCAGCCTAGACTTCTCGAATCTCACTGAATAACATTTTCCTCGTTCTTCCCTGTCGGAACCCCAGCTCTCTCTCTCTCTCTCTCTCTGAACGTTAAGAAAATGTAAAGTTGCACTAAGATGATACGTCGACAACCAGTAAGGACAGGCAAGCACGACAGTACCATATCTTTTGAAAAATATTCTAATGATAAAAAGATTAACAGCTCTCTCCCTCTCGACCTAGCTCCTATTGGTTTTTTTTTTTCCCTAAGGAATTTTCTTTTGAGTTTATTTAAAATATCACAAAAGAAAATAATTCGGGGATGGAGTTTTAATTGATAATTCTTTTCAGATTATCATATATATGATAAATAATCGGTTAAAATAAAAAAACACAGGAACCTCAGTTTCCGGAGCCTCCTCTATGAGGCTGAGGTAGCACCAAATGAGTGTGAATAGACAGACAAATTATTATATTATTATAAAGCGATACGGATAATAAGGAAATTCACAAACAGATGCTGCGTTGTTGAATTGGGTAGACGGCCACCTGCAAAATAATTTTAGAATTGGGTTTATTTTATTGAGACAAAGCCGAAGCGTCGTGCCAAAGTACAAACAGACAAATTTCACGCCCGTGAATAAGAAGCCCTCGGGAATTGTAGAAATTGTGCGCACAACGATTTCCCGCTGTACTTTATTTTCTCAAGTACGTATAAAGTGGAACCCCATATCTTTGATTCTTTATGATAAGTTATTTTTTCGATATATCAATCAGTATTTTCTTCTAATACGTGCAATTTCTTGTAATAATTACATGAGTACTCGACGAAGTTTTATGACAATTGATATAAACACAACCAATGTTTTTTTCCATGTTGTCAGATTAAATTCTCCTCTTTTAACTTTTATCAGTTTTTGGATTATTAATAAATAAATCTCATACAAATTTTTGTATTATTGGAAGCTTATATTAGCATTATTTTAAATGAGTATGAAAATATATTCTTTTGCTACAAATAAATCGAAGTGTCAACATATCACTTGTAATGAAACTTATTATAACTTTAAAAAAATTTAAAAACTAATAATTTTTAACGATGTAGGCGTTACATGTTAACATAATTAAGTTTGGAAGAGAATCTTAAAATTTTAAATTATAATTTTCATAATCTAACATATCAACTACGTATGTATAATATCCCATGCATGCACCGGTTTCCAAATAAAACATTTTCTTTAACGACACTTAATAAAACAAAAAACCTTCTACGCACACCACTTTATATTTTATTTAACTCTAGCTATATATGATAGTTTTGAGTACTGACATATCAATTAAACTATAGCCTAATTTCATATGAAAATATCACAAGTTTCCGAATGTTCGTATTTCAAATCCCGCATAAGGTATTGCAAGTGCGATGAATTTGCAATCTCCAAGAGTACCCTACCTCACCATTCTCAAAAACTTTATTCAAAACTAAATTCTTCCTTAATTAAGGGACAAGCTGGTTGAAATAGAATATACTTGCCATGCACTTTCATTCAGATCACTTCACCTAGCTAGCTAGTGATCATGACCTATATATAATCAAAATAATATATATATATATATCCTTAATTATAAATATTTTAGGTTCCCAAAATTTTATCTAAACAAATTTAAGAAGTTGCCTAATTTTTGAACCAAAAGATGACTTAAAAAAATGCATGTGGTTGGCCTAATTAGACAGGAGCCACATGACATGAGAAAAGCCGAGTTGCTCCCCGGCCCTTTCGTTGCTCATGAGTTGTCTATCCCAAATCTCTATTTGGTGGCTTTTAATTGTTGTCTATTAGTTTATGTTCCCATATTCTTAAAAGAAGGTTTAACCCAACCTTTAAATTTTTGACTGAGCTGTACCCATGGTCAATCAAAATGAGTATCTCTGTCAGTCTGTCGTGATCACAACCGTCCAACCCAAATCGGACAGTGTGGAACTTTGACTTTCACTTGCATCAATCTCTTTTAGGCTAACATCCACTTAAGATATTATATGAAATTTGAACAATTCTATATGATCTTTAGCAGACACACACTTGTTTAAAAACAAAGCTTGGATTACTCGGATGTCTTGGTGGGGTTGGACTAACTAGATTAGTCTACTCATGACCATCATTTTTTTATACATATTGAGTCATATATAATAGAAGCAAGTGCAAACTTTACTGAAAAACACAAAACAACCCTATCTACATATACACAAATTTATATGTATGAACTCAAGGCCGAGTTCACAGATTTTAATATACGACAAATAATTTAATCATAACTAGTGAAACTTACATATTGTCTGCTCGCAGACCGAAACGTTCAACAGTGGCAGCTTTTACGCTTGTCTCTCTATTTCTATCACTCAGCACAAAAATCCGGGAAAACACACGGAAAAAATCCGAACAATACAATCTCATATTCCCTAAAATCAAAGCAAACTGGAATAAACAAAGGGTAAATTCAGCTATATATTCATTGATCTCTGATATAATAACAAAAGAAAACAAACCACAAAGGAAGTTTCAAATAAATTATTCATACATGGTATTATATATGCACACGAAGTACTCGCTTCTTTTCAGTTCAGAAGCTGATCAGAGCGAAAGTTTAGATCAGACAGAACTGCTTAAAAGCATTTGAAGCTGAGAGATGGAGGAGGCCGGAATGTCAGCCTTTTGCGTTAAAGCAGGAAGTGTTCGTGGTGGTGGTGGTGGTAATGGAAGTACTGGAACCAAGTGTGGGCGTTGGAATCCGACCGCTGAACAGGTTAAAGTTCTGACTGATCTGTTCAGGTCCGGACTTCGAACCCCGAGCACTGATCAAATTCAGAAGATATCCACTCAGCTTAGCTTTTATGGAAAGATTGAGAGTAAGAACGTCTTTTACTGGTTCCAGAACCATAAGGCTAGGGAAAGACAGAAGCGGCGTAGAGTATCCATCGATGAAAAGGATTTGATCCTCCAGGACGAGAAGATTTCATCTGCAAAACGTAGGTTTAAGGATCTAGGAATACGAAGTTTTTATATCTGTCAAAATAAGCTTCTTTTCTTCACTCATTGTTTTGAAGAAAACAAACTCCATCAGCAATTACTCCTTTTAAGTCTATATGATCGGACTATTGTATATATGCACCAGGACTGTCTAACTTGTGCTTATGTTTAATTTACTCATCTTGTTCCACTATATTTCGCAGATTTCACCGACATGAATCGGTATTCCGAGCCCGAAAGAGTGATTGAGACCCTCCAACTTTTCCCATTAAATTCTTTCGATCCTGAATCCGAGAAGCTGAGACTACATGCAAATGATTACAAGGAGATTACAGGCTTTTCTTACAAGATTGGGACAGAAATGGAGCACTCACCATTGGATCTGCGTTTAAGTTTTCTGTAAACAAGCTTCGAATCTTTGCATGTGGGGGGGAAAGAAAAATGTTGTCTTGGAATCATTGGTGTATTTCCGAGGAAATATTTAGGTTTAGAAAGAAGGGGGAAAGAAGTGGATAAACGGTCAAAAGTTGTAGCTGAAAATTTTACGTAGCAATAGATTCTTCTCTTTTTTAAATTCATTCAATGCTTCGACATTCTTCTCTGCATGCTCGTAAAACATTGTTTTATCTCTCTGTGCTTACTCTGTTGGATTTTTGTACGCTCGGAAATTGGAGTTTTCCTCTCGTCATTTGAAAAGTGTTGTCGGGGTGCATAAACATGATAATGGTAGAAACGGATCGTAGAGCGGGGCTGCTACCAATTAATAAAGTTTGAATTTTTATTATGAGTTTGCCAACCGTAGGTCAACACTGAGATCAGATCACCACACGTTAATGTTTGAATCTAGCTTTATCCGTTATAACTAGATGTCTATCTCCCTACCCTCTTCGAAGACGTTATTAAATTCCTCGATCAATCTTAATTATAAGGACAGTACTGTACATGTTTCTTAGTTTCATAGACAATACTTGAAACGTGGTGTGCATTGTACGAACTACGTCTGCTATGAGCTTCAGTAATGTCAGATAACTAGACACACGTGATCATGCGGCCAGTTCGATTTTAATTTTAATTCGCGGAGAGGACACATATCAGGATGCACCACCGACGACAGCGTACTATCATCGTGTGAATTTGACTTTTAACCACGTGGTCTCGACTTGACTTGATGATTAAAATTCATAGCATTATGCTCACATTATTAAAAAACGGTGATTATATAAGAATTTGAATAAAATTAGAAGAAATCCTTCTCTTCATGCCCAAATTGTTATGTCTCGGCTGACCTCTAATAGTGATTTAAGTTTAATCTCAGGCCTTCTATTTGAGTCGGTCTGACTTTCCCCGAAAAAAAAAAAAAAAAAAAAAATCCAACCAAACTTTTTCTCTAACAGGCCCATGCTTAAAGCCAGGTTAGGGCTCTAATCCAGGACTCGGGCTTATAAAAGGCCAGCCCATGTTTTAGGCCCAACTAATAACCCGTTCGGAGTTCTTAATGTTTGAAGTCTTCTTTGAGGGAGAAAGAGCAACCGACAAGGCAATCAAAATCAATTTATACGGCGAGTGCTGCAGGGGTTTCCTGGGGAAGAAGCAAGCTGTGAAAATCGAAATCGAAGCGGAATGGATGTGATAAAGACACAGCAAATAGCGGCGAGACCCATCGAGAAGGTGATAGTACATCCTCTGGTACTGCTCAGCATCGTCGACAACTACAACAGGGTCGCCAAGGACACTCGCAAACGCGTAGTTGGAGTTTTGCTTGGTTCCACCTTTAAAGGCACCGTAGATGTCTCTAACAGCTATGCAGGCAGGTTCCTCTATAATACCTGCTTCTTATTCAATTTCCTTGGATCTGGAGATTTTCAAATTCGTATATTTCAAGTCTATGGAAAATAATGGCTATAATTACTGCTGCTTAGATTGTCTTCTTTTCTGAACCTTTTGCTAATGTAAATTTTTATTCACAGTACCATTTGAAGAAGATGAAAAGGATCCAAGCATCTGGTTTCTTGACCACAACTACCACGAATCAATGTTTTCCATGTTCAAGAGAATAAATGGTATTGCTTCTAATCTAAATTTTCGGTCCCGTTATTTCAGATGTCCAGTAGTTTTTTTTACTCAGTAAATAAGGATCTTATTGATGAGGAATAGGCATACCCTAAGTAGTATGTTAAAAGTTTATTATTTTTCACAGCCAAGGAGCATGTTGTAGGATGGTATAGCACTGGTCCAAAGCTGCGGGAAAATGACCTGGATGTTCATGGATTGTTTAACGAGTAAGATTACCAAATTGTAATTTCCCGAGTAATTTTACATTTTTGTTCGAGTTTCTCAGCATTTTTATTTGCATTTTATTCGTCTTTCCCTTTACGTTTTTATGCCCTAACTTTTGCATTTTCTTCATTTTCTTTCCCCTTTACCTTTTATGCCCTTACCAATTTTCAATGCGCCTCATCATTTGATCTTCCTAGAAGGTTGCAGAGCTACTAATTGTCGATTTTCCTTTTGAATTGTTGGATGGTTCGTGCACAAATTAATATAGAGAATGCTTATTGGGGAGATTTCGAGACTTGTTTTTCCAATATTTGTAGCTTTGGGATAAGGCAATTGTATTAGAGGGGGCTAATTTTAATGACTTGTATGCTATTTTTTTGTTCGTAGGCTGTAATTAGGTATTTATCTCTTGAATACTACTTGTGTACTTGGGCTATGCCTAATTTTGAGGATCAATAAATTTTCTTATTAGAAAAAACAAATTATATGGTTCACAACTACTTAGAAGAATTTATTACCCTTAATTGCATGTAGATCACTAGTTGATATTTTCATCGCTTGATAATTGAATCTTGGATATATGAATTTCTGTGCTCTTTCTTCCTCTGATTTTCTCCATGTAGCATCTTCATCTTAGAAAATTGAGCTTCTATATCCCCTTTTTTCCTCCTAACATGCATTTTAAGTGCCATGCCGGGGTGATGGGCGCCCCACAGTCATGCATTCGAGCAAGAGCCTTTGCCTTTCTTTGCTGTGTAAATAGTTATATTTTTCCATAGGTTTTCTTCCTCCATCCCGCATTAATGACAGTTTCTTGTATGGCAGCTATGTTCCGAATCCTGTCCTGGTCATAATTGATGTCCAACCCAAGGAACTGGGAATACCAACAAAAGCCTACTATGCTGTTGAAGAAGTTAAAGAGGTAGACCACAACTTATATTTTCTAGGTCTTGTCATATTATTATATTACTTATAGAAAAATGTCGTCATATTAGCACAGCTCTAGTATACCTGTTTCCTTTAATGGCTAAAGCAACTTTTGTTTAAGACTCGATTCATATTTTCTACGACAATGATTTGAGAGTTTTATATGTTTACAGAACGCCACACAGAAAAGCCAGAAAGTGTTTGTGCATGTGCCTTCAGAAATTGCTGCCCATGAAGTTGAGGAAATTGGTATTGTCATTAAACATAAAGCCGAGCTGCATTTATTTTTGCTGCTTTGATTTTATTTAGTAAATTATGAAGAAAAAAAGCTTTTTTTTTTTTTTTTAATTTAAATTTTATTAACACATTTTACCCGCCCCTGTCATAGGAGTGGAACACCTGCTTAGGGATGTGAAAGATACCACCATTAGCACCCTTGCAACAGAGGTTTTATCTTGACTCTGTATCTTTCTGTTGTGTTTATGTGTGTGCACTTTTTATGTCTCTGTTTTTTTCCTTTTTTTTCCCATTTCCTTTTTATAACCCTGTGGGGGTGTGGTGGGCAGGGGACAAAATCTTAGCATCTTTTGTTTTGTGCAGGTGACCGGGAAGCTAGCAGCACTGAAGGGTTTGGATGCCAGGCTCAGAGAGATACAGGGTTATCTTGACCTTGTTATTGATGGAAAGATCCCATTAAACCATGAGATTCTTTACCATTTACAGGTTCGTTCCTAGTTTCCTGACAGATAGGCTTGATCTAGGACTTGTTTGATCAACACGTACTCTAAATAGTGTTTGAATATATTAACAAAATCCTTCAGCAGAAAAATGGGTAAGCCAAATGGCTCCTTCCCCTTCTGTTAGTGCAGGATGGAGGGTGTAAAGTCATGGTGAAACTTTTAATTTTTTCTAATGACGTGAAACCTCACAAGGCACGGCCTTGGCCCTTTGAACTCCCCCACTAGGGAGTAAACCATATCGAAGACTTCACTTGTCAAAACTGTATATGGTATTTATAGTTCAACACTCTTTACGTTCATTCAGGGCCATAACTGCTGCTACTTAAAAAGGATGGGGGGGCTATAACTGCTGCTGTGACATGAGGCAACTCTGTTGAGTGATTTAGTGTTCTTCCATTTTTGTCCATGTGCACTCATGTGCCTTGCGTATATGGATTGTGCTTTTTGAATATTTAGCTTTTACAATATGATATTGATGTTTTCAAAAGTGATAAAGCATGAACCGGGGGTTCTTGCTTTTTTCTTGACATATTTACTTTGTCCACTTTTCTTCTGTTGCCGATGCATTGATAATTGGGTGAATCAGCATGTCTTTTAGTTCAATGATCTTTATTCAGAATTTTTATATTGTGTTTTTTTTAGTTACCATTTCACATTTCCTTATGGTTCTCGTGTGCTTTATGCTATATATTGGCAACATATGTTCATCTTGAGTACCATAGGATTGACTTAAACTAATCCCCTATAACTTATTTAGGAATTTGTGGCCGGCTGCTTCTAAGTTTGATCCTCTGAATTTGTATCTGCCCTTACCACAATTCATTATTCGCCCTACATTTTTACTGGTCACCGGCAATGAAATTTACCAATGAAATTATTTTGATCGTTTGCATATTTTATGATTTTCTGTTGCAGTGACTGATGATCTTTTGTCTGTATCTTTTCAAAATACTTGTAGGATGTGTTCAATCTACTGCCGAATCTCAATGTGGCTGAGTTGATCAAGGGTTTTTCAGGTTAACTTACACTTTCCTGTTTAATTCGCTGGGTGCTTTTTTTAATCAAGATTTTCCGTAATGAAAATTAAAGATACAAAAGGAGGGGATCAATGCATCAAAGAAAAATAAAATGAAAGTGGAACAAGAGCAAATATTTGGTCCGATCCCATGTTTTCTTGATTAACTGTTTGGTGGAGTGCTGCGTTTTTCATTTTTATCTTTAGATTGTTGAGTGATGCCCTTAATGTGCAGTGAAAACGAATGATATGATGTTGGTAATATATCTCTCTTCCCTTATACGAAGCGTGATCGCTCTCCACAACCTGATCAACAACAAGGCAAGATACACTTCCTAAGTCTAATATTAGAATTTAAAACATTATTTTAATATTAGCATCTCTTGTACCAAAATCTTGATTATATGCCCTGATGGCTTAAACTTATCTTGTATGATTTCAGATCCTCAATAAAGAACACGAGAAAGCAGAAGACTCAAAGCCAGTTGCCGTACCAGCTACAGCTGGAAGCTAGAAATGTAGATCTCATCGGGCTTGGATTTTTGGGGGGGATTTATTGTTTATTTCTGAGTACTGAATGAATTTTAAAATCTGAGTCTTGGTGACTTTTGCTGGCCAGCTTGGGGTACACGTGGACATTTATCTAGTTTGGTCGATCCTTGGGTTTACTTGGGTCCGGATGAGCCAGTGTATCCTGTGTACTTTATGCCGGTCTTAATTCGCAGCTTGATAACAAGAAATATTATTGGGAGCAGCCCCTGTTTGGGATCAGCCGATGCACACCATACGTGGCAGTGGCTTAATGACGAAAATCTCCTTAGCTTTTCGATTCCCTCCCTTTGGATTTTCACATTTGACTTTTAGATACAGAATTAGGGTTCGAGCTCGTCGCCTCCTCTCTACTGATCGTATCCCCCCTCTCTCCCGATCGTCGTTCAGTGCACTCTCTCCCTCTCCCCCTCGTCCTTGTCGTTCTTATCATCTCCAAACCATGAGGAGAGGAGAGGTCGAAGAGAGAAAAATCTTAATGAGAGAGAGAGCTTGAGGAGAGAGCGAGGTCGTATAGAGAGAGAGGGATTTGCTGAGAGAGAGAGTTTGATGAGAGAGATCTGATGAGAGAGAGAGGTCGGAGAGAGAGAGCTTGAGGAGAGAGAGAGGTCAAAGAGAGAGAAAAAACTTGAGAGAGAGAGCTTGAGGAGAGAGACAGAGGGGTCGAAGAGAGAGAAAAAGCTTGAGGAGAGAGAGACGTAGATGAGAGAGAGGAGTCTAACAATTTAAAGAAATAAAAAATACAAAGTGTGTAAAGTGTGCATCCGCACAGTTGCCGTACCAGCTACAGTTGGAAGCTAGAAATGTAGATCTCATCGGGCTTGGATTTTTGGGGGGGATTTATTGTTTATTTCTGAGTACTGAATGAATTTTAAAATCTGAGTCTTGGTGACTTTTGCAGGCCAGCTTGGGGTACACGTGGACATTTATCTAGTTTGGTCGGTCCTTGGGTTTACTCGGGTCCGGATGAGCCAGTGTATCCTGTGTACTTTATGCCAGTCTTAATTCGCAGCTTGATGACAAGAAATATTATTGGGAGCAGCCCCTGTTTGGGATCGGCCGATGCACACCATACGTGGCAGTGGCTTAATGACGAAAATCTCCTTAGCTTTTCGATTCCCTCCCTTTGGATTTTCACATTTGACTTTTAGATACAGAATTAGGGTTCGAGCTCGTCGCCTCCTCTCTACTGATCGTATCCCCCCTCTCTCCCGATCGTCGTTCAGTGCACTCTCCCCCTCTTCCTCGTCGTGCTTATCATCTCCAAACCATGAGGAGAGAGAGAGAGAGAGGTTGAAGAGAGAAAAATCTTAATGAGAGAGAGAGCTTGAGGAGAGAGCGAGGTCGCATAGAGAGAGAGAGAGAGAGAGAGAGAGGGATTTGCTGAGAGAGATCTGATGAGAGAGAGGTTGGAGAGAGAGAGCTTGAGGAGAGAGAGGTCAAAGAGAAAAAAAACTTGATGAGAGAGAGAGCTTGAGGAGAGAGATAGAGGGGTCGAAGAGAGAGAAAAAACTTGATGAGAGAGACAGAGGGGTCGAAGAGAGAGAAAAAGCTTGAGGAGAGAGAGACGTAGATGAGAGAGAGGAGTCTAACAATTAAAAGAAATAAAAAATACAAAGTGTGTAAAGTGTGCATCCGCACAGTTGCCGTACTAGCTACAGCTGGAAGCTAGAAATGTAGATCTCATCGGGCTTGGATTTTTGGGGGGGATTTATTGTTTATTTCTGAGTACTGAATGAATTTTAAAATCTGAGTCTTGGTGACTTTTGCAGGCCAGCTTGGGGTACACGTGGACATTTATCTAGTTTGGTTGGTCCTTGGGTTTACTCGGGTCCCGATGAGCCAATGTATCTTGTGTACTTTATGCCGGTCTTAATTCGCAGCTTGATGACAAGAAATATTATTGGGAGCAGCCCCTGTTTGGGATCAGCCGATGCACACCATACGTGGCAGTGGCTTAATGACGAAAATCTCCTTAGCTTTTCGATTCCCTCCCTTTGGATTTTCACATTTGACTTTTAGATACAGAATTAGGGTTCGAGCTCGTCGCCTCCTCTCTACTGATCGTATCCCCCCTCTCTCCCGATCATCGTTCAGTGCACTCTCCCCCTCTCCCCCTCGTCCTCGTCGTGCTTATCATCTCCAAACCATGATGAGAGAGAGAGGTCGAAGAGAGAAAAATCTTAATGAGAGAGAGAGCTTGAGGAGAGAGCGAGGTCGCATAGAGAGAGAGGGATTTGCTGAGAGAGAAAGTTTGATGAGAGAGATCTGATGAGAGAGAGAGGTCAGAGAGAGAGAGCTTGAGGAGAGAGAGAGGTCAAAGAGAGAAAAAATTTGATGAGAGAGAGAGCTTGAGGAGAGAGAGAGGGGTCGAAGAGAGAGAAAAAGCTTAAGGAGAGAGAGACGTAGATGAGAGAGAGGAGTCTAATAATTAAAAGAAATAAAAAATACAAAGTGTGTAAAGTGTGCATCCGCACAGTTGTCGTACCAGCTACAGCTGGAAGCTAGAAATGTAGATCTCATCGGGCTTGGATTTTTGGGGGGGATTTATTGTTTATTTCTGAGTACTGAATGAATTTTAAAATCTGAGTCTTGGTGACTTTTGCTGGCTAGCTTGGGGTACACGTGGACATTTATCTAGTTTGGTCGGTCCTTGGGTTTACTCGAGTCCCGATGAGCCAGTGTATCCTGTGTACTTTATGCCGGTCTTAATTCGCAGCTTGATGACAAAGATGTTCATTGATTGGACATTCAAATGCGATTTCGTATAAAGTGCCTCTCCTTCCATTTCATTCGACCTCGACTCTCATGTCATTAGAGAAATAGGATTGTTATATTCATAAATAGATTTCCATAAATATTATGAGACAAATATTGTCTGTTAGCAAACAGATGTCCTGAATAAGAAAATTTTTACCTGTAAGTCGGTGTTACATTCTATGTCGTTGACATGACAACACTATAAGAGAAATTTAAAATTTAAATATTCTACAAATCAAGTTTTGTCTCTCAACAACAGCATGGAGGGGTGTGCTTACAAGTGAAGATTCGCTTCCCTCTCAATTCCATAGGTATTCACCCCAGAACCCCTCCCAACGTTGTTACTTACCTTAACACCATCTTTCAGAGACTCCACTGCTTTTATCGCTAGTTGGCAACCTGTTAGGCGATTACACCTTGTTGACTTGTTGCCTACTCGGCATGGAGATTGCGTTTTAACAGGATTTTTACACAAATTTTGCACAACTCTTAGATAAAACATTATTATTTTTTAAATTCAAGCCCACCAAAGTTAAAATCAAATTTAAATAAAATCAAAATATAACTATTATAACTATTTGATTTTAGAGTTGTTTAAATTCAATCCATATAATTTTTGTTTGATGGTTATGTCGCCATAATCAAAAGCTCGCATGTAGTATATATTCCGTTGGATTAGAAGGACCGCATAGCTAGCAAGGTTATGCCATGATGCCAGTTATAATACCTATTACAATAGATAAGGTTAGAATCTATATCACTATCTTACTACCATCTCATTTTACTGTTGGCAAAGTTTAATCCAAGAGTTAGCTACTAAGAGTGAGATGGCGATTGGACAGTGAATATTAATTGATGCTAGAGATTTTTGCACAGAAGCTCCGCCTAAAATTGAAACTATTATCAATCAGCAAGATAAATATAACATAAGATGCTTCATACATGAGTTTTTACTTGCAAAAGATAAAACATATATCTCAATAAGATTGTTCTAAAAAATAACAATTGCCCCAAAAAAACTGAACCTAGAGTCACCTATTCTTTCTTTTTTGACAAGAAAATAAAAAAAACAACAATATCCTCGTCGGGCTAATTTTTATCTCTCGAGTTAGAAACCTATTTGCTTGATTTTTTTTAATTCGATGACATAAGATTTTTTAAGCTCTGATGGGTCATTTCCAGTCATTCTTCTTCATTGTAATCAGCTCGAACCGATTGCTCGAACTCAGCATCCATGACGACTCCATCCATAACATGGACAACAATCTCTCCCTTTCTAAGATCTACCCTTTCTGACCGAATCCTGTTAACAACTAGCATCCCATCTGTATCTTTTGAAATGTACAACGTAAACCCAGAAATTGAATCATAAGAGACCTCCCTGTCAAATGGTACCGTAACCGATGAAAGAGTCCGCGGAACAGCTGAGAAACCCAATATCCGAGAAACTATAGCATACGTATCATTCATCTTCTCCCCCACCATACTATCATTCATCCGTAGTCTCAAATCACGCTCGAAAGCTTTTTGGGAAGGGACAAAGACAGTAAAAGCAAGATCCTCAGGCAACATCTCCATCATCATCTCCCCAAATCTCCCTATAATCTTCTCACTCTCGGGAAGTTTTCCCGATTTCTTAGCTCGGTACAACCCAACTGCCCCACTTTCAACTGGTACTTCAGGAATCCGAAGCATCGATATAATAACAACAAAAAGGCAACAGATAGAGACAACAACGCACACGAAAGCGATTGAATTCTTCAAAAGATACCCCCTCTTCATCTTCTTTGACAGTTCCATAACTTGCAGTTATTTATCTTGAGCATGACTTAATTTATACGCTCAGATTAATATTCAAGTTTGAAGAGGTATCGCATTCTTGATCAAACTCCAACCATTAACAGCATGCAAAACCCCCCTAACAAAACAGAAACAACTTACCTCCACGATTTCAAATTGTTGATTGTCAACTAAACATCACAACTACCCATATCATAAGAAACCAAAACGAATCCAAAGCTTAGGACTAAATCAATGGTCAACATAATTTAAAGATCAAAGTAAGACGGGAAGGGCTGTTACCAGGGGAGATATTGTGTTGACTGATGAGAGAGGATGGAGGGGAGATCCGTAACTTCGTTTTTTCCCGGCATAGATCTGCGTCGCCTTCGTCGTTGTCGACCCTCTCACCGTCAAAATCCCAAATCCCCAAGCCTTTGGATTTAGATTTAAGAGGCTGGCACCGGACGGCTTGAAATTGGGTCAGTTGGCCCAATCTAGATATGGTTCGGCTGTCTATTGTGTACGTAATCGTTTCAGGCCTTGTTGTGGAAATTGGATTTTTTCAGAAGAAATTTTGGGGTAGCACGTCTTACCAAAACCGAAGTCGTACAAAATCTTATACTTTCCTATCGTTTAAAAAAAAAAAAAAAATTGTATTTGAACAAATTATATATTTTAAAAATAATTTTAGATAAATATCTTTTTAATTAATGATAGCCTCAAATAATTAACATAAATAATTTGTGAAAAACAAGTATGTCATGGGATAAGAATTCCAAGCAAGATTATCACTCGTGGGACAGGTTTTCTTCAATTTTAAGAGTAATTAAAGAGGACCGAATCTTATAAATTCAGTTATGAGACAAAAAACAGAAAAAGACAAGAAAGTACAGAACATTAATAAGAAACTAAATTTATGTCACAAAATAAACAAGCAAACAAAACGCTCCAGGTAGTTCCCACACCTCATCCTTCCAGAATACTCTACTTGACCCATCAATCACATTTTTTACGCTTTTGATTGTTTCGTATCCCCACAAAACTCTTTTTTTCCCCCTAACGACATGAGACGAGACCCATATATTTGCATTTTTCAAAGTTGACATGATTTTGTCATATTCAGAGCATATATCATGAAGCATGCCAAGCCAAGCCAAAACCATCTTTGGTTTTTTTCCCTCTTTTTTATTTAAGATTTAAAAGGACACATGCTGCATGAACTCTGAATCCGACTCGAGCGCCGCCATCGTATCCGCCGCCAAAACAACCTCAAGATCAACGCTTCCACCACCTTCTCTCCCCGGAAACGCCGATATCTTCCCGTCAAATTTGTTGGCCCTACCGCTCCGAACCGCCAAAGGCCGGCCCCACCCGAAATTGATGTCGTACATCGGAAATCTCGCGGAGCTACCCATCGTGATTGATGCACCATCAAAGTTCCCTAGCGGGAAACACTTCGGATCGTTCTCCCAATTCTCTACGTAGCGGCGCACCATAGAGTCGTCGTGGGCTATCACATTCTTGTTGAGTTGCTCTGCGCACCAGCGCAGATCCCGAGATAACACGTCACCTGCTGACGCAATAGTCGGACTGCTTTGAATTGCATTCCCAAAGTAGTACGGATCCAGCTTCGGCTCGAGCCTGTGACGGCAATTCACTGCCATTCTGAATGTCGTCGCCTTGTTAGAGGGCAATTTCCTCGCACGCGTCACCGCACGCCAGAGAAGTGCAGAGAGTGACTGAAACGATGAAATTTCCATGGTTTTGTTTTTGTTCGACTCCTTGTCGTTTCTCGATCTCGACATGGCGTTCTTGAACCAGTTTTCTAGAATCGTCGTCACCTTGCCGCTATTATTATTTAGGAAAGGGTCGTTGCTCTGCTTTCCCAATTGCTCTACTGCGTCGACATCGACGTTATCGATCCATTTCCGATTGTTGGTCCTTGCTTTCAGCTTCAGAAGTGCTTCTCTGCTGAAGCTGAAAATTCTTTCACGTAACGGCTCGTTGATGGAGAAGGTGACCTTTGGACCACCCTCTGGTAATCTCAGCACCGCCGACGAAATCAATGGCGAGCTGCGGCTGAAGTCCGCTTGCTTCGAGACCCTCCTCATCCCACGAGACAACTCAGCGAAGGTGTTGAAGAAATTCCAAAACGACGTGCCATCGGTGACCGTGTGGTTCATAGCGCAACCGATGAAAACGCCATCAGCGAGCTCCGTGACCTGCACAGCCAATAGGGGCTTGAAATGGCCTTCGTAGCTCACGGTTCGGTCAAAAGCGAAGAACTCCTTAATGCAGTCAGGCACATGGGTCGGAGCCAAGAGGTCACGAACGGACAAACTAGTAGCGGTGGCATGGATAAAGTCGACCCCGGCGTCGTTGCACGTGATATACACGTAGCCATCGGAGTCTGTCCTCAATCGACCAGCGAGAGGCGGGAAGTGAGAGAGAGTTTGAGAGAGACTCAGTTTGAGGAGAGAGATAAGGGAATCAATGGGGATAGGAGGGCGGGTGAAGAGGCCACCCTTCTGGATGTAGTGGACAGAGAGCATGGGAAGGTCTGAGACGGAGAGCATGAGGTCTCCGAGCGTGGACTTTTGGTCCGGAGACACGGTGCATTTGGATATTAGAGTAGGAGAAGAGAGACCTGTAGAGCAAAGCATTTTCAGAATGGGGTACGTAAGTTTTTTGGGGAATTTTTCTGAGAATGTGGGTATTTATATATGATTAATAGATCGAGAAGAATGCGCCTACCTCTGGTTCTCGCTCGCTGGGTGTAATTGCGAGTGAGGAGTGAGGAAGGAGGGAGGAGTTGGGAGGGGTATATATAGGGGCCAAGGGGAGGTTTCGTTCATGCACTTACCGATCGAGGGGGGGCTATACTATTTTCCTTCATTCTATTTTATTAATTGTCTTTATTTTCCTTGTAATATTCTTTGGTGTTGGGTTGTAATCCGGTACCTCGATTCTGAATTTTTCTTGATGGTCGCTATTCGTAGGCTATGATAATTGGAACCACGTGACCCTGTGCTTCTGTACGCAAAGGTATGGTTTTTTTTATTTATTTTGTGTATATATACACATTGTTTAAAATTGGCCGGAAGTTAATTATTTCTTTTGTGCATCGGAGTACTATATATATATATATAACGTTAAGTATGAATAGCTGTGAATAAAATAAGCCGCAAACACTATAAGAAAGCCGTGATCATATATATTACTTACGAAATGAGCTCACCTACTTCAATTCATATGTATTACTTACGAAAGCCATGATCATGATGTGGAAGATAGACATGATTAACTCCAGAAGATGCATGGATATTTTGTCCCCAAATGGCATGCAATAAGAAGTCATATTTGTAAGATATTATATATTGATTATAACGATAAATAGCGAATGGATGATGAATTATACGTATTAATATTAATTCTAATTAATAATGTATACGTATTATCTAAGGTTAAAAATCTATGTAAAATAAGATAGTAATATTTAGATCTTCTTTCTTTTTAAAATAAGAGAAGTGGAATACAAGAAGTCGAGGATTAAGGGAGACAAACGTTATCAAATTGGCTAGCTAGTAAGTATCTGATCACGATTATATATATAGCCACTAATGTATCTCACTTAATTTCTATGATGGATCAAGTTGGCCCCCACTATATAGATATAATATTATTCTAAGACATGGTCCTTTATGATCGAGAAGGGCCAAAGTCAAATAGATTTGTCCGATCCATGATTTGACATATTAATTAACGTGGAAATCCTTTTTTATATAAGCACACTACTACTGGTTTTTCACAGAGGCCTAGCTGCAGTTGGCAAGAAGTTAAAAACATATATATTTTTACAATCATGGAAAGCATGGATAAGGTAGCCGAGAGTGTGAATCTAATCATTAGATTGCCTAATTAAAGGGTGGAAAATGGGACATTTATCCTCAAGCTGGGAAAAGGAGATGATCACCAGGAATTTGTATTATCTGCCTTTATATTTTGATGACACCTGTAACATCATTCATCCACGTGCGATGATGATCATGAATATGTGAAAATAGCATGCATATCAAAATGGTGGGGGGCAAGCTAGCAACAAGTGGCCATTTTCTAGAAATGGTCTTGATGATCATTTTAGACCGAGCTAGCTAGAGATTAATACAGAATCTCTTTAAGATTTTTTCTTCGAATCTCAGAGTATCCCACTAAAGTCTGCCTTTTAAATTACACAATATAACGTACATACCATCATATATGAGATTATACGCATCCATTTCTTATTTTCTTAGCATTAAATTAGATGGTTTATGTATGTTTCAATCTTAGTAAGGATGTCATTTGCCCAAAAAGTCGAGAAAAATCTACGTGTGGGTCAAAATATATAAAGAGTGACAGAGAATTCCACTTGGCCACCTGTCTCCATATTGTTGCCCTCTGATATATACTGGCCGGGGAGACCATATCTCTTGCTATAATGCGACAATTAATCTTCATACAATTATTAAAATACTTACGTACTCAGACTATCTACCATTTTTTTTTTTATCGGATATACTAAAAAGAAACATCACGTTACATAGCAATGGCATAAGATATTACGACCATCTTATATTTCCTATAAATATATATATATTATTAATCATAGATCACAAATTCAGCAAATACGCGATCTTAATTCTTACACTTTACCCTTACTCATATTTAGAAAATAATCTATGACGGTGGGAGAAAATTAACTAAATACCATTACTTGAGTACGTATATAATATATATCGATTGATTTAATTAAAAACATGTGATTCATGGCAAATCATTTAGAAAATAGTACTTTTACTGTATACAGTTATTTTTAAATATTCTTTATACATTCTATTAATATAATTGATTAAAATAATTATTTTATATTAAAAAAATGACACAGTCAATTATATTAGTAGAATACATAAAAAATATATAAAAATAATTATACATAAAATTTTTATTTAAAAAATACATGAGAGAAAATTATAATTACGCCTTATATCATTTAATCGATATGGGTTTTGGGTTATACGTACTATCTGAATGTCGCATTTTGATTAATATATGTATATGATCTGGTAATTAAATAAAATAAGATTAATATCGAATTAAATTTTGCGTAATCAAGCAGAATGCTTTGCCAATTGGAACCATATAAAATAAGGTTAGCGAAGATTCCACGACGAACCAAATTTCCTCATGCAAGATTATATTTAATTACTCGTAAATAATTAGGAACGCCGACTTTTTACGTTCTGTATGTTGGCTGTCAATCATTCTCCAAATCCCAAGAATGGTCGGCGTTTAGAATCTTAACTGTTTAGCTAATACTGAACTGTCTAATTGATCAGGAAAATTAATTACGTCTACTTGCGATTTCTTTTTAATAACTAATATTAATATCGCATGTAATTATAAATATAAAAATCCATTTAAAATACAGCTACTTCCGAGATTATCTGACCATTCATGCGTAAAGGTCGGTTAACTCGTGAGAATCTCCCGCAAAACCGTCATTTCTGATTTGTCGGCTCAAGTGCTCGAATTATAGTCCTTAAAAATTATTTTTAGAGCTAGCCTAGCCAAGTTGTCCAAGTACTGGCCTGACCTAATCAGAAGTCGTCGCAGTGTGTGTACCTTTGGCATTTTTCACGTGTATGACAGTTCAATACCAACTTGAGTAGTTCAAGTCCAGCCATGAAACTGATCCATATGATCACTTTTTATATGTCCTTGCTACCTAGTACCTAGTGTAACCACATCCATCCCCTGATGTGTTTGTTTAAGGTTCTTTGAATTTGTAATAATGTAGTAAATGAATTTTATTTTGGGTCTCATGAAAAGGAGGTTTTCCCCAAGAATTTTCTCTTCCCATATGCAATGGTTCGTGGCAAATATCTACGCATGCAATCGCAATGACCATTGCAACTGCCATTTTCTAATGGGCAATTTAAATAAAATAAAAACATACAAGAATAAGGAAAACACTATTTCCACGTATAAAACTCACCGAATGGATTTTATTATTTTTTCATTTAATGATTAAAGAAATATTTTTTATTGAATTTGTGATTTTTATTTTTTTGAATATTTAAATGGTTTTAAAAAAATATTTAAGAAAAAAACAAAAGAATATATTTGTTCGGTGGCTCCCCTCAGTACGTGGCCGGAGTAGCACCACCTAAGAACAAACAATATTGGATCATACAGTACAGAAAATAAGAATAAATGGGAAAATGGTACCAATTAAATTGTACGATTCGATCTATAGCACTTGGCCAAAGTGAATTAAGGAGGCTAACGTTAATTGGAGTACTAATCCCAGCTTATATATACAGATTTAATCGAGACATACACTGTGGGAGGATCTAAATTATATGTATGTAAAGTATTCAACGCTGAATTAATACTTTCAATCTCGTGTCCCCTCGCAATATTCTTGGAAAAGAGGAAACAAACAAAAGCTATTTTTGGAGAACTTAGAGCATCAATGCAGTGTCAGATCAATGTGGAAGCACCCAAGGATATTAGAGCTACACGAAGTTCGAACGCGTTGAAAGCCGGTGCCTTGTGGAGGAATATGGCCGGTAAATGGAGTACTTGTGGATCAGGAGCTAGCACATCATTTGGAACTAAAAAATCTGGTCAACTCTCGATTTTTAACCGCTAAATATGGAGGCGCATGGTGGTCACACGTCGTGGTTGGTAGCCCATGCATGATTTTCACATGAAGTCAACAGAATGGGATGCCAAGGGTTGAGATCACGAGTCAAGTGGGCAGATTAAAAAAAAAAAAAAAAGAGGATAAATTATGTGTGTGGAGGAGTGTGAGAGGGAGAGAGATCAACAAATGAAAAAAAAACAAACAAACAAACAAAGAAAAGGCTGATCAGGCGATGAAAGTTTATGGAACCCTCAGTAGCAATCTGCCATATTGTCGCAAAAGTAAATTTTCATTTCAAAAAGAGAAGGCTCAATAATCTTTTGCAAAACTTAATTAACACCCGGCCTTACTACTTTCATGAATTGATGATGATAGTTTTATCTAGTTATTTCCTTCAATATTCCTTATTATTAGGGGTGCACCAACTTAATTGGAGTTGGATTCACTCAAATTCAACTCCAACTCTAACTCCGATTTTTTCAAGGTTCAAAGTTGAACTCTGGTTTGTCTAAGTTTCGATTCGACTCTGACTTTGACTTGTCGAAGTAGAGTCGGACTTAGGCTTTCAACTTTAGACTTTTTCCTAGTTTCATATTTAGTTTATTTAAAAAATATTTTTTTGTGGGTTTTCAAATATCAATTTTTTCGAAAAAAAATTAAAAAAAATTAAATCATTTACTATGTGACGCCTCCAACTCCCACATACAGACACATGACGATTGACACACACTACTAATTACTTTTATTCTAAAATGTAACTTATTTTTATACTAGATTTATACTATAGTGTCTAATTACATGTTATCATATTATAGTATTACATATTATTTTTAGTATATAATTACATGTTTTCTACTATAGTATTACATGTTATTATATTATACTAGTGTCTAACTTATTTATAACTTATTTCTATACTAGACTTATTTCTATTGTATAATTACATGTTATAATACTTTAGTAAATTTGTATTATGTGTTATTAACTTATTATATTAGACTTATTAGTTATTTCTATACTAGTGTCTAATTTATTTATATATAAGACTTATACTATATTGTCTAATTACATGTTATTCTACATTAGTATTACATATTATTATATTAATGTCTAACTTATTGCTAACTTAATTATACACTAGGCTTTCTAACTTAATAATAATCTATTATTATTAATGTCTAACTTAATAACTTAATTATTATACTTTAGTAAATTAGTGTGTTATTAACTTATTATACTAGACTTATTTAAATACTAGTGTCTAACTTATTTCTGTACTTGATTATCTGTAGTAGTAATACTATGATGTCTACATATACTAAACTATCATTAATCTATTTATATTATAGTATGAGTGTATTATTTTACAATAATTAACTCATACTAATATATTATTGAATTTAACAAATAAGTTCTAGCTATATAACTATATAACTATAATAGCATATATGATAGATATATAGATAAATACATATTTTTATAACATATATGCAATATCGGAATTAGATTCAGAATTGGAGGATAAAGTTAGGTTGGATCAAAATCGGTCCAACGAACACCTCCAACTGAAAAATTAAAGGAAATTTGACTTCAACTCCATTTTGTGGGAGATAGAGTGGAGTCAAATTCAGAATCGAATTTGTGAACTTTTCCTCAGCCCTACTTGTTATGTATACTTTTACTTTGTAGCCCAAATGTATACTATTACCACTCGCTTTCCAAACAGCTATTAATTTATTGTAAACAGAAATTTCATTAATGTTATTCCACTTCAAACAACGCGCGACCATCATATAATAAAAGAACCAAAACTATATATGCGCCATTTATGCGCTGTCAGTGGTGTTGCTCTTATATATATAACGGAATTTGGACATTAAAAATAAGCGTGAAGATTCATTGATTAATGAGTAATGTTATATACACATTTTTATCTATTTTTTTTTATTTTTAAAATATGATATTTTTATTATCTCGAATTATCTTTTATCTTTTTAAAAGATTTTTTATTTAAAAAAAAAATTTGTGAACAATATCACCTCACTATAATAGAGTTTTTTTTTTTTGATAGATCACTATAATAGAGTTAGAATATAGTATATAGATTTTATTTAAGTGACATATATGGTCATTAGCTAGCTACTAGCTAGACAAAAATCATGATGGGCTCAGAGCAAAAGAAATTTAGAATTTTGCCACTTAATTGATAGATAATGACACGCATGAAGGCCGAAGCAATGAACCTTCGAATAAAGTTAACAACATTTGCCCATACATGGCACCTACTACCTTCTTGAGTTAATGGCTTACTTCATCTCCAATAATCTCTGTCCATATGACGGCACAAGTCAAACTTTGACCCTCCAGATCACTATATGTCTATATAATAATAATAATAATAATTTATTTGGGTTGTTTGGGTTTATAGGGCGGGTGAATATTCATGCACCAGAATATATATGGACTGTGCTAATTGGGTGTACGTTCCCGTTGACGTTCTTTGAATGAGGCATAAGGCCGGCCATCCATGCATGCTTCTTAATTTCCTGACAGGTTCAGACGACCAAATTCATCCTGGCCCAAACGAATCCCAAATTATAAACTGATCTGTTCGATTGACTATTTCTTACAATATTTCACCATTTTTTAATCTCATATAATTTTACATGATACATTAAATTATAAAATTATTATTATTATTATAAAATAAATTAATATATCATATTAAATTATATTTATTTGTAAATTTAATTTTATAAAATCTTTTTATTTTTGTTAGATGCAACACTTCTCAACTTTTTTAACTAACGGGTCTCACTCACAAAGTTCATAAAGGAAGATAACTATTTAATCCAATATTTTAGGGAATAATATCTTTAATTAATCTAACCGTTTCAAGTCCGACACATGGCAAACATCTCTATATGTATCTCATTTATATAAGAATTAATCGCATTAAAAATGACACTTATCTATATATATATATATAAGAAAAGAGAATATATTCATTATAAAAAAAAAAAAAATCTTTAATTCATAACTATCGTAACGGCCGGGACAATATGAACTGACTTAATAATCAGGGATCCTAAGGAATTTAATTGGCAACTGTCTTTTATTTAACAAGAAGAGCTGACCTTCAATTCACTGATCTGCTTCATAAAAACAAGTCAATATCCGATCAAGCTTTAATTTGGAGAAAATTTAATATACACTAGCTAGGGCGCTAGCTAGAAGGTAGAATGATGAGGCTGGAGGGGTCGATCATTTCTGTCCGGCCAACTGCAGAAGAAATTGACATTCCAAGGATAAGATTTCCCCACTAAAGAATATAATATATTCTAGGATAGATGGCCTGAACGTGCTCGTTTCCCGTCGCCTCATCAAACTGTTAGCTGTGGTTAAGCACACATACATCCACCAATCAATGCAATCATCCAGTACCTCCGTCGGCGTAGGCCCAAGGCTAAGCTCTGCATTTAGTTACTATTGTTTTTATCATACATTGAAACCTAATTCTTGTAGATGATATTTGTAATTATAGAATACATAATACATTTTTTTTGAAAAATAAATAATTAACTAATGGAAAAAACTTCAAACCGGATTAGGTGTCTTTTGAGATTTTACACCCTTCGATAAAATTTAAATACGTAGGAGACTTACATGTGTTACGCTGTTTGTGAGTTGAGGGGATTTTTCATTTTATTTTAGTTTTTCCTGTCTTCCCCAAGCTCTCCCATCTTCTCTCCCTTTTTACACTTCCCTTTCCTGATCTATCTTCTTCCTCCTCAGCTCTCATCTCCCTTTCAGTCTTTCAGAAATAATGTTTCTATATTTGTGAAGAGAAAGGAAAAAGTAAGTCTCTCTTACTAATAGGACCTTGTGCTTTTAATTTGGACATGTAAGAATACCCAAAAATAAAATAAAAAAATGTTTCTTCAATTGTTATATATTAATGGCTAGAAACATTGCAGAAAAATATTTCTTCAATTGATGTGTTTAACAGAGCAGAAATTATTTTCTTTTTGTTTCAGGCTTGAGAGAGAGGAGGCCGGGCTGAGATATCCACCTTCGAGAGAGAGAGAGAGAAAGAGAAAGAAGATGATTTTGTGAGAAATAGTGGCCTACATGCAATTCTATTACTCATTTTGCTATTTTCTGTATGTGCCTGATGGCTTGCAAAATTTCATATTGCAGATTTTACAAGTTCGCTCGAGCGGAGGCTTTTGGCCGCTCGAGCGAATTCAGGCAGATTCAAACGCTCGACTGCCGCTCCACAGGGAGCTCGAGCGGGTTGCTGAAAAACGAAGATCGCTCGAGCGGAGACATTGGCCGCTCGAGCGAAATCAGGCAGAGTCGAACGCTCGATGTGCGCTCGATAGGACGCTCGAGCGAAATCAGGCAGAGTCGAACGCTCGACGCGCGCGCGCTCGACACCCCGCTCGAGCGAACATCGTATTTTGACAGATTTTAGGTTTTCCGCCGTGGGACCATATAAAAGGCCATTCTTCACTCTAGAGCCGCGGTTTTTGACTAGAGAACACTCTTTGGGAGAGAAAAACATAGCTAGAGGGATTCAAATCATTTGTTTTGGAGACAAAATTCCAATTTATTGCACGTACGTTGGATTCATACACGAGCACGGACGGGAGAAGGGCGTTGAATCGTTCCCTTGAGCTTTTGACGACCAGTTGAGGCTGCAAGGAGGATTTTTCAGTGTTTATTTTCTTCTTCCCATCTTCTCAGAATAATTATGGTGAATTCGTTTATGTTGAATTCCAATTCTAGCATGAGCTAAATTTTCTAATTTCTAGGAAAACGATGTAACCTAATTCCGAACTATGCTTGTTTGTCCATGCTAATTTAATGAAATTCTCTCTTTGTTTATCTGATTTATTCTGAATTTATTGCTTCTAATTAACTGGCCATTGATTAGATGATTATTAATCTTGTGATTTGCTATCGAAAGAGGGAATCATAGGGTAGATCTTGGATATTTCAGCATAGGTAAGTATAGAGATCGAAAGACTTGTATGAACCTGTGTAGTAATTAAATCATTGGTCTTATTGCGTTCTTGATTATTTAATTTGCATACTCTTGTGTGAATTGATAAACTAGAATCAATTCCAATTGACTATCGAAAGAGGCTTTTGGATGAATTAGAGATTTGCTAATAGACAAAAGAGGTTTAAGTTAAATTAGCTGGATGAGAAAAGCATAGTGAAGAATTATGGTGAAATCGATTTCCTAGAAGTTTTCTTCCCTATTGAATTTGATCTTCAAACATCAGTTTTACTTTCTTTGCTTATTTCTCTTGAGTTGATCTAGTTTTATTTGCTACTACAAAAACCTTAGCGATTCCTCTAGATAGAATTGAGATTAGCATAATTTTGGTATTTGGCAAGAGTAAGGTACCAATCCCTGAGGACGATACTCTTCTTATTATTTTACTATAAAACTACGATACTGTGCACTTGCAGTTTTGCACCGGTCAGTGCCATATATGTGTCTATTAGTAGGTTTCAAACAAGAATTCTCACTCATCCTGTTCGTACCACCTCCCTTAATTAATATTGGATTTACAGGAAAAAAATAAATTTTTAATAATAAATTATTCAATTCTTTTTTAAAATGAATGCATGACACTTGCTTAACTTATAATTATATCTAATATTACTCTATTTTTTAACCCACAAAAATAGTGAGCCATATAATTTCCACAAACATCCAAATACGTTCAATCAAATGATATGAATAAAAATATGTGCATTTAATCCTTTCCTTTCTTTTTCGCGATCATTTAGTCCTTTTGCTTTTGGGGTTATGCACTTTTTTTTACCTTTTATTAATATTTAGTGCTTTTCTTTTTCTTTTAGTGTTATAGATCATCACTTACGTACATCAAATACATATCTCTATCAACCGTGCAGCACTAATTTGTATACAACTTTGAGATATGCAAATCAGGGACCGGAGAGGAGTCATAATTATATTGTACCCTTTTCATGATACATGAATGCCAAAAAAATATGAGTACGTATGAATCATTAGACTTTTCCTTAATTAATGGGAATCAAATTCATGAATACTATGATCTTGAAATCATGTTATATCGCTAACTGGCCTAAAAGCTCGAGTTTATAAGAATATACGTATTTAATCATTCAATTAGAATGATAAGAGGCCCCCTTGAAAATTCATAATCTTGTTCTATATTTGTAGAGACTTAAGGAGGCCAACTTTTTTTCTACGTACGCTATAACACATGAGCTGCCTAAGGCTCTAATATATATATATATATATATATATATAGGTTGTTATGTTATGTCCGTCCTTGATTTTCCCCCCAACTCTCGACACCCAACAAATTTTTCACAGTCGTTGGCTTTGTTCTTCTTTATTGTTTGGCTTTTGCAGGCTACTTTGATCGATATATAGTCAATTTCGTATGTTAATATACATGTTTTAAATGTGTTTGCCCCGTTTGGAAAGCAAATCCTCCTCAACTCATTTCATCTCATCATTATATTTTTTTCAAATTTTTATATATTTTTTCAAATCCCAACACACTCATAATATTTAAAATTAATATTCTAATAATATTTTATTCAACTCAACTCAACTCAACATCTAAATCTTTAAATGTTGTTGAATAAAATATTATTAAAATATTAGTCAATTTTATAATTAAATGATCCCTAACTTTATAATCCTGGACTTTCTCTTTTAAGTACCCTAACTTTCCCTCAACTTAATATTGTCACCGAAGGAAATTAAATTAAAGATATAATGGGAAAAACAAAATAGAAAAAGAAGAAAAGTATGAAGAGTGAAATTCTGAATCAGCACAAGCGGACACTTTTTGCAGATCTTATTGAATCTTTAGCATGCAATCGTACTGTCCTAAATTAAATGCTACGAAAGAAGCCATTCTTTTTTCTTGTTTGGCTCGTGGGAATGCTATCTGATTCATTCAAAGTTGAGATGTATAGCCCAACAGGCATATCACTTGACTTTCAAACAAAAGGTTTAGACCGATAGGCATGCATTTGCCAGCAAAAGTATAGGATGGATGGACGGTTGAGCAGTATGCTTACGTAGGTAACGCCGCATTTGAACAAACTGTAGAACAAATTAGGACAGCACGATTAATGCGGTTGTCCCGGAATCTGTAATTCAACCAAATTCATGCATGTTTTCAAGAATTGACAACGATAATTGTCCTTTTTTACCTGGGGATCGACAGCCAACAGTGTGGATCCTTTTGTACGTGTACCACGAGTGTTTGGCTTTTAGTGCCATGTTGAATGAGGTCAGCGTTGCATGTCACGAGTATTTGGCTTTTAGTGCCATGATGAAAAGTACTGAAATAGTATCAAAAGTATATAAATAAATTATAGAAAACCCTAATCCATCAGTTGGAGAAGTAAAAAGTAATGATATACCATCAATTTATTTATAATTTATAAATAATTTTAAATATAATAATATTTTTATATTATATTTAAACATATTAAATTATTAATAAAGTCAAAATAAAATTTAAAATAATATTATTTTTCTACATATTTATATACAAATTATAAATAAAAAATAAGTTTATCATTTTTCGAAGCAAAATATTGTACCTGTCTATCAATATATATATTATCTCGTTAATTTGTGAATATTATTTTTTTAGAATTTATTTGTAAACGGAACAGTACTCCTATCTATCTAAACACTTACTTTTTAATACTGAAAATTCATATATACTTGGAGAATGGTTGTGTAATGTATACGATTTTATAAAGATACTGATGCACTACACAATTAAAAAAGAATGAAAAAAAGAAGATCGAAGAAGAAGTAGAATAAGAAGAAACAAAGGAATTAAATTAATACAAAGTGCATCGATTTCTCAAAACGTACGTAACATGTTTTGGTGGGGGCCAGGAAAATCGATTACGGGAAAGAATGTTATAAGAACCAAGCAAATCCCACTCCGGCCAAGATATGCTCTCTCTGACCCCCTCTCCCCCTCTCCCAGATTAATGAAACGAACCTATTTTCAACGCAAATGCAATTGGAACCCCACCAGTCACTGAAACATCCACCAAAGAAAGTTGAAAACAGTAGAGGTTTCATATATAAAGAAAGCCATTATCATTTGGTGCTCCAGAAAATGTCTGAAAGTGGCACCATTAACCTCAATAATGATTGATATATGCTCCTCTCTTTTTCTTTTCTTTTTTTCTTTCCCCCGCCCAACAACCCCCCCTTCCCTTTCTCAAAGGGAGGGGAGAGGAGAGGACTAAGTGATAATTGGGTTACGGGACAATATTGGCTCTCAACTACACCCTGGACATTCTCCTGTGGTGCGATGTGAGGTTTCATGTCGTCCAAATGCACGCGGGACCTATGTCATATGGTCGTGGCACTTGCTGCCTTTACGAAGGTTTTCCCAAGCGAACTCCACTAAAAAATAGTTACTTTCTGTTAGGAAAATGAAGTTGTTGTCTGCTTAAAGAATAGTATTAGCTAGTAATAAATCTTATAGACTTTTTTTCTAATCAATATATCTTATACACTTAATAGTACGTAACATGTGTAGATTGGAAAAGGCCAAAAAATTTCCTCACATATCCCGCTCTCAGCTGAAAAGCCGAAACCCATCTAATTATCTTAATGGGGGCCCCCAATATGAGATGGAAGGGGTGGGTGAATCTTGCAATTCAGGGGATCGGAAGCTCCCTTGCGGGAGATCAAGTACATTGGACAGGGTCGTATACGCTGCTCATCAAGACATATTTGGATAATAGAGAAATTTGATGGCCACCCACATCTTTGATTTTTCTTGTGACTATCATCTTAATTAATTCGTACAAATAAATTTCCACATTATTTGTAGCCCCTCATGGTATTGATACCAAGAATTGACCTACGTTTGGGACGATGAACTTTGCTCGTTTCGTCTTTATCGAGTTCAACGTGCCACGAAAAAGTTTCAGATGGTGTGGAAATTATTAATTTGGATCTGGCTGTCATTAATTAGTACTGTGCTTAGTCCCATTAATTTCACGCAAACGTCGAGTACCAATTGGTGGGCCGTCCTGGAGTGCAGCAGTTATACTTGACCACTCGTGAGCAGTTAAAAGCAGTGGGCTAAATTCAGTGTTCGTAAAATATATAACTCCTGTGTTTCTTCTTTGTCTCTTTTCCCTCCTTTTTTTTTTTTTTTTTTTTAAATAAAAGTTTCCTAACAAAACAAATCAAAATAATTTCCAGGCACTCAAGTGAAACAGGTAAATGCAGTGTAATTCCTAATACAACTGCTCATCTAATAATATCAAGGGAAAGTACACTTATAACAATCTCAAAATATTGTTCAAAGTGACGCAATACAATTTTAAGTTCTTAAATAGCTACAATTTACATAATCTATCTAAAACATATAATTTATTCATTTTTAAAGGCATGAATTGTGCTATACGAGGTTTTAGTAATTCGAGTATACAATATATTGGTATGTATTTTGGAATGCAAATATTAAATACTTCAATTTGAAAATGAAAAGTATATATTATTCCCAATAACTGTCTTTCTTATGACTTTTTTTTTTTTTAATCAAGTAATACTAATATGTGGAGTTAGATCAGAGATTAATTAGCTTGACAAAATGACTATACACATAAATTGTGTTTCACACATAAATTTTCTGAATATTATTCTCTTGAGAATTATGTTCATGTGATATTTTGCATTCGTGAAATTACGTCATAAGCGCTTGTGCGTACAATTTTAACAAATTTAGAATTAAGTAATTTTAGGACGAAGGAAGTATCATCAATTTTGATGGGTCAGAGTCAGACGGCTAGATTTAATAGTAACTCTATTTTGGACCTTACCGAGCACGTGACCCATCCACCCACGAACCCAATTTGCAACCAAGTTTAAGGTACAACTACAAGGTCACCGAGGTATGAAGTACTTTCTCGGTATTTTCTTCTTCTTTTTTTTTAAAGGCCGTGAGGTGTTGAGTTTTGATGCAAAGGCGCCCTCTTATCTGCTGAGGCACATGAAGCATGTAATTATTTGTTGTCAATTAGGACCCAACCCTAACAACTGTATACAAGTTCACGCAAGCCAGCAAACATGGAGTACGTAAACAATGTACGAAAGGCAAATCTCCGATGTTCAGAAGAGAGCAATCTCTAGGCGCCAAGGACGCTAGCTAAAGTTATGCAATTGCTACACAACTAACATGCTCTCGGGTTTAGGGACAGTCACCCATGGATAACTATAACTCAGGCCGGAGATATAGGCATTATGAACAGGGGACAACCTCAGCCCCAGCCCATCCTGACGGGTAACAATCTGTAGACTGTAATGCTTAACTACCAAAATTTTTAAGTCAAACGCTGGGCTAACCAAATACCTTCTCTATAACTACAGCACTAACCAAATCCTTCGTTAACAAGGAATTCAAGATTATATGGTTTGTGAATTGAGGTTTTGGATAGCTTGCCATGCCAAGCATGAGCCAAGTTCGGCTACAGATTTTGATATGTGCCCGTGCTGAATCCTAGATTATTAACAGCTCAGGTCACCACAAGCTTTCAGAAAGCACTCACACAAACTACCCCACCATCCGCCAATTTTTTTGTTGAAGGTGTCCAGTACAGTCATGATTAATCTCCACAGACATTGTTGGACTGCTAAAAGTTTTCCATTTCAGATTGACAAATACGATCAATAATAGCAACTTAAACCTTCTGCTTCACAAATAAATCCCATCCATTGAGAACTAACTAGGTTTCCTCCTTTCCACACGATTTCAAATTTCACACTTTTGTCCATCTTCACCGCTAATCCCCCACCCCCAAAAATAAAACAATCGATTAAATGTTCAAAATCACCGTAATGTCATCGTACTAGTATGACAAACTTCCGACTCTTGCAAGATAACATATGAGAAAATAAACCATTCTCTAGGCAGCCATGCATGTACAAAAAATGGCATAAAACCTACATTTGTTTCATAACAATGGCACAAACAAACATTCCTAATCCCTGTCAAAGAATCCAATGCTATCGACAAAACATTTGAGGTAGAATGGAAACAGACCTAGAAGTAAGAGGAGAAAAAGATTGTGTGAAGGGGCAGAATATAGCAAAACTATATCTAGGATATTTTTTAACAAGCATAAGTGTATCTAGGACATCGCAAAGTTTAGTTCCTAGGTGACAATTATACATTTACACAAGAAAGCTAAATGTACTAATTGAAATTTCCTGAGCATACTTCGAACACATAGACACCAGAGAGCAAATACAAACTTAAATGCAGCAAAAATACACTCAAAAAGATCTCTTTAGGATCAAGAAAATATTAATGCAAAACCTCAAGGAGAAAATCCAGTAAGTGAAAGCTAAGTAGTCCAATATACAGGTCAAGAGTCACTTTCTTCTTCTGTCTCGAGGAATCATGATCTGAGCAATGCAAAAGCAGTAATTAATGGCTTAGTTATTATTGAAACGTCCCGTTTAAAATGCTGACCAAAAAAATCAATTGCAAAATATATAGCAGTGAAAACCATTAGGATCTAACTTAAAGCTCGGGGAAAAGGAAACACTTGAAGAATCTTAGCAGAACCCAAAAAGGTTGGCTCAAGGGGTAAAGTCTTTGGTCTTGGTGGTATGCTCCCTTCAGGTCTAAGATTCAAATCATTTTGGGTGCAAACTGCAAACAATTCCTAGGGGCCATTGGATTGAGGGATTTTTCTATTGAATTATCCGATGTGCACTTGCAGAAAACTCCTTACCGAAGGCTGTGCACCCCCGGAATTAGTTGGGATGTGGTTCCCAGACACCCGGTGCCAGTAAAAAATAAAAAATAATAAGAATCTTAACAGTAACTGACGCAATGCCTTGTGCTGCTATTGGACTGTTGTGGCTCCGGGAATATAGGTATTCCCATCCTAATGGACTCCGGTTATCAGGTTATTGGAAAAATACTCTACCCAAGTAGAATTCATCGTGGCCATGCAAGTTTAAATTCCATTATTCCTCCATTAACAAAAAGATAAATGTGGAAGTATGTGTACCCACTTCCAGTCTTCCAACCGGGAGAAGGGATTAGCGAACAAGACCCACAACCAGGATAATATTTAACCAGGAAAAATGCTCAACTGAATCCACTCTCCGTGTTCCTCATTAATCCAAATCCAAAGACGGGACACTTGTCCACCATATCAGACTTCTTTCATTTTCCAAAAGAACCATTGGATTGTAAACTCGTATGGAAAGCCCACTGCCGAAGCCAACTTCCGGAATTCATATAAGAGTGAAGGGTTAGGCCCAACCTAAGGTGTTACAGCTTATCACTTATCAGGCACTTTAGCTTTGTAAATTGCCCCACCTCAAACAAACCTTAATACGTATACTGGTTGACTCACAGTATTCAAGCAATTTCACAAAATCCTATAATTATATGCCAAGCCTCATGAACGAGACGGACGGACCATTTATTAACTGGAAGAAAACTCATAACACCAAATAAGTTTCAACCCATAAAAGCAACCATCCAAAGCTTTAAACTGGACTCAGATTCAATCACAAAATATACAGACATATAGATATATTCTAAATTCGCTTAACTAGCATTTTCCCAAGTAGAAGCTCACCAATATCGTTCCCAATATATCAATAATCGGAACGATAGTCGCCTCGGTAATCGCTGTAATCGTCTCGCGCAGCCAAGTCATTCTCGACCCTATCAGCGATCTTCTCCTCTTCATACTTCAATCCCTCGTCCAATGCCAGCCCACCCAACGCTCCAGCGACCGCGCCCACAGCCAATCCAGTCCCCAAACCCATTTTCGAGGACTTCGGCTTCTGATCGTACGGCGAGTAATCCACAGGTGCCGACGGCCCACTGGGCCCGGCAGGCACACCGTAGTTCACGGGCCGATCGAAGAACGGCCTGGGTGGCATCGGCGGTGGTGGCGCACTGGAATAGTACCCTGGATAGTACCCAGAATACGCATCAGGATATGAACTATATGGATACGGAGGCGGCGGCGACGGTGAGGGCGATGGAGACGGGGCGGGCAGTGGTGAATTGTACGGAGATTGCGAGTAACCCCTGTAGTCGCGCGGTGGAATGACAGGGGCACTGGAGTAAAAATAGCTCGGTGGAGGGGCAATATGGTAATCTGGAGGCAAAGGGCGTTCACGGACTGCGAGCTTTACGCGGATCTTGCCCTGGGGACGACCGGACGGACGGACGAGATGGAACGTTCTGATACCGGTCGATTCGTTGGGGTTTTCGGCGAGGTCCTTGAGCGGGACACGAAGTGTGCCGACCAAGGGCTTGGGGGTCTCTGAAGGTTTGGAGTGAAAAATCTCAAGAGTGAGGACGGATTCTTGAAGAGGGAGGGCCAGTGGAAGGGTGAATCGTTCGTTCCAAACGGGGCGGGTGGAGCCGGCGTCGTCGGATTTGGTGGCGAGTCGGCGGTCGGGATCTACCCAGAAGACTGCGTAAGGCTTGAGGTCGCCGATCTTCCAGTTTACGTTCTTTAGGTGCTTGGCGGAGACGATGGTGAGCTCCAGGTCCAGAGGTTTCGGTGGCTGAGGGCGAGAGGAGGCCATGGCTGTCCGTGGTAAAGTTGGTAACGGGGAGAAAAAATCAGAGGACTGTTGTTTGCTTGGGATACTAATTACTAGAGGCTGAAGTCATTGGGTATAGTCGACGTTCTTGCCATTCATGGGTTGGTTTGTCCTTCGGTCCGTGGACCGTGGACCGTGGCCCATGTTCCACCCCCACCCCAAACCCAAAAAACATATCTTACGCAAACGATTTATAAAAGACAAGCAAAAAAACTACAACCAATATTAACTTAGTAATAAAATTGACGTCACGTGTAGAATAACTTTTGTAAAGTTTTTAATTCTTTTTTTTCTTTTTTTTTATTTGTGACTTTACTTGAATCAGAAACGGTTCCAATATGAATCAATATAATCTACAGGAAAGTGCTTAAGCCACGAAAGAAATTTGGGTTCATGATTTATTCTATGTATATATCACGACATTAATCCACAACAACTTTTAACGGAGAAAACCTTCTAACCGAAAAGAGTGTTACATGCTAAATAACACCCTCCAATGATATCTACACGTAGGCCACCCATGGGACTAACTGTGGGAACACGACACACACATGCAAAAGAAAATTCCTACACACTCATCAGTCTTCTCTCTTGGACTCGATCCTCTCATCTCACCCCTTCTCCCATCGATCGTAAAGCTCCTAAGTTCTAACCACCTCATAAAGCACCTACCCTATCTCTCCTCAATGCCCTGATCATGTGACCCTCTCTCGACTACCCCATGTCTCCTCAATGTTTAAGTTTATACAAATCAACAAGGGAGATAAAATAAATCTAATATTTCAATAAGGAAGGGACTCGACGAGCAACAATGGAGGCGTTCAGTAGGACTCAATGGCAAGAGGGAAGGGACTCGGCACCGTCTGGACAGGGACTCGACAGGTGCTCGTCGGCGTTTGGGCACGGCTCGATGACATTTGGGTGTGGATTGAAGGGCGCAGAGATGAGAGAATTTTATCAAGGAGAAAAATCCCTCATTTTTCTTTGTGATAAAGTCTTCATTGCATTGGCAGTTCCACGTCGCATTTCAGTTCATATTTTTTTTGATCCAAACATCGTTACAATGCTCTCGCTATAGGGCGGCCCACTACACCACCATCACCGTCATCCACCACTCTAATTGGCATCGTATAATGCAGACTTCCGCGATGAGTTGTTGGCTTCTGCTACTACTTCTTCATCTTCTTTTATCGCCAATATCAAGCACTCTCAGGCATTTGCTTGTTTTTTGGAGGCTGTTTTTTCAAAATTTCATATTAGGAATTCTTCTCAATTTATTTCCTATGTAATAGTTTCTTCGTGTTTGTCTGAGAAGATTTTTCCTGAGAAAAGGCATGGCTCGACGATGTTTGGCAGCGGCTCAAAGGTGTTTGGTAGTGTATGCAGCAAGGAAAATTTCTAATACCAAATGGGTGAAGGGAAAAACAACAGATGAAATTTGTAGGTAGGGCTGAGCACCGACGAATCGGAGTCGGTATTGGAGTCATCCGACTCCGACTCCGATTTTATCGGAGGCCGAATCCGGCCTCCGACTCCGCCTCCGAAGGTGTTAGACTCCGCTTCGACTCCGCCTCCGACTTGTCGGAGCGGAGTCGGAACGGAGTCGGAGTTGGGCGACGGCGTTGATGGCGTCGGACTTGGTTGGCTGCGATGGCACCGTGCGATGACTGATGACCCAGGTCTGCGATGGCACTGGCGTCAGACTTGGCACCGTGCGATGACTTGGTTTGCCGATTTGGGAAGTTGGGAACTGGGTATGGGGGAGGGAAGAAGGGAAGAAGGGAAGGGGAGGGGAGAATCGATTTCTGAAGAGTGAGAGAGAGAATCGATTCGGCGCAGGGGGAGGGGAGGGAAGAAGGGAAGAAGGCTTCGGTGAAGGCGAGGGGAAGGGAATCGAGGGGGGAGGGTGAAAACCCTAATGGGTTGCACAGAAACGGCACCGTTTGGGGTTATTTTAACCCCAAACGGCGCCGTTTGTGGGGGTGGGGGGGAAGTGCAAACCCATTAGGGTTGCACAGAAACGGCGCCGTTTGGGATTATTTTAACCCCAAACGACGCCGCTTGTTGTTGGGGGGGGGGAAGTGAAAACCATTAATAATAAAAACATATTAATAAGTTAGTAAAAATAAATTAATAAGTTAGTAAAACTATATTTAACAAGTTAGTAAAAATATATTTAAGTAAGTAAAAATATATTTAAGTTAGTAAAAATATATACTATTATATATATTATATATTAGTAATACACTAATACTAATACTAATACTATTAGTCTATTAATATATAGTAAATTAGTAATATTTAGTAATTTATATACTATAGTCTAATAACTAGATAGTCATCATAGTCTAGATATAATAACTAGTAACTAATAATATCTAATAACACTAGTTAGACTAGTACTAATAGATAATAACTTAAAGATACTAATTTAATATACATATAACTAATATTAATATTTATTAATTTATTTACTATAGTCTAATAACTAGATAGTCTAGATGTAATAACTAGTAACTAATAATATGTCTATAACACTAGTTACACTAATACTAATAGATAATAACTTAGAAGATATTAATTTAATATATATTAACTAATAGTATACTATTATATATATATATTATATATTAGTAATACACTAATACTAATACTATTAGTCTATTAATATATAGTAATATTTATTAACTTATTTACTATAGTCTAATAACTTATAACTAGATAGTCTAGATGTAATAACTAGTAACTAATAATATGTGATAACACTACACTAGTACTAAATTACTAATAGATAATAACTTAAAGATATTAATTTAATATATACAACTAATAGTATACTATTATATATATTAGTAATTTACTATATACTAATAGTCTAATACTATTAGTCTATTAGTATATAGTAAATTAGTAATATTTATTAACTTATTTACTATAAGTTTATAACTAATAACTAGTGCTAATTGCTAGTATATTATTGGATTTAACTAATGATGTTACTATATTTATATTTATATGATTACTATATAGAAAAACACATATATTTTTTATAAAATATGTACACTAGCGGAGCGGAGTCGGATGCGGAGTCGGAGTCGGAGTCGGAATAAGAAGTCGGAGTCGGAGTCGGAGGATCGGAGTCGGATCGGAGCGGAGTCGGAGTCGGATCCGCCTAGACTCCGACTCCGACTCCGACTCCGACTTTTCATGGGAAAAAAACTCCGACTCCGACTCCGACAAGTCGGAGTCGGAGCGGAGTCGGAGCGGAGCCGGAGCGGAGTCGGAGTCGGAGTCGGATTTTCGGATTTCTGCTCAGCCCTATTTGTAGGCTTCATACTTTGATTTCTTAGTATTAATCCCATGTGACTGATCTCATTTCTTTAGCTTGTAATGCACTAACATGGTATGTTGGGATTGGTGGGTGTTAAATGGACTAAAATTCTCGGTTTGTTCCAAAAAGGATATGTTCCTATTAATATAGTTGTTGCCCTATCAGGTATGACATCTAGTGCACGACTCCAGCTTATACCTTGATGTACCAATGCCCATGCCACCTGCTTGGGCCATAAGCACAGCATCAGCGCTCAGCTCCCAGGCCACCTATTTGGTCCATCTACACAGCACCAGCGCCCAGTGCCTAGGCCATGCACACAACAATAGAATGCCTAGCAGTACACCTAGACCACCAGCAAGGCTAGTGACAGGTCTTAGTGCACATCAACAGCACACGGCATGGCCATGACAACGCTAGGGCTGTGCAATGATATGACCAGCGTGCACAACAGCGGCCTAGCAAGGTTAGATGCTTGCCTCAACAGGCATGCCAACCTTGCCCATGGCTCATTTTTGCGCCCTACAGCTGCAGCTCCTAGGCCCCTGCCCAGGCCATGCCATTCCTACGCATGGCACCTACTTGTGCCCATCAGCACCAGCGCCCTGGGCCACGACACACCAGCAGGCACGCCACAGCAAGCCAACGCTTAGGCTACCTGTTTGGGCAATGCCAGCCATGTCAGGCAGCTCTAGTAGGCAGCCCAACGCTCATGCCCATGCTTGGGTCGTGCCAGCCACACGCACAGCCTGCCTATGGCCCATGCCATGGGCTAGTTCAGGCCACCAAGGGCCATTGTCGTGGGCCCCATGCTACTATTATTTATTTATTTATTTTAGTTATTTTATTGTTTAGGGAACCTATTAGGATTCCAACTAGGTTAGTCTATAAATAGGACCATTAGCATTTCATTTTATACCTTTGATTTTTTAGCATATTTCCTTATAGGACGACTACATTGTTCTTGAGACTATTTTCGGTGCTTGACACTTGGGCTACTTTGGTGCAATTCATGAATCTCAATGAGATGATCATCACCTTATAATTCGTGAATAGGTGGTAATTTATTTATCTTATTTCAACACCGTGTAAGTCGTGAATCGGTAGTGAATTATTTATCAATCTTATGAGTGTCTTCATTTTTTCATTCATTTACCTATCTTTGTTCTTATTTATTTCGTAGTTTGTTTATCTATATTTTCTCGCATATCAAACATATCATATGCTTTATTCTTACTATTATTTGATTTCTCAAAATATCCATATTTATTAAAAAGAGAGTCTTCATCTTTCATTTGTCGAGTCATTTATTCTTTGTTCATATATTTTTTTCCAACTTTTTCATCTAATTTTCCATTGATCTTAAATTTTATTGCATCATCTCATATTTTAAACACAAATCACGCCTAGCCCATTCCAATTCCATAATTCCTAAATTCTTCATTCATATAACATCATAGATCTACTATTCCTAAGAAATCTAGCCAAATTATCCATTATCCCGTACTTTCCATACACTTTCTCACCTACCAAACACTTCATAAGCCTCCATAAATCCAAATCCCATCATAGATTTATTTTAAAAAGCCATAAAATCTTAGATCTATTTCCTCCAACAAGCCTAGTCGTAAACCTAATTCTCTTAAGAATTTCCTATATTTTAAGAAACCCTAACCATAGCCTCTACTAACTCTTAAATCTTAGGAGTTCTTCGAAAATCCACTTAAACCCTAAAACCCCTATCTCTTCATATCTTGGCCGAATTCTCTTGAACCCTAAAATACTTCTTACACTTTTGGATCTCATCCTACACATCACAAACTTTAAGATTCTTTCCATCTTTGACCTAACCAAAACTCTAGACTACCCAAAACAACTCTTCTAAAATTCACAGCTCTATCCATTCACCATTCAAACCCTAATCTCACTTTAACATACCAACACTAATCATCATCTAAGTGGTGCCAATGCCAAGGAACATCATCAAACCGTCCAATATTGCATTAAACAAGCAAATTCATCACTTAAATCATCAAAACTCATTATTATCATCAGATTCATTAAACACCATACTTTAATTAACTTAGAAACTTTTTATTGTCATAAATTATTCAAGACCAAGCAACTTTTCATTGTTATAAATTATTCAAGACCAAACAAGATGACGAGGAATATTCGATCATTACAAGGCAAAACAAGACTAAAAAATCATAGTATTTAGAGACTTATCGAGTTCGCTAACACAAGAGTAAGAGCACTCACAATGGATTTTGTAAAACCTATTGTTATGTAAAATTTAAAGAAAAATAGTCTAAAATATGCATCTAACGGATGTTTTATTTTTTTTCTATTTACATTTGTGTACAGTGTTGCCTCTAGATGTGGAACCAACTGTGCACAGATGTAAACATATTTTAATTGTTTTCTATATTTTATTATACTTTTTCTTTAAAATTAATTTCTTTTATTGTACTTTTTCTCTTATTAAATATTAAAAGATATAATATTAAAATGATATGAAGAAAAAATAGATAAGTTGATATATGATGTATTGTACAAATCAGTATATAAAATAAAAAAATGAGATTTAATGATGTATTTTAAAAGATAAGATAAAAAATCTATTTCCAGTACTCTAAGGCAAGTTTTAACACCTCCACTACGATGCTCTTCCCGAACTGCCCCCCTCATTCTCGGCCATTTCTCAAGCAAAATCCCACCCGGACCTCCCAAACACAAAATTAAAAATGCAAGACAATAAACCCGACATCGCCACCAAAAACTCCAAGAAGGCCAATCTCTCAGACCACTACTCTATCAAGCACATTCTCGACGAGTCCGTCTCCGAGGTAAATCCAAAGAACAGAAAACCCTAACTTACCTATTTTTTTGGACAGATCCATGATCATGTTCTTCTTTTTTATTTATAATAAAATTAGTTGTGTACTTCTTTAATTGTTTCCATAGATTGTAACAAGTCGTGGATATGTGGAAGACGTGAGGATGAGCAATATACGATTGTTGATGGGCACGATTATAATCATCATTGCTCTGGCGGCTCAGTTTTACAGGAAAAAGTTTCCTGAGAACAGGAATTTTCTCATCGGCTGCATCGTATTATATCCTTTGTTCTTACCTGGTTTTTGTTTTTTGTTTTCGTGTGACTTCTCTTTCTGTTACCGGTAATTTCTGTTTCATTGATGAGAAAATCCGTCTCGTTTCTGGCAAAATGCGGGATAGGGAAAGGGAATCTAAATATTTCCGGTTCGAGTTTTTAAAATATTTAGCTCGTGTTGATAATGCGTTGGCTTTCCTGTTCAACTTTGTTTGATCTTTGACTCCGGCAAGTATATAGTCTTCAATGGGTTATTGCAGCTGATCATCTACACAAATGAGAAGAATGAAATTCTGTTTACCTATCCCCCTGTGGTAATATCTCTTTCCATATGGAAACTTAGCAATAATTCTAGACGATGTGTTTGTCTTTGGAAATACAATCTGCTTATTGAAAGAAAAGAGGATCAAGTGATTTATATTACAACATAAATATCCATACATTTTTTCGATACCTGTATGGCTACTTTCGTCATCACTGAAGTTAATCCCTATCCCAAGTTTCGTGGAGGGAGGAAGGAAGGGAGTGTGAGCTATGATAACAAAGTTTTGGGAGATCTGCCTCTCTGATTTACAAAGCTTGCGCTAGAGAGTGTGCTTTATGGTTGGGAAAGAGATAGCTGGATGTTTGATATTTGAAGATTATTGATGGAGTTAAGGGAAATTGAGTTGTCAAGTCAGCCCCTTGGGTAATTTTCTGCAAAATTTTTCGGACCAGGTTTTATGTATGTAAGATTGGTTAAAAACCATAATGTTCCACGAATATAATGCATTCTTTCTTGTATCATAGTTTATGTTCTAGTGGCAATTGCTCTAAAGCAAACCTCATGTAAGTCATAAGTTCTTGATTTGATTCTAAATCCTTCCATAATTGATTTTAATAGTACCGACACTGGTTGCATAAGATAGTTGACTGGAGGTATTGGTGGCGAATCATCAGGGTTTGGTTTTCTGGATGCATGGATGAAATACTGCATGCTTCAAACTATTTTATTTTAAACCATCAGTCGCATATTGTATGGCTACATGTATTCATGGCGTCTTGCTGATGAAAAAAGGCCCTGGATTAGATATGAATTTTTTTACAACTATTAAAAAAAATTATGAATGAAGGCCATTATTGAAGATTGCTCGAGTTTGTTCATGTGAGCCTTTGCATTCCATGGTTGGGTTTTAGAAGTAGCCATGCTTTTCTTTAGAGTGACAATAGCATAATTTGCTTTGGGGGGAATATACAATGACCTGGAGACAACTCTCAAGATATACAATTCTGAGCTTAGTCATTGCATCATATTTTTAAAAGATTGATATGTTGGGTTAGATTGCGGAGTTTCTCTGCAAACTCCCGTCCCTTCAGATGCGTATCTTTATTATTTATTATTTTTATTTTTTCTAATACCAGCTTTAGTCATTGGCAGCGTGTCCTATGAGTAAGTGTAATGGGGAGTGGTAGCATCTTATCTTTCTTTATTGTGTGCTAACTGGGGCCTTGATCGTACGTTAATAATCTGACACCTGGTTGGATTGTTTATCCCTGCATTCATGAGGGGGGTCTTTATGTGGCTAGGGGTGGAAGATGGAAGGAAGAGTAGCAGGGCAGCTTGGTGCTGTTGAAGGAAATATATAATACAAAAATCTTTGAAGTATTGGACTAGTCTTGCTAAAGCTTTAAATGTTATCTTGTAATGTGATTTCTTGCATAGATGTTGATTTTGTGATCATTGCACTTATCCATGAAAAAGAGTTCCTTGTTGGAGGTTTTGGATCTTTTTAAATCTAAGCTGTCTTTAAGGCCAGGTCTTTGGATACCTTCTGTGTGCAGAGCATATCATTTTCTTTTCCTAATTTAATTGAATTCAACTTATCAGAAAGATAAGATGTGTGTGTGGAGAGATAGGAAACTACTTTTCTTTGTTAGGCCGTGTTTATTGTTTTTTTCTCAATCTTTCCATAATGAACTTAACACCCCCTTTGAGGTCTAGCCATCATGGTCTCTTAAATGCACACGTAAGCTCAGAAATCTTAGCATGCATTCTCTATTTCTGAAGGCTAAGAACTTGTTCTTGCTTGATTCGAAGAGAAGCAAACACAATGCAACCTCTCCAAATATTTTCTGTGCGCATAAATCGGGGGTGGTTTGACAGGAAAAAGGATCTTCCAGCTTATTTTATATTATATAAGACTCCATTTGTTTATTTACTTGTAAAAAAATAATATCTTGTAAGACTCCAGCAGTTGAATTATCTACCTTTGTCGGCCAAATATGCCGTGCTTACGTCATACAAACTGATACAATGAAATTTAGTTGTTCTCCTATCTAATTTAGTTGCTATTTCTCTGGACAGGGATCCTTTACCGGCACAGGCTTGGTGGTGTCTTCCAAGTTGCCGAGATTTTCTGATACGTACACACTTGGCATAGCGAGTGCAGATCCTAAATCTATTTCTGCAAATCAACCAGTACAGTTAACCAGAAGTGTTACTGAATGGTCTCTCTCTCTCTCTCTCTCTCTCTCTCTCTCGCTCTCTCTCTCTCTCTCTATATATATATATATATATATAGACACACACATACACACGCATATGTATGCTAGCTGTACATACTCATTGAACTGCACATCAATATACGCACTGTTACATTTCTGGTCTCTTGTGATGTTATAGGTTCACAAAGGATGGAGTTTTGGTGGAGGGTCTATTCTGGAAAGATGTTGAAGCATTAATTAATGAATATGCAAAAGAACCAAAGAAGATTAAGTGAATGACCTTGTCTGATCGGGCATTGGTTCAGAACTCTAGTCATCTTTTGACGTGAATCCAGATGTTTGTCAGTGATATCATGGTTTTTGGCATTGAGAGACAACCAAACAAATGGAATTAAAATGGCCGTTTGTGGTGCATGAGTCAGATCGTTTTCATTATACAGTTGTTTCTTTCTAGTTGAAAATTTTACGTCCAATCCAATGCTGAGAATGGATCTGTATAAGGATCATGCACAATAGCTAGGTAGATTTTTTGTTAGTAAAATCGTACGCGTTCTTTCCATTTGGCTTTTTTCTTGCTTCCTAAAACTTAGAAATATGTGATGGTGTTGCGTACCGTGTGTTGGGTTGATACTGTCTTTTACCAGATCCAAGTTTTGCTTTGTTCCGATTTTTTACTGTATGTTTTGACGATGCCGCCGATTCTTACTTCTTAGGCCAATGTTCTGGAGAAGGATAGACTTCGAGACTGGGCTTGTGTACAGGGAAGCGGGTATTTCTCTACTTTTACTCACCACTGATTTCCTAGCTATGCTTTCTGTACAAAGAATGCTTGTCTACACGGAAGCGGGTATTTCTCTGCTTGTACTCACCACTGATTTCCTAGCTATGCTTTCTGTACAAAGAGTGTGCAAAAATCATTGTATCAGGCGAATTTCTTTTGAATCTGGTCATTTGATAGGAAACCTATTATTTCGATAACTTATGCGTGCCTCGGTACGTCGTTTGATCCTCTCTCACTTGTGAGATTCAATCATGTAAAGGATTGAATATGGAGCGGGTCCTTGTCGATGCACATTAAGCTTCCATCTTTATTTTTTTTTTCTCAAAGAAAAGAAAAAAAAAAAGGCTAACCATTCGTCACGGTAACAAATGAAGAGGATGTTTGATAATGTGATCCAGAGGCATATTCCCGGCATATGCTCCATAAAGTCCAGTCTCATCTGGCCCTCCCGTCCCCTATGTTAGGCTTTTATCTTTTTCCACCCATTCATGACTTATTTTAATGAAGCTTTAAAGAAGTTATTGTATAATGATAAGACAACATAGGATATGACCTGTTAATATAAAGTCAAGGTGGCTCTACACCTACCGCTCAGAGCTGGTGGAAAAGTTGGGAGTTTTCGTTGGTGTATTTTTTATATTTTTTACTTTTAGTTCACATGTATTTTTTTAATATTTTTAAATATTTTAAAAAAATAAAAAATGTCTTATCATTAAAAAAATATTTTTTTTATTAAATAAGATGAAGTTTGTATAGTAAGATGATATGAGATAAATTTATATAAAAGTTTAAAATTGAATAAAATATTATTATAATATTATTTTTAATATTATTATTATTTAAAAATTTTAAAAAAATTAAATTATTTATTATATATATATATAAATTTAAAAAATTATAATAATAAGATAAATTGAGATAAATTAAAATTACTTTTATATTCAAATCTAACCTAAAAATCTCAACTAGAATCTCTAACAAGAGCTCACAGCCAAAAGAGTAGCATTTTACGGAACTTAATATACGAAAAACGTCTCAATTTTATATGTTTTTGCAAGGAAAAGTGATAAATATACATTATATTTTATAACATTTTACACAATAACGTTTAAAAGGAGAAATATTTTTATAAACTATTTTATAAAATTAACATTATTTTATAAAAATATTTTTATTTTATAACATGTGTTACGTAAATTATTATAAAATATATTGCGTATCTATAATTCCTATTTGCTAGTGAAAATAAATATATAATTCGATAATAATATTGTTATTTAAAAGTATTATTCTGACAACTCTAGCCAGCAAGATTCGCCATCCGAATGGGCAGCAGAACTGCGAAGACAATCATTTCAGTACATGGGACCTACAAAAGAAGTATCTGTCTGTGAACTGGGTCCGCATCTTTGACACATCATTAATCTACGGGTCGAAATTCCAAACTAATCAAAAAGTTAAAAAAAAAACAAAAGAAATAGATGCCAAAAAAAGTAAAAAAGTAAAAAAAATAGTGATCCATAATAATTGGTCTTGTAGTCCCCCATTCATTAATTAAACCAAACAGCCAGCTCGTACTTTGTTGTTCCCTCAATCCTCGTTAATCTCGATCCCTCTCCAACGCGCACGCTATCCACCAGCAGTACCTACATGTTCCTCCTATTAGGCGCTGCCGCTTCCTTCCTTCCTTCCTTACTTGCCTACACGCAAATGTCGGCTACAATTATGACGTGGCAGTTCCCAAAACGTCCAGTCGCTTGGGCCCACAGAAACCATAGTGGGACACACTTGAGAGGAAGATGACGTGGAACATCCACATGCAATCATGCTCGGACTTGAAACCGACTCTAAAAAATCGCATTTCATAAACCGATTTCAAGTCCGCTAGCTCCTCCCTCCCTCCTTCCCGGCCTGTTATTTAATGGACCCGGGCGCCTCTTATCGTACCATTTTGGCACAAACAATTCCTGTGGGAGATATTTGTTTCTCTCTCAAAAGTCGGTCTTCCCTCTCTATCTCCCGTTCCTTATTGCGATCGATTTCCTGAGGCTCTGAGTCTGTTTCCACTTTTCTAGTTCGGTTTTCTATATTCCGAAGCTAGGGTTTCGAATCTGCTTGCTGATTGTTCGACTTTGTTGAGGGGAAGTTTCTGAGATTGGATATGTCGGACTCCACAAACCACGATTCAACTCGTAACGATAAGATCGAGGATCTTGATCGCTCGAACCGATACGATGTCGAGGACTTTGACGATTCGTCGTCGATGGATGCGCTCTCTTCCTGTGACGTCGGATCCGTTGCGAGTTCGAGTGGCTCGCGAGAGAGCGGTGGGTCGACAGGCGAGATTGGGCTCACGGACCGGTTGACGGATGTTCTTGTGGACGGAGGAGATGGAGATCTGTTGCTTCAGCAGAACGATCGCGAAGACCGGGTTCTGCAGTGGCTACAGGCTTTGGATATGCAAGTGATGGGGGCTTGTCGAGCCGATGAGAGGTTGAAGCCTTTGTTGAAGACGAACGCTTCGAATGGAGTCGCCGAGGATCGCCTGCTGGCTCATTTAAGTCAGGTATGTATCTTATTTGAAGATAATTTGATTCTCTTGAGATTTGGATACTTTTTCATCAAAGAGTTCACCGCTTGTGGTGGAAGTTTGTTTGGCGATTCTATGTAGGAATTGGTGTGGTGGCTGGTGATGGTTGCACGGTTTCACGAATTGGCCGTGAGTCAAAACATGGACATGATTAATTGTGCATTGTGTTGGATTGATGATTTCCATATATGTATTTTGTCCGCAGAAGCTTTCTTTCGTGCCATATTTATTTGTTGTTTATACATCTCTATACTTAAATGATGGATTCTATTTTGTTTCAATTAACAGAATTTCGAGCCAGCAGAGGTTGGTATGCTAGCGAGGTGCTTCTGTATACCTCTAGTTTCTCTTCGTGTGGGAAAGATCAGCAGGCAAGGAAATCAGTTGTGCCCAACTGGTACAAGGTAATTTCAGTAACATAGATGTCGGCGTGTCTACATGTTTTATGTTCTTGAGATGTGCGATGTCGTGTTTGATAACATTGCATATGACGTTTTGTACCTTTTCCAAGTCATCGTGTTTCAAAAGTAGTTGAAAGCTCTACTTCTTTTCGTCTCTGTTACGGCATTCCTTTATTATAATTCTTAAATCTCCCCACGTATACGTTTAATTTGATTAGCGTTCTACGAAAATAACGATCTCTGTAGTTACTTACAAAAAAATATATTGACAATAACTCTCTGAAATAACTATATGATTCATCTCTTGCTGCAGTAGAGGTCAATCATCATTTATTCTTGTGATTTCTCAAACTGGTGATTCTCTCTCAGGAGGGGCAATCATTTTGATGTCAAGCTCTAGAAGTTCATTTTGACATGCATAATCAATAGATTGTTGTGTTTAAGGAATAAATTCTTAACGGTCAATCACTGTTGCACCTCTCTACATTTTGGTGTTCTGCATCCGTGTCATTAGTTTTACAAATACAATGAATGCCATTGATGTTTCTTTTACCCCCTTCCAGTGACAACGCATATATGGACAATGTTTTGGGCCGTTTTGTAGCTATTTCATGTAATTGATTACGAATATTCCATGCTGGCAGCCGGTGTAAAAATATGGCATATATTTTTACAGTATATATAGCACATGCTAATATATCTTTTAATTTGTCTGTGATTATAAATGTTAAAGCTCATGAATGTATATAAATACATATATATTGGTTTTAAGAACTTATGGTGCTTTGGATTTCAGCAGATACTTGCACAACAAACTTTTGTTTGTAATCTTCTTGTTGACTGTTAACCTTGTGAAAAGATTTTTTTTGGTCCCCATACTTTCAAGCAGTCCTTTTAGTTGATCTTGTTTCTGAATATAGTTGATAGTGATTTTTGCCAGTTTTATTTTTTTCACATGTTCATGATGGGTTACCACTTAACTCAAGCGGACAGGGAGGTCATTTAATTTTTGACTCGTTACATGTTGGGGCTTCATGTTACAATGTCTAGAAAGTATTTTAACTGCAATCATGTAATGGCTGCATATGCTAGATTCTATTTTCTTGTTTGATAGACTGCTTCATCTTGATATGACACTGCATCGCTGTGGTTGCATTTTCACATGGGGCGACACGATGGAGGTTAGTTTGATGATTATACCCAGTTTAACTGGTTATAAGAATAACAGTCAACTGTTAGTTCTTGTATCATTTTCTCATCCTTCCCAGAGAATGAAGTGAAATAAAGGTAGCTTGAGTTTTCTTAGATAAGGAGTCTGTTCAATGATAGAATTGATCTTACCTTCCCTTCAATTGTGAATCTAGTTTCTGTTAACTTCAATTTAGCGAATATCTGTTTTTTTTTTTTTTTTATGTTAATTATCTTATAGATGGTAGCACCTTACCCTTCTCTTGTATTCTTCCATGGCATCTTGTTTAGAAGAATTTTTTATTTTTTTATTTTTATTTTTCGTTTGGGGGATGGGGATTAAGTTTTGATAGTGTTTGAACTCTTCTTCTACTGTTACATTTTGTGTATACAGTGTTTCTGGAAAACGTATCCGTGTTGATGATAAATAGAAATATCAGGAATCTATATTTTAGCTTATTGATGGTGAAAATCTTCATTATTCCAAATAAATATATCTTTTGACTTGTAGGTAAAGTGGGCGTATTCTATTATGATCTCTGAATTAAGAGGAAGTAAAGGTAGTTTCATGCTCCTGTATTATATATAGCTTGCTGCTGCCTTTTGGATTTTTAGGGTTGACATTTGTAATTTGAGTGTAAAATGCCTTGTCTTATATGCTCTTGATTCTAAGTTATTGTCTCTGTCTGTGTACCTTTCTCTGAAGATTTATTTTTGGACTTGGATAGTCTAATTTCTGCACTATACATGTTAACATTTATCTTCTGTCTTCATTGAAAACAATGTTTCGCTTTGTGTCTCTTTCATGAATTTGTCACCTGGTTTGAGGATACGTGTGATTATTATATATATATATATATATATATGACTTTTATGTCTTCTTTAAATTCATTTTGCCAATGACTTCTTTAGCATCTGTACTGTGTTGCTCGAGAAGTTTGAATAAACTAACAAGGTTCCATAAGTAATGCATTGTTGAAGCCGGTCAATGCATAAACCCAAAAGAAAAAAGTGATATATGAAGAGATATATTTTGAACTTATGCTCAACTCCATATACATTGAAGGAGGTTTGGCAAAAGTTAAACTAGTACAACTAAATATTTGTCATTTTTAGTAAGTTTGGGGTCGAAAGTCTGAAAAGAAAGGAAGAAAATTCTCTGTGCTGGATAATTTGTGAAACTTAGTAGTCATTCTTGGTTAATTTGATCTCGTCCAGGACTATTTTCTCCACTGGAGAAGCAGGTACTGGATTTGTTTACATGTGTTTTGTTTGTTTGGTGACTTTGGAGAAAATGGTTAGAACATGACGTGCTTTAGCGTTTCTTTGCTAGTGAGTTAGGGATTATATTTGGCAATAAACAATTTGCAGGAAATCCTGTAAATTATATCTGAAACGACATTAATAGATACCTTTAAAATAATGAAAACATCAGTATATATACCTATCAAAAAAGAAATTCAAAGGCATTAATAGATGAATTAGGTGAAAAGTAGTATTTTTGATAAACTGGGAAGAGTTTTAGTACAAATCGCCAAAGGTGGAAAAATGCGGTAGAATTGATGTTTAAACTGAAGAATAGGTGAAAATCTTTGACGGGGCAGTACTTCTATTCACATTTTCTATTTTTATTGGCCCAATGTCTATTTATTTACTTTGTTGGATGTAGTTTTGGTAGTCCTTTCAGTATTCAATTTTTCTAAGTCATTCTTCTTCTCTCCATTTTTGCAGGGGAAATCTGAATCTTGCAGTTTTGCCTACATCGGATCTGCGCCTCTCATTCACTGGAGACGATGGTCTGACTGAGAGATTATTTACCATCAGTAAATCCCAGTGCGCTTCTGTAGAAGTGGATGAGATCCCAGCAGATAATTCTGGCCGATCATTCCATATCAAGATCCCAGAAGGCCAGGTTTTCTACTTTTGGTGCTCTGAGAAGTCGAAGCTTTTGGGAATGGAATTGCTCGCAAAGGTGTGTGCGACTTCAAGAATGCATGTGTGCACACACTCCACTGTCATGATAATTTGAGTGGGCCTTGACTCTCAAATTTACTACTTGCAAGTTGAAATTGATTTGAGAAGAAAAAGAATTTGCTCGAACTATTTTACATGCTACTTTCTCTGGTAGAGTGGATGCTAATTATATTTTTGCATTTCCCTTCTAGCAGATGAGGGATTTACTCAAGAGGAAGCCTTCTATTGCCGAATTAACGGGAATTTGTGAGTCACGCCTCAGCTGCTTTGCAACTCATCTTCGTGCCTATCTGGTGGCAACAGTGGGTAGTTCTCGAACAAGTTCTCCAGGATCACCCATTACTTCCTTGGGTACCACCGCTGAACTGTTTGATACATCTCAGAATGGACTGTCCTCATCAATGTCGACAAAATCTTTGCGATCTCGGCACTCTGGAAGTCAAGCAGCAAAAGCAAATTCTTTTCATCAGGGTAGCCTGAGTCCAAGATCCAGTTCCTTTAAAGAGGGCCTGCCAAGAAACTTGTCTTCTCTAAGGAGTGCTGCTAGGGAAAAGTTGCGACGGCGAGCGGACGGTCATGTTTCTGCAGTTGACAATCTGACCATTACTTCATCAACTGCATTTGAAGCATCCTCATCAAATAATTGTGCGAGTGACAACCTCCCAGAAGTCACCAGGAATATGTCGTACTCCCCATTGAGTTTTCTAGAGTCACTGGGGAAATTAGCTGCCGTACCAGCTCTTAGCCCCACGACTCAAATATCTTGTGTAGGCTCGCCTATCTTCTCCCCTTACTATTGTTGGTGCCCTCCTGGTATGCCAACTGTGCAATTCTCAGCCGCACCTCAACAAATCCCCGTATCATCAAATGAATCACTGCCATTTCCCTCGCTTTCTTCTTTATTACCCAATACGATGCCATCCAGTTTGTTGACTTCCACACCACCTCTGGGTCTAGACGAAGCTTCCACAGTGAACTTCCCAGCCTTGCGGTCAGACCAATTGGTCCGGTTGCCAATTCAAACTTCTCAGCAGATACGAACTTTCACACCTTTAATGTGTGATCCAATTGTTCACATTCCAGTTATTGATGTTTGCTCTTCTGGTCAAGGCTACCTAGTTAGTGCCGGCCCTGCTATTTCAAATGTCATTCCTCCATTGCACCCAAAACTTGTGAACCCATTGATTCCTGAAACTGACACCATGGTAGAAAAGGGTGCGAGAGAGACTCTGCGTCTGCTTATTAGTGGATCATCCCAGACAAACCCACCGTTGATGGAGGTATTGCCTGCTGTTCTAACAAAAGCAGATCAGAATCAAGGCATGCTACTTGCTGGTAGCCGAGGTCTATATAGTGGAACCACAGATGTCGGTGTCATTGCAAGTGGCATCGCTGCTATTAGTCTGGCTTCACTGTCTGGGAGATCGGGTGGTGGCAGCTATGAGAATATGGATATAAAACAGGCGGGATCTAGTTGCTTGGGTGGATCTTTTTCAGATGACGAGGGAACCACTTCATGTTCAAATTGTAGGGAAGAAACTGATTGACAGAGTGCGCTCCTTCGCATGCGCTCTTTTTTAATTCCTCCGTAGATCCTGTATTTGTTCCTACAAATGTAGATAAGTGGCTGTAGGTTTGCCCCCTTGAGTTGTAACTAGTGAAAATCATAGCGTACCTTGGCTCTCTTTTGAGCCATAATTGTACTAGTTCTTGATTAGAATGTGAATGAAATTTGGATTTTGTTTTAAGTGGTGTTTATTCTTGTTCTCAAGTTTGATTTTAATTCGTTGTTATTTTCGTTCCTGTAACAGAATTCTGACTTCAATGTTGATCTGCCACCACGTATTTTTCGGTTGAACTACGGGACTGGGAGTTACCACTGCAATGAGAGAGATTGTTTGATTAAAGATGATTTAACTAATTTTGAACATACCTTTTATGTATTTCTGTTTCATTTAATATGATATTTTCTTCACAAGTTCTCGTAAAATCTAGGATCTACACAACGCTATTTAACTTTTTCATACAACTTCAAAATACCATTATTAACTTTTTATTTTTTCTTAAAAAAGTATTGTTCTCTCTCTTTTACGTTTGCCATTTTGTCCATTTCAATGCACTGGAATGAAAATGTTTCTTGAAATATGTTGCTACTTGCTAGCATAAGACATACCAAATTTAAAAGGTTAGGGTATTTGAATATTTATATTGCATATCCCGCAAAACCTCTCCTTGATCTCGTATCAACTTTGTCGGGTAACTTATAGGGCTTAGATTTGGGATCCTGTGGCAATATATATGGTTTCGAAGCAATCCCTATCTATAGATTGTTCCAATAACAACCTTTATCTGGTTAACTCTGAGATCTAAGCAATTAATCAATATTATTTTCATATTTCCCACTGTTTTAAAACCTTTGTATTTCATCCCTCTAGGCTATATATTTATACAGTACTCCTATTGAAACAATTAAAAGAAACGCTAATTTTGATGTGAACTCGAGATTTCATTTATGAAAACCCATCCTCTCCCTTCTCTCCTCTCAATTACTTGAAACAACTTTAGTTAATCTTGACTGAAGAGAAGAAATGAAACTTTTGTATACTCGACTTAAGAGCTTAGATAGAGACAGTTTAGTCTTTATACAAAGAGTAAAGTAAACTACTTAGTAAAGTCACCTAACTGTAAACTTCAAACTATCTATTTACACTATCTGTTTATCGTAAGGACTAAACAGTCATTTTGTATACATTTGACATTATCTATGATAGTCCCCCTCAAGATTAATGCTAGTTGTCATGAACATTCATCTTGGACAGCAGTGTATGAAAAACAGAAGAAGCAAGAGCCTTGGTAAGTAAGTCAGCAATCTTTTGGAAGAAGATACATGCAATGTTCTAAGCACTCCTGTTTGTACTTTTTCCCTTATTAGGTGACAATTTAATTCAATATGCTTTGTCTTCTCGTGAAAAACAGGATTAAGTACAACATGTAAACCAGTTTGGTTGTCACAAAATAGTAACAAGGGATGAGAATGATGCTGATGAAGATCAGATAGTAAGGACTAGCTATATTAATTCACAAACAGCATAAGCCATAGATCGATACTCAGCTTCTGCAGACGATCTTGAGACTGTTGTTTACTTCTTAGATTTCCAAGAAGATGAACTTGTTCCATCATCAAGTAACTCACCATCATTTTTAGACAATTTACAATGAGAATCCACAGGAAAATTAGCTAGTTTACAGCCTAGCAAACCAGTATTTGAAATCAACTCCAATGCATATTTTCTTTGACATAAAGAAATGCCATTTTTGAATCGAGCAACCATGCCTAAGAAATATTTAACAGGACCTAAGTCCTTTAATTTAAAATATGTACTTAAAGAAAATGTAATGTGCTAAACAACTGACATATCAGTACTTGCTAGAAGTATGTCATCTACATACACCAATAGGGCCACAAATGAGTCTTCATTCTTTCTTGTAAATAAAGAGTAGTTCGAGTTGGATTGAACAAAACAAATCCAGCAAAGAACTTATAATATGTTGACGCTTTTGATACTTAAAAATAAACTTGTTGCTCCACAATTACAATTTTTATATGCCCCACATGTACAATTTGGCATCTAATTATAATTCGTCAATTCATCCCACAAACACTTAAATTTGCAAGAATAGATACTCATAGAAGTTTGATCTTGGAATAAAGATGAGAGTTCCTTTTGTAATTGAAAGATTCTTGGTCCATTGCCTTGACAGAACTAATTCCGTAATTCATCCCGCATTTCTCTTGTTGTTTTGGCATATACAATTGTTTCCCCAATACAAAATCCATCATAAAACCATGCTGTTGCATCTTTCCCACACATCATACAGAGAATTTGACTCATTCGGCTGAGTTACGGCTCCATTTATGAACCCTATCTTGTTCTTTGCCTTTAGAACCATCTCCATCGATCTACACTAATTCTCGTAATTGTCTCTTGTAAGCAGATTAGAGACTAACACAGAACCAGGCAAATCTCTGCTTTGCAAATGTTACGGACTGGAATTTTCAGCATTGAGTGAAACAGAGGCTGATGAAGCCATTCTTGCAGCGGAAAATTGATTCTTGGAATGAAAAATTGATTCTTGCAGTGGATATAGGCGAAACCCTAAGGTATTCGCTCTGATACAATGAAACAACTTCAGTTAATCTTTAGTTGAAGAGAAAAAAGGAAACTTCTGTATATTCGACTTAAGAGTTTACATCAGAGAGAGTTTAATATTTATACAGAGTAAAGCAAACTACTTAGTAAAATCACCTAATTGTAAACTTCTAACTAACTATTTACACTAAATACCGTAAGGATTAAACAGTAATTTTATATACATTTGATCTGTGATATTACTTGTCAGAAAAACTGTTTCAAAACAATTTTGTAAGAGTGTTTAAGAATGCCATGTGCTCGAACTGTTTTTATTAATCGGGCCGGCAAACGTTAACAATAAGCGATGTTCTAACTTCTGTCTCGATAACTAGGAACCCACAAATAATAAGGCCGGGTTTTTGCCAATTAGTGATGTTCCCGTCTCCATTAAGAGTTGCTTCTATGAAAGCTGGAAAAGCCACCTAGAATTTCTAAGCGAATGAGGGATGATCCCTGTATCAATCACATGCCAATTGTCATAAAAATATCAGACCCATCTCCTAGTATTGATTAGAAATACGACAACATTAATGTTTTAATCAATGCGACCAAAGTGTAGTCATTTCCAAGGCCATTAATGTGGCCAGTTGGGTTGATTGGAATCGAAGCTGCCCAACAGCCACGTGGGTTTTTGGTATGACATTAACAATACAATGAAAAACAATGGACCTGCAAAGGATATGAACTTATGTGAAATCTACCCACCCTAATTGCCTCGCTGTAGACCTCTTCCTGGCCTGGCCTGGCCTGAGCAACTTTTCGTTTTTCCTTTTAATAATGTATAAATTCATTGTATTCGTACCATAGACATGTTTTGAATCAGATCGAGCTGAAAACAATAAAATGCCAAGGTATTTCCAAGTTGTCTGCCATATGTTTACATTCCAACAAGAGCTAATCACATGCATCGTATCATGATTTGTTTATTTATTTTTTTCTCCTGTCAAAATTGAGGGTTTTTATTTTTATTTTTGGGATATCTGATTGGAATAATTCTTGCCAGTAGGAATCGGAATGTTTACGATGTTTCTCAGAGCAGCAGAGATACCCTCTCTCTTGATTACATTTACTGATTGAAAGAAACTAATGAAAGCGTATAAAAAGGGCTCTTCTGTGCATGAGAAGTGGATTTGAATAAGCCAGCTAAGATATCCCTCAGTGTATGGCTAGAAAACACATGGGAGACAGCAACAGAGTTCATTAAATAAAATTGGTCGGTGCCCTTGATCTGCATTCAACGTTGTCTTATTTGATATTTGGTCTTTTTATATGGCAGCATGTCATTGTCATCTAATAATATTCCAGATAGAAACAACCTTATGAATACTAGCTATAAAAATTCATTTCTATGGGCAAAATCAACTGCACCGAAACAATACAGAATTCATTCAAAAGAATCCCATCTTCATGTGAATGCCAAATTGACTCTAATATAAGGAAAAAAGCCACTTAGATTTACTGGTTGACTAAGGAACCAAACCTTGTTCGATACTTTTGGTCGCCGTTTAAAAAACTGGACTGCAACTTCTCAAATTCCACTCGCATCTACATATCTATAAAAAATTAGAGAGAGAGAGAGAGAGAGAAGCGTAACATCAAACAAATCGGTAACGTGAGTGGAATAGAACAGAGTACCTAAAGAATAACTGTCACATCAAATGGTGACTTTCTCCGCCATTGATCAATTTCTCATCCTTTTTGTCATTCCTGATGTCCATTGTAAAGATGCCCAACCCAGAAAGAAGTGCTTGAATTATTCGTTGCATTTAAAACAAGCCAAGAAAATAGAAACAAGTGATTTGGTAGCTTGAGCACTACGTCCATAAAATGATCCTACTTCTTTGGTGTTGATCATGCTATTACAATCTCGACAAGTGCTTTGTTCCCAATTCAAAAGGGTCAGATTGAAGTTTTTCCTTCCTTTTTTCGATCATCAAGTCAGAGGCTTTTGAAGGGGTAGTAATCGGATTAGGTGATGCATTGACATACGTAATACCAGTACCACCATTGCATTTTGATTTGAAGGCACAATAAAAGCAATTCCGGACGGCATGTTGCTTTCAAATTGGGTGGACAATGGACATTAGTCACTCCAACTTATGCTATAGAGGACGTTGCCGCAAAAAGTCCATCGTTGTCGCCCCCCGAGACTTTGAAGTCTCGATTGTTAGCCGCACTTCAAAGAAAAAGTCGCTACATGCTTCTGCTCATACTGTCCAAACACTCGTTTCGCTTATTATACAGGTATTTTAGTTGCTCCATCGGTCCACGATACCTTAAATTGGAAGAATTATATTGGGAAGATGTAGTCAAATATTATGCGAGTGTTCTCTGCATTTGAATAGATTGCATTCTTGAGTGAAGTGTAATAATTCAAACAACTTACAGCATGGACATTTTCTATATATGACTCAAGAAAACGAGCATTGTTTGTGGATCCCGATAGGGGGGGATGCACTAGCAGAGAGGACAAATCAAGAAAGAATCTCAGATATATATCCTCAGGTATCTTCAGCCACTTTTTTAAAACATGTTTTCATGTTATTCCACCATGTAAATGATTTTGCCGCAACGAACTCGAACAAAAGCAAGTGGCCATATGACTACTTTTAATAGAAATTGGACACCTAAGCATTACGAGGATGATATAATGGAAAAAGCAATATAGGATTAGTGCATGTCAACTTGTCTTGGCGTTTTATGAGCAAATATCGAAGCTAATTATGGCTTACCCGGGGACCAAGTTGTGTTTGTTGAAGATATATTGAGTTGATTTTTATAATTATTAAATTATTTTGTTTAGATTTTTATAATTTTTAATATATTTAACTTATTTTATCTTAATGTAATCTTTTTTATAAATAAAGACGTATGTATTATATTTAATAACAATTGAGAAAGTAAAGATATAGCCCTTAAAACATATTTTCCTCTTTTTCTTTTCTTCATCTTCTTTAATATTATAATTTATTTTCTGCCATAGTATTAGAGCCCTTACCTAATGCTAGGCTCAATCCTATAGAATATTTATTTTTCAGCTAAGTTTACCTCTTACAAACATTTTATTGCCGTTCAATTACGTATCATTTCAAATTAATGCATTTGGAGTATCTCTATTAGCTGTAACATTTTTTTTATAGGGTTTTAATCTATTGTAAGCATTGTTTGAAGCCCTAGATCCAATTTTGCCATTTTGATTTTGGTCCAATAGTTGACCAAGGCCATATAACGCCCATGTTGGCCATAACTTCAGATTTAATGGTCCTGTTGCCAGCCACTTCATCACCGTAGAGAGTACTAAGTTTCATAAAATTCTAAAATGTTTGAATTTCTATATATTTGAATTGTGCGTATACAAAGACTAAACATAACATAACTATAACTATTATCTTACTTAATTGCCTATACATTGTATGAATTCAAAATTTAAAATTGTCAGCTATACTTCTAACGAAATGGAGTCTATTGAGGTATTTTGAACTCCTGAAACAGAGGAGTCTTCTGTAGATGAACAATTCTCGTTGACCTGTTCTTCTACATGCCCCCTTAGTTGAAAGGGTGAGGAACAAACCCTGAGATTGTCACACAAAAGATGAAATCAAATAGAGGGCAGTGGCTTTGTAAGTGTATCTGCATGCATACTGGTCCTTGGTAGAAACAAGTTGAACATGAAGTTGACTACGAAGGACTTGATCACGAACATAATGAAAGTCAATTTCAATATATTTCATTCGAGCATGAAATAGCAGATTATTGGTCAAATAAGTGGCTCGTGTGTTGTCACATTAGAAAATCAGAGCACAAAGATTAGTTAACGACTTTATCCATTGAATTTCTGCAGCAACATTTGCAAGTGCCTTATATTTGGCTTTTGTGCTACTACAAGCAACAGCTACACGAAATTAGATTTTTGTCCAAATAAACATAGTAAGCACCAATGGGGCTCTGATACCATGTAGAGAGTACTAAGTTTCATAAAATCTGAAATGTTTGAATTTCTATATATTTAAGTTGTGTGTATACAAGGACTTTAAATAGAATATAACTCTATCGTTATTTGACTTAGTTGTCTAGATATTGAATGAATTCAAAATTTAAAATTGTCAGCTATACTCGTAAAAAAGTGAAGTCTGTTGAGTTGTTTTGAACTCCTAAAATAGAGGAGGCTTCTGCGAATGAATAGGTCTCATTGACATGTTCTTCTACAATCAACGACACTATTATCTTATCGACGATCAATTAATGCATATGAAGGCTATTTTTAAATTTCAAAATCAAGATTTCAAAATTCACATTAAATTTAAAGGGAATGCTAAAGATAATATCAAATTAATAATTATCAAATCACTTTGATTTGATTTTTATAATATTTAAGATATTTACCTTATATTATCTCGATGTAATTTTTTTTTAAATATGTAATAATTGAGAAAATAAAGACGTAATCTTTCCCTCTTTCTTTTTTTTAATCTTCTTTTATATTATATTTTAAAGGACCACCTAGTCACTTTGGGCTTGTCATTGTAGTCAGTCCACTACAAACAAGCACCGTTGCTGTCCTCACATTACCTTATGTCTATCCCCCTTCGCTCTATAGAACTGGACATCCAGTGTGTTGAAGATAATATCAATAATTTGATTTTCGCTACAGTGAGGACATGTGCTGGTGGCTATCCATTTCATTAACATTTTTTTTTTTTTTAACAACAACGGAAGATTTAAGACGTGTAAGTGTTATGCAAGTCATTTATAAAAATTAGACCCGCTACAAAAAAATGAATTTTTGGAGTTTTGGTGCACAAGTCATCGACGTGGTATTCCATCTTTTATTTTAAAATATTTATAAGAATCTAATGAATTGGTTGATCTTGTATGAACAAGTTCTCGAATGCAAAACAGACTGGTTTTGTCTTAAATAGAATTCAAAACTCACCGGCCTGGCTGCTAGGTGTAATTTTCGATATTATCAGTCTTGGCAGATAATAGGTTTTGGGTTTTACTTTTTCTGTTGTTAACGTTATATTCTGTACGTTTGAATAAGGTTTTAGCAACTCAAGCTAGATTTTCACTTGTGAATATAAAGAAAAAAGTGAGCGGGGATTGTTTGGAGAGTCTATGAGGCCTAAGTTAATTTCTCATGAGTATTGTGAAAGCTTTTATATTTAGAGTTAAGAGAGAGAGTCTTTTGTACCTGAGTGGGGAGCTTTTATACCAAGTCTCTATTATATTCTTGGTGTCAAGGTCAAGCCATCTCTTCTGTTTATCTCAACTTAAGTTTTCAATGTGACGTGACAATTTAGGTCAGGGCCTTCAATGAGGCGTGACTATCAAGCCAAGTTTCGGCAGGTGAAAAGTAAGGTCACTTTTAATCCCCTCCGTAAGAGAATGAAGGGCCGTTTGCGTCTTCCATTTTATTCTACCAATGTAAGTTTTTAAAGCTAGATATAACATGGGATGTCAGAGTCGGCATGTCTCAACTGTTCTTTATGGATGGTTTCCCGCATTCTATACCCCTCTTCCAACGATGCGACTTTTGAGGGCTTGGGCACTTTGGATGAATTTGGGACCTAGAGATAATGAGATCAAAATTGGACGCCCAACTTTGGGCTTAGGCTCAATCGTGATGAGTTCGGATGGGAAATACTTCTCCGCTATAATTATTGTAACTTGATACGATTGTACGTTCACCCTATTTATATTTGTAGTCCACAATTAAATAAGAATAATTAAAACATGGCATGGTTAAGTTTGTATGGATTAAAGCAATTAAAAAACGATGAATTGATACTATCTCAAAGATTAAAAGATATATAGACCTATGAAATATTGGATGCTACAATATTTATAACTATTTGAGTAAATTTTTTGAATAACAATAAATATCGTGATCCCACTTTTTTTACATCCCGCCCCCACTAAAAGCCTTAAAATTTTAGACAATATTTTAGAAGATCCAAACCCATAAAAAACGATATTTTTGTTGCCAAATCCTTTCGAATTTCAATTCCCAGTTAAAGGCCATTCAATTTTCATTTAGGAAAAAAAAATCAAGATTATATTATATATATTTATATATGAATTGGGCAACTTTTTGCTGGCGCTATGCAATTAGCTAGAGATAAGACTAGAGAGTTCATTAATGTCAACAGAAAGACGTGAATGGAGACATGGCCACGTTTGAGGAAAAAACATTTACATGCCGATGTCCGTCACCCGTCACATAAAATATTCGCCACTTTGAATATATAGAATTAGAAATTGGCAATTTGATCAGGTTGAAAGTTGGCATCATATCCATCCTTCTTAATTATATATATATATATATATATATATATATATATATAAATAATATAAAATAGGCTTCAACTCTATGAATTTCGCTCAAAGAGGTAGAGAAATGTAGGTATTCACTAGATAATATTGCATGCCTTCTTCTAATTTTCCTGACAATAATAACTAAAAAAGAGGATTGGAAAAGAAGTTGGCATCATGCCCTAATAAGAGGTGTCTATGATGCAATTAGAAATCCATTAAAATTTTATAAAGAATAAAAATTTTCCATTCTGAAATAATTTAGAATCTCACACATTATATACTATTATTTCTATTATATAAGATATCACAACAGTGCTTTGTATTTCCAAAGAAGCTGTGACTTTGTTTTGAATCCAATTAACTACCATCATTGAATCTGATTTCACAAACGTACAGGTCATCGATCAGGTCTTGAATGTTGAGTTTGATGGCACAAGATCTAGTAATCTTGTGGATGACAAAGGCTACTGGTGTTGAGCTAACCAAAGCTCCCGAAGAATCAATGGGGCCGGGAGGAGTTTACAGAGGAGGTTGATCTGGGGAAAAAAACAAAACAAAATTGAGGTTAATTCGTTGTTTCTTATATATAACCCAAAAGACGGAAAGGAGGAAGAGGGGATGGATTGATCCCTGTTTTGGCCGTGCCAAGTGACTAGCTAGTAGTAGTAGTAGCTGGGTAGCCTAGCCAACTCATCATCATCATCTGCATGCTTTTCGTTATAATTTGTTGTCCTTTTGGTTTGTGCAATAGAGAAAAAAGTGGACAGCACATTCTAGACTGCAAGTTGCGTACCCGCTTCTAGTTCTTCTATTTCGTCATCACTATTTTCTCATTTCTCCTATTTTTTTTTTTTTAAATTTTTATTTATCAAAACTTCTGAACATGTATATGTATTTAGCATTGAAAACCACAATCAAATGATTTAAGTAATTCTATCTATTTATTGTAACCTTTTTCATTCGTTTATACAGGAATTTCAACATCTATTATATTTTGGATTACACGAAAAAATCAGTTACAGATTTTTAATTGCTCGGCATTTGAGTCTATTGAAAGTATACCTTTTATTTCTTTAAATGTTGTGTAGGTGGGATCTTTTGGATTTTCATTACAAGTGGATGATATACTACAACTTGTACTAGTAGTAGTGGGCAAAAAAAAGAACCCCACATTGCTTTCGCGTTCCTTCAATTATTAAAGATATTTATGAAATGGAACGAATCGGTAGTATCGGGGAACAATTTCGTCATTCCGAACGACTGAACAGCACCACTTTTGGCAGACATGAGGCCTTCACTCGCTGCTTTTCTTTTCTTTTATTATTATTATTAATTTATAAATTGGGTTAAAGCCTCGTATTCCTTTGCATTACGACATGAAAAAGGACTTTGAAGACAATTATCAGAAGACAAATTGTTACAAAAGCATAATCCATAGTAACCCCACAATTTCATTAAAATCGTCCTTACGATGATTACTTGGAATGAAGAAACAAAAAGGGGATTGGGTCAACATTTTTAGACTCATTTTCTATATTTTATTTATTTTTAATTTCGTGAATTGAACGGGGGTGATTATTGAAACCCACTTCTCTATTGATTCTATAATTTTTTATAAAGTTTTTAACGTCTTAGTTATTTAAAAAAACTAAAAAATATATAATTTTATTAATATTCATTTATTTAATTATTAAATAAAAAAATTAAAATACTGAATGATAACATTCAAGAATTAAGTAGTATTTTTCATTTATAAAATGTCTAAAATCGAGAAAATAATACTACTGTTCTGTCGTTTTCCTATCATTTTTTGCAGTTAAAACTCTCCTAGTCAGACCATCTTTATTGGTTTGATCAAATATAAAGGTTGGTCAAAATTTAAATTATTTATATAAAAAAAATTTACATTAAATTTGATAAATCAAAATATTTTATATTTTTACTATAGTTATTAATTAAAAATGACTTTCATTCACCAAGTAAAATATTAAATATTCTATACCTTTATTTTGAATAATTAAATGATTTTTGAAAATATATTTTTTAAATATTAATTTAATTATAATATAATTATTGATAATATTAGATTAATAGAATTATAAAAAGTGATAAAAATAATTTTTTAAAAAAAAAATTAATTTAATAATATTTTATTATTATGTAGAGAATAAATAGTTAATTTAATATAAGAATTAAATTTAGATAAAATATGTAAAAATAAAAAAACGTTAATATTAGTTAAATTTAAAGATAATTTGATTAAGCCCGATAAGAATCCTCTCACCATCATGTGCAGGAAAGTGACTGAAAGCTTAACCATAACCTGCCTATCATGATCCACCACGTCACAGTCACACACCAAAATTTACAATAATTCATAAAAAGTTGTTATTTATTTCATCCTCTTGTAGCGCCGTCTCTCTCCATCTCCGCTTCGTTACACCGAAAGAAGATGAAAAATTTAGTTGTAAGTATATAATTTATTATGATTAATTAAAAAATAAATTTTATTAAAAATAATATTAATTTAAATTTTAAATATAAAAAAATTAATATTAATATATAAATTAATATGTGATTTTATTTGTAGGTAATAAAATTGAAAAGAAAATGGTGCTCCAAAATACAGAACGGCGGTTCAAATAACAAATTACAGTATATATGCATGTATATGCCTTCCTGCTTATCATACTTTTTTATTTTAATTTTATTTTTTAAAAACTAATTATGCTATTTTACTTATTATTCATACGCAATATATTTAATAAAAAATAAAAAATTATATTATGTATTGTGAAGAGAGTGACGTCTGATGGGTTGCGCCCAATATAATTTTGTCGTTTTGCCTTTTATTTATTTATTATGATTGATAATTTTTCCCACTCCGCCTCTTGTCCTTTCTTCTTTACACCCAAAATCAGCCGATTCAGCCCCCCTTTTGTTTTTACAAGGCGAATGATAGACCCCTCCCCCCAACACCCCTCGCCCCACGCTACTTACTAGGCTCTGATCCAATCCCGCACTTTAACTGTTTTCCAACCGTTGCCGTCGGATTCCTATACCGGAGATCCCTACCCTCCAATCTTTCTCTCACCATGTTGGTCTCGTTCGAGCCGCTTTTCGGCCTTGCCGACTTTCACTTCGCTCCGAGATGTTCTTCTTTCGTGCGTCGTAGATGAATCGTCATCTGTCGATTTGGGCTTTGTACGGATTTTGATAAGTGTTTCGGGTTTTGCTTTTTTAATTGATTCGTTCGACGGATTTCGGTCTCGAGATTTGAGGGGCTGGAAGCGTCTGAGGCTATCTTTTACTTTCTCCATCTTCTCCAGCGGGAGAGGAAGAATTATTGTTTCCTAAAGAAGTAAAAACAGTAGATAATTTTGTTTCCCAGGCGATATCGTGGAGTTCTGGTAGCGATGGAGGATCGAAACGTCTCCAGAGTGCGTCCCGGAATGTCTGAGGTGGTTATCGGCTGCGTGATGCCGTATATTCACGACCCCAAGGACCGGGATGCGGTTTCCCTGGTGTGCCGGCGCTGGTACGAGCTTGACGCGCTGACGCGGAAGCACGTGACGATCGCTCTATGCTACACGGCGAGCCCCGATCGATTGCGCCGGAGGTTTCGGCACCTGGAATCGCTGAAGCTGAAGGGGAAGCCGAGGGCCGCGATGTTCAATCTGATACCCGAAGATTGGGGAGGTTACGTCACTCCCTGGATGAACGAGATCGCCGAGTCTTTCAATTGCTTAAAGTCGCTTCACTTCCGGCGAATGATTGTGAGGGACTCCGATCTCGAGCTTCTTGCTCAGTCTCGCGGGCGCGTTCTTCAGGCGCTCAAGCTGGATAAATGTTCTGGCTTTTCTACGGATGGTCTTCTGCATATCGGTCGGTCCTGCAGGTAATTTTCTTTTCCTTTTTATTTGCGATTTGGATTCTATAATTGTTAATCAGAATATATAATTTTAGGATTGTATTAAATTTTAGGTCGGTCGTGAATGGTAGTTATCAAGTGAAAATGTGAAAGTGAATCTAACAATATTTGATGCTTTATTAAGAGAAATAAAAGGTAGAACAGCTTATTTAGGTGTATCAATCTGCTTATCTAACTCTTTCTTCCAGCTTACAACGTGATTGCGTTTTTTGTTATGACCAATAGATGCTGTAGTACGTGTAACTAGTTTAATTCTTCCGATCGCGTGGCTTAGCCGGCTCTCTCTTTTGTTTTTGGAGGAAAATCCGCCAATTTGATTCTTTATTGTGATTTTCTTCTTGTTGGATTGGTTAAATGTTAAATACGGTCTGCAAGACTTAATTTTCTTTTTGAGAGTGGGATTTTATGATTTTCCTTTATCTTCGTTTAGTTTGTACTTCCTTTTCAATCATTTCTTATCCAAACGGTGCAGGGTTCTAATTTTTGTTCAGGGGTTGAGACTTTACTGGTTGACTTGCTAATTTTTCTATTCATCCTTGAATGTCGAAGTAGTTTTCATCCTTTAATGTTGAATAAACTACTAGTTGTTTTAACGATTCACCAGAACAAAGTCATTAGACTATCATTAAGTGTTTATCCAGCTACTTGCTTGTGCCAAAGAAATAATGTCTCACTTCTCTTCGGGAAGTTGTGGTTATTGGGTTTGAGATAGGTTCAGCACTGAATAAAAAATTAGATAATGGAAACAGGGGAATGAAGATATTTTCATTTTTTTAGAATAATAAACATCTTTAAAACGCTGAATCATTAGTTAACTAAGGCAATATACAAAAATATATTATTTTTACTTACCAAAAAGAATATGCATATATTAGGAATACAAAGCCATTCTGCCTGAATACTTGGAGAAAGGATGGAATAGAACTAAGAATAATGTCATAACAAATTGTAAATAGTGAAGACTGATTATGAATCTTATACCCCCCCACCATAAAAAAAAAAAAAAAGAAAAAAGAAAAAGAAAAGCTGATGAGTCTCCGATATTAATTAACGCAAATGCTTCAAATGTAGAACTGAGACGAAAAACTTAAAAAAGTAATTTTGACCTGCATACGTTTGTGAAACATACATGCATGATGATTTAAGTGAGATCGAGAGGTTGCTCATGCACTGATGCCAAGCTTTTCATTTTAAGCAACTGCATCTAGGTGTCCTTTCTTGAATGGAAAAAGGTGAATTATATTTCTGCTTTTGCTTTCAAGTAAACTATCTAGTTTCTATATCTTGAAACTTCTGACTGGTTAAAGCCATGTCATTAATTCCATAGTTCATGAATGCGCTTGTTCTTGTAGAATTTATAGATTAAATTGTACTGAAGAACTAGTATTGATTTAGATTGGAATATAATACAAGTTGAATGTGGAGAATTATGTTGCACTCAGAAAATCTTTCACACCCTTGAAAGCTCTCTATGCTTTGTTTCTTCGTTTTGCTCTTATTTTTACTGTAGATCTTAGAAATTTCTATGCATTTCAATTGTGTGGAAAATCTGTGCTCCCTGTGTATGGCTTGCTGATGGTGAGCCTGGCCTTTAAAGAACAAAGAGAAAAAAAAGTGTTGAGAGAGTGGAAGAGAAATTATAACCTACTAAAGGCAATGTCATATATTTGGAGAAACAGGATTTGTACGGTGGTGCCACAAATTGGTTCAGATAAGCCTTTTCTTTTTAAAAAGTTGTGATGAATATGGTATTTTAACTGATCATGTAATTATATCTAGGTTGGTAACTGTGTAGTTTGGCCATAAATAGTATGAACACGAGTCATGTTTTGAAAATAAGATTTTACCATGTTAAAAATTTTAAAGCTTACATTGGCTGGACATATATTATATATTCTTATGAGTTTTTTCCTTTTTCCTTTTCATATCTATGCAATTTTGTTACTGTGGATTTGGAAGCACAGTTGTCAGTCGGAATGAATTGTGCTTTTGGCTCTGGAGCCCTGGTATATCTGGGTTTGCTATTGACTGATGTGATAATTCTTTATATGCTTCCTCAGGAGTTTAAAAACTTTGTTTATGGAGGAGAGCTCAATAAGTAATCGTGGTGGTGAATGGCTACATGAGCTTGCTGTGAACAACATGGTTCTTGAAACTTTGAACTTTTATATGACGGATCTTGTAGTCAGCTTTGAAGACCTTGAACTCATAGCCAGAAATTGTCGTTCTTTAGTTTCCGTTAAAGTTAGTGATTGTGAAATCTTGGGCCTCCTGCGTTTCTTTTGTGCTGCCCCTGCTTTAGAAGAATTTTGTGGGGGTTCCTTCAATGAGCAGCCAGACAATTACTCATGTGTATCATTACCCCCAAAGTTGTGCCGTTTGGGGCTAACATACATGGGGAAGATTGAAATGCCAATTGTATTCCCCTGTGCGCCCCTACTCAAAAAATTGGATCTCCTATATGCACTGCTTGACACAGAGGACCATTGTATGTTAATCCAAAGGAGCCCCAACTTAGAAATTCTTGAGGTAGAATCGCAAAACCATTTCTTCTTTTATCCTTTCTTTTCATTTTTTCCTTCAGGCAGAATCATCTTTAGATTGTTCTTGTTGCTATATATGTGTACATCTTCCTGACCAGTCTCTTGTTACTGCTTTTTCTTGTCCAGATTTTTTGCAGTGTTTTAACTTATCATTAAACTCCGTTCTTCACTAAGAATGTCTGGAAGTTCTTGATAATGTATTATTTGACCTTGGTGTCTGGGTTTAAAAGACTAGATTTCTAGAGTTTTAGCTTGTTTATGTCAATTTAAAACTTTCATTTTACCTGTAAAATCAAAAACAAAAACTCAAATTCACTGTTCACCTGGGTAATTGAATGCCATGGATTGGAAAATTACTATTTACAAATTCGAGGACGGTAGGACAATACAAAATGCCCAGATTCTGATGTTCTAGAAAGTTATTACTACCAAGGGGAATGGTTATTATGTGTTCTTTGGACTACGAACTACTTCTGAATTTTGTTTTTTTATTTATTTATTTTTTATTTTTTATTTGTTATATATATATATATATATATTCTTATCTGTTTTTCTTATGGACAGACAAGGGATGTTATTGGAGATAGAGGATTGGAAGTTCTTGCTCGGAGTTGTAAGAGACTAAAGAGGCTTAGAATTGAGCGAGGTGCTGATGAGCAGGGCATGGAGGATGAAGAAGGTGTAGTTTCACAGAGAGGTTTGATTGCTTTGGCTCAGGGCTGCCTAGAACTGGAATACTTGGCTGTTTATGTTACTGATATCACAAATGCTTCTTTGGAGTATATCGGTAAATACTCTAAAAATCTCTGTGATTTCCGCCTAGTCTTGCTTGACCGAGAAGAGAGTATAACGGATTTGCCTCTGGACAATGGGGTTCGAGATCTGTTGAGGGGATGTGAAAAGCTAAAAAGGTTTGCATTGTATCTCCGACCTGGGGGCTTGACTGATGTGGGTCTCAGTTATGTTGGGCAATACAGCAAAAATATAAGATGGATGCTTCTAGGTTATGTTGGGGAGTCTGATACGGGGCTTCTGGATTTTTCTAGAGGCTGTCCCAGCTTGCAAAAGTTAGAAATGAGGGGCTGCTGCTTCAGTGAGCGTGCACTGGCTGCTGCTGTATTGCAGCTGACTTCTCTGAGGTACCTATGGGTGCAAGGATATAAAGCCACCTCTGCAACGGGTTGTGACCTTCTGGCAATGGCTCGCCCATTCTGGAATATTGAATTAATTCCTTCTAGACGAGTTGTTGTCGCGGATCAACTTGAGGGGGCTGTTCTGGTTGAGCATCCCGCCCATATACTTGCATATTACTCCCTTGCTGGACCAAGAACAGATTTTCCAGATACTGTCATTCCTTTGGATCCAGAGGAATCCTTGGTTACTTAGATCTGTATATACCTCTTCTATCTATTAAGGAGTTTTTTTCCTTGTCATGTCTTGTTCATAAATTTTTTTTCCCTTTGGTAAGAGGTTTTCGATTTTAATTTAATCTTTTTCTGCCCTAGTTCTAGACATTAGTCCTGTAATAAAGTTGGGGTTTTCTTTTGTAATTTGGAAGCACTTGCATCCTTGGTGTTACCGTCTCACTTCATCACTTGGGGAACAGTTTGGCCTAGACTTCGACATTTTGGTGACTTGTATTAATATCCCGAGTCAATCTTTTTGGAAATCATTGTTGTTTTCTCGGTATGATGTTGGGACGTTTCAAGTTTGTGAATAAAAAGAAAGTTAAGTGTGGTTTTACTAGCCATGATTTTGTGCTCCCGCAATATATTTTCCCTACACGCATATACGTGCAATGCTTGCAAATAATTATTATGGTAAATACTAAAGATGAGCTTTGGATTTTCCGGATTTTGAATTTTAACTTTGAACGTGTTCTAGAGACTGATCGAGACTTGGTCCAGAAGGGTTTGTGAAAACGTACTGATTTCTTTTTCTTTTTCTTTTTTGAAAGGGAATCGTTTGGTGGGAGTTTCTGATTTGACAAAGAATCAGAAACATATTTTATTATCTTGAAAACGATCAAGACTTTCAAGTGGAACAAGCTAATCTCTCTGTTCTAAAAAAAAAAAAAAGCTCTCAACAAATTACGCTTCCCATGTGCAGTGATGGCGGAGTTACAGGTGGGTCACTGGGTTACACTTTCCATGTGCCATGTTGCCCCCCTTAAGGGCAGGATTAGTGCCGATGGGGAAACATCAATATTTGCAATCCCTTAAAAAGAAAGAAAAAAGTTAAAAAGTTAATGAGTAAGGGACAACGTAGCTTACTGTCTTTGCACACATGATAACTTAACTAATATGTCACCTTTGTTCACCACTGAAGGAAATCAAATGCAACCATATATGGTTAGCATAAAAAAAGTATGGTACTGTTGTTTTTATTTTGATTTTTTATAATTGTCATTGGTTTCACATCAAACAGTAGAATTTGAAAGAAAAACCCGTACAACAACATTTTGTTAAAAGCAACTTAATTCAGTTTTACTGGGGGGTTATTTATCAATATATAAGGTGGTGTCGCACCTCAATGCTGTCGGCATGTGGAGATTCAAATGGTCAATCTAAAGCAAATGCATAGCTGTAGAGGAAGAGGAGAGGGACACAAGTAAAATGGGTGTTCATCAAGCAATTATGTTTAAGAAGTCATCATCATCTGCGCCTGTGTATTAGAATCTTGAATGCATGGGATACTGAAATGCGCTCAATATATAAATTTCAATACTTCAATCATTTAACCAAGAAATTTTCAACGTAAAAGTTAAAATTGTAGTGGGCGACTCCATGGATGAAGTCAATTCCCATTCTGAATAGAACAGGTACTTCTTCCCGAAGAGAACCTATTTGCATTGATTTTGTCCTCATTCTTCAAAGATACTTCTTTTCACCATTTTGTGATGTCCAATTAGGAGTGTAAAAGACCAACAGAGTTATGTGCACGCTTCTTGTCATCGCACAGTATATATGTATGCTCCACTATATGGACAGGTCATTACCTAATAATAGAGATGTCGTACAGCTGTTTGGCTTTTCTGAGGGACCTGATACTGAACCTTCTATGTTGCTCTGTTCCATCCCCTCCAGACTTCTCTTTCACTTCTATAAAAGCTACAAAAATATGTAAACTGTAAATATTTCAGTAACTTAGTCATAATTAGTCCACAAGGTCTACCCATTATATCAATCTCAATTTGCATGGTTCTCAAAAGGATTTTGAAGAACAACCTAAAATATTTGTTCTTTAATTGGAGCTTCAACACAAGAAAGGATGGCTAAGTGTAAGATTTACCATCCTGAAAGGTTTTGATCAAAATTGGAATAAAGTGGCCAGGGTGCTTTCTGATGCAAGTTGCAGAAAGACTGTTTTTCTTGAAAAGTAATACAAAGTTGATAGTAATGTCATTTATTGAAGAAAGAAGAAACTTTAACATGAATAACCAAGTTGCTCATGTTGCTTTGGAGATTTTAATGCTAAATGTGTGGCTGAGAGATTGGTATATGCAAAGTGATTTGGGTGGGCACTAAGACTTTTTCAAAACAGTTGCAGTAGCAGCAACATTGGTGGTAGCAGAACCCAAATTGTAATGGCAACTAAAAGAAAAACAAACACAGTAACAGCATATCAGGAAATATTATTTGTTTATTTCATTTGACATTTGTGGAACGCCTACCTTTGAGATAGTGATCCACCATCACCCATTTCATGGCCCCCAAAAGAAGTATCCCTGTATTTTTTTTTTTTAATTAATTTCTCAAAAATAAGATTGTTATAGAATAATCTACTATTTTGCCTGGCATATATCTAAGTGAATTTTATTTTTGCGCACGCGAAGCTGTGGTAATTAAGAACATTCCGTGGATAAAAACTATAAGCATTAGTTCCCTGTTTATCTGCTCGAATTATCAACTCATAGACTGATCAAAGCTATTACACCAAACAAAAATGGGAAATTATACCAAAATTCTGCATAATTTCGAAGCTTGATTCTCTGTTCCGATTAATAGGGTCAAAACGTGAACAAAATATGAACGCAAGTTACGCAACTATAACTCCTTGTTGGATTTGCAAGTAAAATATAGAATCACCACAAAGCACGATGCTTCCGGGGACTAGTAAAAGCTGCAAATATGCTGATGCAACATTCTTGCAACCATCGACAATTGGATTGGCGGATACAGAAATATAAAATATACTGCAAAATTGGATAGGCCCCCCCCACCCCACCAAAAAAAAAAAAAAAAAAAGATGATTTGAAAACACGTAAACCCCATTGCATTGGCATTCTTACGTGGATCTTCCAATGTTCTACAGCGGATTAAAGCATGGGATGCTTTTTAAGTGGAATGCAAACTCAGCTTCGACTAGGCGATGAACGGATGAAGCATGGTCAACTTGGCTATATCATACCTGATAAAGGTGAAACTGCCGGCAAGTGTACTGAGAGAAAAGTAAGCGATCAGATACTGTGGAATGTCCAAAGAGTGATAAGTGAGTCAGCCGGTTTGCCTACTTCACCCAAAGAACATGGCTGCTTGTGTGAAACAAAAATCACAAAACTATTTCATAGTTTAAAGCATACGGACCCTGAATGCAGCAACAACTTCTTAAATATTCATGGCAAGTTATCTTTATGGATCTCAGACAAACCTAGAAATCCAGGATTTTGAATTATAGACTCAGATTAATGGGACTACGTATTTGCAGAACTGGGTAGCTAGCCATCATATTTAGGTTTTGATCTGTCTAAAAATGCGGACAATAACGAAGGGCTAAAGATTACTAAGCACAAACTAACATGATTGCCTGAAACCCAATTGTGCAAGTCAACAACCTTATATTTTGATAAGCAACCTCATTGATATCTTTAACTGGTTATGACTTATGTTTAATTCATCCTCAAACTGCCTACCGTCCATTTTAGTACGTAATGCTAACTCAGTCAAAGCATCCACAGGGATTGATAATTTGATACCTAGGAAAAAATTAGTTCTTCAAGAGGAGGGAAATATGCACATAAATTGAAGCGTCTTCATTTGATTTCATACTTAAGTCTGAGATTTGAATCATTATAATATTTTCTCCTTTTGGATCGTTCAAAAACAATGAAGCTCAAGCCCTCAATCAGGCGATCACACAGAAAAACCATCACAAAAGCACTGACAGTGAAACTATACTGAACATGATCAGCCTAGACTTGTTAAATCGTGATAGCTGCCTTATCCAGGTATTTGATGTCTTGAGGATTGGAATTGAAAGATCGAGTTGTGCGGCTTGGTATGAGTTCCATAATGAGCATTGCCATACAGATTTCGCCCTTGTGCTTTAAAGTCATGTGGAGATGACATTAAAAGGTTTCCACGAGCTGAGTCAAAAACCGTGACTGCTTCATTGGGAGGTTGATTCCAGTCAAGTGACATTCTTGGAGCGCTGGTTGGCTTTTGCTGTAGTTGCAGCACAAAAGACTGATCATATGGGAGAGGTTTATTATTTTCCAGTGTGGTGTCTGTTAGACTGACAGTTGTGATGTCATGGATGCTTGGCCTTCTCTTATCTTTCCCTCCTGAAAGCTGCCTTATAAAGTACTTCTGAGCATGACTTGCCACTTGAGTTGGAGTCTTGGTGATTACATAGTTCCGGGAGATATTTCTCCAGTCCCCCCTACCGTACTTTTGAAGCCCCATCAGAAACCGCCTGTAATTCATTACAAAACAGCCCCAACTTCAAGAACAAAAGCATGACATTCAAAAGATTTCAAACTGCAGAATAGACAATCTAGAGATGAAGGCGAAGTTCAGAATGCCAACAAGTTTGAGACTTTTCAAACTCATCTCCATGTTAAACGACGTCACGGGCCCTATTTACAATTGCTTTGAGCTTCTTTTGTTCGTATTTTGGGCTTTCAAAATTCAAATTACCACTTCATAAACATCTACTAGAAAAACTTAAAAAGTACGACTACTTAAGTAACAATGTAGCATAGTTGAAAATTTATTTAGCTAACAACCAATCGGTTGAAAAGGACTTTTGTTTGGTTATTTTTCTCAAATCGATGACCAAGAAAAAAGAAGTTCAAGTAAGCCAAGCACAATCGTGAGATTAAATCGGTTAGAGCTTTAATTTCATTTAACATTATAATGGAACAGCATCATGTGAGACTACCAATTTGAGATTTTCTTTTCCTTGGTTTCCACAGCAACTGATAAAGGCATTGGAACTAAACAGAGTTTTTAAGAGTCCATATACTCACCTTTCTTTTAGTTTTCTCAACAATGGAAGAAAGAAAACGGTCACCAAAAACCTCATGCGTTCTCACACCTAGAAGCTAAACTCTAAAGATTCCAACGAAATACAAGGGAACTCACCTGTGCTCGTCTTCTGTCCATGGCACTCCTTTCTTCCGTTCCTGATCAGGACCACGAGCTGTTGAAGATTTTCTTCTATGGGCATCAAAGTTGCGATCATCAAACAACTCCATTGTGAAGGAAGAGGAAAGGTAACCGGGAATCGGAAAACGCCCTGCTTCTATATCACTGACATCATCTTCCAACTCCTTGTACTGCTTGATCACATCCCACACAGTCTTTCCCGGTATCATTTCCGCCACTTTTGTCCATCGGTCCGGAGTGTTCTCATCGTATATAGCAAGCGCTCTCTCAAACTTCTTGTTTTCTTCTCTAGTCCATTCTGTGCTCTGGCTCGCTTGGACAAACCAATTGGAGTTTGACATAAACGAAGCTGGATAGAGAGTTTCCATAATTCCTAGTACTAATACACAACAATAGCCCGATAATTCATTTAAGAAGCATTGAAATTAAACTTAAAAAGTGAGATAAGTATTAGAAACAGAGACAGAAGTTAGAAGTTAGAAGGAATGTAATCTTTACAATGATTTAAAACGCATTGATTCAGAATCTTTTACTGGGAATCAAGAATCTTCTTTTCTTAATAGCATCAACTGATAATCTAAAAAAACCCCACCTTTTGAGAATCGAAGGGAATCTTGGAAAAACGTAAGCAATTTTTGTTGCTTCGGTGTAAACCCCAAGAGAGAAACCAAAACCCAGATGGATTTTATTTATTTATTATTATTTTATTTATTTTACTTTTTTAAGCAAAGAAGCCGAAAACTTTCGAAGAAATGAAGCTCAAAAGTGAAAATTTTGAAACTACTCCGAAGCTCCAGAAAATCATGAAAAGAGAGCAAAATACGAAGAACCAAGGAGCAAGATCGTAGAAAAAGGAGGACAAAGCATGACCCAGTGGAGAAAAAAGACGGATTCTGAAGAATCCGGAAAGGAAAAGGCGGGAAACATATATTTTTTCTTGGTTTCTTTGACAAGAGAAGGGTAAATCTATATAAAAAGGATCAGTGAGAAAGCCAAGAATCAATGAATCAAAACCAGTTAAGATTTCTCGGTAGTTTTAAAAGAATTCACAGAACAGAAAAACCCGGATAGGGAATTGGGGGCATGAAATGTAGCAAGTTGAGACTGGAAGAACAGGCCCAGCGACAGTTCCCTCTTATTATTGTAGGGTGTTTGATAATAATGGTTTTTCCTACGCCTAAAAAGAAAAAAGGGTCGTGATTTTTCTCATCTTTGCTTTCTTCTTTTTCCAATGGGCCAAATTAGGTTTCATAATTGATACTATCCTCCCAATGTTTAATTAGGTAAGTTTGATCGATAAATTGTAATGTTGGTCTATTCCTTTTAAGTTTCAAATTATCAAGGGTTTCACCATTTATAACACCCCCCCCCCCCCCCCCCCCCCAAAAAAAAAAAAAACAACTTTTCTCAAGTGCATAGGAACTTCATGATTTTAGTGTAATTGAAGCCAGTGATAAGTCACTCATAACCAATTCTTTTTTTTTCTTTTTTTTTTTTAATTAAGGCGAATTCTGGTTTTGTTTTTTAGAGAGAGAGAGGAGAAAGGTAAACCAGATCTTTCAAACACAAAAATAATCTCTCTTAGAAGGTCTTCAAAAAACAAAAACTCTCGAGATGCACCCACCTTGATTAAAGAAATCAGCAATTTGGGTTGCTACTCTGTAATGTGTTTCACCTGTACAATTAAAACTTAAACCTTGGCAGCACACTGAAATTTGATCCAGAACCTCAAACATAGGCCAAGGCGCTCCACCTTTGACCAACTGCCATTTAACCACTACCATACAGTTAAGACTACTTCGATTACATTGAAAATGGAGCTTACTGTTTACTTGTACACAATCCAAAACTGCACGTACTTGTGCCATATTATCAGAAACAATCCCATAGTTACGAATGGCTGGTTGAGCCAAATAATCCAAATCCTTCCTCGAAAGCCTCTCTGCATTGTGGGAGCAGATCTTGCAAAAATCGAGCGCAATGGATGTTAGAAAAATGAAAGTTTGAACAGCACGACACTTTGTTGAGTAGTCTGCGAATGAAAAACCATCATTAAAATTTGTCTCGTATAATACTCTCAAATTGTCTGTGTTGTCCAAGGATGGTTATACGATGAATTAGACCGTTGGGGCGGCATTCCTGATTCTAAAGTGAAAGAATCAACCTTACTGTAGCTCAGTGGATGGAGCGTCTGTTTCCGAAGCAGAAAGTGGTAGGTTCGACCCCTACCTGGCGCACTTCAAGAGACCCGAATCTTTTTACTATTTTAGTGTAACTACTTCTACATCCACGAACTATATTTGTATTTTAGTAGTATTTCATGTACTTACAAAATATATTTTATCAATTTATCAATAAGTAACATATCAAAACGTATTATTATGTAATTAAAAATACAAATAACATTTTCTATGCTAGTTTATCCCTTGGATTTGACCTCTAGCGTATTTTAATTTTTTTTTCTTTTTTTAAATGTTTAAAAAAGTTACTTTGTGTTTTTTTTTAAATGTTTAAAAAATATTTAGAGAAAAAAAATGAGATTGCACTAGGCGGCACACCCGACGGTATTCGCTGGGCGGCACAGTAGAAAGATCCTTCATTTTGATATATGGACTTATTGTTATGTAATTAAAAATTATAAGAACAAATAGCATTTTCGTTTTAATATATGGATTTTACGTTTAGGATCATCGGGAAGTTTTTTGAACTGAAAATCAAAATTGGTAACAATGTACATGTCGCGTAGCTTATCGATAATTTTCAGCTAGTGTTATCGTTGTTTCACAGGATTTCAACCTTCAATTTCCAAAGTCTCACCATAAGTTGAGTATTTCACTCGTAGAAGACCCACTTATACGGAACCCACTTAACTTGGTTCAAAATTAACAACCAAAAGCAACACTATTTCACTTATGCAGCAGCTCCAACAGGCACCCCAGCCTCAAGCCTGGAGGATCCATATAGAGTTTTTTCGAATCGGACAATCTCATTCTTGGATCCATAAGCAACTTGGGTTCTGTCGTCAAGATTGTTGATCACCTTGTCTAGTACAGATTGACGGCCATCACTGCTGTAACCTCCAGCATTCTCAATCAATAATCCCAAAGGAGCTACCTCAAATAAGAGTCTCAGCTTGGCTTTGGTCGATGGGGAAGTCACATTAGTGAAGATACCCTTTTCTTTCACGATAATCTGCACACATGGAAATCTTGAATCTCGTCAGAATACTTTAACATTCTGAAAAACCACAAAAACAACACAGGATGTTTGAAAGCGAAGGACACACCTGGTTAACATCCGGCACCATTCCTCCGGTGTACCTCAACGTGTACTTCTCGTTTACATAATAGTTGATCAGCTGTTGGGTCACAAATTAAATATCTAATTAGCGGTCTGCCATAAGACTATGATGAAATTTCAAGAATATTAAAACCAAGTAATTAGTGAGACCTTGTTGTAGTCAGGGTTATCAAATGTGGCCCTCAAGTTTCCAGGGGAGAATAGCTTTCCTTCGCCAATTTCTGTTGTCTCCTTGACATGTTGCCATTTTCCTGACAAAATGCACCATGTGATGAGAGGGAGAAGAGAGAGATTCTTACATTTTAAAAACAGGGAACCCTTCATTTCTTGTCAGGTAGGCAACCTTTTTTAATCATTTAAAGAACAATTTTTTGTATAGAGGAAACATGTTTTCCACCAACAGGGGCCTCCAGGCTCCAGTTTTATCATAAAATGATGCGGAGAAGATTAGAAAAAGAAGTTCCAGAAAAAAATCTGGAATTTGATTATATTGTGGAAAGCAGACCTTCATCGAGAAGAAGGAACTCGTGGGTGCCGGGAAAGTCTTTAATAGCAAGAACATATGTAGTTCTGGGACCATAAATGCCCATGGCTGAAGCGACTTGATCTCTTCCTGTCACCCCAGTTAGCTTGTCTCCAGGCCACACCCCAAAGATGGTGCCTACTGTAAAATTTGTGTCCACAATACTGGAGCCGTCCAGTGGATCAAAAGCAACACTAAATCCACCTGTTCATAGTACAAAACCTCATGAAACTGTATTTTCATATATCCTTCTTTTAAGTACTAAAATTTCCAATATTCGAATTTCTATACAGGTGAAATGACTTTTAGACCTTTAACCGGGCCTCCCATGTCTTGGAGTTCAGGAACTTCTTCAGAGCAAGCATATTTGCAGAAATGCGAGTAAGTTAAGGCCTACACAAGAAAAATCAGCGACATTGATTCTGAACTCAAGAATTTATTCAGGAAACAGGAGTAAATTTGGGGGGAAATCACTTATGATTGAAAACGATGTGTAACTTCTTATGCGAATTTCAGTTTATATCACAAATCCAATAGCATCAAGGAATGTTTGTAGGGGTTGCTCATAAACAAGTAGGTAGCTGGAAAGGTTAAAAATGCTACACTTTGTACTTGAAAACAGAAGCTTCGTTCAAAGAAGCATGTCTAAGGCTCTAAGATCTACGATGTTTATTTTAATGTTTCATATCACTTGAAATGTCACATCTACATTTCATGGAATTTAGTTTTGACATTAAGTTTTTACATATCAACTGCACCCTTATCACATCAAAGAGAGAGTCGCATGAAGATGAATCCATTTAAAATTCATTCTAGTGATCATTACTTATCAATGTTTCCATCAGTCACAAATCAAACAGGATTAGAGTAGAAAATAGAACAATTTAGAACACATTGAATGGGGAAACCGAGTCCAACCTCAAAAAGAAGTTTGTCGGCTAGCATATCTACAGCAAGCTGTTCGTCTCCAAAGGAATTCACACATGCTGTTCCTCCACAAGAAGCTGTCCTCACTTTGAAAGATATGGTCCTTAATGCTTCTCCCATGCACGTCATCAACCTGATTAGTCCCTTATCTGGGGTAGCCTTTGCAAGGAACTCTTCCTACAAGTACAAAGTCATATAAAATCATACTTTATCCTTGCTTCCTGAATTCCCTCCTTCTACATGGCTAGATTTCACTAGATGTGGAATTCAGAACATGTATTACTCACACAGGTTGTCCAGCTTTTAACAGATTAGGCTCATGAAATAGAATTAGCCTCCATGCAACTTACCAAGCTATCGCCGATTTCGCATCTTGTTTCAAGGGAAGAGCTCTTAGTCTTGGAAACTTTCAGTGATGATTTTGGCACCACTCTTAATGATTCCCCAAAGAGTGAGCTTGATTTCAAACTCTGCCATGCATGTCAGAACACTTTTTTACAAATTGGATACAGTTCATAAGTTTGATTGAATAAGTACTATATCATATGAACCATTCAATGATTTCATTCAAAACAAAGTAAATATAGAAAGGTTAACAGGAATATTTGCACCCATATGTGGTATTAAAACTCTAATTTTTCATACCCGGGAGGTGAAAGATGGAGAGATGGATGGTGGAGATACTAGAGCAGTTGAATGCTGAGAAGGAACTGTACTAGGCAAGAATGCCCCACGTGTATAGCACGCTATGCCGGTCTCCATGCTCACAAGTGCAGATTGTAATTCAAAGCAAAGACCAAAATTACAAGCAGCCACTTAGGTTGTAGTAATGTCTTTGGGTGTGTGCTATTGCATCTCACGTCTTTCGCATGGAAACTGGGGAATGGTGAAGGATAGCATATGAGTGGTTAATAGCCGTCAGCCAGGTTGCATAGATAGCTGATAATGTGGCATGGGCTAAGGTTAATCAAGTATCCGCTCAGATTTATGTGGCTCTGCTCTGATCCTATAAACAGACACAATTAAAAGCCCCACCTGCGTTTGACGGCCTGTATTCGGTAGTCTGCATACGTATTGGTATTTAGTTTGTTAGTGGGAGATTTTAGATAGATAGGATTACTACGTACTCACTCAATGCCACAATGTCGGACTGCGACTTGTTTAACAAGTAGATTATTATTTCAGATTTTCCATTAATGTTTTGTCTCTTTCTACGAATCGGTCTGTACGAGGGTCACTTGGGCCAATCACTCAGCATGACAAATAATTAATGGGAATAGATTTTCAATATATTTCTTTTCATTTTCCCGTTCCATGCATGTAATGGAAATTATATTGTCAGATAAAAAAAAAAATAGATATTACAATATGACGTAAGGATAATAAAAAGGTGGTTACATAAAAAGCCAAAACAATAATAAATAAAGAGAAAAAATGAGATTGAAGGTGAATATGAGGGGCCAGGGCCCACTTTTATACACTTGATTGGGCCCGTTATCCTTGCTTTCCGACCCAAATCATGGGCCCTGTTCTGTTGGAGCTAGCCCACCAATAAATCAGTCCGCATTTGGACGGATAAGTATTAAAAACCAATAAATCAATCTTCATATGATAATATCCTCCACTATTCAGTACGTACCTTCTCACACATAAATCAAGTCATTATATGTATAAATTAAAATATAAAAAAGATCATCTAATCAGTTTTTTTAAATTAAAAAGCAGAAAATCAAAACAATTTCTTAATTAATTCCTAATACGAAATATAGTTAAAAAGTTTTATTTAAACAATTTTCCATCCTAAGTTCCTACTTACTCACTTTCGAAAATCAGTTCAAGATTTTTCTTATCCGAAAACTTTTCATCTTACCTGCCCACCACTTTATATAAAAACACATCTAAAAAATTTCAAAAAATAATTTCTTTACTCTTACAAATTTCAATAACAAGAATTAAAATATATATATATTTTTAAAAAAAGGAAAAAAAAATAAAAAAGAATCACTTACCAAATATCTCGTTGCTTTTGTGCTTATTATTAAAATCCTTTACGTTGGTAATCTCGGAGAGACCCCACGAGGCACGCTAGCTATCATTCTCGTACCAAATAATACGAAGGAAGCTTCCTTCGTCAGATCTTGTGGGAGTCTGGAGATAGCCAGAGAGTAGCGGAATATCAGCCCTGGAGTTTGCTAGAGCTTAATTCATCTTAGCCTATGCCCTCTTCCTGAAATCACCTTCTCTTCAATGTCTCTCTCTGGTACTCTCTCTATCTCTCGCATCAAATTTGCCTGATTAGATAGCTTCAAGTATTTACTTTGCTGGATGACTTCTGTAGAATATTTGCTAAAAAAAAAAAAAAGAATTAAAGGATTAATCCAATTATGTTGTTTCACGACCACACCAATTGAAACTTGAAGGGTTCCAACAATCCGATCACCTTAGCGTTTTATGGACCCAATAAATGATTTTATATTATTTGCATCATTATGGCTGATCGGATAGTTTAAAATTTTTAAGATTCAATGCCTTTTCTTTTTCCGGGTCTTTATTTATTGCTAGAATTCATACTGATGGGCATATAATGAACACGATGTTTTGAATGGGCAATTCTGAAGAATATATTTTATCGGAAGACTGATTTTATTTTTGGGGGGGGGGGGGGGGGGGGGGGGGATCATTGTAGTTGGTCTGTATCTTATTAATCGGAGGTTGAGAAACTCAATAAAAACCTCCACTGATTGACCCCCTCCATCAGGATAACCTTTCATTTTTTAGGCCATTTAAAAAAAAAAAAAAAAACATGTTCATTCCTCGTCAATTTCCTATATTTATTTTTTTTCTCTTTTTCAAAAATAAAACAAGATTTTTTTTTTTTTTTTTCAGAAGTCATGTCGCTTCTAATATAAATACATGATATTCTAGAAAAATCACTATCTGTTTACTTTTTAGTCGTTCTTGATTTCTTGGTATAAATGTGATGGACAAAGAAGTTGAGATGTGGTACAGATGATTTTTTTTAACGTAGTAAATGAAGCTGCTTGTAAGTTATGGCTTTATTCAAATATTAATATTTTTAGTCATAGGAGTGCATATTACTTTAAAATAATGTAAACCCAAATGAGGCTGGTGTTTGACGAGTTTGAACACTGTATTTCAGGTGTCCATTCTATCATCCGGAAGCAATTTGAAGATTCTTGTGTGCACTGCTTTTGCCATTGATTTTTAATTTAGGAATCATGTCTGCGTATGCCCATGAAATGGAGCGGGAGATCTCAGCCCGGAGTCTCTCCAGTAGAAATTCTGGTATGTGATACCTTCTCTTACTCACCACTTTTTAACTATCTTATGGAGTACTAGTAGTTTATGCCATTTGAGGGTCATTAGGGCAGTATACAAGTGCTATTGTGAGAATCTAGAAACTCTCTCAAGTTCCAATTCATAGAAATCTGTTTATTGTTGCGGAACTGTGTTATCATCAACTGTTTTATCTGCAAAATGTTTTAAACAAATACCTAAAACCTTAAATTACCCTCTTATATTTGTTTGCAAAGTTGAAATTGTATTAAACTTAGGAACAAACAATGTAAACTTGGATAATGGAACTTCTTGTGTTTATTCAAAGAAGGCCTTCAAGTGGTACACCGTTTGTGCCTATCATCATGTGCCGCATGTACTGGGCCACTGGCCTGCTTGGTAGGCTATTTGACATGTATTGAAGCCAGAATACATTTTTAATTGTCTTTGGGATTAATTTTGATATACGTCCTGTCTGATTCTTTTTCTTTGGGCACAGAGATGGGAAGCCGGTATGTGATGGAATCAGGGTTCTACATGACATCTTTTGCTGCAACGATCTTCATTGCTTCACTTGTAACTGTCGGGGTTTTACTAATCACTTTGCTGATTACATTAACAGTAATGTTGCAATCTTGTCAGAGTAAGAGTTCAGGGGTTGTTGAGATTCAGAAAACAGTCGATGATTACAATGGTTGCAAGTTTTTTGCTCTGTATCCAGAGCTCAACATCTTGGAAGCAGATGAAATCCCTTCAACTTGCCAGGCTTTCGCTATTTGGTATATTAAAGCTGGTCAATATGCCAAAGATTTAAATGCTACCATGCAGGCGGTCGAGAATTACTTCAGTAGCATTACATCACCAAATGATGGTCTTGACGTCGTATTGATGGACGTAGATGACATTCTTTCCTCAGATCCTCACCATACTAATCTATTAATGCACAGGTATTTTCCTGCACCTTTTTAAGTTGTTCTTTTTTTTTTTTTTTTTTTTGGTTTTTTTTTCCGTTTCATGGCAGAGTTTTGAGTGGGCTTCATAGATTGGATTTCTGAATCTAGTGAAATCTTTTTGAAATTTTATAGTCCTCATGTATGGTTAGGTTGGTTTTCTGTAAAGTGCCTGTTCATTGTCAAGCGTCTTCTAAAAAAAGTCACATTTGAGTTCTTCCAATCTTGATTTACTGAATTAATTGGTTTAGTACTTCATCATCCTATCAAGATGAAACTGATTCTCCTTGGTACAGATTTGAGCAGTTCGGTTGTCATGATTGTGTCAAAGAGGCTACGCATCTGAAGCACCTCCTTATATTTAGATTATACATGAAACTTCGAGCTGGCGGGTGGCCTTTGGTTTTGTTATCAAGAAGGTCTTTGATACAGAAGAATGCCACTGTAGGGCATCTTATTTCTGCAGGATACAGTGGTTGGACCTCATTGATTATGAGGTATTGTTAATATGTTGCTTTATTTTATTTTAACCCTATAGGTGAACTGCGAGCCTTTTAAGCCGTAACGAATGTTTTCTGTTGTCTTGGTCCCCCTAACAAGGCTTTTCTGAAATAATTATTTTTATTATTATGAAGTATATGCTGTAATAGTCTTCTATTATGCCGCCTATGCTCTTTGCTAAAATGTTCATTATCCATGCAGATCAGACGAGGAATTGCAAATGGATACCTGTCAGTACTTCTCTACGCGAAGGGCTCTAATGCAAAGAGATGGCATCCGAATAACAGGCGTGATAAGCAGCCGCATGGATGCTTTAACTGGCCCATATTTAGGAAAGCGTATTTTTAAGCTTCCAAATGCTCTATATTACAATTTTGAGAGCACATCTATTTCAGAATAGATGAGTTCATGGCTAAAAATTCTTTGGGAGTTTCCGATTGTAAACTCGATGCAGAGATCTCCAATTTAGTTGATAATTGTTATTATCAGATATTTGTATATATTTGTTCAATCTTTTCATATATTTTACATGAAGTGACTTAAAGAACAATAGAGTTCAACCAGAAGAATATGTCGATGAATGAGTGAATTACTGATGACAGAAGAAAGAAGGCCATAAGGCATGGTTGACAACTCCACGACATACTTTCCAAACAACCTGGAAAATACAGGGTTTAGAATACCCAATAATTTTCAGCAACACAGGTACCTGAGGCTGGAAGTAGGGCAGAGGTTTGACCACCAGTGGTGCAAATAACATCCCCTGGACGAGTCGAGGTGAATCTGTGCCGCCCGCACTAGCTTGGAGATTCAAGGTGGTGGTTGGAGGCTTCATTTGCATACTTCTTGTGCCGATTAGCTTAAGACCAGAGTTCTTTGTGTTCCTTAGTGATATCCCGATGAATTTGTGGGAGGTCAAATTACCATTGTTCGTTCCACTTGTGCCTAGTCGAAACTTCTATGCATCCAGCATTTATTGTCCCATCCAAGATAATTTCTAATTTGTAAGTAAGCTACAGTTCCTTAACATCGAAATTGTGCAGCTTCTGGGTTTGCCTTTTCAGGTTGAAGATTTTAACAGTACTAACTGCTGACACAGGCACACAAAATGCCTTTAAATTTGGGTTTCAAATAACATACCAGCAGATGAGATTTTAGGTGAAACATAAGCGGTAAGCCACATTTCATTGAATTTGTTTTTTTTCAAAGACCTCACGTACATCGTCAACTTGAAGACAGTTTTCGGCCATTAATGTACCACTACAAAGTCTCAGCCTAACTCGCCAACTTCAACGAGAAACGGAAATCTCGACCCTGAGCCAAATCACGTAATAACAACTCTGCCATAGAATTATCGTCTCTAATACAAAGAGACGTATCAGCTCAAACCACATCTCCTCAAAATCTTGTTATCCAAAGGAGCTTCAACACCAAAGAAACAGAGCATCACCAGCTGAGCAAATGCAAAGGTCCACGTATTAAATTTACTGCAACAGCAACCGAGCAAAGATAGAGAAAAGCCCGACTCCCTCCGGTGCTGTCTGATCCAGAGAATTCGATCTCGTACTTCTTGGTCATATTGGAAAACAGAATTCCCCAACTGCGCTCATGCCGAGTCGTTCCCCGCCTAATTTCGTCATCAAACAGCTCGTATATGTAAGCCTCCGCCACCCCTTCCTTCCTCAGCGGCGTGCCGAGTCCGGATTTCAAGTGCGCCACGAGGCCTCGAAGGTACATCTCGGCGTAGGCCGAGTTGGCATCAACCTCCAGCGCATCGCCCGAGCTTGGCCACCCTGTCTCGGCCACAACCACCGGAATGTTCTCGAAGCCCACCGCTGTCATGGCACTGATTGCGGCATCGACCATCATGTCGAAGAGGTTCCGGTAACGAACGCCGGTGATCAAGTCGTCACGGAAATTAAAAGGGTGCTCCTGAAACAGAGCAAAGCCAATGGGAATCTCGCAGTTCAACCTGTACACCTTGTAGGGATAGATGTTGATCAAGAAGGACGAGTTGGTGTCCCGCAAGAACTGAAGCAACGGTTTGATCAGATTATCTGAAGCCAGGCCTTGGAACTCGGCAGAGGAGGGAGGAAACGGAGTGGAAATGATGTTGACGAAGGAGAAGGAGGTGGAGACGGAGATCTTGCGGATGCCAAGATTGCGAAGCGCCAGGTGTACGTTACGGATTGCGGGGAGGAGGAAGGAGTAGAACCCGGAGGGGGAGGCGGAGAGTAAGTCATTGCCGACGGAGATGGTGGTGATACGAGCGCGTGGGTAGAAGGGGACGACGTGGACGTAAAGCCAGCGGAGGGCCATGGAGCGGTTGGAGGCGATGGGTTGGACCAAGGGGTTGGGAATGGTGAGGAAGAGGGTGGTATTGGTGTAGGTGAAGGCGCGGGTGAGGGTTGGGTCAGGGTTGAGGACGCGGATAGAGTTAAAGCCGAGGGAGGAGATGGCTGTGGCAATGTGGACAGGTGGAGCTGGCTTTGGCTGAGTGGTGCTGGGGACGGGGGTGAAGTAGGTGACGCCGAGGGTGGTGGGAAGCGAGTTGGTGGTTATTAGGAGGAGAGAGAAGAGGTAGAGAGAGAGAATGAAAGTGGAGGAGGAGAGTGGAGGAGGAGCCATGGAGGCTATGCCGTTAGTTCGGGAGGAGGGGGGTTTTTAGATTAGGAAGTTTTGGAGGGTCTTGGGGTTTTGAAATTGAGAGCGCTAGGGAGGAGGTTACTTTTAGGCCGTTGGGATCGGTTGAGTAAAGGCGGTTATTAAGTTTTGTAGGAACGGAGGGAGGGAGGGTAACGTCAGGCGAATCAGCTTGACAAAAGTCTGGTCAATGCTGTAGCTGGGATCTTTTACCCTCGAAAGTACCTTTTCATACAGAAATTATTATTTATAATCATGTGTATTTTTATGATATAATTTAGGTGGTTTTTTTTTTTTTTTTTTTTTTATATCAATTCAAACCACTTAAAAACTATTCTGTGTTTGAAAATAATAAAGATAGTATTTCCCTCTACACTGTAATGTTTTACTATGGACCACTGATATCTGCATTGCCCAAATCTTATACACGGTTTGGGCTCCATGATCACTCCGGGTCTGCACAAAATTAGGGGGCTCTAAGGCAGTTGAGCCTCCTCTCCATCCAAATCCTCCCCTCCCCTCCCCCTCCCCCCACATATTAATTTCCCATCCGGAGACTTGTTTCCTGCTCTTTCTTTAGTTCCAGAACCCCCAACACAATCAAGGCTTTGCTGGACAATGAAGAAGAATTAAAAAAGGCAGTTGGATGGTTCTTTCCTAATTTAGTTACTCACTAACTATTTGGCGGTGAACTCCTAGTTTTTTCAAGCTGTTGGGGATTATTCTTTTACTTGTCAGGCCAAACACGGTATCACACTCTTAAGCAGTGAATGTAAAACACGTGAGCCATCCCCTTGTGAAATGCTAACCTAAAAGTTTTCTACTCTATATTAATCTTTCGTTAGCTATTTGTATTACATGATATACATACCAACGGTTGTGGGCTTATGCTCGAGAAATATGGAAACACCATATATTAAATAAGGAAAGTTATATAGTGCTCATAATTACATGTAAACGGATCCCAAAATGAGCTATTTACATCATATCTTAAGCAATAGCGCATTCCGTTTGCTTCCGAAAGATCATTGAATGACCTGCATCACATACCACAGGTTAATAGGTAAGAAGAACAGAACATGTATGAAATCACGATAGGACCTTCGGGTAGCCTAATAATAAAAACAGCATCGAAAGGAGATGGAACTCGATAAGTTCGCTTCAGATCCCCTCCCCCCTTGTTGAAATTGTTTTACTAGTGCTGCTGATAGTTTACAGCATGCCACGCTCAATAAGCTCTCTTAGGGCTTTCAATTGAACCAACCACACTGCAATTATTATTCATGACTTCATGTGCAGCAACAAAGAGCATAATTCTTACCGTCGCTGTGTCTTTTCTGCTTAGTGATGACTCAAGATTTGTCAAGTTTGGATCATCCTTGTGCTTGCCCCAGGCTGCTTTGAATTGCATACCTTTACATCTTGTGATTACAGGAAGAATATCAAAACAAAAATCATCTAAGAATAAATCCTGTTAAATTTCATTATTATCCTGGAAATCATGACACAACCCTTACTGTTGGAGTAAGATCAATATCTGAACAATTTGTCCTCTAACTTCTTTGTGAGTCCTCTTCAATGCTGCCTCTTTATACAAAATAGTGAGTTCATCAACCAACCTGACACCAAAGCATGGAATTGTAACCACAACAGGATGCATCAATTCTGGTAATATACACTTAGCTTCTTAAAAAATACATGCTTTAATCAAGTCTCAGTTGGGAAAAATGGGAAAATGACAGGTAAATCCATTGACAGCCATAACTTAGAAACAGCATTGACCACAAACCGGACGTGAAGAAAGGTGACACAGATAGGGGTTCAGATGCCTTTCTTTTTTGCTGGAATTTTTTAATATAAATTATGTTCCTTCTTGATGGCATTTAATGAGTTTGATTCTTGTTCTAAACACTTGTTCAATGAGGTAAAGTGAAAATCATAAGATTCCTACCTCATTCTATTTGACATATGTAAGTTCCGATCTTTTAGACCATCCACTATATATTCAGATGCATGCAAGACAATGAAATGAATATCATTGCAGAGAACTTCCAAATGCTTCCTAAATGTACATTCTATGGATAATAAAGCATGATTACCTAGAGGTTTACCTTCCAACATATAGTGTGTTCCTTATCCATGTTAACCTTAAGATAATTTGGATCCTTTCCAGAACCTGCATGCAATTAAAAAAAATTCAAAACTTGTATATCAGTTACTGCATCCAACAAACATCAGCTCCAGTAAATTATGCTAGGCTTTCCCTAGACTAATTTTTCAATGAGAAAAGCACAAAAAATGAAACTTCATCAGTGAGGTTGTGAAATATTATATTAAATTTAAAAAGAACTTGTAATTATTCTCACCAGTAGAACAGTCTCATCATCATCGGCATGCATCCACTTAAAGAAAAGGGGAAAAATACGCCTAAAATGAGCTAATAACACAAGACCAACACCACTTAAAAGTGGCTCAATATATTTGAGCCATGCAATCCGACGCTCCTTGTTCCTTGGCTGCCGCTCCAAGTGACTTAACATCTCATTCAACATCCTTTCAAACCTAAACAGTGGGACACAATAATGAGTAAACAACAATCTCCATAAATATGCAATAGCTGGACAACAAGAGGCATGTATACAACATCTCTAAACCTGCATCAAACAGCAGCCTAGAGTAATATATTCATAATCACATTGAACTCTACAAAATATATTTATATAACTGATCTAAAATTAGTGATATTCAATCAGCCAGACAAAACTAGGCTGTGTTTGGTTGTTGGAGTGAGTTCAACTCATCCCAAACCAATCATTGATGGGACCCACTACTTTTTTAACTTCCCATAAAAAAGTTAAATTTATCTCAACCTACTTTATACATTTAAACACATATCTCAACCTATTTACATTCAAACGCAGTCTCCCGTCTCTGATGCAGTGTGTCCAGAAAGGGTGAAAAAAGTCAACACAATCAGGTACCTTATATAACATATTTGACTTGCATGGGGAAAAGAATAAAAGATTGCTTTCATTCTAACTAATCACTGACTAGAGTAATACCAGAGAAAGTTTCCTTTTGAAACTCTTTTTAATCATGATCCATATTCAAAGTTTATGTTAGTACTTGATTACATAAAAAATATTCCCCATCAAGACATACCGTCCATGATTATAACATGCATAATTACGTTCATTCGTTTTTCAAAAGAACACCTATAAAAACTCATCAGAAATAACAGTCAAGAAGTGAAGGAATGTAGACAAATAAGCATACCATGGGCTACGAGGATTGCCCCTCTGAGTACAAGTCACAAGAAGTGTCGACATCTCAACTACATGGTGCCATATATCATCACTAGAAGCAATATTATGGCAGCATGCATCAAGAATCACATCCTCATACCCGCCCAGATCCGTGGCATCAACATTTTTTGCAAGATGTGTAAGGCTAATCATGCCCTGGCCCTAAAAAAAGGAAAAAAGAGTATCATGCACCCAATGTGACACCTATCCAGTATAAATTTATTTTATTTCTTTGCACATATTCACTCAAAATAAGCTCTGGCTTCCCATTGAAAATATATCTTACTTGAAGCTGATACTACAGAAAAAAAAATAAAAAATAAAAATGCACATACTTTCACCTCCGCTGACCAGTGATCAAGCGCAGTCAATGCACAAGGAATCACCAAAGTGCACAGTTGTCCCAAATAAGGATAACCAACCTATCAGGCAAATAAATGTAAATAAGCTCACATGAGCATGAAAAATCAACATTTTCCTCGTCTTCACCCTTTCAAATCTGAAAAAGAATATCCAAAGCACAACCTGAGTGACAAACCATCTAAACTGATAAGCTGCTACGATGGCGAACCCTACCGGAACCCGAGCCGACGCGGCCAAGGCCTCGTGGCTCTCGTCCGACTTATCTATCGAGCTCTCCTTAATCCTTTCCTTAAACAATGGCAGCACCTCCGGAATCAATTCCACCACAAGTCTCCTATCTTCAGGAATCGAACCAATATCCACACCCAACTCAACGATCCTCTTTGCATTTGTTTCGCCAAAAACGCCACAGTATGCTTCGGAGAGCTTGCAAAAGGACGAGTTTGCAGAGACCGACAGGTGCTGGGGAATCCACGAGAGGATTTCGTGGGTCGAGGACTGGGAGGAGGATATCAAGGCGCAAGCGAAGGTAAAATCTCTTATTAAAGCATGAATTTGGGCCTCGGCGATGCTAGGGTACAGCGAGGCTTTGTGTGGGAGGAGGGGTTCTATTAGGGCTTTGACAGAAATGTAGGAGCCCTCTGGTGGAGTGTATTGGATTTTGGAGAGCGACTCCGTTATTGGCTCCGATAACCTTCAAAAAATTAAAATGAAATTAATAGAAGGAAGACATGGAGAGAGAGAGAGAGAGAGAGAGAGAGAGAGAGAGAGAGAGAGAGAGAGAGAGCAATTACTGAATGAGAAGGTGATGGAGGTCGGAGAACGATTTCGACATTATAGACTCGGTTTGGATCTTCACTCACTCGTTAAGACTCTGAGGAGTTCCGAATTCGGTTTGGGGAACGAAGATGCTATCCATTTGCTCGCAGAGGTATTACGAAACGACTGTCCTCAAACGGGCCGTCGTTGGCATGGTGAAAGTCGTGCACTTACTAGAAATCTAGACCCAACCCAGGTTTGTTCATGGGCCATGGCCCATGGGTCATCCATCCTCTGCCTGTAATTTTAGTTTTTCATTAAAAATATTAATTTTAATATATAATCGTCCACTTTTCCAAATGAAATTAATAAAAAACAGACTACGTGTCTAAAATTATGAAAAAAACGTTACATTATTTCTAAAATTATTCTATCTAATATATATTAAAAAGTAATATGGAATGATATAATAAAATAGCATTTTCAAATTATAATATAATTTCGGTATGGCTTTGTGTTTACCAGATGTGTAATTGACAATCTTTCCTAGCCAACATTACTTGCATTAGACCCTCATCCGTAGTGAGAAAAATAACGTTTCGCATGGATTCAATAAATTACAAAGATAAATATGAATACTAAGTCCTACATTTTTTAGTTATCAGATGAAATAGGACTCTAATTTTTACAAGTAGTCATTCATTTTTTTTCCAAGGTTTTACAATTAGGACATGTATTTTGAACTGGACATTGACGCGTTAATCAAACATAATTTTCGTGATTTTAATTTTATATTTGAATAGTCAAATAAGATGAGATGAGATAAAGAATTTATAATAATTTGTATTGATTTTTTTAAAATATTGTTATAATATAATTTTTGTTTTGATATTTAAAAAAGTTAAATTGTTTTGTGTAATTTGTTTGGAAGTTTAAAAAATTTATAATGATTAGATCCAAAATTAAATATTTTAAATTAAAAAATATTATATTTGAGTAATACTTAGAAAAGAAAGAAGATCAAATGGAATGAAATAAAACCATTCTATCTTCCAAACAACACCTAATCAATAAGGCACAATCCCTTGTATTGAAGTTTAATTAAAAAAAGATGTGGGACAAATATGCTTTTTTTTTCAGACATCTTGTTTTCATGTATATAATTAATGTAACTAACTTTTAGAGACCAAAATTGACATCAACATAACTACTAGGCTTGTACATCATTGTCAATGTAAAGGAAACATGAGATTAATCCATGATTTAGTTTATCTTTCTGATAGCCTTTAAAAACAAAAAAATCCTGATTACCTGTCTGACATAAGAGGTGGAAACGAAAGAAATAAAATAACGTCTGGCCCACCGAACTAGGAAGAGCGAGCGCGAAATGTTTAGATGCCCTCACGACCTCAACGAAGTTGTCCGGGTGGGAAAACCGCGTAATCGAGCCGTTGAACGCACATAGTGGAGCCAACAAAGATATTTTGGCGTGCTTTATTATTATTATTTTTTTAAATAATAATCTCATTAACCTCTGTCTCTCGTGGGTATACTAATTTATCTATATTTTCCAATTCGCTGCATAAAACGTCTCTGACCCTTCGCGTTCGATGATCAGTCCCCATTTCCGAACTTGTTAGCTTTTAGATCGAGCCAATTCCGTGGAGCTCTCAGATCCACAATTGCTCTATTTTTCGAGGTAAATTTAATCTCCCAAGGAATCAGATCTTGTCAAATCTCTCTTGTGCTTAAATAGATGTGCGCATTTCTTTGGGATTTCTCCTCGAGATCCCTACATTTTACCATTACGTGTTTCAACAAGTCTCCAATCGATTTCGGAGAAAGCTGGGGAAAATTAATGAAAATGGGTATATTTTGTGTCCTTTCAATATAACGGACGAACACTTTTCTCAATCCAAGTCAAATATCTCTATTTGGTTCTACTGAGTTGGATGTTAGGTTTATTAGAAAACCCATCTAAATAAATCACTTAAAAATTTTAAAATCTTGGGGCTGTCTTTCAGTTTTATTGCCTAGTTTTCTCCGAAACCAATCATAACGAATGATGTATTTTCCCTTCTTTGACATAGTCTGGCTACGTTCTTGATTCTGTTTGTTCTTTAAAGTTCTTGGTAGATAAGTTTGTTGCTGGAAAGAAAATCTACTTCCCTTATTTTGGAACCGATCTATTTCCTTGGGGTTGGCGGTAATTTTAGCATTTAGAGAAGAGCTAGATCCGAGGCAGGAGATATGTCTTTCACTGGAACCCAACAGAAATGCAAGGTCTGTGAGAAGACGGTTTATCCGGTAGAGCAGCTATCTGCCGATGGGATTGTTTACCACAAGTCTTGCTTCAAGTGCTCCCACTGCAAAGGGACGCTAAAGGTATATCTTTCGTTATTCCTGGCTCTTTTTTGGCTTAATAGTATGCATGCATGTTTCAGCGCCCGTGGCAACTATGGTTCTGTTTTTTTTTCCTCGCCTTTTTGGCTATGATTTCACTGAAATTATTAGTGTTAATCACATGTTTCACACACCGGTTACTACGCTCAACTACCTGCAACACGAGGAAAGTGGTGTCTTGGGGTTGATGAAACACCTCCGATACCTTAGTCAGTTTTCAACTCTTTAGAGAGAATTTCAGTATATTAGAGAATGTAAGATAGTAATTCTGACCTAGTGCCCGTCTTTTATACTACCTGCCGAGGTGGTCCTCCATATCCCGTGTCAGAAGTGTTTGTCTTCCATTTGGGATACCACATTGTCGTCTTTAATGCGGCGTGACCTCCCCAGGCCATGTCCTTGTGACAAGTGGGTGAATGTGGCCACCTTCCGTGCGTTCTATCAGGGACAGGGGGTTGCACCGTGCACTCTATCAAGGGCAAGGGATTGTGTCGTGCACTTTGTCAGGGACAGGGGGCCTTACCATGATCCTTGTTCGCGTTTCGTATTTGTCCTTTAGAGCGGCATGGCCCTACCACTACATGCATGTGCAGGGCGGTGTCAAAAATGTCGGCATTCCATCATTCCACGTCTACTTTCTTCCTGCACGGGGCCCTGAGCCTCTTTCCCATTTCACCGACTTGTGGGCCGACTACACTTTGGTCACTAGGCCGCCTGGGATAAGTTAGGCCCAACCTGGTAGGGGATGTAAACATCCCTTCCAATTGAGTCTACTCTGGTTACGCTGAAAGTTTTATGATTAAAAAAGAATAGAATAATAAATCTTTGGTTCTATATAAATAAACTATTGAGAGAATTACTTGTGCTATTCATGTTGCTACTATTCGGGTTCATAATGTAAGCAAGAATGGTTTGCATTAACCCTGATCCTGTTTAGTGAAGATTAGCAACTTCTGTTTTTGTTGGTTGATTCTAAATAGGCTATTGAGGTGTGTAACTTATATGTTTTCAGCTCAGCAACTATTCTTCAATGGAAGGGGTTTTATACTGTAAGCCTCACTTTGAACAGCTATTCAAGGAGACGGGTAATTTCAACAAGAATTTTCAGTCACGTACGTCTTTTCATTTACAAGAGAAGTTCTATATTTCTTTTTCTGTTGAGAGTTTCTCTTTTGCATACTTAAGTTGCCATGGATTTCATTTTTAACAGCTGCAAAGTCAGCTGAGAAGTTAACTCCAGAGCTGGTAATTTTCCATATTGCACTTCAAGTTTTTATGATTCTATTATGAGTGGACAACTTCATTGTAAGGAATCTAATCTGTTTTTGGATGTTGTCACTGATTCTCAAAGGCTTGAGTTGGTTTCAGACTAGGTCACCAAGCAAAGCTGCTAGCATGTTTTCTGGGACACAAGAAAAGTGTGCTACCTGTGGTAAAACTGCATATCCACTGGAGAAGGTAAGATTCTAAATTTCTAACAGGTTAATTTGTTGTTACATGCTACATGGGAGGTTGCATTGAAGTTTTATTCAGTTGCATCTTTTTTCCATTTGTGTTTTCTCCAAAGCATATTTTTTCCCCTTTTCCTGGTGGCAGTTCAGATGATCTTTTTAATGTTTTAGTTGATAGTAAGAAAATAAGTTTTTACCTATAATTTTTTTTTATAGGTAATCAAGTTTTTACCTATACAATAAAAGTGAGGAAATAAGTGTAGAAATTAATGGAATGTTGCTTGGGGATCAGGTTGGTAGTTATTTGTGGAAGAACGAACAGAACAGATAAAAGCCATATAGGAGCCAAGCTGGGCCAAGTCTGAGACTAATGAAGATGGGCATATAGTCAACGAGGGAAAAAAAATAAAAGAAGATAACATATATTCAGGGTTGGCTTGGTCAAGTTTTCTTTTGCAATGAGTGAAGCCTTTCCCATAGTTGCTAGTTCTAAACTCCAATAGTAGTATATATAATTATATATACTTATAAAAAAAGTAGTAATTGTATGTACAAAAGCAGATAATAGCGAAATGCAAATAAGGGAAATTGTCCGATGGGTATTTTACCAATAAATCCAAAAGCATCTAAAACTTTTCTGTGACCCGTGCAGATCTTGTTTTTTTTTTTTTTTTTTGATAGGTAGCTTTGCAAATCTAGTTCCCAGCCAATCCACTTTGGCTGTACATGCATAAAGTTATGCAGGTAGATGCATACAGTGTACTGCAATTGTTGGCATCATTAACAGGGTGATATAAAATTAAAATTAAAATGATCCCCCTTATATGTAATTTTGACCCCAATTAGATTCAATCATGTTTTACGCCTCCTGATAACGTGGATTACAAATGGGTTTTCCATACAAAAAATTTGCAGGTGACAGTGGAGAGCCAGGCCTATCATAAGTCATGTTTCAAGTGCTCACACGGCGGTTGTCCTATAACCCCATCTAATTATGCAGCCCTGGAGGGGATTTTATATTGCAAACACCATTTCTCCCAGCTTTTCAAGGAGAAAGGGAGCTACAACCATCTTATCAAGTCTGCATCAATTAAACGTGCAGCAGCAGCAGCCTCCATTCCAGAGGCTTAAAGTCCCAATCCTTTAACTATGGATTTGATTACATTGCTTTCTTTTTTATTATTGTGTGTGTTTCTTCTGATTCCTGATCTCAAGGGTGGGGAACTGGCAAAACTTGGTTCTTCTCCGTGTTCCCTTTTTGCTCGTCAGTGTTGAGCATACTGTTGTGTTTGCTTGATATATGGGATGCCAATCCAACTGGTGTAAAATGATTCGCAGGACCCATTTGCAGAACTTCACGAGCTTTATGTACTTTTTGTATTGGCTTGTTACAAGGATATGGAGTGTGAAAAGGCCGCATATTCTTGCTGCTTTCTCATTTGCCAGAGCTTTACGTTGGGAAAATGTCAATTCCGTTTTCTATTTCACTTAGTTGGGGATTTCTTGAAAAAAAAATATATATATATATATAATTAGTAAATGTTGTTGTGCTTATAAGAAAGTACATACTATATGGTAAGCTTTGGAAAAATTAATCTTCTTTTTGTATCAATATAATTGGAAGAAATATAGACTTTAGCATGGGGGAGAGAAGAAAGAGTTCTTTCTCAATAGTCCGATACCACACACCTGCAAAGAAAATAAAAACAGGCGTGTGGTGTAAAGGTGAAGTACCGAGCAATGCAAACTTAATCAAATTAATTGTTTTTTTTTTTTTTACCTGAAATCAAATTAATGGTTTGTTGGTGCTTAGATCTAGTGACTGTTATAATGGGCACGATCATGGCCAATGCATCATAATTATTCATAGATGCAAGTTGCGTGAACAACAGTTATAACAATGAATGTTACTAAGATCTTGTTTGGATGCACAGTGGGTCTCGTCTTATTTCATTTGATTTTAATATTTAAATATTATTTAAATATAAATATATTTTAATTTTTTTAATAATTTTTCATCTAATTATTAGAATTTCTTTAAAATTTCATGTAAAATATAAAAAAGATTCAACTTTTTATATTTCAAAATAAAAATTATATTCTAATAATATTTTAATTATATAATATTTTTATTCAACTTTTATTTTATTATTTCTCAATTTTTAATAAAAATTTTAATTTAAACTATTTTATTATTATTTACAAATTATTTTATTATTATTCATCAATTTATTTTTGTCAACTATCCAACTGAGCCGCAAGACATAGCGACGATTTAAATATACTTTTTTTGTTAAAAAAGAAAATTGTTTTTATCATTTGACAATGTTAACCTTGACCTGTTTCGAAAGAGCATTAAAGAGCAAAGACACGGCTCCGAAAACGGTTTCGTTTCCATATTGATTCTGGCGGAACTAGCATTATTCGTTTCGATTTCCCGCCAAAGAGAGTGCCACAACCACATGAATAACGCTCTCTCTCTAGCGCGCGCGCGAAGATCTTCGAAAGAAAACTAAACCCCAAAATTACTCTGAAAATTTGAGTTCGCGTTCTAACTTATCGAAGTCACAGAGAAAAATGCTGGAGCTAAGGCTGGTCCAAGGCGGTCTTCTAAAGAAGGTTCTAGAAGCAATCAAGGACCTTGTCAATGATGCCAACTTCGACTGCTCGCCCGCGGGGTTCTCACTTCAGGCCATGGATGCCAGCCACGTCGCCCTGGTGGCCCTCCTCCTCCGATCCGAGGGCTTCGAGCACTACCGCTGCGACCGCAATCTCTCCATGGGCATGAACCTCAACAACATGGCCAAGATGCTCAAGTGTGCTGACAACAACGGCATCGTCACGATCAAGGCAGATGACGGCACCGACTGTGTCACCTTTATGTTCGAGAGCCCTAGTAAGATTTCACTCCCTTTCCTTTAAATTCTATTTGTAACTTTGGTGGTTTCCGAGGAAATGTGGGAAAGGGCATGAAGAAAAGGCGCAAATCAGTTCTGTTTGATTCTATTAATGTTTGAAAGTTTTAATCTCTCTCTGTCTTTTTTTTTTTTTATTTAAATCTTTTATCTTTTCTATGTCGTTCTCTTGGGATTTTGTTTGTTGAAAGAATGTAGGAAAGGAAAATTGATAGTTGCTTTGTTCTGAAGGTGAAATCCCGAATGCCTTCTTTATGATATGGTCTCGTGTGATTTGAGAGTGAGGAAAAATAATGGAAAACTATCTATTTTTCTAAGTTTTTGTGAATGCATAGAAATTCCATCAAATAACAAAATAGTTTCATAGGAGCATTGGACCAATATTTTGGAGGCTTTTCTTTTGATGGTCTCCTACTACAGAGATATTAAGTTGAAGATTCTAGACTCAAGATTCCTCTCATGATATATCATTTTTGTGGCTCTTTTAAAATGCAAATTATGAATTGCTGAAATTTTCTGTGGTTTCTAATCTTTTAATAAATTTTTTGTCGCTCCGTTGGAAAAAAATACTCGTAGGTCTGTAAATTGGCCCGATTTGGTAAAAATTTACTGTGCTTAAGCTGTTTGTCGGGATGCATGAGTTTGCTACATGAAATTGGGACTCTCTTCACTGAATGTGGTATGCTTTTTATTCCCTTTGAGAGTTATTTGATTGGTTGCTGCTTTTTCTTGGCATGAAGCTCAAGATAAGATTTCTGACTTCGAGATGAAGCTGATGGACATAGACAGTGAGCACCTTGGGATCCCATAAGCTGAGTTCCAAGCCATTGTTAGGATGCCATCGGCTGAATTTGCAAGGACCTTAGCACCATTGGTGACACTGGTATTCTGCATTCTCACTTTCTTCCTTGTTACAGTTACTTTATAATTATTTATGAAAATAGTTAATTTGTTTCATGGTGTAGACGTGTCAGAAATTCAGAACTCTCACTCTGGGTGTAATGGTGATTTTTGTAGTTGTTATATCCGTGACAAAGGAAGGTGTGAAGTTCTTTACCAGAGGTGATATTGGGACTGCCAATATTGTTTGCAGGCAGAATACTACTGTGGACAAGGTTAGTGACGTTCTGTAGTCTTGAAATTAATTGTATAAAACAGAGCTATTTGTAATTTTGAGACTCAACATGAACCATTGGAAAGTAATATAGGCAATTGGTTATATACTTCTTAGCAATGTAGGGCTCTAGACATGCCTGCTTCTGTTTTCTCTAGAATTGAGAGACTGTCCCAGGACGGACTTGCCTATGGGTTCTTTTGTCATGCTGATGTTGGTATTTACAGCCAGAAGAAGCTACAGTCATAGAAATGGAGCCAGTCACATTGACATTTGCTCTGAGGTATATGAACTCATTCACAAAGGCAACCCCTTCGGCAAACCAAGTGACAATCAGCCTGTCTTCAGATCTGCCTGGGGTAGTTGAGTACAAAGTGGCGGAGATGGGTTACATAAGATTTTACTTGGCTCCCAAATTAGAAGAAGATGAGATCGAAACTCAAGTTGAAACCAGGCCTCAAGTTGACATCAGGCCTAAAGCGGAAACCAAGCGCAAAGTGGAGGCCAAGCCTAAAGTAGAGACCAAACCTAAATTGGAGATCAAGTCCGAAGAGGAGAGGGAGCCTCAAGTGGAAAGCATGGCGGTGGAAACCAAGGTCGAAGCCGATCTTATGGATGATGAGTAGTTCATCTGGTGTTATTGCCTCTTAACATCTAACGTATCAATGCCTACCTAATTCAATGGTTAGATTTTTGCCACACTATTATTTTTAGAGTAATGCTACATACAGTCATTTTTGCGCACTCCCTGCACACTCCACTGATATGATTAGCTGGATTAACTTTTTTTTTAATACACAACCAATCATATCACTGGAGTGCACAAAGGAGTCTGCAAAAATGATTACACATAAAATTTTCCTTATTTTTATAAAGGGTATGGTTGACCTGGTCCTCTGAAAGTGATATCATGCATTCTGATTTTGGTTCTCTCTTTCACTTCAAGTCATTCAGTTCCCCTTTACTTTGACCCGGGCATGCATCTTAACGTCCCATGGCGTCCTTTGTTGACTTTTCCGGAGAAAAAAGCTCTAATCACCGTCTTTGCATCGCCAAATCTCACTGTGGACTGGTTCTTGGTTAATTTTCATGTTTGTATACTCACGTGTATTTGATATCCTTGTGCGCTATGTATTTAGAAGAAATTCCTTAAATGCAGCGATGTATAAGTGCAGAATGGCAAGATAATGAATGATTTTCATTAATTAATCAATATATGTGAAATGTTAATTAACATATCGATTGTGTATAGACCCAATCTACAGCCATTTCCTGAAAGAATAATAATAGTCAATAATTTAAAAAAAGAAACAAAAAACAAAAAGGCATTCCAAAACCCCAAACAGGGAGTAATAGATGCATATAAGTCACTTATTGAACTTTTCTACTTTTTGGCTAATCTGGGTTGTTGCTGATACAAGTGGAAGCCAATCTCTGGGCTTCCAGGCAAAAATTAGAGGGCAATATACTGCTCATGCTACCAACTGTTAGCATGTGGCCCAAATCCCCCCCCTCCACGGGCGTTGATGCTATACTTGCTTTTAGAAAATCAAAATATAGGAACATCCACTTCATCCTCTCCCATAATGATATCATTTGCTTCGTTTCTTGGCTTCACTGTACAGTATAACTCCAAAGACTGTGAGCGAGTAACCGAGCATTCCAGTAACCGAGACAGGATTTCTGAAAATTAAAATTGAAACCACCACAGCAACAGCTCCTTTTGCATTTCCCAGTACCTGAAGCAACCAAGGACTCTCGTTTTACATAGTTCAAACTTCCAAATCATATAGAAGCAATAAATGAAAGGAAAAATAAGGCAACATTGCATATTATATGCATTGAGCCCCTTGAAACAAAAATAAACGGGGCAGCAAGATTGAACAAGGGTAACTGAACAATGTGGCTGGGACAGCTTTAGGGCAAAACATACTGCTAAACATTTTTAAAGTGAGTTATCAGCAAGCTTTTATGCTCTGAATAAGTAAGATTCAGTAGTCAAAAATAGCCAACGTAAAGCTATACCACATGAGATCTACAAAGTCTGTAAAAGCACTATCCTCCTCACTTGGAATTTGGGGACATGGACTTTGTTCCCTGCATCTTCAACCCACATAATTTTAACCATCCTTCCAAGAGCTGCCTTTGGCTTAAACCAAAGCACCCCCCTCAATGGTACCAATCTATTGCATCCCATCATCCATGAGCAAAACCATCTTAGATGATTCTTTCACCACGGTCTTGATTGGCGCCCAGAGCTCCAACTTATTAATATCCCTATTATCTCCATACTTTTTCAAAAATACAAAAATGATGGTTATAACTTATAACAAATTGCTGCAATTGAGTTTCTATGGGCACCAACATAAGAGAGAACTGCTTATATTCAACTGTTAACTCCTTCCATAACCACCACAAGTTGCATGAGGAGATGATCTCGAGGTAATAACATAAATCCATTGTAATTTCTCACCAATTTCCGAGCATATCACTCATGGATTTTGCAAATATCCAAGGCATCCCAATAGGAAATATCTTATTGGCAATGGAGCAGCTAAATTTTGGTGATTGGCAAAGTAAAGATCATTCCTCCTAAACAGTCATAACTACATAGCCAAGGAGAATATTGATTTCTAACAGCTCAAGGACAATACAAGTAACTAACTGCAACCATAAAAATTAAAATGCAGGATAACAAATGGAAATTAGTCCGTATTTAAGAGGCCATACCTGGAGAGTGAGAGCACTGGTGTGTTTTGTGACCAAAAAGTTGGTCAGGTTCACAAAATATGCCAGCGACGAATTGAATAGTAAGTACCATATGATCTTTATATCGTCTCTAGCTAGAGCCAGGGTGATGCCAACCACATTTTCTTCCATAATAAGTGTTGCGGGTAGCAGAAAGACAACAGCTATTGGAGCCATGTAAAGCAGGAGGTTCATAGAATTCAGCTTCTCCCTAAAATAATATTGCAGGCCTCTCAGTACCCTTTTTAGTTTTAAAATAATCCAAACTTTAAATTTCCAAAAGCCCAAATACAGAACAAAGTTTTATCCCATCAACTTCAGTCTCGAGATGATGGATGCATAAGAGTTCCTTACCCTTCAGAAGACAGCAAAATCCCTTGTAGAACAGATTTAAGCGCCCTCGCAGCCGTAGCTGCTACACACATTATGAACCCAAACAGATGGAAACTCGGTTCACCCTGTGACCACAAGGAAGAAAAAAAAGACCACAAAATTTAGAAGGCATCTACCTCATACTAATGATGTCTCGCTAGAAAAGAGACAACTGTCAATCAAAGAACTACAAGGTAATTAATAGTGGGAGTGTCTCTAACCAAAAATCCATTAATGATTCAACCAACCATATATAAATCTTCCAAAACAGAAAACGAATGATTTCTAAAGTTTTGAAATCAAGGTTATGGTACAACACAAATACATACAAACCTCAAAGATTATTTAAAATAAAGAAACGGGAAGTGAGATTAAATCAACGTATTAAGTTCGATGCAGTCAAACAAAGCTCCATCCTTAAATGTTAGCATCCAGGCTAAGAGTTGAACTAGGTTCAGCTGGGAGAAACTGAAAGATAATTTTTCCTAGATTTTCCAGCCGAACAACCGCGACTTAATTCTTTTATACATTCCTCCCCACCAATTTGCAGCAACTCCAAATAAAACTGGAGCCGATTGCATAGCAAAGTAGCTCGACACATCCCCACCCCCCAAAAAAGAAAAATCCACACACACAAAAACAAAAGGCAGCTCACCTTCAATTTCAAAAACAAAGATCCACGTTTCAAATTAACTCCTAATACTATTGATCAACTGGCACAAACTAGAAAAAAAAAAAAAAAAGTAAAAGAAAAAAGAAAGAAAGAAAGATGTGACATACCCCGCTTGCTATGATCACCCCGGTGACAACAGGAATGAGGGTCACATAGGTAAGCCAAGCCTCCCTCTTCAAGGTCATGAGGTAGGCAAACACAGCAGTGAAAAACGGCGTCGTGGCCCCAATAGCCTGGTTGAAGGAGACGGGCAAGAAGCGGAGCGAAACGTTGCCAAAGACGACCGAGATGCAGAAGACGAGGCTGAGTGCAGAGATCTTGAAGAACTGGACCCGGGACCGAATTGTCTGCATGGGGACAACCTTCATCCATGCGATGGCAATATAGCTGAGCAGAGAGCAAGCGGTCATGTGGCACATGGTCAGGAAGATCGGGTACTTGAAGCCGTAGTTGCTGAGCAAATATTTGTTGAGCAAGAGGACCCCAATGTTGGAGGAGTACCAAGAGGCCACGAGCCCGATCGTGAAAAATCGACTTGAACCCTTCATTTTCGGAGGTAGGTATTGATCGGGCGGCTGAGATGAGATGAGATGAGATGAGATTTTATCAACAACCAAACAGAAGGAAAAAATACAAATAGGCAATATGCAGGCAAGTTGGGCTGTACTATGACAAGAACTTGGATAGGATCTGTTAGGGTTTGGGCGTATCAAGATCTGGATATTGATGAATTTAGTAAAAACGAGAGACACAAGATAATATTGCAAAGAAAAAATGGGTTGGATTCCACGGATCTGAAGGGAAATCGAAATTCATTTCTCTTCAAAGAGAGGGAGAAAGAGACATAGACGGGTAAAGAAACAGAGGCGGGCCTGGCTGGAAAGGATTTGTGATCGTATTTTGAGGACAAGAACACGATCCACGATCAATGTACCCCTGCAAATAGGGGGGAAGAGATACCGACAGGCGGAGGGAGAGAGAGTTTTAAAGCAGAGAAGGTAAACGCGTATGGTGGGGTGGGGGTGGAGCTTGGTTCGTACCCATTTCCCACTAATTTATTGGTAATTGGTCGTAGACTTGTAGTCTTATTGCATTCATTTACCAGTATTTTTTTATTTATTGAACTTATTTTTTTTCTTAATCATAATTAATTTGTTGTCACCGTGTTTTAGAGGTGTACAGTTCAAGGAAAGTAGGACTTTGAGTGATATTCATGTTATATAGGTGATTTTACAAAGAAATTGCTGCTTTCAGAAGCGTAATTAAAAAAGAATGCACAGACTTTTATTTTATTTTATTTTTTATTTTTTTGTTAGAGACATTTTTGTCAACATTCCTTGTAATTATTTGACTGAAAAAAGAGACTTGTATGATAAGAGGATGATTAGGAGTATAAAAAGGTGTAATCGAATTGCAAACGGAAACAACACCAACATGTCAATCTCAATTTTTATACCAATTTTTGTCTAAATTCTTGCATGCCATACATAATAAGAGGCCTTTTCTTTTTCTTTTTTATTTTTGCACTTTGTTGCCTTCTATCTATTTGTGGGTTCATACAAAACAAATGCAAGGACCCATTCAAAGAGTAACCTGACCTAAATTCCAAAACCCCACAAAAAAATTATGATTGCAAACCCCGAATTTCCCAATCTAAATCCAAAAAAATTTATAAATTAAAAATTGGGAATTATTTCGTGATGCGGTCATATATGACCAAATAACCCATTCAGGGACACGTTCTCGTTGACCTTAAGTAGTGGAGGAAGGAAGATGAAGAAAAAAAAGAAGAATGCGTACTATTGTGACTTAGTCCGTAATCAGCGGAGAATAGTCAGAGTGATTAGAAACTTAAAAACTTTTAGGCAAAGGCCGGTCCATATGCCGCCATTTACTGTCACGAGATCCTGTGAATCTCATTGGGAGCAGCAGCCTGAGACTCGTTCGGACAAGTAATCGGATCAGATGGTACTTTCCAGTTTCGATATAAATGAGGAATTAATGTTCTTCAACCTAATTTCTAGCGGGTCGACCTGAAATTCTTTGCGTTAATAGTAACATTTGTAATGAACATATATAAGTTAGTATGGTTTGGACTCTACATAGCATTTCTTTCATTTCAATGAATAATATAGTATATATTTAACGTATATGAGGTATTTTAATTATTGCATTTTTTTTTAATAAATACTAGATTACCAACTGAAATCACAAACACGTCAAGAAATGTATAGAACTAAAAACCATTAAAAAAAATAAGGATTTTAGATATATACTACAATTCAATATAATAAAAATATGATAGGGGTGTAATATAGACAAAAAAGATATATACCACAACTTCATCTTACTCATACCTTATCGGGAAGATATGATATTATTTATTAACTTTTAAATTTGTCGTTTTACTGATCTAGAGGTAGATGAGTATTGTCACATTAACACAGTATAATGAAAATGTAATCAAAATGCAATACCGAATAGTGAAATGATTTGGTAATAAACAATCGGGCTAATAAAAAAGATATAACGATCGGGCTAATAACGATCGGGCTAATAAACACCCAAAAGCAGCCGTCCATTCAATGGTTGCCATGTAAGGAAAAACACTATAAGAAAAATAGGCTTCACCACACAAATCGATTCTTGTTTTTCTTCATCTGGTTTTAGAAAATACAAGCCTGTGATTTTGTCTTTCCCATCTCAACAAACATCTTGCATGCATACTATTCTTTCCATTTCAACAATCTTCCATATCCATTTCCATCATCTTTCCCTCAATACAAACAACAAACCAACTAGAGTGTTTGATTACTAGGAGTGTTGCCCAGATGACTAACACAAGAGGGAGGATGAATTGAGTTGTATTAAAAAAAATAACAATTATAAATCAAATATATAATATAAAATATAAACAAAATATGAAATAACAATAAATATAAAGAGTAAGGGTAAGAGAGAAGCAAACTCAGTATGTTAACGAGGTTCGGCCCCACTGCCTACGTCCTCGCCTCAAGCTACCCCTTGAGGATTCCCAAATTCACTATTCAACCTCCTTCAGGTGGAGATAGAAACCTATTACACTTTTGAACAACACTGCTACAAAGGATCCGTGTAGAACACCCTCTACACTTGCAATCACCTTACACGTGGTGATTCAACTATTCCCTGTGTAGAATACTTTCTACACGCACAAGGGTTATACACACCCTTTTTCTGATACAAAAGCTGATAGTGGGTAGGTTATCAGAAAACACTCCTCAATGAGTGAAATAAGAACAATACAGCGCAAACTATATATCTCAAAATGAACAATGATTAATGCTCAATGCTTAGAGAAGAGAGAATGAAAGCTTTGAATGAATGTTGTATGCTCCCGGTGTTGTGAATGTGAAGCTCTAAAATGATCTATTTATAGGCATATGAGACTTCATATTCAAATTTAAAAAGATTCACATGTCAAAGACAACATCATTCACTTTTTCAAAAAATTCAAATAAAAGGTTCTTCTTTTTCAATTGTCAAAGACAACATCATTCACTTTTTCAAAAAAATCAAACCTAATCTTTTACTTTTGGCATATGATAAAATGAGCACATTTTCCTTTTCAAAAAATTCAAACCTATTCTTTTACTTTTTGCATATGACAAAATGAGCACACTTTACTTTTCAAACTTTTCAAACAAAATCATCTATCTTTTGTATAAGTCTAAAAAAGCATCAATCACTTTTGAAAATATTCAAATAAAACATGCACATGTGAAAGATGACAATCAATCATCTTTAATATTTTTAAAGTTCAACCCTTTAATCAAGGCATGCACATGCAAAAGATGACAATCAATCATCTTTCAAAATTTTCAAATTTAATTTTCAAAAATATTCATGCATATGTAGAAAATGTATTTTAATGCTTTATGATAAAATATTAATTTTGAGCATTAATCCTAATTTCGAATTTTAAGAGATTTACAACATTACTCTATGACTTTAATGTAGACTTATTTTCTTCTTGCTCATGCTTGGTTCTTTGATATGCTTGATTTCATTGTGTGAACAACTTGAGCTTGAAACTCCTTTATTCTTTGAATTCATTTGTTATCATCAAAATCCATGTGTAGATTTATAATCACATGAAACTTGAAACCTTGGGTTCAACAAAGAGAGAGAGAAAGAGTGTGATGAGAGAGAGAGAGAGAGAGAGAGAGAGAGAGAGAGAGAGAGAGAGCACACAGAGAGAGTAAGCTGTGAGAAGGATAAATGGAAAAGGTGCAAGTGGCTTATCGTGAGGAGGCTAACGGACTTGGGGGTGGCAACCTCCGGCATTTTTTTGGGCAAGTGTTGACAACGCAGAGGGAGCTGGCGCTGTTGGGCTGCTCCGAATGAGAGAGCACTAGGCTGTCGATGTTCTGTTTTTTAGGGTTAAAACAGAGTGTTTAGTGGTGCACGACAACAATGAGGAGGAGCTGCGCAGTCGGGTTCAAGGGCGGGGGCACGGTGGCTCGAGGGAGGAGCTACGATGCTAGGTTGAACTCGGGCTGAGATGTGGTTGTGTTGAAGAGGCAGCAGTGAAAATGTGAAGGCTACCATGTACCTCATATGAGAAGCAAATCAGTCATAACAAAAAGGGGAAATATCTTGAAATGCTTAGACCACAAGCAACCAAGAAAAGTAAACTTTCAATAGTTCCTATTTGTCAATCGAGAATATTGAACCAATACTACTCCATTATAATTCAAATGGTTTACTTCCAGTGGCTACAACGAGTTGCATCGTTCATCCTACTTTAGTATAGCAAATGTTTTCCTTTTTCCATAATTTTTGAGCAACCAAATAGTAAAATCATCTAAGAAACGGAGATTTAGGATCTCTTCAAGGCTAAGCATGCCAAATTGAACCATACATTGAAGGTGAGATTCGTTGCAACTGAAATTTTTGCATTTTCAACATGATGTTTGTCATTCCTTAGAATTTCTGGTGGCAACAAGCCACCGGTCAAGCTTTGTCAGGGGGTAGAGTTGTCATCAATATGAGTATGGGAGTCGAGATCTTTGTTTGGGAATGTGATGGAGTGGAAGATGAAGAAGTAAGGGAGGCACAAGAGGGCTGAATAGGGTTGCAAGGAGTCTCTGATCAAGTGAAGGCTAGTGCAGATTTAACACTATAAATTTCCTACATGTCGCCATCTCATTAGAGGTTTGCTCTTCTAATTTTAACAGCCTAACTGCTCCCCTACTTTTCTCTAACGAATAACTCTAACCTCGAGCTAGAACAAAAATGCTAATCCTACTGACAATTGGGTTTTGATAAGTTTTTTTACTTAATAATTAATGAAGTATTTTTTAGTGATGTTGTGATTTTTTTAATAAAAAAAAATTAAGAATATAAAAAAATAACTTTCAAAAAAACATTTTTGCTCTCGTCTCGTGCTACATCCACCGCGAACTAGAATTATGGGTACGACGTATGGGTTCAGCTACAATGAAACATGGTTGCGCATCATTCCTCTACCAGCAATTGTGGAACCGCATAACGTGCATTACCAATATTTCCTACATAATGGAATAAGACTCAAGAGGCAGTTTATACTTCATAATGATAGACGTGCAAGGCATCAGTGGAGACATCATTTTTTTTTTAATCTATATATAAAGGAGATTCTGAAAAAATGTCTATCTTGAAAAGTGAGAAGAGTCACAATTAGCTAGGTAGGGGAATATTTTTTTTTAAATATATATTAGTCATGGGGTAATGAAATATGCAACAACTAAAATTGCCTCTTTTCTATGTTTCTGGCTTTGCAAATTAAATAGATATATTAAAATGAATTTTTGTTATGTTTATGTGCTTAATCGATCTTTCAATTATTATATACATTTCTTTTTGTATATAAATTACTCTCTATTCATTTGATAAAGAGAAAAGTTAGAGATATATAATTACCACATAGAATGGAGGGACTCGTTTAGCTCTTGATAAGGAGTAGGCCCAATATAGAGACCCAATCCAACAAATAGTGAGGGATCAAGACATCAAGTCATTGAAGTCTTAATGACCCATACGATTCCATCTTGTAACTATCAAATGAGCTGGAATGGATAATTGAATCAGGAATTTGGGATGAATCTAATATCCTGGAGATGAATATTAAATCAAAAGAACATGAAGATAAGACTCAACGAGATGATCATTATTGGTATCTATCTATCATTAACTACCTATGCCTATATATACTAAAAGAGTTTTGTCACACATAAGTCTTATATATCATACATCACATATATATTTAAAAAAATTTCCATTTTTTTTATTTATTCTTATTAAACTAATTGAATTCTTCTACTCATTATTTATATATTAAATATTTTGTAAAAAAAATATATATATATGGTGTGAACTTATATTTAAAATTTTTCATACTAGAAATAGGCAGCTTGTTAAGGTAATAACTCATCTTGATCGCTGTTTTGATGATAATTTCATATTACTGGTTTAGATATCAAAGGCGCATTAAGCATATTGGACCAACATCTCTATTGTTGCAGGCAGTGAACTCTGATAGATTGTGGAACAAGTCCTTGACACGCAAAAAGAAGAAGAAGAAGAAGAAGATAAAAAAGGCAGTATCACTCGTACTATGCAAGGATTTACCTGATGTCATGTTTAGCAAACAGATGTTCATGGCAGATAACATATTATTATTGATCAGATATGCCAGACCCCAAGAGTGGAATTTGGAAGTGATATGAAATGAGAAGATTTTAAATAAAAAATAAATATTATTATTGTTTTAAGATTTAAAAAAGTTAAATTTTTTATTATATTTTGTGTGAAAATTTAAAAATAAAAATTTTAAAAAATTATAATGATAAGATTATCTCCCAATCCAAACTAAGTCTTAGTGATTAAAAAAATATTTTTTTAGTGATATTATGAATTTTTTTTATTTGTTAAAAAATATTTAAGAATAAATAAAAAAAAGAATAGAAAAAAAATTTTAAAAAAATTATTTGGAGACTTTTTTCGGTTGGTTCTCGGGCTGTTGCCACTACTCTTGATCGGATATGGCACGTTCTATCTGGGCCCCATCAGATATGGTACATTCTGTCCCGCCCAAGTTGGTGTAGATTCATCAGAAGAGCCAAATCTACCCATACAGTATAGAGGTGCAGATTGCTGAGGCAGGTATTTACACATGGTGGGTTCTATCATTAGGATCTTTCTCAACACAAAACGACGCAACGTGGATCAATCGCAGACCCACCCTTGCGCTGTGCACCAAGGTTTGATTTATCAACTCCGCTCCTTCGTTTCGTTCCAAAATCTCCGTGTCTGTTTGGCCTCGCTTTTTACGAAAGTGCCATTTACAACAAAAGCAATTATATTTGTTTTATAATAAAAATAATTTTATAATTTAATTTATTTTAAATCATGTTAATTTATAAATCTGACGTGAATTTATTTATAAATAAAGTATTTTTCTACTTTTTATTATGGTAGAAACTGTCTTTGAGCTCAAGAATTTGAGATACAGAGTAGGAAGAGTGGCTTACCTGTGGCTGAAGGGAGCACTGATATTAGCCGCCTCGTTTATTTTAAAAAATAAGATAAGATAAGTTGAAATAATTTGAATAAAATATTATTAAAATATATTATTTTTATATTAAAAGTTAAAAAAGTTGTATTGAGATTTTAAAAAATTGAATTATTTATTTTATTTTATATGAAGATTTGAAAAAATTATAATAATTAAGATGAGATGAAAATTTTGTGAAAGTAAACAAGAAAATACTCGTCAATCTAAAAATATGTCATTTCTGATTAAAACTAATGCATTGGACTAGTTAAAAACGAACGATGTGAACCATTGATTGAGCTAGAGGAAAAATCATGTTTGGCGTGACGCTGCTCACAGACCAAATAATTATTTTAAAATAATGTAAAGTGTGTAAACGTTATGCGGTCGTTTTAAAAAGAGTAAAATTTATAATTAAAAAATTAATTAATTTTATATAAATTTTGAATTTATTTAGTTTTTTAAAAATAATTATACGATATTTACACTTATGACTATAAGTATTATTTTTTATTATTTTATTTCTAAACGATTATATGACACTTCTGTATTTCATAATTGTACGTTACACTTTCAAAGTCTAGAGCCCACGTAAACCAAGTTTTGCGAAAATCTCCACTCTTTTTTATTTGAAAAAAAAGAATGAAATCCTACTACCTGGATTAAAATGTAAAACCGGGTTGCAATAAACTCGATACCCATCTCATGTACCGTAACCAACACCTGTTATTTGGCATCATCGGTTTAATTACTTCGACACCTAAAGTGCAAATGAGTCTGGCCAAAATTTTAGTTGAAACTCATTGAAATGACTTCAAAAATTAATCAGATTCTATATGATATACAATTAATTCAGACTTTTTTTTTTTTTGAAAGGCAATTAATTCAGACTTGGCAATACGTAAACAACATCTTTAAACATATATCCACGACAATTTAAGGTATCACGTATTACACTAACTTAAGGAACGTTTGGACATAAAGTCACTACAAGAAAATACACTTGTCGCAGCGTTTTTTGAACTGCTGAAAATAAACACGCTGCAAATGGGTATTATTTGCAGCGTTTTTCACATCGCTATAAATATTTAAGCACATTTATTACATGTCCGAGAGGAGGGCACTGGAATTTTTATTTTACAGCGAGTTTTATAGTAATAGTGGCAATTAATGGCGCTGCAATAAGAAATGGACTTGTTGTGGCGCGCAGAGCTACGTCGGGATGAAGCTGGGCGCCAAAGTAGTAAATACATTTTAATTTCCCCCCAACCCCCGCCCCAACATTTCGCAGACCACAGTACCTTTCTTGTAGTGTTCAGAGAACTCTCTAACCGCAAGCTTCTTCGGCAAAACCTATTTGCCCTACCTCCACTTGCAAATCGCGAGTTTGACCAACTGATATTGTGCGAACCGAACTTGAAGCTAGAAGGATTCACAAGGCACACACTTTCACGGAAATTCTCTTTCAGTTTTCGGAGTCCCATTTTCCGACCCCCTTCCCCCCTAGTTCGTGTAAATTCCTCTGTTTTTGGGCTATCAATTTCGACTATAGAGCCCCCTTCGCTGAGCATTAGGTTTTGGTGCCCTGTTATGGTGCTGTTTAGCTCGGATTTGGGCTTCAATTTGCAGCGTCGACCGATGTTGATTTTCAGCTCATAGTGGTCATTGTGAAGGTATTTTTCTTGTCCCTCTAATTTGCATAATCACTTCTTAATTAACCTTGTGTTCCTCCACCGATTAATGACCACTAACTCACTGCCTCCACCCATTTGGTGCTTGCGGAAGGAATTTCTGGGTTTTCCTCTTAGGAATGTAAACACCAGCCCATATGTTTGACGCATTATGCTGAGATTTTTTCCACAAAATCCTCCTTTTTGTATATACTAATCCCCTCTGTTATTGTTGCAGCACGATCCTTTTCTTGGTGGCAAAGGGTTATTGGTATCGCCTATTCCCCTTCATTTCCTCCACTCGGTTGGCATGATTTATAGCTGTTAAGAACCTCTGCTTTTTTCCCCAATTTTATTCCCAGCGTTTAGGTCAAGTATAAATTAGCATAGACTTTTTGTACATTAATGGAACCTCAATCCAGTTAGCCTAAAGTAGTTAAAAGATATTGGGTAATTTGTCTCAGATATGCCTCATGTATTTCATTTTGTTTGAAATTGCTATTTAATTCCATGGTGTAACCAAAATTATAAGTTACTTCAATATTTTACTTCAAATTTAGTATACTTTGTGCACTAGTATTCCCTCATATTCTTTGAAATTGCTTGGAAATACTGAAACTTTGGAAGCTGAAATAATATGCTAACATTCGGTTGATGTAGACTTGTGTTAAAAAAGCATTGACCATAGTTTACTTGCAGCTTGTTGTTGGTGTCTAGTTAGCAAAAGAAAACATAAATAAGTAGATCTCTAAACTCTTTATTTGCAGCGTTTCATTTTCTGAGAAAACTACAAGTGTAACCCTCCCCTTCTCAATATGATCTTGTGGATAATATTGACGCCCACATAAGCTTCTTTTACCCATTTGGAATGAAAAATTTAGATAGGAATTCTGTAGTTTCATCTCATGAAGTACTGCTCATGAGATTAAGTGATTATGGTTGTTGATAATAATTCCTCCTGGTAAAATTTGAAGGATAGAAATAAGATCTTAAGAACTCTATTTGTTGAATCATAAATGTATCTGAGAAATCCCCTTAATTACATTCGGAATGCCAAGTTTTGAATAAACCCATGCACCTCAACTACGCTGATCATACGTACAGGCTGGGAATGCCAAAGAGTTGAAGCATTGGATTAATTTTGTACATTTGCAGCTGGATCTTTGTTTGCAACAACTAACATTGAAGGGGTATGTAACCTATGGTAAAATTTCATACATGGGGGGGTGCTGTAGATGTTCCAGCAGCTCTTGGGGTAGAAGCTTCATCATCTCCAGTTCCATGAACACCTAAACCTGCTGTATTGGGCTGTATTTATGGAGAGAACTTGAAATTTACACATGTATTTCCTGTTAGCTTGGCTCCGAAACATAGTAGTTAAAATTCCCTTCCATTAATGCACCAAGCTAATGTATTGATTACTAAAAGATTGTAACAATGTTGTATTGGATTCTCTTCATTTATATTATATTGAAAATGTTATGGTTGTTAAAAGGCAAATATGCTTCTCTCTTGGATTGTGGACTGAGTTGGATTGAATTAGGTACCAAACAGTACGTAACAATTACGTACTGGGTATGTCTAAAAACAAGGTCATTCGCGGCGTTGAATGAGGCGCTGTGAAAAAAAATTTGGTTTATGAATGTTATTTGCAGCGTTTTACATCCCGCTGGGACTAATTTGTAACGGAAATGTTATTAGATTTTGCAGCGTTACAAACGCTGCTAAAAATATATTCTCAACGTTATATTAAAATGCTACAAAGAAACAAGGATATTTGTAGCGTTCTAGTTGTCTTTTGCAGCGTTTTATAGCGCTCTTAAAAAACCTATTTATAGCGTAATTTTCAAACGCTGTTAATAGTGTACTGATAGTAGCAGCGTTATTCGACAACGCTGCAAGAGTCCAGTTAATTTGCAGCGATTTTAGTATTATTTGCGACATTGAAGCTACGCTGCATTTTTTTTTCTCAGCGTTTTATGGCCATAGGCAGACTGATATTACCAGCGTTTTTTTGATTTTTTGCAGCGTGAGAAAACGCTGTAAATAATGGATTAGTTTCAGCGTTTTTGGTCTATCGCTGGATTAATTTATAAGTGAGTATACAATTGCGACTAACAGCCGGCATTGTAAAAAACGCTGCGAATAATTATTACCAGCGTTTTTTGGGGTTATTTGCGACTATACGTGGTGCTGGAAAAGACGTATTTTCTTGTAGTGAGTTGAGAAATGAAATTATCAAAATTCTCAAAATAATTTCATTTTCAAACATTATTTAAACACAAACATTAAATTTTTTGAACTTTTTATATTTTTATTGAATTCTATAATATCTAAAATCATTTTACTGCTATTCTGAAATGCTGTACAAATATAGATTCTCTCGATCAAACAATTACAAAAAACAGTATTAAACAACCAGTTAAGGTATGAAAACGTTACGAAAAACAGATCTTGATCAGCATGTAGCATGTTATTATTAATCAGACAGTGGACACGACCCTTCCTGCCTCGGCCCCAATAGTTGAAGATTGATCAGAACCGGAAATTCCTGCCTCGGCCCCCGTTGTTGTAGATTGATCAGAGAAGGTAAATCTAGCAATAGAGAATGGAGGTGCGGATGGCTGAGGTAGGTATATCGATCTGCTTGCAAGCATGAGAACTACCAATGACATGGTAGGTCTATCATTAGGGTCTTCCTGAACGCACAACAACGCGATATGAATCAATCTCAGAGCTTCACTCACAGGACAGTCGTCGACCAATGTTTGATCTATCAACTCCACTCGCTTGCCTTCATTCCAAAGTCGCCATGCCTGTTTGGTATTGATTTTCATTATCTCAACTTATATATATACATATCGTATATAAACTTTATATTTGAGCTCGAGAAACAAATAAGAGATCAGGCCTACCTGTGGCAGAAGACTTTGTGCACGCTCTGGAATTGGATGATACAAGCCACTGTTCTTTTTCCCACTTATGATTTCCAGCAACAGAACTCCGAAGCTATAAACATCGGACTTTATTGAGAATTGTCCCTCCATTGCGTACTCAGGCGCCATGTACCCGCTATTGTATAAAGTTTTTATAGCACAGGATGGATTCAATCAGTAAAAAGCTAAAAAAGACGAAACGTATCACTGTTCTAGATGTAATATACTATCGTTAGGGGCAAACGTGAAATAACTATGACTAATTGAAAGCGGGCTTCCCTCCTTTTTAAGTTCTGTTTATTGCAGTTTTCAAATCACCATTGGAAATGTAATTTCTAATGTGTTTAAAACAGGAATTGAAGAATAAATAGCAATAGGAATGAACTGTCCCTTCCTCGAAATCATGCACACAGAGGGCACTAAAATTCGTAATACAATTGTTCTCGTATATTCTCAAATATTTTATTTCTAAACATTATTCAAATATAAAATATTTTCATTTTTAAATATTTAATTTTTTCATTTAATTATTACAATTTTTCAAAACTCATAAACAAAACATAAAATGCACAGAATTCTCAAATCATTTCACTTCCCAAACGAGCCCTAAGGATTTATTTGAGTTTTTAACAACACAACTATTCTTAAATATTCTCAGATATTTCCTTCCAAAATATTAGTTTAACAATTAACATAGATCATTTTTAAATTTCAAATCTTCAAATAAAACACAAAAAATAATATTACTTTTTTAAATTTAAAACCAAATATAATATTAAAATTTTATATTCAAATAATTTTTTAAATTTATATAATATTTGTATTCAATTTTTCTTTTATTTTTCAAAATTCAAAAAGATTATCTTAACTTAAATTATTTTGTTATTATTCAGAGATATTCTAACATATATCCTAAATGGGTTGGACTTACTATGTACCCACGATTCTGTTAGTGTTGGCCTCGATTTGATTGCTACCAAAATTTCTAGCAGTACCAAAATCCGATATCTTTGGGTTCATCTCATCATCTAATAGTACATTACTTGCTTTCAAATCTCTATGGATGATTTTGAGACGGGAGTCCTCGTGTAAATATAGAACGCCCCTTGCGATCCCATTGACGATATTTGCTCGTTTAGCCCAGTCTAGGTCTCTACGTTTTGTTGGATCTGCATTGTAATAATAAGGCAAATTTCACTCGATAAGATATTTTTGCCTTGCATTAGAGAAATAATTGGCAAATGATGAACAGGTGCTAAATGTAGCGTGTGAGCCTGTGAGTGTGTGTGTGTGTCAGTCATGAGAGAGAGAGAGAGAGAGAGCAAACCAAACAGGAAGGCATCTAGACTAGTGTTGGCCATGTACTCGTAGACAAGAAGCTTTTCAGCTCCTTCCAGGCAGCATCCCAGGAGCCTCACCAGATTTTTGTGTTGAAGTTTCACAATGAACATCACTTCGTTCTTGAACTCTTCAATACCTTGTCTGGATCTGATTGAAAGCCTTTTTACTGCTATTTCCTTTCCATCTATTAGCTTGCCCTGGAAACATTTCGTTTTTGAGCCGAAGAAAAAAATTTATCGCTGAGTAATGGTAGATGTATGCGTAGAAGTTCTATATCTTACGACATTAAGAGTTGTGTGGAAATATAACTGCTCTCAGATATTTTTAAATTATTTTACTAGTATTTCATTGATATTCATAGATATTTTGAGATATTCTTAATATCCTAACGAGCCCTAAGGTTCAGTGGCAGAACATTTCTTTTCTAAAATCAAGTGATCGTAACAATTATTCAGATACCAGTGATCTCCAACAATTTCTAAAATTTCTATGTGTTATGTAATCATTTATTTTCAAATGTAAATGTTCAAATAAATTTCTGACAATGGATATGTAAAAAACTAGATGTTTTTCACCTTATAAACAGGGCCGAAGCCACCTTCTCCAAGCTTATTCGAGTCAGAAAAATTGTTTGTAGCAGTCTGTATGGTATTGAGATTGAAGTACTGCATTTCTCCACTCTTGTCATGATCCCCGACATGCATACTTATGTCCATTGATGGTGAACCTTCAAATTCTTGTAATGGAATTTCTTGTTCTGAGTAGCAAAATAGATTAATCGCTAAAGGCAGTCTAGAACTACAATTATGTTTTAATCGAGTAAATTCACTATAAATCTACCTCGACTCTTCCTCCTGCCATGGAATGAATAAAACCACAAACCACAGAGAGCTACAACTACTGCAATTGAGGATATAGTAATGATTACAATCATTGTTGTATTTTTTCCTGCAGTCTCGTCATACAACACAACTGTAAGTTTTCACAAATCAACGACAGATCAATAAAAATATATAGGGACATGTCCTGCTAGCTCAAAATATGATAAATAAGGCAATTCTATGCTCAAAAATCATTGCTATCATTTGAATAGAGAATAGTTTCAGTACCCATACTTAATTCACCCGAGGAGTGGAAATAATACAGTAAACCCAGGGGAGAACTGCCAACTACATTCATGGTTGTAATCTTTATTGAATGCTTAATCAGCCTGTTTGTCCCAATTACTCTCTGTTCTGAAGACTGTCATTTCCTACTCATCTTTATATCATCAGTTTAGATCTCTCCCTCCCCTCCAATCACACCCCTCATTTAACATATTTACTTAGATTTACCGAATCTTTGTCATTTGAAAATTTTAAAATATGATAAATTGTCTAATATTCGTACTTTTTAATAATTAGAAGGTCTTAGATAATTGTTTCGTTTTTAAATTAGTTAGGGAATGATCAGCAAATAGACCTATAAAAAGTCAAAATACGCAGGGGAAAGGTTGAACTCGTATCTGAATCCCAATTTTCAAATTTAGGGCGCCAGCTTACCATTGCCTGGTTGGGGCATGGGCGGTGGAGGCAGAGGTTGGGGCGACGGTACTGGTTGCGGCCGAAGGAAAGAGTAGTTCTCATACCTTATAGTGCAACTCGGGGAGTAGAGTCCCCACCCTACTTTCGATATGCAACAAGTTTTAGCTACGTTTATCAAATCCTCTAAACAATTGGCGCAAGACGTACTATTGAGATCTCTAGTGCACTGCACCATCCCATATCTGCTTCCAGTCCCATCATCCAACGGGTTGAAATTTGCCCCGAACAACTTATCATTTGTTTTTGCTTCGGCCACTAGTTTGTCCATTAGAGATAATGCTACAGAATTAGGGTCATCAGAATTCATGACATTCGTCTTTAAAAGCGCTGGCGTCGTCTCTACCTTTCCAAAAAAGTTGCTGCCCGAGTACCTTAACATGCATTCATCGAACCATATAAAGGCAGTTCCACTGGATGGACACATACGTGCGATTTCTTGAGAGGCAAAATTGACACAGTCTGGGCAGTTCTCAACAAGAACATCGCCTCGGCAGAGGGCGAGGCCGTAGATACCATCAGAGGTACCGTTGAAGAAGCCATTGTTTTGGTTAACTCCGGGGGCTAATTTAGACACAAGGGCGCTGATCGGGTTCCCTTGGTTAGAAGTTTCGTTAGATTGCTCGAAACAAGAATGCGTAAGATAGATCCACTCGCAGTTAACGAGGCTGATTCGCGCGCATACTATGAATGATAGGAAAACGAAGGCTCTGGAGTTGCGAAAGAAAATCATTTTTTTGTTGTTGTTGTTGTTGTTAAATTCAATCAAATATGTTATTGTAGCTGATTTATTATAATTACAAAGTGTTGAAGGAAGTCAACATTCAACCAGGGCTGGCTGGCCGACTTAATAGGTTGAGGGCATAAGGGAAATTTTGAGTCACGCCTTTTACATTAAAAATGTAAAATACAATCAATTTATTTTTATTTTTATGTTATATTTTTATTTAAAAATCACTCGTATCATAAATCCATTTTTATTTAATATTTTTACCACCTTCTCGAGAAGTTCAATAAAAATTAAGTTTGAAAAATATGATAATCTAGATAGAGAATAAATTACATAAAATCTATTTGATACTTTTGATATTTTTTTCGTTAATTTATTCAATTGTTTTTAATTATGACTTTTTTTTCTTTTAAAAAGTTCTATTTGAAATATTTTTAAGAAACTTTCTTACACTAGGGAGTTGCCTGACTGGCCTAATGAAAGAGCCGGTTCAGAACTCTTTCCGAAGAATTAATCATCCACGCCATGTTTGGAAAATTCAACATTGACAATTTATAATAGTTTCCCACGCAACGCACTACTGAATCCGAACCCCCCTCTCATTAGGATCTCTTTTAAAAAATTCTGTTTAAAATATTTTTAAGAAACTTTCTTGCACTAGGGAGTTGCCTGATTGGCCTGATGGAAGAGCCGGTCTAGAACTCTTTCCGAAGAATTAATCATCCACGCCATGTTTGGGAAATTCAACGTTAACCATTTATAATAGTTTCCCACGCAACGCACTACTGAACCTAAACTCCCCTCTCATTAGGATCTCTTTTAAAAAAATATTGTTTGAAATATTTTTAAGAAACTTTTTTTCACTAGGGAGTTGCCTGACTGACCAGATGAAGAGCCGGTCTAGAACTCTTTTCGAAGAATTAATCATCCACACCATGTGTGGAAAATTCAACTTTGACCATTTAGAATAGTTTCCCACGCAACGCACTACTGAATCTAGACTCCCATCTCATTAGGATCGAAATCGACGGCAGTGATTCAATGAAGTTTTCGTTTTCTCTTCATCAAAGAATTAGAAAATACTTGTTTACACATCAATCCTATAAAAAGAAAGAGAAATTTTAAGAATATCATTTGTTGAATGATATTCTTAAAATTTTAAGAGGAAAAAATATCATTTTAAGATAGATATTTTAGTAATTTAAAAAAATTTTAAAGATAAAATTACCTATATGTATATTGCAATCCTCAAATGAAGACTGTATGTAGCATTGAAAATATATAAACTATGTCTTTTGACCACGTACCCAACATTGCGGGATTTTTGTCTATACCTTTATTATACTTTCCAAACAAGTCAATTTGGTGGAATCCTTATGCCAATGGCAATGTCTAGCTTCGATACAAAAAGAAAACTACCAACAACTTTCACTTGACTTTTTCTTCAAAAACAATACGTAGCTTATATTCTGATAACAAGTTACTAAACTTGTTTGGTTGAATGGATCATGAATGTACGAAATTAATTATGAAAATGTTTGGGTGTCCTCCAAATGTGTCATCTAGAAGTGCCCCTAGTGTATTTTATTTTATTTTTCACTTTTTGCTTTTTTTTAAATGATTTAAAAAGTTATCATTAGTGAATTTGTATGTGTATTTTTTTAACATTAGAAAAAAAAAATGTGGGTATTCCTCACGAGTTTAACTTGTCTAAAGATATTCCTCACGAGTTTTCCTATTCATCATTCCCAAGTTCATCAGAAAGTCCTCCCTCTATTCTCCTCCTTACTCCATTAATAGAATCTTTCCTTCCTCTAGGTCTGATCAGTTTTTAACACGGCTCGTTTGCTAAGTTTTATTTTTTATGCATTTCATTGGCGTTTTCATTCGAGATCCCTCATCATCTCCTCTTTTATTCCTAATTTAATTAATCTATTGCTGATAGACCAAAATAACTTAAGTAAAAAATAAGAAACTCCAATGGATGGGAGGGTTCAGAATTTTATTTTTTGTTATTTTTTTATTTTGGAGGAAATATCAGGTCATATCAAGCATTCTTCCAGAAAGGCACTAACATTGTCAGTCTCTATATGTACTTAATAATTTATTTATAATAAGCAACCATGAGTTTACTTAATAAAACAATTGGCATCGCCCATAGGAGATATTTGTACATCTTAATCGTACACGTATGTATCATTCAAAAACATTTTATAAGCAACTTTATGTACGTGTATGTAATCCAAAAACGTATGTAACCAGAGCTTAGCTTTATATTTTTTGATCGAGAAGTACAGCAGACATGAATGTATTACCGACCAATATTGTATAATTTTTTGGGACAATGCTAGGGATTCGGGATCCCGTTCACTTGTCCCGTTGATATTTTTTTTTTTTTAATTTTTTTACAGAAAAATTTAAAAAATTATATTTAATTATATTGTAAATTTTATTCATTTTTTTAAAATATTTAAAAGTGTTAAAAAAATGATATGAAAAAAACAAAAACAAACACTTCTAAATATTTTTTTTAAATTATTTTTTTAACACTTTTAAATATTTTAAAAAAAATAATAAAATTCACAATATAATTAAATATAATTTTCTTAATCTTTCTGTAAAAATCAATTTCAGAAACAATACAAATAAAAAAATGCAGCGGGACAAGGGAACGGAATCCCCTACCGGATCCCTAGCATTTTCTAATTTTTTGTGATTAAAAAGTTCTGCTTTATGCATGGATGTTCATAACTTCATATCGGTGTAGATTTTATCTTTCACCTCATAGGGGCAATTCATGGACCTTTATCCACGAGCTGACGTGGCAATTTGACAGCCACAAAATAACTACACAGAAGAATTAATTATATTTGAAATCCTTTATACCACATTCCATCCAAAAGGTATAATTTAATTTTAAATATTAGTTTTAAATCTTACAAATCAAATAAACAGATTACTTAGCGCCAATATCAACCATAATTTTTCCCTCCCCTAAAGCAGCTATTTTATAATTTCAAAAAAACGTATTACATTAACATAATATGAAATGAGCAATCAAACAAGCATAACGCGAGTAAAAATATACTTTTTCGGAAAAAAGGAAAGCTAGCAAATTCATAAATATCTAGAAACAATGTTGCTAAATATCCATTTCTATGAAATACTGATAGTCTAAACTCTGAAAGCTTAAATCAATAAACAAACTGGTGGCAATTACTTCTTTACGAAACTAGAAAATTCAAACAGTATTCCATCCACCAACCTTAACAAACAAAAACGATTTGGCTTCAAAATATGACATAAATTTAGCTGATAAAAAGAAGTAACTGCATAATTCTCAGTCTCAGTCATCTCTACTCAATCTGGCATTCTACAAAATCTGAGAGCTGCAAGAAAAAAACAAAATGATGCATGAATGACAAGAGGAAGCCATTCCAACTATAAAACCATTTAATTGCCAATTATGGATGCACACGATAGTTACATGAGATGAAAACAAGAACATAAGAGCAAGCACACGCTTATGATATCCCTCATTATTCTGAGAATTTGTCACCAAAGGAGAACAAATTCTGGGATAGAGAGACAGATCCAAAGTCGTCCTTGTGGATACACCTAGTTTTGGTTATGTATGGTTAGTCCAAATCAAACACATCAGTTAATGGCAACAAAAACAGGATCTCTCATCATCTCAAATGGTTGCTACAAATAGTAGAGACACGGTGAAACAGTGCTAGAAAAAACAAAATCAATGTTCCACACATGGTTATTCTTCCCCCCTCAAAACTGATAAACGGATGCAAAACACTCTAATACCCATTCTAAGAAAAGGGGAGACTCGAAACACATTACAACTACATAACCCTTCAAAGCAAAATTAAGATGGAGAAAATAGAAATTTAGAATGATATGATCATTGACAAAGGATCTTAAGAAACAACAGGGTAAATACACATACTCGAAATCAGAGACACAAGCCTAAACCACATTAGTACAGCTCGTAGGATAATCATTGAAAATGCTTGTAAATCATTTATAATTTATATCTGCATTAATATGACCACGGAGACCATGATTTGGCTTCTTCTTCTTTTTTTTTTTCCAATAAGTACTTGAGGATTTGATTGATGGGGAATTTAGGTGTAGCCCACGTACACTGTCATAGCTGCCTACCTATTATAATATTGAACACAACAGAAAAATAAACAGAAGGGCGAAAATAAAAGAGGGAATTAAATGAAGAAAAGGGCCTACAAGTACCTCATATATTGCTGGGGTACATGAAAACCCTAACTCTAGCCCCCTGCACAAGAACCAAAGACAAAATAAACGAGGAATCTCCATATAGAAAGCCATTTGATAAACCATAGAAACATCTCTTCTTTTACAATACCATGGATTTCGGTGGAAGATTCGACTTGAACTTAGCACGAACAATACCGCTGTTACCATGAGGCCTGGTCACCTTACCCCAAATGCAGCGGTAGTGAGTTCCATTCTTCTTCACCTTGGCCTTGTAGATATAAGCCATGCGCTTACCAGCGTACCATGCAACCTCTTCCTTTGTGTTCACCCCCTCAACCTGGATGAGGGAAGTGTTCGGGTATTGGTTTGACTTGGACCTGGACCCATAATCCCCATCAAACATTTAAAGACCAGCTGAATAAATGCAAGTGAAAATAACAAAACTACAGAAACAATCTTAAGTCCACCGCTTTCACTCTTTCTGACTCTGGAATAAAATAAAAAATAAAAGAATCAACCCAGTAACCCCTCGTTCTCTTTTCCTATATTTCTCAGCATACAAACTGATGCTAAAATAAAGCAATTACCATCTACCTAACCCATCTATACAAGATCGTCCTCTCACGTTTATAGATTTGGGCACCGAGGAAACAGAAACTCCAACTAAAATCAAAGTAATAGTGATTTTCTCCCGGTTTTCTGAGTGGCCCAACAGAATCCAGAATAGACATGAAAACAATTCCCGTGAAAGAAATATAATCGAACACCATACCACAGAAGAAAATGAAGTCTAGTACCTCTTGTAGCCGAGGATTGTTCCTCTGACATAAAGCCTGATAAAAAAATACAGGGTCAAGATGGAAAATTAGAGAGAATCTATAGGCATGAAGTGAAAATAGGCGTTTGGAAGTTGGATCTAGGGATTTAAAAGATCAAATGAGTGCGGGAAAAATGGAAGACAGACCTGACTCGCTCTCCTTGGCGTCCCTTCACCATTTCCCTTCGCTTTGGAGGCGCTCGCTACAGAAAGTAGAATCCGGAGAGGCCGAGTAATTAGAAGAACCTAAAACCCTAATTGGTGGAAGACATCGATTCGAGTATATATATAAAAGAGATGGGCTGAGCTTATAGACTGAAAACCCTGGCTTAGAAAGCTTTTGGGTCATAAGATCCGGAGTCGAGGGCCCAGTATTGGTCACGACCCATGCGTCGCGTACAATGTAAAATAAAAAAGCTTTCTAATATAAAATAAAAACATGTTTCAGTGTCTCTGTACTTTCAAAATAAATTTTGTTAATGACCAAAATATACAAAACTTGGATTTAATCATTATTGCTGAAATCTTAATTATTACTAAAATATACAAAACTGTCGCTGTAATAATCTCAGAATTTATGTTTAAAATGATGGATATTTTTTAACGCAGCAAAATAGTGATGTTTTTGTTTATACCAAAATATGAAAAACTTTTGACTTAATAACCTCATTTCTCTCCTAGTGAGGTTGAAGATAATCTCTATGTTTTTATAATAGTCACTCTAAAGTCTCCAACTCGTCTTCCTCACATATCAGATTTTTTTTATTAGGACTCTATCAATAATAGGTGAGAAAATCAATTTTATATTATTAATCTTTTACGTGTCTAACTTGTCTTTTTCTCTCACATTTAGCTTTTTATTTTGTCACTTTCTTGTCTTTTTTCCTCTTACTTTTTTATGATGATCATTTGATAGGTTGAGCTAGTTATTTTTATCCCATTTCAATAGGAGTAGTAATTAAGTAACGCTAACTATAAATTTTAGGATATAGATGTCTTGCGCACTTCTATACAAGACATGCACATCTTAGAATTATAAATATTATTTCTCATAATTAATTATGACAAGTTAATAATTGGATTTTGTTTGTATAATTTTCACATTTATGGGAGATTTGGATAGTAAGTTGAGTTGAAATGATATGAGAGTTAAAAAATGAATAAAATATTGTTATAATATATTTTTTTTAATATAAATTTTATTTTGAGATTTGAAAAAAGTTAAATTTAAAAAAATAATAATGATTAGACGCAATGAAATGAGATGAATTGAAATGATTTTTTAATCGGAACGAAGATTAATCATTTGACAATTTTCTCTAAATATGACTTGAACTTGTCTAAAGATATGCCTCAAAACTCTCTTCCCAGAGCAAAATCCCAACCAATCTTCCCAGTCTTCCCCCTTGAGCCCACCAGAGACTCTTCCTCTATTCTCCTCTTTACTCCATTTATAGAATCTTTTCTTCCTCTAGGTCTCTTCAATTTTTAACACGACTTGTTTGATCATTTTTACGTTTTATGCATTTTATTGGAGTTTTCATTTGAGCTTCCCCATCACCTCCTTTTTTATTCCTAATTTAATTATCTATTGCTGGTTGGCCAAAAAAAATCCAAAAATTGAAATCGGCATTCAATTTTATTATTATTATTATTCTGGAGGAAATATATGATCATATAAAGCATTTTCCTCACACAGAATAGGATATTTAGTGTGAGCAGAAGAACCAACTGGGTGCTAAATACCATTTATTATCTTAATACTCGATCAATCCAACTAAAAAGTGAAAACATATACCACCATAAGTTCCCAGAAAGACACTAACAATGTCAGTCTATATATGGACTTCTTAATTTAATTTTAATAAGTAACCGTGAGTTTACTTTATAGGACAATAGGCATCGCTCATAGCATAAATATTTAGTTGTTAACATACATGTATGTATCATCAAAATATATTTTATAAGCAACGGTGATTAGAGTTTTGCCATATTTTCTCATGGAAAAGTGAACAGAAACCAAAAAAAAAAAAAAAATTATTTTAAAAAAATTATACAAAATGTAAACTCATAAAATAACTTCAATAAAAATAACGTAGCCGATCACGCAGAATTATGCATGTATGTTCATATCGGTATCTTTATCTCTTACGGGCCAATTCACGGATTTTTATCCACGCGCTGACATGGCAGTTTAACAGGCGCGATGACAAAACAATATCCAACACAGTTTCTCTCTAACAATGCAACTATTTTATAATTTCAAAAGAGCTATTCTCCTCATTATTTCTACACCACCGCACACCTGCTGAGTAAAAAAAAAAAAAGAAATATTTTTAAAAGTGCAGAGTGTGGAAATAATGAAGTAGCATTTTTCTTAAAAAAAAGTACTACAATTAATTAACATATTATGAAAACAGCAGTCGAACAAGCATAATAAAAGTCAAAATGCAAAAACTTTTTCGGAAAAAGGAAAGCTAGCAAATTCTTAAATACCTAGAACTAATATTGCTCGACATCCGTTTCTATGAAGTATCGACAGTCCGATTTCTTTAATCAAGAAACAAAGCCACTATTGAGATCCACTTGGGGAGATATATCTTGGTGCTCTTCTGGTCAAGCCATTGCAGTTCTCAAAGACACAATTTTCGGCAGTAGATGCATTGACAGTGTTTTAATGCCATTAATGGTTCTAAGGAGAAATGGAATTCAGTGGAGAAGTTTATCCGGCATGGTTTGGTTTCACAAATATTTAAAACCATTTCTTCTAATCTAATCTCATTTTATCTCATCACATCATCTAAACACTACTCAATCATTTTTTTAATTTCAAATTTTTAAATTTTAAACTTTTTCATCTAAGTATTACCTAATCATTACAACTTCTCCAAACTTCCAAACAAAACATAAAAATAATTCAACTTTTTCAAATTTTAAAACAAAAATTATATTAAAAAATTATATTCTACGATTCTTTTAACTTTATAATTTTTTTACTCAACTTTTTCTCCCTTTCCCAAAACTCCAAAAATATATTAACTCAAACTATTTCATTACTATTCACAAATGATCTCACTACTATTTACTTATTTCTCATCCCTTAACCAAACGGGAGACCTAAGAAATGTAACTAAACTGCTAGAAAAGGTGAACAATTGGTGTGTGTAAGGCATATTCCTAGAAATGTCAATAATGTTTCACATGTATTAGCAAAGAGTACACTAGGACTCTCTGAGGAGAGTATTCAGTTTATCCTCCTTCTATTCAAATAAGGATAGATTTTCTCAAAAAATAAATCAAGAAACAAACAGGTGTTTACGAAACTAGAAAATTCATACAATATTCCATCCACCAACCTTAATAAACAAAAACGATTTGGCTCCAAAACCTGACATAAATTTAGCTGATATAAAGAAGTATCTGCTTAACTCTCAGTCACCTGCTCATCTGGCATCTACACAACCTGAGAGCTGCAAGGAAAAAAAATACAGTGCATGAATGACCAGAGGAAGCCAGTCCAACCATAAAACCATTTAATTGCCACGTATGCATGCACACGGTAGTTACAAGAGATGAACACAAGAACATAAGAGCAAGCACACGCTTATGATATCCCTCATTATTTTGAAAATTTTTCACCAAAAAAGTTAACAAATTCTGGGATAGAAAGACAGAGACAGAGTCACCCTTGCGGTTACACCTAATTTTGGTTTATGTATGGTTAGTCTAAGTCAAACAGATCAGTTAATGGCAACAAACAGGATCTCTCATTATCTCAAATGGTTGTTACAAATAGTAGAGACAGAAACACTGCTAGAAAAGACAAAATCAATGTTCTACACATGGTTATTCTTCCCCCCTCAAACTGACAAACGGATGCAAAACACTCTAATACCCATTCTACGAGTGGGGAAACCCAAAACACATTATAACTACATAACCCTTCGAAGCAAAAGTAAGATGGAGAAAAAGAAATGTAGAATGATATGATCATTGATAAAGGATATTAAGAGACAACAGGGTATATAAACATTCTCCAAATATAGAGAGAGATAGAGAGAGAGAGAGAGAGAGGGGTGGGGGGGAGGGAGCACAAAGCCTAAACCCCATTAGTACAGCAAGTAGGATCATTCATATGATATGATAATCATTGAAAATGCTTGTAAATCATTATGATTTATATCAGCATTAATATGACCACGGCGCCCATGCTATGGCTTTTTTTTTTCAATAAGTAATTGAGGATTTTATTGGTGAGGAATTTAGGTGTAGCCCCCGTACAATGTCATAGCTGCCTACCTATTATAATATTGAACACAACAGAAAAATAAACACAAGGGCGAAAATAAAAGAGGGAATTAAATAAAGAAAAGGATCGGTAAGTACTAATTACCTCATATATTGCTGGGGTACATGAAAACCCTAACTCTAGCCCCCTGCAGAAGAACCAAAGACAAAATAAACGACGAATCTCCTTGTAGAAAGTCATTTTATAAACCATAGAAAAATCTCTTCTTTTACAATACCATGGATTTCGGTGGAAGATTCGACTTGAACTTAGCACGAACAATACCGCTGTTACCATGAGGCCTGGTCACCTTACCCCAAATGCAGCGGTAGTGAGTTCCATTCTTCTTCACCTTGGCCTTGTAGATATAAGCCATGCGCTTACCAGCGTACCATGCAACCTCCTCCTTGGTGTTCACCCCCTCAACCTGGATGAGGGAAGTGTTCGGGTATTGGTTGGACTTGGACCTGGACCCATAATCCCCATCAAACATTTAAAGACCAGCTGAGAAAATGCATGTGAAAATAACAAAACGACAGTAACAATCTTAAGTCCACCGCTTTCACTCTTTGTGACTCTGGAATAAAATAATAATAATCAACCCAGTAAGTCCTCGTTCTCTTTTCCTATATTTCTCAGCATACAAACTGATGCTAAAAGAAAGCAATTACCATCTACCTAACCCATCTATACAAGAAAATCCTCACTTCTACGTATTTCGGCACCGAGGAAACAGAAACTCCAACTAAAATCATAGTAATAGTGATTTTCTCCCGGTTTTCTGAGCAGTCCAACAGAATCCAGAAGAGCCATGAAAATCATTCCCGAGAAAGAAATAAAATTGAACAGCATACCACAGACGAAAATGAAGTCTAAGTACCTCTTGTAGCCGAGGATTGTTCCTCTGACATAAAGCCTGATAATAAATACAGGGTCAAGATGGAAAATTAGAGAAAATCTATAGGCATGAAGTGGAAATAGGCGTTTGGAAGTTAGATCTAGGAATTTAAAAGATCAAATGAGTCCGGGAAAGTAGGAAGGCAGACCTGACTCGCTCTCCTTGGCGTCCCTTCACCATTTCCCTTCGCTTTGGAGGCGCTCGCTTCAGAAAGTAGAATCCGGAGAGGCCAAAAGGCAAAAACCCTAATTGGTGGAAGACGGCGATTCGGGTATTTATAAAAGAGATGGGCTGTGCTTATAGACTGAAAACTCTGTCCTAAGAAAGCTTTTGGGTCATAAGAGCCCGAGTCGAGGGCCTGGTATTGGGCATGGCCCATGGGTATTATGGATATTTTTTAATGCACCGAAAAAGCGATGTTTTGTTTTTGTTTATACAAACGATGGATAAAAAAGATGTTTGTAAAGATACTTTTAACAAATTTAAATTATCTCAACTTATTTTATTATTATAATAATTTTTTAATTTAAAAATAAATATAATACTCAATTCAATTTTTTTAAATATCAAAATAATAATAATATTAAAAAATATTATTTTATTTAACTTTTATCTAAAACAATCTCATCTCCTATTATTATCCAAAACCTAATTTTCTTTCCTTCTAAGAAATAATGATTGCAAACATTTTCTGAGGTCTTGTTTAATTTCATAAATGAGATGAGATGAGTTGAATTGAAATGAAATTAAAATTGAAAGTTTAATAAAATATTGTTAAAATATTTTTTTAATATTATTTTTATTTTATGATTTAAAAAATTTGAATTATTTATTTTATTTTGTATTAAAATTTGATAAAATTATAATTATTCCCTTTTTGGTATATTAACCGTTAGAGTCATGCTAGGCCTTCCAACAATGCCTTTTGGGCGTACCGTCCAGCACAAATTTTAAAATTTTTATTTTTATATTTTTTTATTATATATTTTAATATTTTTAAAAAATAAAAATATATACCAATATTTTCTTAATTGAAATTGATGAGCGGAATTTGTTACGACAGACTATTATTTCTATTTTAGATTGGATTTAGGTAATGAGAAGTGTTGAGAAGTATTATGAATAATAGTAAAAAAATAATAAAAATGTAATAATAGAATATTGAATAGTAATGAAAAGTAATAATAAAGTAATGAATAGTAATTAAGTATTATAATAATATTTGAGATATTTTCAGTACCCAAACATAACTTTAAGGTGGGTTTGTATAGTGAAAAGTGTTGAAAAGAGTTCTAAATAGTAATAAAAAAATAATAAATAATAATAATAATTAAGTAAAAAGTAATAATAAACTAACCAATAATAATAGAAAATTATAGAAGAGCTTTGCTATGGATCAGCCACTGTTCACGGCTGATCCGGAACACACCTTACGTGTTAGTGTGTTTTTTTTCTTTTTCTTTTTCTTTTTTTAATAACAAAATCCCGTTTCCCCCTCCCCCACCCAGTTCCCTCTCCCTTCACCCAATTCCCTCTTAGCTCACAGCCTCACCCAGCCTCGCCATGCTTCACTTACAGTGCCACCGACCACCACCATTCGACTCCCCATCATGCCGGCCACCTCCAACCACCTTCAAACTTTCACGGAAGCCCTAACGCATAGCACCCTCTCTTAACTCGAAATGAGTTCTCCTCCACAGTTTGCCGCTACTACCGCCGCCATCGTCAGCCTCTAGCTCCACCGTCGAGCACTACCAAGCCCGCAGATTATGCCGCCACCCACGGCTTCCAGACTCGAAATGGGTTCTACCCCTTACCCCACCGTATGCCGCCACCCACGGCTTCCAACCTCCACCTAGAGCCTCCCTCAGCCACCACCAACTCCACCCCACCTCTCTTAGCCCCCTCCATGCTCAGTCATGTCTCTCATTTGGCCTAGATGGGCGATGGAGGTATGAGTGGGGGAGAGGACGGCATTGCAGGTTGCGGGTGGGGGAGAGAATGCCGACGCTGGGTGAGAGTGAGGGAGAGGATGCCGACACGGGTGGTGGGGGTGAGGGTAGAGGAGGGTAGGGGTGAAAACCGATCAATCGGTTTGGGTTTTGGTCCATTGAAAGATGATAAATTTTGACCAAAACCGGCCGTTTAAAAAGGAGCAAACCATCTACATTGGTCTCAGCGTCACTCCGGTCGATTAGTCGGCGTATTCGGTGGCAATGGAACCTATTTTCAGGCGATGATGCCGCAGTGACTGCCGACTGGATGAGACCGTGAGAGACGACGCTGAGAGCCAGGAGGTGCGACACTGCGATTTGAGAGTGAGAGAGAAAGGCCCTTCGCCCTGCCAATTGCCATGGCTGCGTGCACACAGAGAGAGAGAGAGAGAGAGAGAGAGAGAGAGAGAGAGAGAGAGAGAGAGAGAGAGAGAGAGAGAGAGAGAGAGAGAGAGAGAGAGAGAGAGAGAGAGAGAGAGAGAGAGAGAGAGAGAGGTACCTAAGGGACTTTGAACCCTAGAATGAAACTGTGCCGTTTGGCTTAACATTAAGTTTTTTTTTTTTTTTTAAACTTCAGATATTTGTTTAAGTAAGGTATATATCTTATTAAATCGGCCGGTTCAGCGGTTTGAACTAGGGTTAAACCGTTGCCGAACTGACGTTGATCAGTTTTGAAGAATATCTACCGTCTGCCGACCTGTTCACAAGCGGTTCTGGCCAGTTCCTAACGCGGCCAATCGGTTCATGTTGGAGGCGGCAAGTGGCGTCGGTTTCTGTATACCCCTAGAGGAGGGGTGGGGATCGGGGGGGCTTTGGCGACACATGAGATAGAGAGAATGAAAAAAAAGACTTAATTTTGTTATAGAGTATTTTTAATATTTTTACTCCATGACATGTAAGGCGTGTTTTGGCTGCCCCAAAACGGGACGAGAAATACTTTTTGCAGTTGGCAGATGCAGTTGGCGTGCAGTCAGCTGTAAAAAAAAATTAATACGGGACCTACATGAAAAAAAAAATTATTTTTATAACTTTTTATAATTCATGTAGGTTCCCTTGAATATAAGAGAATTTTTTTATAATTTTTTTTTATTAATTCCGTATAGCCGACTGCACGCCGATTACATCTGACGACCGTATGTAGCAAAGCACAAACGGGACTCATGCCAACACTTTTTCATTATAGAATAGCTTCTCGGTGCCCAAAGGTAGCCTAATCTCACGTTCTCACGTTGCGCGCACGAAGGGACGGCACGTACTTCCGCTCCTCTCCTCTTTTCGGTGAAGCCTCTGCTTCAGACCGACGTCGATCCTTCCCAAAGACCAAGCCTCTCCGGAGATCAGGTTCCACAATCAGGTCAGCGAGAACACAGTTTTTGTTGCGCCTCTGGCGGTTTCCAACAGTTTTCTATTCTGCCCCTAATCCTACACATCGCAGATTTACCTATCAATCTAACTTCGTAAATGTCTCAGATTTTAATACTTCTAAAATCGTCTCCATTATTTTCTTAAGGTTTTTATTTGGGTTTTCTTGAGCAGTCACATTTGCGTCTCTCAAAATTGGGTTATTGTTGAAATCCTGTTGCCAGCTTATAGTTAGTTGTATGAGAGGATCTTACTTCCCGTTGGGTTGTTGTCTTCCTTCCGTGGTAACATGAAAATTTAGGTCCTTCTTGTTGTGGGGGACTCGAGTAGGATTTTAACAAGAAGAGTGAGAAGGTCGATACCGTTTTGGTTAAGGATCTGTATTGTGCTCGAAAAAAGTACATATTTGGAACTGGTTTGTGAATCCTTAAACTGTTACTTTTGCGGCAGAACAGTGTATGCAAAACGTAATCCGCTACTACTTGAAGTCATGGAAAGGGATTACATTTTTAAACCTTATAAGCTCTAATAACATATGGATTAGTTATCTTTTTTTATTTTTTTGATAAGACATATGGATTAGTTATCTGATTGTTGAATGATGAACAGTCTGATTATAAGCATGGATACACTTGTTTCCTTAAAATTGTTGTGCAACGCAACAAGAAAAAGTTGGGTTTGTGGGTCATGTTTGTGTAATTCATAATTTTTTTTTCAGATAAAAAGAGGCTATACCCCAAATTTAATTCATGAGTGAGTTTGGTTCTTACAGCTCAAAAAAACCAGATACGTGAAGCTTAGGAAATTGAACCCCAACACTTAAGTTGCATTTGGTTGCTGAGGTTGTCTCAGATGATCTAAGTTAATCTGTGAATATTAGTATTTTGTGGATTCCATTGAGACGTGTTTGAATGTAAATAGGTTGAAATGTGTTTGAATGTATGAAGTAGGTTGAGATGTTTTTATTTTTATTTTTTGGAAGTTGAAAATATAGTGGGCCTCATCAATGATTGGTTTGAGATGGGTTGGGCTCACTTTGGCAAAGCACTTAACATGTGCCATGTGCATGACACCATGAAGAACACATGATTCTTTTTATCTCATATCAACAGCTTGTAGATCGACTGATTCATGGGTGGTGGGGGTTACAACTTCGCAGCGGCATTCAGACTGCTATGTCATAATAACTTTTGGCTAAAGTTGCATTTTGCTACTTGGAAATCATCTATTTGTATTTTTTTACCTATCAAAGAAAAAAGGAAAAGAAATCATCTGCCTGTGTTACTTTTAAAGATTGTTTCTTCAAGTAATCATGCTAGCATTTGTTTCCATTTGTCGTGTCTTTTCGATAGATGCAGAAAAGGTACTTTGGCAAGTCCTTTAGTAGTTTTATGTAAGGAAGAGGAGGGGGGGTGGGGTAGTTGTGAAAAATGCCTACAAATTGAAGTACGACAAGGTTTTCCATGATAAATTCTTCATTGCACAGGAGAATGGGTTTATGGACATTATTGGAGGGATGTCTGCTTCTTGCTAATGCATTGGCAATATTAAATGAGGACCGCTTCCTGGCACCTCGTGGATGGAGCTTCTCAGAATTCTCAGGGGGCAAGACAAAGTCATTTAAGGGGCAGCTTATAGGTCTTATCTATGCAACCCAGTACTTAAGAGTTCCCCTCATACTGCTAAATTTCATCTGCATTGTTGTGAAGTTGGTATCAGGATGATACCACACAAAGTAAGATATTTTTTTAGTAGTGGTTTGGACACTTTGTTTTTATAATTTAATTTAAGTATGACGAGAAAATTTCGCTCTTGCATTTCCATTGAAGTATCTAGGATATTTTACGTTTCATGAAAACAGAGAGTTTGTTGTTTTTTACATGCATATAAGATGTAAATTATTTTCTGATTTTGAGAAATGATGTCTCTTTAAGAAGCAAAGTGTACGAAATGATCTTTGGAAAATCCATCTTCCCCTTCCATATGGGTTGGTTCCATTTAAACCCTAATTTAACAGCCCAAAAATGTTGAAGCCAGTTACGAGCTTATACTGGAAAATGAGTCAATGTTACAACTAGAACCCCTTGGAATTCTTGATAAACTATTAAGCTTTTTTCTCCTGGTTGATGTGGGATCCCATTCACCACCCTTTTCCATACTAAAATTTGGATGTACATCTAGTAACAGTAGGATTTACAGTTTTTTTGCACAGCTTTGATTTTTTTAGCTTAGTTTTCCTTGCAAGACTATTCTATTGGGCTTGAGTGGTGTTTAAGACAAATGTAAGCAGGAAATGAAATTCCTCCATTGTGAATTTGTAGCATCAACGGTAATAGAACAAAAATATATATATATATATATATATATATATTGTTGAATGGCAACATCCATTTGTAAATCAGTGATTGAATCTTGCTGCTTTACCCCTTCCAAAAAAAGGGGTGAGAAGTGGAAAAAGAGAGAGAAAAAAAGACCCTCTCTCTACAATATAATGAGAAAGCACATGTTTTTACTCTTCTTGGATAGGAAGGTTCTTTAACCATGGGAAAAGTAGCTCTTTCGAGTCTTTTTTATATGATTTTGACCCCCATGAGTTTTGTTGTCGTCCTCTCACGTGTATGCTAACATGCTTGCTTGATGGTGATAAAAATGTTGACCTCTTATGATTTTCTCGTTCTGTGATGATTAGAGTATACCAATAATGGGCTTTACAGTATGTTCAGTTTATGAGTGGTCGTGGATATCATAAAGCTTCAAGACTGATGGGACTCTGCAAAAGAAAGTTCTTCTTTAGGGAGGCGGAAGAATTTAGCTGCTGCCTTTTCTTCTTCTTCGTTTAATGGGTATGATCCTGTTATGCGATTTTTTGATAAGTCTGTTATATGATTAGTCATTGTAACGTTGCATTTTTGTTTTGATGACATATCTCGGCGGGGGAAATGAGGATATTGTGAATTTTTTTTTTTTTTTTATAAAAATGGTTGAATGTTGCCGTTCTTGCAAATTATGATTCAAACGTATAGGTACTTGACCGTATGCTGTCTGTCAGCATGTAACTCTGAATGGAGCAGCACTTTCTTTTGCCTGTGTTGGTGGCGGCACTAATCCTCTCTCTACAATTCACGAACAACTCCCTGATTATATGCAGTATTTATTTATTTATTTACTGTGATCATGCTATCACCTTTATTGAAAAATAGCAAATAATGGAGGTTATAGTACATTGTCAGCAGTGACTACTTTGGAGGTAATTGAGCAATGGGTACGCCAGTTCCTCGTATGCAAAGCGCACACACCTGACACCTCGTTCGATCGAACGAAAAAAGCCTGGATCAAAGTATGATAAAAGAGCTATGCTACTCATAAGTCTATACACCACACACTACATAATTTTTTATTTTTTAAATTTATTTTTTAAATTTTATTTAGTTTTATTCTTTTTAAAATAATAGAATTCTTCTATTAATCATCCATATACTACACATTTGATAAGAGAAAAAAATTAAAAAAATAATAAAAAATGTGGTGTGTGGTGTATGAGACTTATGAATAAAATTTTTCATGATAAAATTGGACAATAATCATATTTGCAAAACGGCAGGCTATTATATATATATATATATGCTGAAAGCCTCAATTCAAAAAGATAACAAATACCCCTACTTGTACACACAGAAAAACAAATACCCAACTTGTCAATCAGGAACTGTGCATGAACAGTTTGGAAAAATTTTAAAACAACAATAATATAAAAATCTATGCTATTTATTACCCTTATCTCACTTCATCTTATTATACTGAGAGCACTTTCTATTAATCCGTGATTTTTTTCTTTAAAAGAATAAGAGTTGATTCAAAGATTATAAGCAATGTCACCAGGATAGAATATTAGTGAAATGAGAGTACTCTATATAACATTTTCTTTAAAAAAAAAATGTGGGAAGAAGACTAGAAGGGAAAACCATCATTTCCTTTTTTTTTTCTTCTTCTTCTTCTGATACTAGAAGAGAAAGCCATCATATATCCGCAAATACATGGTATGCTTTGGAATCTACGGAAATGAGCCTCAAGGCTGCAACTGCAGCTGCCACGGACATGCAGCCAAAGAAACAAACGTTGAGCCAATGCCAGAGCTTCTGTAATGAGCTGAGTTTGTTCTTCTTCGCCACTAGATACATGTGGTTTGCTAGGATAAACGTCAAAGGAAATGTGCTGATTGCCCCTGTGAGGCTCATGAAGTCTCCGAGGAACGGCAAAAGAGCTGAAACCAGCGTGTTAATAGCTAGGTAGCCGCCTCTTACCGCAATTCTGAATGACAAGTTGCGATATGACAATGCACTTCCTTTAATACCGTATTTGGTGTCCAAATACTCGTACATTGGACTTGCAAATATCTACAAGCAGCAGAGGAAGCTTATGGTTAGTGCAACAGCAAGAAATAGAAGACAATATTTTGGGAAACGAAGAGTGAGGAAGGAAGGCAAGTACATGCAAAGCAATGACTGTCTGCAGAAAGGCAGAAATATTGGCCATCGCCTTGACCCAAACCGGACCGGTGACATTGTTGAGCAAGTAAGAAGATGTAGAAGATCCATAAGCCCAGTATCCAACAAAAGTGACAAGATACATTGGTAAAACCCCCACTGTGAACTGGAAGTACAAAGCTTTTAACATGTTGTCAACAACAGGCTTCCTCACAGTTGCCTGTTAGAATTTAAAACAAAAAATGCAGAAAAAAAAGGTGAGTTTTGAAGACATGCAGGTGTAAAAAAAAAAAAAAAAAAGTGGAAAGAGAGTTACAAATGACATGCCTATTCTTATCGAGGAATGCAAATTTTATTGTTTTTTAAAAGCAGCAAGCGGATTCAAAGAGTTCAGTTTTCCCTAAGTATCAAAACTACTACGCTTCAATGCCTTCATTATCCTATGACCAGGAACAGGAAGGCGGAAAGTTTTCAAAAACTGTAAAACACCAATCATTCATGCAGATGAGACAAGAGGATTCCCTCGCTCATTAAAAACTCAAGGCCATGTACTCCTAGCCTACCTGTATCTCTGGAAGCATTCCGGTATTGAATGCAAAAACAAGATTAGCAGCTGCCCCTATTGTTGTGAAGATTTTGCTGCTTGTTGTTCCTGGAATGCCATAATCCCTGGCTGGGGCCTTGATTCCTAAAATAACGAAGAGAATATTGATGTAAACTCAACACTACAAGATTCTTAACTAGAAAATTTATTATTAGTTGCACTGGCATAGATGAAAGGCACCAATCAAAATCACAAGAAACTGAGAAAGAAATCACGAGCATTCTTTTCAGGAGAAACTCTAGCTAATGATTACTATCAAGGACATTCAAGGGAATTGCACTGAGTCAAGCCTTCAAAACCATGTAGTTAAAGCACCCGCATCCCACTTCCTTGCATATTTAGAATGTCACCTCAGGTAACCATGGTTTTGCAAACCAAACCACCTGATCACTGATCAAGCTAGCTAATGCCCCAATTGATCTCTAAGATGCCAGCCTAAGAACCTAGTCTTATGCCCTAGTGTGTTAATAATTTGACATTTTATCATCCATGCAACACAAGGAACAGGGTTTATATCATTACATGAATATGTTCAAATGGTAAGCACAATTCTGGAATAAAACACCAAGAGACCTTACCATCTTGAAGCGACAGCACGAATGCTATGATTATATAAACTAGGCTGAAGAATGTTGAAAATCCCAGCCAAATCCTTAGCGCTGATAAATGGGGTATACATATGGCAAACAAGGCACATACAAACCCAGCTATAACAATACAGTATGGGAGCTTCAAGGCCTGGTCATCCCTGAAAAGTACATAAACAGCCTGCAATAGAAAATGCACAGACCAAAAGGTTGAGAAATAATTCAGGTAACTTTAACTACTGCATTTATTGACTTGATGCAATTTACAGAGCAGAGTTCTTAACTGATAAAGCACACTTATGCTTTATCAAGTTGACATAACTTTAGCTAGTTCTTATTCAAATAGCTCAATGGTGACTGTCAGATGTAAAGCATGGAGTGAAATAGAATGAGGCACATATTATCAGACTATGACAGAGTATTAGCTAACGAAAAAAAGGGATCTTTTGCATATCTATTTTATGCACAATTCTGTTATAAGGGACGGAGAAGACAACCTTTTCCAGTTGCAAGAATAGTGAAGCACTAAGTGAACAACTTGATATCTAGGAATATGAAGGCAGTAAGAAAAGATAAGCCATTCTATTCTATTTGATCTTACCTTTAGGGCCGAACCAGCCAAAATGATAAACCCAGTGTTAATCATGAAAAGATTGACATATTGCAATCCCCATGTGAGAGAATAAGCTTTCCTACCTGCCATTGGAAAACCCCAAAAGATAAAGCTTAGGAAATTATAAAACAGAAAGGAGTACAATTAATTCTCATCTGTTATTTTCCTTTTTTGCTCATACCGTATATATATCCCGCCAGATCTCTGTATCTGATATGCCTCCTCCCCCCAAATTCATGAAGATTGGCAATAAGAGTATTTGCATACAAAGATATAGCGGTGGCTGCGATCAAACCAACTACACCAAATATCCAACCCAAAGGCACCATGATAGTCCCAGAGTATCCCAGTACATAAGCACTGTTGATACCAGTAGTCAGGACGAATCCCACTTGAAACCATGAATCTATGCATAAAGGGGAAAAAAAACAAAGCAAAATTGCACTCAAAGAAAGATAAAAATTCAATATCATTAACTTCTGACTGATGGAACCAGGATCTTACTATGATGAAAAGTGATAAATTGCGATCCACGTAGGGCTGGAACAAACCACAAGTTTTATATTCTTTCTGATCATTGAAAATAAACTAGACCCTAGTATGTATAGCCATGCACTCCTGACCATATATGGAAACCTACTCCTATTCTAACAAAAATAATAAGAGCGTTGCTACATCCCACCGAAGGATGTAGCCTGAATACTCACCGAATAAAGCCTTTTTTTTCATTCATTTGTTTATATTCTTAAAATAAAAAAATTCACAACATCACTAAAAAAAATATACTTAATCACTAAGTTAAAAAAAAAAAAAAAAGGGGGATTCGGTACACTTTTTGGGACCAAAGCATTTCTGAAATAACAATCCTACTCCTATTCTAATTACTAATTAGAATAACAATCCTAACTGACATGAACTAATTTAAAGCAATAAAACAACTACAGTCATAATAACTCTTCTTACTCTACTTAAATAATAAATATTCTAGAATAAAACATAACTTCAACCCACTTCGTGTCCTATTCCACTGCGGCTTCTCCAATTCGTAGTAGACTTCCAAGTTCTGTTTCCATCACTTATGGTAATTGAAATTCTTCATCCTTTAAAATTATCCATATGCAAGTCTTTTGGTGTTTACAAGGGATACAAGGTGGGGTGGAAAAAAATCGAAAGAGTGCATGGAGGATTATGTTGGAGACTACACTTTAAGAAGTGTTGATGGCAACTTTCAGTAGACTTTTATGGGTGTTTACGGTCGACATGGATGGTGATAGAAGATTATTGTGGGATGAATAATTGGCTGGATCAATTAGCTGGTGGACTAGACCATGGTACGTCAGGGTGATTTTAATGTTTTTCGATTTCCGATTAAGAGATCAAGTGTTTACCTGCAAATCATTCTGGCAATTAAAACACACAAAACGAGAAAAACCATCCATTGAAGACGGAAAATATAGAAGTATGCAATAAAAAATATGTATAAACGAATATATCCCGCACCAAACGAATCCTCCTCCGCTCCAAATGAAAACCACAAACTATTTAACCCACCCTCCCAGAATAAAAGAAATTTCACGACCCAGATACGATTTTTAACCAATAAGAAAATGGGAGAGAAAGAAAGACAATTATGAAACCTTTGCTAATCTGGTGAGCGGTTTCTGGGCTGTCCACGGACAACGGGTCCTCGTCGTGGATTTTCTGAGGACGAGAATCTTCGTCGCTGCATTCCATCATAAGCTCCTGGGTTGGTCCTCCTATCAGTGCTGTGCTCTCTTCCTCCTCCGCCTCAACTATGCAGGTCACAGCCAGCTTGAATTATCAGACGCTCTCTTTCCTTATTTATATAGTCCTAAAAAGGAGACAAGAATAAAGCAACTTCCCCAGATTTATTTACCGCCGCCGAATCCCAGAACGAGCATACATTCTATGAAACAAAATGAATTCACTTTTCATGTTTGCGACTGATGCGGGGCGTTTCATTGGAAAACTCTGTTTCCTATTAGCCTGTCGTCGGTGCGAATCCCAGACCAATTAATTGGTTGTTGTTGGGAATTTAGGATTTTCTTTTTCTTTTTCTTTCCTTTTTTTTTTTTCAAATAACAATAAGTGGTGGCGGCGCCACTTAACAGTTAAAAGACACAATTACTCCCGTATGGGGGTACAATACAGTCACAGAGGCGGTCCATTGGGCCTGAGATAAAAAAAAAAATAGCTCTTCAGGTTAGTCATAATAATTTAATAAATAATTACATTAAATATGAATGCTCACATTTTTTTGATAAATTATTAGAAGGCTACGTTCTTGGAGGCATTCTGAATAATAAATTGATATATTATTCGTAATATTATTTGAATTTTATTTCTTAATTAGATTTTTAATTTACTTTTTCTAAAGAGTCTTTATTTGGTGGGAGTTAGATAAATGCCTAACTTTTTTATCTTTTTTAAGGAAAATATCATCATTCATTTATTTATCAAGAAAAGCCCACATCCATAACTAGATACATACGAGTATGTTCACATGTCAACCATTTAGAACTTTAGTAATACACTATTGGACTTATTTGAATTTCACTGATACTGATATTCTCTACAAACAAATGTTTAAAAGACAGCACTCTGTCTAAACAGATACTCAACCTCACTATTTATAGAAAGGGAGTAACCGTCCAAGAGACGAACTATTTTTTTTATTTTTAATATACAATAAGAAAAAATGATAGATTACAACTTAGACCAACTTAGTAGACTTTAACGACACAAGAAGATAATAAATTTATCTCTTTTTAATCAGCAAAGTTAAATCTAAAAAAATCTGAAAGTAGCGATTCTTATGATTTTGTGCCTGTAGCTAGAAGAGCTGTCGAAAAGGACGGCATATGAAGATCAAGCACGGTAATTTTTACAAAATTGCTATTATCCTCTAAATATTTGCAACGTAAGAGTCTTATTGTGCTATACATATCTATTGAGAGTTGTTGAAAAACTGTAGTGAGAGAGAATTTCAAAAGGGCAGAAGACAATTGCCTAACTTGCGTGAGCTGCTCGTTACTATCGAAGCTTTCGTGCTATACTATGACATTATCTACCATTTTAATTTTCATTAATCTTTTAATCCAGTACATAATAAAAACAAGATATGATAGACCAAGCCAGAATTAGTATTTTTTTTTTTTCAAAAAGAAGGTTATTTAAGAAAATAAATATGAAAAATTAAGAAAATAAATATGAAAAGTCGTCACCGAAAAAATCGATGACATGCATATAATCTGGATTTGATAGATTTTGCAGGGCTGGGTTGCCTATATACATGCCTTTGTATGTTTGCGAGTAAATGTGGAGGTGGACAGACAAATATTTATTTATTTATGACTTGTATGTGTTGGTGGTCAATTCACATAAGTTTATATAGAAAAGCTCTAGGGACAACTGGCCTACTTCTCCGCTACGGCCTCAGCTCCTATGTAGCAAACTCTCTAGACGATATCGTTTTAATTTGAACGACAAAATGAACCTGAGCTATCCACTTCGTCTTCTCTCCATTTTTATATCTTCACCCAATTTCAAAATCCACCATCTTCGTTGTTCTCTTCACCTACCATCAATTCCTCCCCTACCGAATCACCAATCTTCTAGTTTCTAATACTTATTGTGAAATGAACGGAAAATCTATTATGTCCTAATGCATTTTTTTTCCTTTCTGGATTTCGTTTTGTGATTGGTTAATTTTTTGAAGTAAAAGCTTTTCTTTTTTGTCTAATTATCTTGAATTTATTCAAAAAGTTTAAGTATTGGATTTTGAGTTCTGAATTTGAGAGAGAGAGAGAGAGAGAGAAGGGATATAGAGTTGAAGTAAGGAAAAAAAAAAAAAAACTCAATTTTTTGTAGTCTACAAATGGAGAAAGTATTTAATTGCCTATCATTTAACCTGTCGAAGGCTCAATAAATAAGAACATTGGTGCTTTACTTTGATTGAGCAAGTTTGGTTATTGTTAAACTCACAATTTGGAATTTGCTATGGTTTGTTGGGCAATGGGTCTCTCTCTTTCCACATTCTTATCTACGCGGAATAAAATCACGAGGTACAAATTTTTTGATTTAATGGATGCAATTTAGACAGTTATTGTGCGGATCCCAAGATTTGATGAATATGATAGAGATAAGGCGCTGAGAACAAGTACCTTTCATAAAGAAGATGAAATCCTTAACAACTTTAACGAGTCTGATAAAATTATTGCAAAAAAATCAATGAGCTTTAGAAATGAGGAGTCCCAAAAGGTAGACCTTAATACCAACAGTTCTCATTTAATCTCTTCAATGGGTAAAAAACCACAGAAACATAAGTCAACACTTTTGCTCCCAAAATCAGCATTGATATTTTTTTCTCCAAAGCCTAAGCTTGATGTTGCTGCAACTACGTGTGTTTTGTTTTTATTATTATTATTTTTTAATAATAATATCGACTAGCCATATCTGCCGAGACCTCAGCAGGGACGCAGGACGGTCCAAGAAGGGTTGATATATATATATATATAACAATGTTACGTATAGTCGTAGAATTGTAGATATTGCACAATCGTTTTGAAAAAGAGTGAGATCCATGATTAAAAAATTATTTTTTTTTTTTTCATGTAAATTCTATATTAATTTATTTTTTTTAAAACGACTGTATACTATTTCCACAATCACGATTACAAATATCATTTCTCATATATATATATATATATATATATATATATATATATATATATATATATTTCAACCTTCCACTTGTCAATTGATATTAGAATCGGGCCAGAAAGCTCGTTGAAGATCTGTACTGATCGAACTTTTAAGTGGGACCGAGTCCCTTTCTTTATCATTTATATATTCTTAGCCAAATAGAAAAGAAAGACGATAATAACAATAAAAGTAGGAGAGTTTGTTCAAGTTGCTTTCAATGCTAAGCGAGGCTTTATCAAATAAATCAATAAAACGTGGTCTCTATAATCAATCTCTTGTTAGGAGAATATGCTGTTTCCTTAACCATTTTATTCAATTTAGAGTAATTTTAAGATATATAAATTTTGCATACTTCTGTAAAAAATCAAATCAAATCTATTATCAAAAAAATAAAATTTTTAATGTAATCATTCAAAATAATTATTAATAAAATTATATATTTTTTATTTTTTTCTTAATGATTAAAGATATTAAATTTTATTTTAAAAATAATAATAAAAATCTTCATATTTGTTCGGGCGGACCACTAGCACCATTTTCTTTTTAATAAATTAGAGATTAGTGGCAACTTTATGTTTTTTTAACTTGCTGTCGTTATTAGTTATAATAATCTCTACCCACACTCGTTGGTATCGAAAGCTGCTTTATTTTCTCAGCTTTTATTTTTATTTTTCAGTGGTTGGAAAGATTCTTTGCTTTTTATTAAAAAAAAAAAAAAAAAAAACCCAAAAGTTCAAACATAAAAACAAAAAACGTGGGGTTGGAAAAGATGGAACGTGATTATATAAATTTCAATATTGTATATTTATTTATTCTTTGTGTTTTTGTCTTTCTTTATCTTGATTTGTCGTTTTCAATCATATTAGTTTAAGTGACTTTTTATTTGAAGCCATCGATTTATAGAATTAGTTAAATTGTGTCTTATAAATTAATAAAAATAATAATAGTACGTGTATATGTTTTGAGTTATTCTATTCTTTTTTAATTTTTGATAAAAGAGTTATATTCTATTTTTAAAATTCAAATTCAAATTAATAATAAGATAATAAAAGATTTGAATAATAAAATTTAAATTTTAAATTAAATTATATCTTGCAAGTAATATATAACGTAGATTTCGTATCGTCTTTTTTTAACTGATGGGTTCATTTTAAACACCACCTCACCTTTTATCTCCAACTTTATCTCCACCGCCTGACCCTATGTTTCTCCCCGTAATTTTTGAACATCCAGGACGCGAGACCAAATTGGACGAGGCATCAATTCCATTTCAATCTTTAAGTTCAGAAAGTAAAGAAGGTTGCTTGCAAGTAGGGTGTCAAATTGTGTTTTTAGATGGTATTCGTGTCATATAAAATTACGAGCATTTGATTATATAAGTCAATCCGAAGCTAACCTATTAAGTTAAATATATCAAATTTTTAAACCATAACATAACTCATATAGATAAAAGGTTATGTCAACCATTTTGTTTCGTTTAATAATTAATTTAAAATATATATTTATTAGTACTCACAATATATTAAAAAATATATATTAATATTTTTAAAATTTTAACATATAATAAAACTAATATTATAAGCTATACAATAACAAATATGAGCATATGTCTAAAATTACAATCTCAACAATAAAAAAATGAAAATATAAGCATACTGAAAAATATTAATGTTATAACTTAATAATAATAAAATTTTAATTTTAAAATAAAATCTAAACGGATCAAAATATGTTGATTTTGCGTTAAGCATGTTGACCCATTAATAAATCGTATCTTAACGAAGCAATCTATTCTTACCCGAACCCTATTAACATCTAACTCAAACCCGTTAATTTTATATCGTATTCGTATTAGACCCATGTTGTATATTGTCACTCTTACATTTGCAAGGCCTATGAGATGGATCCGGGCTGGCTGAGTTGTCGGGTTTTTAGGGATTGGCTTTCAGGCTTGACCACCCCGATTGTTTGGTTGGGTATTTAGCCCTTCTCTTAATTTTCTGTTGAGACTAATCCTTAGAGCATTAGTATTGATTTCCATATGCATCTTTAAAATTATATCTTTTGAAAATTGATTTTGTATATAAAGAAAAACTCTTATATTGGATTATGCATCTTTGAATCAAATAATAATAAAATATTATTATTTTTTATTTTTTTCTTAAAATTATTATTATTTTATATATTTTACAATTAGCACCATGTGTTTAAAAATACAAATTTCATATATCTAAATATTATTAATTTTATATATCAAAATGATCAATTTTATCCATAAATATTAATATGTACTAAAAAACACTTTGTATTATCAACTTAATACAAATTTCATATATCAAAATCATCTTAATACAAATTTCACAAAATTGATTTTAATAGGTAGGAGAGAGAAAATATTAAAAATAATATTTGGAGAGTGAAAAATGATTATTCAAACTTGAAGAATTACTATTCATAGCTATGCAAAAAGTTAGAGATGCATAAATCAATATAGATGAATTTAAAGACATATTATTCAAATTTAAAGATAAAATAAATATGAATAAGTTAATGCAAGTGCTCTTAGATAACATTTGCATGGCTGGTAGTACCATTTGGAGAACTAGATCCTTTGTGTGAGGTTTATTTTAGACAAATATTTTAGTTACGAAGAGGTATTTATAAAAGTAAATCTATAATGTGATATATTAGATTGTAATATTATAAAGTAAATTTAATTATATAAAATTATATCAATTTATAAATTTATTTTTATAAAATTTCTTTGTGTCTATAGTACTACAATCCGTTTTTAATTTAGACTTCACGATTTGGATACAAAAATCCTCTTAACTTATCTCAACTCATTTTATTTAATCATTATAAATTTCTTAAATTTTTACACAAAATATAATAAAAAATTTAACTTTTTACAAATATAAAAATAACAATAATATCAAAAAGATAATATTTTATTAATCTTTTAACTTTTATTTTAATATATCTCATCTCATCTTAACTCATCTATAAAACCCTTCGTGTCCTTTTAACTCCAATATTTAAAAAGCCGTATTATATGCACCGATCCAAACACGGAAACGGAAACAATGAAGGCCAATAAAAGTTACTGTTCAGTGATTTGCTTTATCTGGACCCTTCCCCCCCAAGCATTTTCATATAAAAATAAATAAATAAATAACAAAGCACAGGCTGTCCGCTGGGGACTTCAGCTCCACACCAGAGCTGCCGGTGCAGCCCAAGCGTATCCAACTAGAAAGCGGTACCAAGATATGAGGGTACACGTAGGCCCGGCCAGCCCGGGTTATTTTTTTTACTGGGCCGAAAAATTATATATGAACCCAATAAACCTCTTGCTCAAGTAAATTCATCCCAAACCCAACTAGGTCATCAGGGCCCAAACTAAAAAAAAAAAATATTTTACCTCAAGTAGATGGGTGATTTTTACTAAACAATGAGATTTGAAGATGAATATTAAGATTCCTACTAAAGTAACATGGTTTCTTAAATCAATGTGTGTATTGATCACCTGGAAGTTCAGAATCCTGAGACTCTTCCAGTAAAAGGGAAAAAAAAAACATAAAATTGAGTTATTTTGGTCATTTTATGAATGTTAACCTCCCTAACGAAGATAATTAACTGTCTAACGTAACCCCCTTAATAAAAGTTCTACCTTCGTTCTTGATGTCGGACAGAATTATTTTGACGGCTAGTTTCATATATAATCAAAATAGAGAAGACGAGATTCGTCCAAAACACAGAGAAAACAACTCGGTTTTTAATTGAAAATTATTAAAACTCAAGAATCATTCAACCAATCCATAAGTCGGGCTAAAATAACCGTAAATCTGAAAATATCAAAATTGTACCAAAAATAGTAAAATTTCAATAAATACATTAATGCCATCACTAGGTGAAAACTCAACGACACTGAACATGATATGTCATCTCATGCAATCTAACGGGCATGGAGTATATGTTGTATGGCCAAGCTCGATACGAAAGTGGTTGCCGAGTAGACAAGACCTTGTGTCTGATATCTGCCGCAAGCAAAGTGTGCATACAAGGCGCGCATCTGGGTCCACGTTTTACAGGTTGAAAAATCATTTCCAACAACAGACTATTGGAACTATGTCACGATTTTCAGTGCTAGCTCTTGGATCGCAAAGACCTTGGAGACGAGATTTTGATTCCAATGCCATTATCTGATCGATCATGTTTTGGTGGGTTATAAACGTCTGCTGTATAAAAGGCGAGATTTGGTTTTTTTTTTCTTCCCATTTTTGTTTATAGCAAATATATTGTTTGCTCAAAGCATGTCACCTTTCAGAAAACATACACATCTATGGTTGTACGTCCTATATGCATGTCGAGCAATTCTAGTGGCCTACCTTCTTATTTGATCTCTTTTGACGTCGGCTTTGGTTTCCTTGGGTACGTAACTCCACCTCTGGCCATTTGTTTTGTCCATGGCCTTTTCATAATCATTGATATTCATTTGTATCTTTTGAGATTCAATATTATTTTTATTCGAAAATTATACCCTTTCTATTTGAAGATTACAAAAACGACGAAAAAAAGTTCAGTTTATAGAGCGGATTTGTAGAGTTATCAAACCGATTACCAGTACCACCCATCTAATTAACCCAATAAAACCTTGGCCCGATCGGCTAAGAAAAAGCATGCAAAAGTAAACTTTCAAGTTCCACCCTCCATTTTCACCCACTAAGGACTAACCTCAACAACTTCGATCGTGAAACTTTCGCACGCCACGTCTAATCCCCAGTACACTTGCGTTGCCACCTTAATGCCATCATTGCCAACCCACTGCTTGCTGCTACTGCAGCCAGCTCGAATGTTTTCATCGACAGTATATCTTGGTTTCTATCCTGAATAGTTTCATAGGTGTATAGCAGTAATTCGAAGATATTAAACCACCCGGCATAATATAATTGCAGCTGTAGCCCGTCCCATGTTCAAAACCGATGTCACTGCAACAGAACTATGTATGCTACAGATGTATTATTACCGAACCGTACGTAGCACAGTAACCTCAACTTATAGCATCACAAACCAACCCACGCCGATTATACGTCAAATTAACATCACTGTTTCATCGCGTATCATGGGATCAACTGCATGCCACTTTCATGTACATGTTGCATCCCTGTCTAGTGTGTCCTCACATATCATCAGTACGTTTGTACAATGTTGCTAGATATATTATTAATTAAGGTGCGTATATAAGTAACAGGGGGTGGCAAATTGTGTTTTCGGATCGAGTTAAGTCATAAATATTTGATTATATAGGTTAATCCAAACCTAATCAGTTAAACTAAACATGACCATAACCCAACTTATTTACATAACGGGTCATATTGTGTCATCCATTTTGATTTGTTTAATAATTAATTAGAAACATGGTAACATAACATGACTCGTTTGAACCCATTTATTTCATGTAAATGAGTTGAATTAAAACACATAACTAATTTAATCTGATTAGCATAATTTCACATAAAAATTAAAATTTATATTTATTAATAATCACAATATCTTAAGAAAATATATCAATATTTTTTTAAATTTTAACATATAATAAAACCAATATTACAAACCATATAATAAAAAATATGAGTATAAGTCTAAAATTATAATCTCAAAAATAAAAACATAAGTATACTAAGAAATTCTAATACTACAATTTAACAATAATAAAATTTTAATTTTGAAATAAATTCTAAATAGGTCAAAATGGGTTGATTTCGTATTAAGTAGATTAAACCGTTTATAAATCGTGTCTTAACGGGTTAACCCGTTTTAACCAAAATAAGTTAACATCAAACCTAAACTCGCTAATTTTGTGTCATGTGGGATTCACGAGTCGTGTTACATATTACCACTCATGTTAAATAACTAGTTAACCCATCACAAACCTGCATATACCGTTTGCAATTAATTAAGTAAAACAAAAACTAATTAAGCATCAAAGAGAATATAATGATTAAACCAGAACATTGGGATCACATAATTAGTATATGGAAAAGTTTTGAATTTCTAGAAACTATGAAGCTCATCCGAATCTCGGGTGATCTTACAGACATAATCATGCTAGGTGGGGTTATATTAACACGTCTCTGACCGTGGGCGTGACCGGAGTTGCTCCCACGTAATCCTCATCATTTCCCTTAAAGAAGATAGATTTGGTAGCTAAGTTGGTCAAAATACACTATAATGGTGCAGAGTACCCTATGTGGATTGTGTTTCACCTTCGGAGAAAAACTTGAAGACCGTACGCGTACGTGATCTCTTTCCCTTTGACAAAACGATGCACAATAAGAACTTTGGGATCCTTGTTACACCAACTTCCCAACATTTTGGCTGGCCCAGCCTGTATCTAGTTGAAAATCGTATTGCCATCGTGGTTCGACAATTCACCATGCTTCCCACTCCTGTTATGCCTTTGAATGATGAAAATCCAATCAGGAATTCTCAGGAATATATTGGGCATCGTGAGCTAATTTTTAGGATTTAATGCTGTTATTTATTTCAAACTTCTTATCTTAAAAACATGCCACACGGCACACATTATAAGTGAATCAAGTGATTGATACTTAAGTAATCATAAAAACAATCACTTGAAATATGTTACATTACTAACGGTTACAAAAGATGATAAGTTTTAAAAATTACAAGACATATTAAAAAAAAAAGAAAAGAAAAAAGAGCGGCGGTGGCAGGCCGAAAGGGAAGCCTTTCTTCTTTCGGGCCGTTGATGAGAAATTTGAAAATGGAGCCACCGCCCCAAGAGAAACTGATGAACATCGGTAAGGACGAGAAAAGGAAAACAACACAAAAGTTGCATATGCCTTAAAAGACTACACCAGAAAATGAGGGTTATGGCGTCGAGGGGGAAAAACTCTGGTAGGAGAGCGGGTGAAAGCCGAGGGGAAAGAAAACTAAAGAGCTAGTCGTGAAGTGTTCATGGGATCGTGAAGTGATTAAACTGAGCAGATCTGTCTTTGTGTAATGAACGTAAACGTAGCGGGAAACTTTTTACGTCTCGATCAAATCGTCTAGATCATGCGCCCCCATTAAAAGAAAAAAAAATATATACACTAAACATCCTTGAGATCCCCGGCCCATAAATGGCTGCAAAGTGACTTACAGCAAAAGAATGCAATTTTAGACACACCTAGAAGTGGATATGGAAGAGAAGGGAGGGGAAGTTGAATTGGGGTCAGTGGTTTTGTGTTCCCAAGTACGGGGCATGCAATCCTCTGATTCCTTTCGTGTACATGAAAAAGATAATATCTACGGTCTTCCTCTTGGCAGCTTGTGTCCTTCTGAAAACCTCTGTAGTTCAAGGGGGAGACATTTGGACGACAAATTTGACATTTGAAGAAAATCTTGTACGTTCTAGTGTCCAACAATTCTTCACTCTGAGCTTAGGACCCCATCTCCTTGTAGAATTTATTGTCCATGTAATTTCGTTGAAGAATTGAACTCGATCCACTTGAACAAGTGATCATGATGTTTTGCCTAATTTTCAATGTAATTGAAAGAGGCTTTCGATGTCGAGAAATTTCTCTACTTGCTTTCTTAATTAATTAATATTTGACAAGTTCTGCACGACATATTGATACAGTTTTTTTTGTACACAATTTTTGACTTTTTGTTCTTATTGAACGACCTGTATTTGTTTGACGTGATATTTTTATAGATCCCTGCAATCATTGTACGGCTAGAATGCAACATATTTTATATGTCTAGAAAATTCTAATAAATTTTACGCTCTCGTCGAGACTCTCCTTCGCAGCATCATTGAAGCTAGATTGCCGCAAGACATATATGAACTACAATAATTAAGTTTTGCCTTTGCGGTCTTAGCTAGCTTCAATCATGTCCTACGAGACGGAATTGAATTTTTCATGCTCTAATCCGGGAATAGCTACCTAGCTAGCCCGTCATAAATTAAACACGAGGGTAAGGGCAAGGGGCCGGGTACGTGCTTATACTCCATCGTACGACCCATTTAGCCCAGATAAAATAATAAAAAATAATTTTTTAATACGTAAAATATGTGGTGTGAGATGCGAATTGAATTTTAATCATTAAAAATAAAAAAAAAAGTGTGGGGAGGCCCTTTCGATGTTCTGTAATCTTCTATATATGTTGTACGTTTCATTGAATTTGAGGGTACCGATTTACTATTCATCAAATTAGAGGTATAAATCGATGATATATATCCCTACTAGAATAAGCAGAAAGCGAAAGGACAATACTGTAGAAGGTTGGTGTCATGTGAAAAAGAGGATATCATATGGGCGCGAGAGTTTTTAGATTGGGTTTCATTCATGTGCCAAGAGAGATAACTAAAAGAACCTTTATTTCAAAATTAGAGCATGTTTTAAAGGACTTTTTTTTAAGGGTCTCATCACATGTAAACGATTCCTTTGCCTTTGGGACACTCAATGCCAGGCCCAAAGTAGGAAAAAAGAAGTCCTTAAGTATCTTTCATCGCCTTGGATTCTAATTAAAGTCCCTAAAAGCATGTTATTTGGGGCTCTTGACTTAGGGCCCCTTCCTCCCCCCGCAGGTGTGGCAATGCGAGCCTGTTCTATAACTTTCATTTAAGTCCCTCGATAGATCCGGAAACTGTTTGGTCAACCAGAAAATAATGTCACCCTTCTGGGCGGGAAACTATAAAATTATTGTTGGGTAGTCAATCAATTGTTATGGTTAAATCATTTCCTGGAAAAAAAGTTACCATTCTAAAAGGTTGAAGCCTATATGTAATGATCAAAAAGTTACAAACAATGAAGTTGATTGTCAGTTAGATCATATCTAGAAATTGAAGTCTTTCTTATAATTAACCGGCACTGTTTTATTTGCAATGGTTGCTAATAGCTAGCTTCCACTTTGTTACCTGTATGTCATTATATCGTGAACAGAAGAAACATCATACAGGTTGTGAAAACCAAAGTGCAGAGAGAATATGTGCAAATTTTTATCCCCACCCCCACAATATATAATAAATATAAAAATAAAACCACTGACTTAATTACATAAATTGAGCATTAGTATTGTATTCTTTTCCCATCAACTAATATGTTTGCATACTGCATAGCTAGCTGCAGTCTGCGCGCAGAAGATCCCCAACACAGTTTAATTACCAAAGCTAATGCTGCAGTACAAACATATTCCCTGGAGATCTCTTGGTTCAACTACCAAAGTTATTGTCCCTTACACAAGTGCTTATCGATTCACTAAACTCGTAAACTGTGTACTGATCTATGGATTTAATCAACTGCGCTCGAAAGATCTCTAAGCTTCGACAGAGCTAGAGAGGTTACAGTTCTTTTTTTTTTTTACCAAATTCATATGATTTTTCTTTCATGTTATTTAATTGAAAACCATCAATATTTCTTTGTTTTTTTATAAATATTTTACTTGTGATAAAGAGAGAGAGATTACATCCACACCCATACCTGTACTTAAATATGTAAATTTTGCGTTTGTGACAACCGTACTAAACAACAATACTAAGAGGCAAGAGGTGGCCTCTTGGACATTGGAACGTTCTCGGAGCGGATCTCCGGTTTTAGGGCTTCCATATTCCTCTAAAACCAGATCCAATAATCCATTATCTCCATATATATAATAGATTTTGGGTTTTAAATGACGATTTTTATCATAAGGAAATAAATAATGAATGATGCTTTGTTGAAAAGAAGAAAGGATATTTAGCATTAGATGCAACAAGATTATTGGAGATTTTTAAGAATAAAGTGGCAAGAGTAAATAAAGATCTAGAAAACAAAGTTTCACATAGTAAAAATTGTGGAATTGATGAAAAGGTGAGCTCTTGGTGATTGGTACTAAGAAAGACAGACAGAAGGCTAATGTAAGCAAGTGGCCTGTAGAGTTATCGGTGACTTACTTGATTCGGAGAGGTTTGCATCTAATATTTGTCTTGAATTTGAATACATGGTGAGCTTTTCTCCATGGAGTTTTGCGAGGATACTACTGGCCGAATAGATAGGTCTACTACTCATGCATGACAAGAGGCTGTGCAGCACAGTGCACTGAACAAGTTAATTAGAAGCTACCAAAGGAGGAATCCAAAGGGATAGCATGATCCAAAATTCTGCGAGATCATTACCGCAAGCTTGGGATCAATGCGATCCCTTTGGATGCCTCCTCTAGTACTTGCAGTAGAAAACCCACAAACTTCCTTCAACCTCTCTCTCTCTCTCTCTCTCTCTCTCTCTCTCTCTCTCCTGATGTGTGTGTGTGTGTCTTGTAGGGGAAAGTGGCTTGAGGGAGCCTTCAATATAAAAGAGGCTCAAGTGCTCTAACAGTGACTAGCTAGCTAAAATTTCATCTTTATTTTTCTTTTTAAAGAAAATAAAATAAAATCCATAGAATTGTTTAAATTTACCAAATCATCACAAAATTTTCAAAATATATTTATTATATACATGTAGACCCCATTCTCTAACAAAACCAGGCACATGGAGAAGGTTTTAGGAGCAGCGGGTCAGCAATCGTTTCTTAGAATTTCCCAACAAGGTGGGTACCGATATTAATAGTTTTCTTTCTTATATGTTTTCCTTTTTTCTAATGAAGGCTTGTGGTCCAGTCCATGCCCCTCTTTGACACCAGGCTTACTTTCTATAATTTTTTAAGCTCGTTTCAAAAGGAATAAATTCTCATAGTATTAATATATAATCATATATATCATTTAATTTTATATTTAATTACATATATATATATATCTTAAATATTCATAATATTGGTCAATGATGCGACCATATGATTGGACCGGAAATACATATTATATATTGAGGATCCGAAGCTGCATATATATACAAGCTGTCTATCTATCTAGCTAGCTAGGAGGCTTATATATATATATATATATATATATATATATATATATATATGTTATGGGAATTAATTAAATTAAGGTGCATGTACATGATCAGTATGGCTCCCTAGTCCGGCGGAGTTTTTTTTTTAACATTAATAAAAGTACTCCGGTTCCACGGGAAAATGGAACCGGAGTACGGAGAGACTCTCTTGTCCAAATATTTATTTTAAAATCACCTTTTAATCTAAATATAAAATTTTAAAAAATTATCTCATTTCATCTTAATTGATCAATAATTTCATTACTATTTATAAACTATCTCAACTTATCTCATTTCTTAATTTAAACACACAAAATTTTCAAAAATTATATCATCTTATCTCAACTTAATAATTTTACTATTATTTACAAATCATTTCAACTCATTTTATCTCATCTCATCTCATCATCTAAACGAGCTTTAAATTTTCTACACATATATGAATTATGAAGAGTATTGCAGTATTAATTAGTACAACATGAGCTAGAATAAGTACATGCAGCTTGATCATAACGTACGTCTATTTATAACTTAATTAATTCCCACTTAAGCAGCAAGCTAGCTAGCTTATTGGTTCAGGGAAATTAATTCATAAAAATGCATGTTAATTTTACCTGCTAGCTAATTATTTCACCATAAAATATAATAATTAACCATGCATGCATGAGGACCATTTCCTTTCCCGGTAAGACCCTATAAATGATGCACATGGATAGGCATTAATTAATTAATAGGGTGCATTAGTCTTATAACCAACAAGCTAAGAATATCGTAGCTGTCCTTTCATCCAAATCAAAACATTCCCGTCTGCATACAAATAGCTTGAAAGTCTGGCGTCTAGACATGATCAAAATCCCAATAAAAAATTGAAGGTATAGGATCGGTTTTTATGAATTAATTTATATATGCGAAACGGCCATTTAAATGCCGATCAATAGAACGTACGTACGATCGAGTATTTGTACCCATTCTTCCAAATTAATAACCTTCTTATTGCAAGCTCCTATATATAGAAGCCTGCATATATATACGTTGGTATGAAAACTTCAGAAATCAGCTCCTTATAAAGTGTGATTAAAAGGGAATTAAAAAAAACCCTCTATATTATATGCAACTGCTGAAAAGCCAATATTGATGATTCTTGTGCAACGAAGTTAATTATTTACTTACATAAAATCCATTAATTAAAAAAGGTAGAGTGATTCACAAGGTAGATGCCATGATTCCATCACTTGATTGAGTTTCACTGTTCAAATCCCACTTCAATTATTATAAAATCCCATCGCACGAGAATTTGAAAAGTGGAGACTTCTGTCTCTCGACCAGAACAAACTTTTTCAGCCTTCTGGTTAGTTTCTAACAATCATGTGAGAGGGAAACTAGTTCCCTAAAGTGATCAGCATTGTCCACTTTGCATGTTAAATGACTCCAAATGAAACTCTTTGTCACATTCTAGTTCTTACCAAACGATATTCCAATAGTACTTGAAATTAGGAGAAAATTCAGTCTAGTGCTTAGCATCACCATTACTTCCTAGCTAACAAGTCATCTCAGCCATTGATAACCAAGGTCATCACTGGTTTCTTGAAATCAGATCGTGATGGGTGGTGCTAGATCTTGTCCACACTAGTGAAGCACAGATGGACCACAAGCACAGTGCATTCTTTTTCTCTGGTGCGCATAGACCCCACCACCATATGTATTTACTCTCTAGCACATAATGCATAGTGGGGTAATTTGTGGCTGGCTGATATTGTCTGATGTGATCTGAAACTGGGGTTGGGTTCACTCCTTGGACATAGATGTTCCTGATTTGTAGGACACAAATGTTATTTCCACCCAGGCCTTGTAACCCATCCAGTGGTGCACAAGGACCTTGGGTGAACCTGCCATTTGCTAGCTGCGATCTTCATCTTTCACAGATGAATTAATATTATTTCGCTAAGTGCCAGCTTTCAACTCACAGTTCGTTCTTGTTTGGACTCACTTTGAAGATTGGGATGGAATAGACCTATCAGTTTCTGTTGCTAATGTCATTGTGACAATAATTTCACACGTTTAATTTTTCCATTCAATTTTCATGATGCGCGCGCCCGCCCCGCCGGATGAAGTGACCACATGCTTGACCTAATTCATGTGTTGCCGACCCAATTGTTCCCACTCTTAAAGAAAGCAAGTAAATAAGTTATAAACATCCAAAGGCTCTTCTCTCTCTCTCTCTCTCTCTCTCTCTCTCTCTCTCTCTGTGTCTGTCTATATATATATATATATATATATATATATATATATATATCTATATGTGTGTGTGTGTGATTGTCGATATCCAATACTTCATTGGTGAAAGCGGTTCCCGAGTATATATAATTCGTTTCCATTTGCCGCACTCTGGGGGGGTAAACCTTTATATCTTTCTTTCCTTCCTTCCTCCACCCTTGAGACGTTTTTAAGTCATTTAAGATGATCAATTGGTGGTCCTAGCTAGAGTGGCTACCCTTACTTCTACACCTCTATATATTGAATGTTTGGAGTTTTGGACCACAATCGCTTGCCAAACATTTCAGTCTGTACATGTAAAATGAAAAGAATTTAGTGTGCATATCTAGCTAGATAAGCTAGTGACAGAAAGAAAGAAGAAAGTATTGCTATTAGTATTATCATCATTTCCACCCGCGTAGTCTTGGAGTCGCAGACCTTTTTCCCTGACCATGCCAGACCTTATCTTCCTGGTATTCTGAACCAAATGAATTTTCTTATGGTAAAAATGGTACGTACTGCATGTAGTAATATAAAGTGTGGTAGTCCTCACTCTTCAAATCAGGCCGTAGACCCGGATCCAGTTGAAAAGTTTTTTAAGCGATTTCTTGATTCGACATAGATAGCAGTTAATTTGTACGTGGCATATTATATATACGCAGTGCCAAATAATTAAAAATAAGATATTATTATAATACGGTACGCTACCAACCATGATCAGGTGTTGTTAAAAGGCCGCAATAGCGCCTAGCTAGCACTAAGCATGGTGATGTGAAGTATTGAGATCAGAATGACACTTGATATATAGGAGATCACATGTCGATCTAGAGAAGAAGAAAACATGCAGATAGTGAAAATCATAGTATTGGCCAGCAATTTGAAATATTTACAGTACTTCTGTGGTGACTCGCTAGCTAGCTAGCTAGTTTATAAATTGCGGGACTCGTAAACTTTGAAGTTTGAAAGAAAAATCCTTCATGATTTTCTTGGTTGATTGCCTCTACGGCATATCGATTAATGCGACGAATGGAAATATTCGTTCCTCAAAATATCAACGTTAGGATTTCAAAAAGTTCATACCGGCCCGTTGCTTCCTAACTAGTACATAATTTGCAATATCACGTGGAGTCAATTAGGAGGTTCTCCCATAAAGGACAATTCAATTAGTGCTAAGGACACCTACTGATACCCCACATACCGTCTCTACCCTACACCTATTTGTTTGGCATCAAAGTCTACAGCTTTGCAATCTGGTTTGTGTAAGAAGTGGGACACTGGGTGTCTGATAAGGAATTAGATGTTTGGACCCTCACATGCAGAGGATTATCATGTGTTTCATGTATTTTCTTTAACTTGTTTTGGTTCGTTGGGTTTTTTTTTTTTTTTTTTTTTTTCAACTCACCTGGCAACATGAATTACGACTTAATTTGTACGTGACTCTAGCTGTCACATTGGATCCCCTAGTACAGTTCAATGTTTTCGGTAATGGGCTCTGATTTCTGCAATATGTTTCTTTATGAAATAGGTCGACCAACGTTGACGTTTGGTGTTGAGTCTTTTCTCGATCGATATGGTAATCTAAGGCATCATTGAAATTCCATGGTCTCCTTGATCAGTAACTTGATGACAATAGACAACGATGATCTCGGATTTCTTTAGCAAGTAATCAATTATCTGATTTCTTTTTACTTCCAGCCTGATGGCCGCCTGCATCCTAGCTAGGCTGAGGAAAAGTTATATGATCTGAGCCATAATATTAAAATTACGTACAATCCATGCATCCTAGCTAACTCATATCTGTGAAATATTCCTCAGATATGGGTTAATCGTGCATATAATTTTAGCTATCATTTAAGTGGAGCAGTACCAGAGGCCACAATATTTTACCCACCATGGGAATTCAACTTCTCACGCACATCCAAACACTTTAATTTCCCACTTGGTCACATGAGCTCCATGTTACGTACGGAGCTTGTGTCGGAAATTAATTAAAAAAAAGAAGAAGGAATGATGGTTGCAGAATTTTCCATGATATGATAGGAAGAAAAAACATGACCATTTACATGGTTCCGAACCGGAAGGATATCATTATTAATGTAGCTAGGCTATTAATTAACTTGAAAAAATTCATACTTCTAACTCATTTCTTACAACCAGTTCAAAGAGATCATAGATTTGCTCAAACCTTGTAAATATGCTCAAGATTTTGTCCACATGAGGCAATGTGAGATTTATTCCTCAACATCATCCCTCATGTACAAGTCAGTACCTTTTTTTTTGTCTTTGTCATCGGGTAAGTAGCGTGGGCTCCTATTCGTCCTGTAACAAGCTTTGATACCATGAAAATTTTATGAGATTAATTCATCTCATAACCAACATGCATATATACAATGAAGTACATTAATCTCAAATGATCATATATATGATAAGAAAAATGATAATTAATTAGCTAGTTATTACTTAATCAACTTCATGATCACCAGATCAAACGTAATTACGTAGCTAGCCTTTGGTCTTTATAAAAAATAAACTGATATATATATATATATATATATTATAATAAGTGGCTTGCTAGCATATGGTATATGCAATATACTGTACGTTAATCATGGGTTTTTATGATTACGACTTTTAAAATTTTTATGGATATTTCACTAGGTTTACATGATTTAGGTTTCATATATATATATATGTGTGTGTGTGTGTATGTATGTATATGTATATATATGTTTGTGTTTTTATTCCCGTGCTTTCTCCATCTCAAATAAACAAACAAATAAATAATTGAGATGGCTCTTGGGACCCGTGAAAATATTGGGCATAAAGATTGTATATATGTGGCCTCGTCAAGACATTCTTCTAAGCCAATAGACACAATTGTGCAAATCCAAGTCACGTACGACGTCAGTGAGATCGCATGCCACAAATTCCAGCGCGCGAATCGTTATGAAATAGCTTCGCATTTGTGCCTGTCCAGTACTAAAGTTATTGGCCCTTAATTGGGCGCACCTACTTTGATCATGTGTGGTCCTTTTGAGTAGCAATATTCTGCAAACAAATTACTTTGGTCCATTCATGCACTTTGGTTGGTTGGCAAGCATGCATTTATATGAACATCTATCTCCTTTTAATTGCTGTTGTCACCTGCTTAATTCCTTCCTTCATTTCTGCTTAATTTTTCCCTTTTTATATATTATATAATTTAGTTTTACGAAGAAGAATATATATGCTCCTTTTTTTTTTTTTTTTTTTGCATTTTATATATGATCCTGCACAACATGTCAACATGTATTCGAGGAAGCTGGTCGAAATTAATTAACTCAATTAGAAGATAAGAAGCAATTATTTGAAAGCCTGGTCGATTAATAATAAGTTTATAATGCAAATAAATTCAGGAAGGGGACCATGATGTGAAGACTCCAGAGAGCAGAGATGATGTTTGTTCTTTTAATGCAAATGCATGTTTCATTACCTAATCTTATCTACAGTCATAAATATATATTATTGACATGATCAGATCATATTCCATTATGAAAAAGAATGATAGGAACACATGCTTCTTCAGCACCACGTACCTATCTAATTAATCAGACTTGCACTTTTTTCTAGCTATATATTAATTAGTTTTAAAATTCACGTCATATATTACGTACCAAACGCAATTTTATATAGAATTAATTCAGAAATTCTATTAATTATATATGATCATGACTAATATCTTTCGGACTTGATGATCATGATCAACATTTTACAGATGCAAGCTGTTCTTGATTTTCGTTTTATGTTATCTTGATCATCTTATATAATTTTTTTTTTTTTTTTAATTTTCCCCAGAATTTTAAACATAGGGTGCAAATTCGGTCGCAAGTATATATCAACCGTATCCACGTCCTTTTCCATGTGTTTTGCTTTCCGCTGTCACCGCAGCGATACGGGACTCGTGTGTTTCTTGAGTGGATTCCCTCTCACTATCGTCCTTAACTCTATATATGTATGTGTGTGTGTATCTTAATTACCGGGGATTCGATTTCTGTTTAATTTTGTAATTATATATATGTATGAAAATTACCAGCAAATTTCATTCACATGATGAATGGGCTTCATCTATATTACACACAAAAATGAATTGAGAATTTCGCCTGAAACGTGCTTGGGATAATCGGAACGAAGATGGGAAGACGAACCAACAACCTGCTTACCCTATTATTACAGGTTTAACAGTTTTTTACTTGTATTTTAATGACGTACGTCTTCCCTCACTAAATTGAAAGGGACTTGGAATTTTATGTCTGCCATGAAGACAAGTGACTTGAGCAAGTTGTAACTTGTATCATTGCTTATTACTGTGGAGAAAGCAGCCCAATTACCTAAAAGCTCTGGCCCGTTAATGATTTAATTGGGCCTCTCAACATGCAATTTAACAACGGTAAATAAGTCATACAGCGAATGGACTTGGGCCAAATTAGAAATGGATTTTTTTCAAAACTAAATACACACAGCATGGGACTTGGGCCTATCCATTTCACATACAGTAAGTTGGAGACTTAACTCAGGGGTAAATGAAATGATACTGCCACTAAAAAGTTATCGACTCTTGGGAAGTTCTTCGTTGGAGGCGGTTTCGTTGGCTTTTTGGTTTTTACCAAAAGCGTAGGCCCCTAAGAGTTTAAATTATGAAACACGTTTAAGGAGTCGATTGTTTATTCAATACAAATTATCTCGTCTCATCTTAACTAATTATTATAAATTTTTAAAATTTTTAAATAAAATATAATAAATAATTTAACTTTTTTAAATTTTTAAATAAAATTAATATTATAAAATTATATTTTAATAATATTTTATTCAACTTTCATCTCATCTTTATAAGTAAACAAACTATCTAAATCTTTCAACCATTAAACAGTCCATATTGCATCTTCCATAAAACGACGGCGTCTAGACCTTTCAACAATAGAACATTCCATATTGCCATAGGGTCATGCCTGTCATTCACACGAACCGCCTACGAAAAGTCGAAAACCGGAAAAAAAAAAAAAAAAACAAAAACAAAAAAGAAGAGAGAAAAGAGAATGTGGAACATTTGGGCCCTCAGAAAGTTTTTCGCGTGCCATTTTGTAGTTAAGAAGGTAGGTAAAGGTTAACTGCGACGCAACGAGAGAGACCAAAACTGACTAATAAGTACCAAATTCAAAACCGCCATGATCGAAGAACAACAAGGCACCGGCTCTCCCGCCGCCAATTGCGTCTCCGACTCCGGGGTCTGTGTTGCTGATGATGTCGAGTCCGTGGGACTCGCAGATGGAGAGGTTAGTAGGGATATTAGTGGTAGCAAGGGAAAAGTGAAGGGCCCGTGGTCTCCCGATGAGGACTCGGTGCTGAGTCGACTGGTGGGCCAGTTCGGGGCGAGGAACTGGAGCCTCATCGCCCGCGGAATTCCTGGGCGTTCCGGGAAGTCGTGCCGCCTCCGTTGGTGTAATCAGCTCGACCCCTGCCTCAAGCGCAAGCCCTTCACTGGTAACCGCCATTATTTCACCCCATCCGCACATATATGTTTATATATCTATGATTCCTTCTCTTTATTGTGGTATGCGGAATGGATTTCCATTTTGAATTGAGGGTTGTTTCTATTTTATTTTAAGTAGGCATCTCATTTAATCTGCGATTTTGTTACTTCATTGTTTTGATGGGAGAACCATGAAGTCGATTGAGTTACCATAGCTTTCCATTATATCTGTAAGTTGCTCAAAAGCACATAAGGCACAGCTTGTTGCCGAGAAAAACTAAATTAATGTCTTCTAAAGGCGTGATTTTTACAGAAACTAAATTGTATGGTGGTAACTAATATTAGAATAAAGAAACGATTTAGGCATTAGGATTTCACGTGGATTAGCTGATATAACGTTTTGGCGGGTGGGTCATGTAGCCGGGTTTACTCCCTAGGAGTGAGGTCGAAGAACATGCTTTGATAAGATTCCATATCATTGAAAAAGATATATTTCTTCCAGTTTTCAATGAATAGCTGGCATTCATTATAAAGAATTCCCATTCGTAATCGTGGGAAATGAGCCAGGTTATATTTTGTGCTCGGTGGCTTCAGCCGTGACTTGAACCTATGGTTTGGCAGGGGAAAGAAAAGTTCAGCCGAGCAGTATTTGCAATGTTCTTCTCTCTGTTAGTATATAACCAAATGACAGGTTTTTAGGTCGTAAGATTTCATGTCTGCTAAAAAAATTCGAATACATCTATAACTTGGTTCAGAGTAAACATGATTTTTTAATCTAAACAATGGCATTCTTCTTGGTTATTTCAGCCTCTACAGATTTTTTCTTCTGATGTTATAATCAACTGCACTTTGCTAGGCCTTATATGAAGACCCAAAGTTGGGCAAATTATATCCAGTTGCAAGGTGTTTTATCTGGGTGCTTGTGCAAAAAATGAGATTTTGGCAGCAGGGAGATTATAGTTTTGTATTGGTTCTTGATGTTTGAGGTCCTGTTGGGTCCGCTTACCCAACAGCCACAACCCCCGCCCCCAGGGTACTATTTTCTGGATGCAATTTGTTTTGTGCTGTTGTCACATTATGTTGCCATTGATAGAGGTTGTTTGAAGAATAAGCTATAGCCATGATATTTGCATAATGTTTTTCTTTCTTTTGTCATTTCCTTGTTATTACTAGGAAAACAAAAACTTGAATGACAAAGAGATCGACAGCTTGATACCTGTAGACTCTTTTGTTTTCTTGTTAGCTTTTAGGCAACAATACGCTCTCTACCTTCCATTTATCAGAAATTTCACACCTTGCACCTTGAACCACCCTGAACCAACAAAATAAATAACACACTCATCCAACTCTGACTAACAAGATAGATGAATATGAAGTGACTTGAAAAAAATTGACAGTTGGAGGGTGCAATGGATTAGTTTTAGTAATTTTGGGTGCAAAGGGTAAGAAGTGTAATTCCCTCTAGTTTTTCATGGTTTCATGTTTAATTAGTATGATTCACTTTATTTATACTGATTAAAGAAGTATGATTCACTTATAAAAGAAAATTAGTCTGACTCACGTGTCATTTTTATCATAAGGACAATGCATACTCTGCACTTCAATGAATTATTATTAAACTTGATGGCTGCAGATGAAGAGGACCGAATTATAGTTAAGGCCCATGCAATTCATGGGAACAAATGGGCGGCAATTGCTAAGCTCCTTCCTGGTAGAACAGATAATGCAATCAAGAACCACTGGAATTCCACACTGAAGCGCAGATGTACAGAGCTTGGAAGGTTAAAACTGACCAGTGCTGAGAAGATGGAAGATGGCAGCTTTGACAGAACAAGGGTATCTTCAGAAGAAACTCTGTCAGTGGGGGTTGTCGATTCATTCAATGCCCCAGAAGGAAGAGACATTCCAATGGTGGATAGACCTCGCCCTTGTGGTCAAACAAAGGAGGATCATTTTGTTGCTAAAGCAAGAGAGCATCATGGAATAGACGTTCCAATGGTGGACGGACCTCACCCATGTGGATATAAATTAGCGGAGGAAGGTCATTTTGTTGATGAAGGAAGAGAGAATCCTACTCTTTCTCGCCCAGTGGCTCGTGTTAGTGCATTCAGTATTTATAACCCTCCTAGTGGACCAAATAGTTCTGTACTTCCAAAGATAGTTCCGGCTCAAGGGCCTTTGATCCAAGCTTCTAAACCGGACTTTGGGATCTGCAAATTTCTTGAAGATGTTTATGGTGAGCCTATGGTGCCTTCACAATGTGGCCATGGTTGTTGTGCAGATTCTAGTGGGGGCCAATCTCGTAGTTCATTGCTGGGGCCTGAGTTCGTTGAATTCGCGGAGCCACCTTTCTCTAGTCACGAGTTGATCTCAATAGCTACAGATTTGAACAATATTGCATGGATCAAGAGTGACCATGAGAAGAATTGCGCACAAATACCAGAGAACGTGGGAAGGCAAAGAGTGGCGGGTGCGGCCTCCCTGATGGGAACATTTGAAGTGGAACAGAGTCTGAGGAATGAGCGCATCTGCGTTGAAGAGGGACATAACAGATTGATAGGCATGATGACAGAAATGGTATCTACCCAGATGCCTAGGCAAACCTTTGGTTTGCCAGCCGAAGTCAAGGGCTTGAGCTAAAAGTCATTCCCGGCTTTCTGTTTTGTTGCAGTACTGCAAAAGCAGGTGGTCAAATATTGAATCGAATGAGTGGGTCGTGAAAATTGTCTGCAAAATTATAGAAGGCATAAATTATATTGTGGAGAGTGGCTTTCGCATTCTAGGTGAATAGGTCGAAAGATTTTGGTTTACAAAAATGCTGACTTGTTTCTGAAAGTAAATATGTATTTTGTGGAGAGAATTTCCTCATTACAGCTGAACAGATTCAAGACATTTTGGTTTACAGTGATATGAACTTGTAATAATATATATGTTTTCATTGGCTGTGCAGTTGCGCGTAATTAAGAAGGTTCGCCTTGTAACCTTTAGGCTAATTACTTGATCAATCTTTTAGGCTAGAGTAATGCTAGTAGCTAGGTAGGTATATTACTATATCTTTATGCATTTATAACTTAAAAAATTCTATTTATTTATCGTCCATTATATTACATACCAATATGTATTTTGTCAATTTTATTTAAATTTATATATTAATATATATTTAAATAAAAAATATACGCTAGTAAAACTATTTAAATTAATAGTAAAACTCTTGTTTAATTATACGCTAGTCCCGAGCACTTGCGGATTCATTTTTCCCACGTGTTTTTGTCAAACGTGGGCGTTAATTGAAAAAGAAGTTGCGGACTGTCGGGCTGCTGTGGATCAGTCTCCGGATTATAATAATTACCAGAAAGTATATAATACGATGTAAGCTATTGTGTAATACAAGGTCAACTACTCATTGCACCTGAAAATTCATGCGTTGTAGCACTGAGCACTGAGAACAGCTACCAAGATGCGCACTTCTCTTAAGCAAGCCCTCCTATTCTCCAACGAATAAAATTAACAGGTCAAACTTACCCTTCGAATATATGTGTCGCGCAATCATTGCGAAGGTGCAAGAATAACCTTTCACAGATTGAAGTAGGGCTAACCTTAGCAGCAACATCAGCTTTTTGGAACCAAAAGGCAATAAAGAAGACAGAGAATAATGAACAATCTGCTTTTTTACACCTAATTTATTGCTGAGCTGTCTGAGTCCTGAGAAACCAGAACAGTCTTATTGGGTCATCTGAATCAAATAGTTTATTAAACATTTTCGTTTTACTCTCTATAAAAATTTTTATAATTTAATTAAAAAACATATCTTTTAATTTTTTTTAAAAATTTTATTGATCTTTTAAAAGTCTCCTACATCTTATTTTTTATTATTTATCTATTATATTAAAATAATATTTCTTTATTATTTTTTCTTACTTTTATTTATAAACTTAATTATTCAATATTTTTTTTATATTTTAAACTATTACTCTAGTGAATATTTAAAAAAAATTAAAATATTTTTGTGGATATGATAATATTTTTAAAATTAATTTTTTTATATTTTCGTAATTAATTAATTTTTTTTAAAATATTATTTAAAACTATAACAAATATAAATATGAGAGAAAGTATAGATTTTTAGAAGAATAATTTATTTCATATATTAAAATAAAATATTGATAAAAAATAATTTAAAAAATGAATAATGATTTTTTTTATTTAAAAAAATATAATACTACTTATTTTTTAAATATTTTTCTTAAAATAGAAATTAGATTTAGAGATATTTTGATCAAAACTGTAAAATAAACTTTAAATTATAGAAAAAGTGGTGCTTTGCACGCCGAATGTGAATATTCTAATACCCACATTCTTTTTTCTTCTTTTAATAACGAGTAATCATCCCCATCAATCATCCATTCCCCAAAAGAAGAGAAAATCAAGTGATAAAGAAAACTTAAAAATAAAGAGCAGCCCACGTTCTACTTAATTGTAAAAACAAATAAAAATAAAAAACAAGGAATGGCATGAAAAAAAACATTAGATCTTTCAGTTTCTCGATCTTTATCTCTCTTAATTCTTCCAGGTTCTGTTCAGGAATTGACACACGACAGAAAGATCTGAGAGGTCACCCACCACATACAATACCCAGTTGTCAATTTGGTTTTGGTGAGGTTGACAGAAACCAAAAGAGAACTCCTTCAACCTTTGTGGGCTTTGATGAGCTCGACCTCACAGACCCATTACATGAAGATCCTCTTTCTGGGTCTTGACGATGACAACCATAGAGAAATCCCATGTTGTCGATGTGGAGGTAACTGCTAGCCGGAGCTCCGGAGCCGGACGGCGTGACGTGTACTTCGATACGGGAGACCGTTCAGATAATGAGCAGAGGTGTTCAAGCGGGTCTGGGACTGAAATTATGGGGGTGTCTGACAAGGAGACGGGGTCCTCTGCATCGGAATGTTCTGCGGAGATGGATCTGGAACGTGGGCTGCCCGAGATTAAGGTACATTTGGCCAAAGTGGAGAGGGATTGTAGGATTTGTCATTTGAGTTTGGATGCCTCCAATCTCGAATCTGGGATTCCCATAGAGTTGGGGTGTTCCTGTAAGGATGATCTGGCTGCTGCCCACAAGCAGTGTGCTGAGGCATGGTTCAAGATTAAGGGAAACAAGTAAGCTCCTTAATTATTATTTAAAAAATAAATAAATAAATAAAGGAAATAAAGAAAGAACGATGTCCCAGGTTTGGAGAAGATCCATATTAGTCCTTGGCAACTTGCAAATTCTAGTGCCTTTTTTTTTTTTTTTTTTTGTGTAGTTGGAAAATGTGCTATAAGCTTCGGAAATGATATGTGCACGCGCTTATGGTGAAATGTTAAATTTGCTATTCTTTCTATTTTTATTTTCCGTGGATATTTGCATATCGGGATGCATACTCACGTTGGAGAGACTTGTTTATATAAAGCTGCCATCTTTTGGTTAAGCTATCATCAAATTTGAATACACGTTAAAGACTACTGCAGATAGAAAAAGATTATATAAAGTAAACTTATAAATTGATATAATTTCATAGAATCTGTTAAATCTACTTTATAATAAAAGTAACTTTATAATCTAACGAATAACATCAAATCACATCAATATTTTTTTTTATAATTCTTTTGTAGTTAAAGTATTTTCCATAAATATTTGGTTAGAATGCAGGCCAAAGGACCATGCTTAATGAAGGAACATGTTAGTGCGAACTAAATAAGAGTGAAATCTCTACTTGATAAGAATAAAGGAAAATTAACAGCAGCTGCTAATTCTTCTTCCCTCTCCCCATGGCATTTCATTACGTTACCAGACATTGCATCTCTCTCACCTTTTCCCGATGTATCTTGATATGAATTGGGCAAGTTGAGTTTCGACTCTTGATGGTTTAGACATATTCTTTGTTAGTGTTTTGCACTTGTTTTTCTTGATATCCTACGTTGACTAGAGATTCTCCTTCCTGGTTTTCCGCTTTTCAAACTTGAAACATGTACCCTGCACTCAGTATTTTCATGATACATGCATTTGTTGGCAGTCTGGTTGTATCCTTCTTTTTTTTTTTTTTGGTTGCCTAATGTGGACAAGCATCATCATTTGTCCGCCTCTTAAATGACGTTCGTTAAGTCCAATGAAGAAGGATCAACCCAACAAATTAGGTTGTCCACTCGGTGACAAAAGTAGTCGAAAGGAGAAGAGTTCTCGATTGATAACCCGGGCTAGTTGTGGCATTTCAGTTTGGAAATGCTAGGTAGTCAGCCTATATGATGCAGTCTCTCCATAATATTGCTTATTTCACCTTTTAGAAATAGTAAGCTTACCTTCTAGCCTGGTAGCATTAGTAAACTATACTGCACTCAAACTACTCTGCATCCGATTTTGGAAACTCAAAATAGGAATAAGGACCGGGAATTTCCCCCCACTGCATCAACAGTTGAAATAGCTAAATGTCCTGCATCAAAACCTGCACGAGCTACCTTAGGGCAAAAGAAACATACGGATTAAATCCATATACAATCATTGGCTTTCACATGTTTATCCCACCGGGTTTCCAATTGGAAATTCAGATTTGGTAAGATCAAGAATCAGATAACTCACATTTTCTTTTTGCAATATAAAAGATTTAAGCACCTTGCATGATCTTTTGAACTTTTCATTTTTAAATGGGAGCTATGAAATCCTATCTATCGCATCTTATCGAGATCTCATTTACTGCTATTCTGGTGTCAGTGTGTGTGTTTTTTTTCAAAAACTATATAATATACAATCTGACTGAGTTGGTAAAACACAAACATGATAATATGTCGAGGTGTTTGCTGCTCAATTAAAAGAAAAGTTTTTTAATGTGTTCACATTACCCTTGTGATTGCAAGATTATTTCTACCTTTAGTTGTTATAGAAGCATTAATTGTGGAATATATACATATATATGAGCATTCTCATCGAGATTGGACATATGTCTCTTTATATTGTTTCCCCCAAAAGGACAAAGGGGTGGTGGTGCTTGCTTGTGTGAGTGGGAGGGGGGATTCACCATGTCAAGAGGTCTTTTGAAACGGTTGGCTTTAGGGAGGGTTACCACGCTTTACAGAAAATAGCAAGCTTATGGCATCATGTTTTGAAACAAAATGTGTAACTTTCTTTTACACATAGTACAGGACCTGTGAGATTTGTGGATCTATTGCACACAATGTTGCTGGTGCAAATGAGGCCGAGGTGACGGAGCAGTGGAATGAGACAAATGATGCAACAGCAACCGCACCCATGCACTCAACAGAGACTCCAGGCTTCTGGCAGGGTCACCGATTCCTCAATTTCCTGCTTGCTTGTATGGTCTTTGCATTTGTCATCTCTTGGCTCTTTCACTTCAATGTACCCTCATAAAAACCTGTGACAGAAAAATATGACATTTCTCTTGCGTCGATAATTGAGAAGCAGCAACAAGGTTTATGGCCCTTAGTTAGTACCCCCATCTCTCCCGTCTTTGCTTGGAGGTGGTATTTGTGTATCTTCTTGATGTTTATATACCAGTAGAGCAGAGCTTCCTCAAGACTGCTGTGTAATCTATGTTGTGTTCCCCAAAATTGTTATCACGTCATTTCATTTAATGCAAACCTTATTTGCTTTGTTAAGCTTATAAAATTTATATATACATATACCAATAAAGATTTAAGTAACATACATAATATTAAAACCATAATTTTCTCTTAAACTAATCTTGTCGAATGGTCTTTGTTAATTAACCCTAGTTTCATCGAATTTCTAGCCTTTCATTTTCGATTTGGAGGAATCGGTAATGAGTCGATTTGCAGGGACTTTTTTAATCTTCAGAACCACCTTGGGGCCCATCAATTTACAAGGGACTTACTTAAAGAGTATTTCCTTTGTATTAGTTGCCGTATAAAAGCAGATAAACCAGTAGGATATGGTCAATTCTATTTCTGTTCACGGATAATTGAGTGGTCAAATCTATTAGTTTATCGTGAAAAACCGTCGGAAAGAAAATCTAGTTCTGCATTATATAGAACACAAATGTTGCAGCCTTGGGTTAACTAGGCTATACTTTTAGCATCTGGATGCAGTTGGGATCCTCGAGGGTTCAAAATTATGTAGGCGAAAATCTCTGAATTTCGATTCTTATGGCTACTTCTCCCTGCGTCAATGAGACGGAATCTTGCATCGACTTGGAAAATGGAGGGCACTTCTGGTGGCCCGATTTGTAATGCTTCAGCTTCCAGCATTGTTTCACTACATGAATGATTGCCTCGGGTTAGTAAAGCGATTAACCTAAAATGTCCTGAATTTTCAGACGTTTTATCACTTTCCAATCTTTTACAAGACCCCCCTGCCGCTCAAGCAGAAACCATCGACATATATTTATATACTAACAAAAACCAATACAATACCGAGAGGAAACAGACTAGACTTCGGGATACATACGGCAAGACTCGATACACGCGACGTTTGCTTCAGAAACAAAACACAGCTAGATTCCCGTACTAGTCTTTTATTTGACACACTGAACCAGAGGCACCAGAAAGGATCAAGTTCGTAGTTTAATTAGCCCGATATCTGAACAGGCTTGACCTCGGGCTTCTTCTCCTCCTCTTTGGGAACGATAATGGTAAGCACTCCATTCTCCATGGTAGCCTTCACCTGATCCATTTTCGCATTCTCTGGCAACCTGAACCTCCTCAAGAACTTGCCCGTCACCCTCTCAACCCTATGCCACTTGTCGTTCTTTTCCTCGTGCTCTCTGTTTTTCTCCCCGCTTATCTGCAGCACCCTACCGTCCTCGATCTCCAACTTCACCTCTTCCTTGTTCAGCCCCGGAAGATCGGCCCTGATAACGTGAGCCTCCGGGTTTTCTTTCCAGTCGATCCGAGGGTTGACAATAGCAGTTTCGCGGCCACCAGAGGAAGGAACGTTAGCGACAGAGCTCGAGACCATAGGGAAGCCCTCAAATGGGTCCCAGATGTCAAGAGAGAAGGGATCGAAGACATTGCTTCTTCGGCCACCGAAAAGGCTGAGGGCCATGATCTCTTGCTTGGTTAACTGAAGGGCTTTAGAGTTGATGAGATTTGGTGGGTAATTTAGAGAGACTTGAGCTGTGAATGCTAGCACAAAGTTTTATACTGTTTTGGATGACGTTGATGGACAACAAAGTGGGCTCTATATATAGCACTTGGAGGAAAACTCTGGTAAACGGGATACATATATCCATATGAGGGCAAAAATAAAAAAGAATGTAGTAGAAAACGGAGATTTTGGCACGTGGCTCTTCTAGGATAGAAGAGGGAGTTCTATAAGCTTCTAAGATATTCTCCATGCACCGACATTATTGAATAATCGATTGGTCTCTTTAAGCATATTTTTATCCGAATCTACGCGTCGCGTCCCGCTACCCAGTCACCCCAAGCTGTCAAACAAATCATAATAACACGTGTGTATGTCCAATAGCCCAATTGTCTACTGGGGCTCAGGCCGAGAAGGGCCTATCGATGGGGAATAAAGGTCAATAAAGATGCAACATTGGGCTGTGCTAATGTGGAGCTCGGCCCAAAGGCAGCCTGGCTAAAAATAACGCTACTAATTTTTCTATAATTTTTCTGGCATTCTTAGTAATTGTGATGTTGTAAATTTGCACAAGCACAACCAGCATGTGCGATTCACCTACTTGGGTTTTATACAATATTTCTTCTTTTATTAAAAAAATCTTTCTAGTCCTCAATCAAAGAAAATGGTTCTTGTTTCATGTTAATATAATTAACCTGACACCAAAGTTTGATTATTACGACAGGTTGTATAGCCATGTAAAAACTTTCAAAAGTGTGTGCAAAGCTTGCTAACGGGCTTTGGCGAGATTTGATTGTTGACACTCGATTAGATGATGACGGGTTTTGCTACATATCATCCTACACCATATACTAGTTATGTTTTAATTTTTTTAAATTTTTTTCATTTTATTCTTATTAAACTAATTGAATTCTTCTATTTATCATCCTTACACCATATATTTGTTAAGAGGAAAAAAAATATACAAGAAAAAGAAGAAAAATCATCTGCAGTATGTTTTATAAAGATGATGAGTGAAATTATTCATCTCAATATCTGTGTTTCTTACATCGGCCAACAACCGCCTAGACGCCTACATTGCAAAGTCTCAAGTATGGCATTAGGCACCTCTAGCTTTTTAGATCATTCGATCTTTACAATGTACCAATTTTAATCAAACATATTAAATATTTAATTAAATAGGTAGCGTATAGAGTCAAGATTCAAAACTCAATATTTTTATTTTAATGCCATATAAATTCACTATTTATTCTATAAGTTTAAGCTAATAGTAAGAGATAAACTTAATTATTTGTATCATATTCTTAACATGATGTTAATTTAATATTTGCGATTATATATTTATATTATTTAATGTTAATTCATCCTAGCTCCGTTCCATTAATGTTAAATGAAATGGCTGTTTCTATATGATTAACTAAGTCATGGAAAATACCACTCATCACGTCGGAAAATATTAATTAACCTCAGTTTGATGTGCTTGCAAATAAACAGCAAGTTATAGATTAAAAAGGACGGATTGAGAGGGATTCCTAGCTAGTTACTGCTTTGTAGAATGGAAGATGACCGTCCCAAATTAGGGTTGAATATTGATGACAATTAACAATGAAAAGATCAATGGTTAAAACATGTCCAATTTTTTTGATATGGCATCCTAAAACTGTTGTATGTAAATTATTTTCATATTGGTAATCACACATTCTATATATCAAATCTTGGACTATGGTATATACTTATGTGTATATATATGTTTACATATATGCATGTATGTGTGTGTGTGTGTATATATATATCAATGTAGGGGAGGGGGGAAAAAGGATTTAGGGCTTGTTTGTATATGAAAGTTTGTAACATTCGGCTGAGAAGATAATGATAATAAATAAATAAATTTAGTACAATAAAAGAAAAAATTTGAATTTAGTTTGGTATTATTTATTTATTAGACATTTTTAATTCCAAGTAATATTTTTATTAATGGATAGAATTTTCGTCTTTTAAATTATTGTTTTAGATTCTACTTAGTTTGGATTTAAATATATTGATTGAACTCTTCCTAAAGTTTACAATCAACTTTTATTTAAAACTCTTCGGTTTCTTAAAATCTTAACCGTTCATTTGATAAAGTCTACACGTTTAACTCACTCCAAAATTTCACAACTATCGTATTAGAGCATTAGTAGTGGCCTCAACAAACTTTAGTTAAAATTTAGCTAAAAAATTCACTTTTATAAATTTTAGCTAGCTACTTTTTACAACATTAAATAATAGGCTCAACAAATCTTTCACTATTCTATTAAAATATTGATTTTGAACTTTGGCTAGTCCATTTCACTCAATAAATTTGGCTAGCCATATAACCAAAGGTTAAATTTACTATTCATTTGTTAAGCCTATTGTAATATTTTATTTTACACTTTGGTTATTCTTTGGCTAAAATTTAACTTTGTTGAGCCCACTACTAGTGCTCTTATATGATTATATAGATTTATAAGAGTTCTCCTAGTCCTCGCACGCTTTCAGGACAAACCCCCTATCTCTGTCATATAATGCAATAGTTGTGCCAGGTTTAGTAGATAAGAATTATCTCAAATTCAAAATTCTTATTTCATTATTACAATTTTTTTATATCTCCACACAAAATATAATAAATAATTTAATTTTTTCAAATCTCAATACAACTTTTTCAAATCTCAAAACAATAATAATACTAAAAATAATATTTTAAACTCTTATTTCAAATTCAAAATTCTCATCTCTACCCCCAAACCCCCCTTAGTGGTTGTGATTGGCTCTTCATCCTACAGAAGTGGTTGACTTTGAGTAGAAGAAGCTCAACAAATTTCTTCTATCTATATATCTCTTCCCCTGCAATCTGGAAACACACTTGATTATAAATAAAGGCTAGAACGAAGATATGTGACTGATCAAGCTGTCTAGGGCTTGATACGAAGAACCCCCATGCCTTAGAGAAAGATGAACTTTTTCTTTCAGATCCATAATCCTGTCTCTCATCTCCCTACCTTCAGTCCCCAGCAGGAGCCTTCTAATTGCCTTCTCTATCTCTCCTCTCTCTAGCCTATTCTCTAAATGGATCCCGATTTTCCAAACATGGCTCACGTATCTGGCATTTACCAGTTGGTCACCACAATTAGGCAAACAAATCATGGGAACCCCTTCACATATACTCTCCAATGTCGAATTCCATCCATTGTGACTCCAAAATCCTCCCGTGGCAGGATGAGCCAGCACTTCCTGTTGTGGAGCCCATGTCACAATGTGTCCCCTCCCATTGATCGCCTCTAGGAACCCAGTGGGCAATGCTTCAAGCCACTCTGAGCCACGGACTAACCCCGGTCGAACCACCCACAGGAAGGGTTGCTTGCTGTTGGCTAGCCCCCAAGCTATCTCCGCAAATTGGGATCCATCAAAGGCCGCAAGACTCCCAAAGCTCGCATAGAGTACTGATCTGCGTGCTTGTGTGTTTAGCCAGGAAAGGCAACTTTGGTCTTGTGTTAGTAGGCTACTTGACGAGGCTGGAAAGTACCTGTGTAATGGGCCAATGGGAAACACCGGAATGGGAAAATCCTGGCCAAATGAGATCAGCTCGGATTGTTCGAGGTCTTCAAGTGAGTTCCAAATTATTCCCGAGGAGACCTTAGTTTCTTTCAACATGTCAGATAATACTCGATAAAAGACCTCTGGATTGCGCGTGTTAATCACCGGAATGTCTTTGAATTTAAGTGGTGGATGATCTGTCCACGGCGCTTCTAGTCGCGACTCTGAGAATTAGAAATCACGAAGAAATTAAATCTGGTTATGTTTGGAAAGAACTCAAGCCCAAAAAAGGAACTTGGGACAAGCAGGCACGCACATAAAACAGAGTATACACACCTTGAATGGGGAGGTAACCCTTTTCCTGCATAAGTAGGAGGCTGCCGAAAGCGAGAAATGAAGAGACATTACTAGTCCGTAGCACGATCCTTGGGAGCTTGAAGCTGTCGGCAACTGCTTGGGTAAAGTGCCAAATGGCATCGGTAATCATGCAAGCAACGGGTTCCTCAGAAGAATCGGACAACAACTTGGCCAAGCAATCACGAAAAGGTGTGGCACAGTTGGCATTAAGAAGAGCTAGGAACGCGATGATATCTGCCGTGGATGCTTCGCTTTCCAATAAGCCGTCGGGAATTGAATGGAAGGTGAAGTTGGTGTGCTTGGAATAGTTGGGAGAATTGAAGCATGTGTGTATTATGGTGATGCAAAAGCCTCTCGAGTAGAGGATGTTTGCAAGCTGAAGCATGGGGCTTATGTGGCCCTCCAAAGGCACCGGGAAAAGAACCACCCGGCGGCCCGCCCTTTGTTGCATGGCCCCGTTGTACTTTCCTCCGAGGTTCTCCATGCCAGCTTCTTTTCTGCAATTTGCATCTCGATTCTCCCTCTTTAAAGGATCTAAATAGAGAGCTGTCAATTTGCAATAACTTTGAGAATACCTAACACCAATCGTGTTAAAACAAACGTTAATAAATGTAAAAACTTATAAAGGTCAAAAAAAAAAAAACCTGTGAATGAATGCTGCTAAATTAACCGACTTGTTATACTTATTATTTATACATAACATATTTATTATATAAAAAAATTAAAAAGATGTAATATGTGAGATGTTAAATAGAATTATTCTTAAAATATATTTAGAATAATTCTACTTAACAACCCATATATCTTTTATTTTTTTCTCATAATAAGTATGTATTATATAGATGATAAATATAATAATTTAATTAATTTAGTAGAAATAAAATAATATATATATATATATAATATTTAGTGTAAAATGATAAATAACATAACCTATAATATTTATGATAATGCTACTTGTCCTAACATGGATCTTGACAATTTTTTTTACATAATGATTAATAAGTGTTTTTAAATAATTTCATAAAAAATATTAAATAGGATATAAAAAAATGAATAAAAAGAAAAGCCAAATAAACTTATCGAGATACATCTTCGAACTATATCATTGATGGGTGCAGCATGACTCTTCATTTGATTATACAGTTTAGATGAGATGTTTTATTAAAAATCGAATAAAATACTATTATAATATAATTTTTTTAATATTAATTTTATTTTAAAATTTAAAAAATTAAATTATTTATTATATTTTATATAAAAATTTAAGAAAATTATAATAATAAAATAAAATAAAATAAGATAATTTAAATTTAAATAAACAAATGGTAAATATTTATCTGTGGAGTGGTTCTAACTTCTGCAGCCACACGTAAGGCTCCCACAGGTCCACAGGTAAGAGTAGCATTTACCTCATCTGTGTCCGTAAAGTAAGAAGGAGACAACACATAACGCACGTTGTTTTCAGTATTTAATTACTGACACAGCTGCTCAGTGCCTTAATACACTACCTTTTTTTTGTATTTTTTTCTGTCTTACATATGAGTTTCAAAAAGTATATATTATATCAATAGTTCTACAGGCAGTCGTCAAATACAAGCGGGGCGCAGTTGGCTGACGTGGCGTCAGGCCACGTTAGAAAAAAAAAAAGAAGAAGAAGAAGAAGAAGAGATCGAAAATGCGCAGAAATGGTTTCATATTTCCTGCTCTGTTTTGGTTACAGGCATTTGTGCGAGTATTGCAGAGGAAGCAACTCCATCTCACGGCACCACTGCGTCCAGCTCACGGCATGCGTCGGTCGTTCGTTGGTGTGGGTGCAGAAACGGATTGGGTGGGGCTGGAGCGTTCGTTGGTGTGGGTCATGGGTCAAGGGCCAAGGCAGTGAATCGGGTTGGGTCAATGTGCTGGGCTCGGTTTGGGTCAGGTTCATGTGCCAAGATATCGAGTCATCCATTTCGTGGGGAAGCTCCGTGGGTCATCTATGTGGATCATTTGCGTGGATCTGGTTGGTGAGTGTAATCTGTAGGAACCCTTTTTCATTCTTCAATCTGAGCTAGATGGTTGCATTTGCTTAAATAAATACCGGTTAGTGATAAACAATCAAGCACGTATTGATTTACTTAACAAGAAAAAAAATTTGCATTGCATACAGTTAGATGATAATAGAAATTTGGTGGCTAATGAGAAATTTGCGAAACAAATGAGAAAAAAAAAAATCGTAGGAGAGATGAGAGGCAAGAGAAGGGGATTGAAGGGTTAGGGTTATTCGTGAGGAGCATCGGATGAGAGATGAGAGAGGAGAGATGAGAGGGAAGGGAAGATGAAGGGGTGAAGTGAGACCAAAAGGGTATCGGTTTGGGTTAGGGTTCTTCGTGAGGAGCATCGGATGAGAGATGAGAGGGAAGGGAAGATGAAGGGGTGAAGTGAGCAAAAGGCGTAGTCGGTGGCAGATGTATTGGTTTTCAAATACATTTAATGAAACGAACCGTTTCACGGGCAAAATGGCATACCTGCTTGATTTACCCTTATTGAAATGAACCGTTTCATTTAAAGGTGCCACGTCGGACCACGACTACGCCGCCGCTCCCCAAACCGACTGTAAATGGCATTTTCCATATTATATTACTAGCCGGCTTCCCCCCCCCCCCCCCCCAAAAAAAAATTATATATATATTTAAGATGTGTACAAACATTATAAAGTTATTTAAAAAAATAAAATTTATTATTTAAAAATTAATTTTTGTATTATTGTATATAAATTCTACCATTTCTCTTTAAATGGGGATTGAATTTTACTCATATGCAGGAAGGGCAGATATTGGCCAGCTGTTGGAGTTAGGAGCCGACCAGTGGCGGAGCCACGTTGGGGCAGGAGGGGGCCATGGCCCCCCCTCCAAATTTGAAAGAAAAATATATATGTTAATTTTTTTAATTTAATAAAATAATATTAATTTATTATATATTGACCCCTCCTCTAAAAATTATTTTGGCCCATCCATAAAATTTAATCTGATATAAAAATAAAATAAATAAAACACATCTCATATAAAATAAAATATATAATTTTTATTATAAATAAAAAAAATTCTAACTATAACTACTAGTATTTCTAACATATTTCCATTGTCTATATTGAAAAGAAATAGTTAAGAATTTTGATTTGAATTCAATACTTGATGATTTTATTTGTTTAAAAGAACGCAAGTTATAATTTTAGACATTTTATTTTTTTTTGTTTAATATATTTGTATGAATGTCTTTCTATTATTTCAATAATATATTGTTCTTGACATCTCAAATATTTTTTTAATACATAAGTTATATCAAACGTATTTTATTTTTATTATAATCTTCCTATCAGATTATTATATATCGTAAAAAAGTTATATAAAAATAGAATAAAAAATATTTTATATATATTGTTCTAATTTTATTTGGCCCCTCCTCAAATAAATTCCTGGCTCCGCCACTGGAGCCGACGGTAGCTCATGGTTCAGATGATCTCAGATCTTTCAAGGTAAAATATGTGATGAGCAGTTGCAATATCACGTGATAAAACCGTAAACATATACTCAAGGTTGCAAATACCATCCAGCTTGTTCCTATTTGATAAGAAATTTTTTATTCATCATTTTCACATATAACATTTTTTTTTATTTTTTTCTCTTATTATATGAAATATAGATTATTAAAGGTGTGCAATTGAATCGGAATAATTGGTCATAACCAGATCCAGATCTGAATTATAAAAACCGCTCGAATTAATCCAAAAATAATCCAGATATAATCCGGATGGATAACCGGACTCAATCCGAACATTTAATTTTTTTTTCTCTTTTTAGCTATAAATCTAGATATCTAAATTGTAATCCGATTTAATTTGAATTTATTAATACTGTAAAAAAAATTTTTAAACTTTAAAAAATAATTTTATAGCATTTTTTATATCATGTTTAAATTACCTAATTTTTTTTTAAAATAAAATAAATAACAATATAAAATAAATACTATTGTTGTTACATCACAATATAAAATATTTATTTACAAAATAAATTATTGTTGATCATCAATTTTACCCACTTGGGCCACTTCTTTCTTTTGGAAGCCGTTAATGCCATGATAATGTTCATTGTTGGTACCCTTATGCTAAGAAAAGTTAAATTTGGTGGTTTTCTTGGATGTTTTCACTTTTTCTTTTTCTTCTTCCTCTTCGTCTTTTTTGGTGAACGAAAGATATGTACCTTCAGGGTTTGTTACATTTTCTCTTTTGGGTATTACTCTACATATTTGATTTTCATTTGGATTGAATTAACTGAATCGGAAGCAGAAGTTTTGTTCTCCTCATTTTGGAATCACGGATTTAAAAAAAAAAAAAGAAAAAAAAAGTATCTAGTTATGGATACCAAGGTCACAAAAACCAGATCACCCACTCAGATGCACCCAAATTTTGGGTTTCGAACTGGACTGAAAATAAAAATAAATAAAATAAAATCGGCCCGACTCTACACCCCTATAAATAATAAGTAGAAGAATTAGCTTAAGAAGAATAAAATAAAAATAAGCAAAAATAACTATAATGTGTGGTGTGGTGTGTAGAGTGATGAGTAGCATAGTATTTAAGAAAACAATAAACTTACAATTTTTTTTCAATGAATGGTAAATATATAAATTAAAATTATTTTTAATAACAAATGACTGTAAAATTGTATAAATGTATCAAGAAGGGATAAAATATCCAACCCACAATAGGTTTTTAAGTCTAGTCCAAGATGAAGGGCCTCCATTAGAAGACAATATAAGGAGGGAGGAAGAAAATACAAGGAGAGAGAGTGTGAAAAAGACAAGGTGTTAGGAGGAAATGGAGAAAAGTGACATAAATGAGAGGAAATGTGACGTAGAGGAATGAGGGATTGAAAAGAAAAAGAGAAAACCAGACAATTTGAGGAAGATTTTGAAAGTTTTCTTCCAGATGACTTTTTGGCCAAGCTACGGCTCCAGCTTCTTCTACCTCTCAACTAGAACTTTGGCGATAGCATCTCTCCCATAAGATAGAGTTTCAATCTCCATTTACAGTGACGACGAGAGACTATAAAGCAATCATATTATAGTAGATTTTTTCAAATGTCGTATGGATATAAGCATTACGTCAAATCATGTACATCTGAATATCTATTTCTTTTATTTTTTCTACATATATTTTCTATTTTCTATTCACGGTCATGAATATACACTCGAACATCATATAGTTGCATTATACTTAATGTAAATAATTTTTGAAGTATTTTATAAACCCGCATCTCGGGTCACTCGTCCCTGTAACTTTTCAAACTTTGAAAACGTAATTTATCTTCAGTTCAGTTAAGACTTGATATATCCTTTCAAAAAAAAATTAAGACTTGATATAAATAAATTCTTTTGGACCTTTAATTAAAAAAAAAAAAAAAGAGATAATGAATAAAACAACTCACTCATACCGAATCAAATCTATAAATGCACAAATTAAGAAAGAATTAAATTGAAAAAAAAAAAAAAAAAGGTGACTGTGCCCACCTAACTTTGACTTTAATTGCCCATCGGCATATATTGGTTTCAAGAAGCACAAGAACATCATCTGAAATACAGTTGTTTGAAGAAACGTTTGGGGCCATTATGTGAATAACCAAGCTGTCCAAGAATTTGGCTGGAGGTGCACTCTTGTTACAATTAAGCAAAGATTGGTCTTCTCCTTTTAACTCTGAAATTCTATCTTTAATCTTCTGCTCTTCTTTTTCTACCATCGATCTCTGATAATCTTATCCATCACCCCTCTTTTCAGCTCGCTCTCTAGTCGCAGCCCAACCTTCGAAACATCTGTAATGTACTTGGCATTCACCTTTTGGTCAGTGAAATTAGGCATTCTCGCAGATACTCTCCAATGTTGAATTCGAACCACGGCTAGTCCAAAAGTCACCCTGCGCCAGCACCTTCTGTTGGAGAGCCCATTTGATAACGCGACCCCTTCCATCCAGAGTGTCGAGGAACCCCCTTGGCATTAATGGTTAAAACCAATCCGAGCCACGGACTAATCCAGGTTGAACCATCCACAAGAAGGGCTGTTTGCTGTTGGCTAGCCTCCAAGCTATCTCAAAAAACTCTGCTTCACTTAAGGCCGTTAAGCTCTCAAAGCTTGCAATATGGATTCGAATTTCGGCCATTCAATGGGCATTTAAAAAAAGATCTGAACCTTCCCAAGCCACAAATGACCTTTCGGCCCACATAACATGCAAGGTTTCGGGCATAATGGATTGGGCCGAAGCAAAAAATTAGGTCCACCAAAAATATATTTAAAATCTAAAAACAAAGGTTGTTTCTTATAACTTCACAACAACACCAAACTCACCCTTAGCTGTAAAGTAAATTTAATGAATTTCTAATAATCCACCGCTATTATCAAAGTGGAAACAATTGATCCTTTGAATTCATCATTAACATCATTATCCACAAATTGGCAAATCTACCACCCGCATGATTGCAATAAGCACGCTCTGTGACAATGGGAAGCATCATAGACGGGCATGATCATAGAAAACAAAAAAAGAAATCATAGACGACATCAACGTCTGTGAATGCGTGGACCTTTCTTATTGGTTTATCCCATAGCATCTAAAATAATTCAATACAAAGCAAGTCCACGTACTTTAATACACAACCATCTGAGTTCAAATTAACTTTACGAGGTACTTTAATTTTCCCTACGAGTGCCTCCGAAAATGTATAGTTTGAAATAAATAGAAAAAAAAATTAAAAAAAAAAAAGAAAAGCTCAACTGTTCAATAGTAAAAATGTATGGAAGTAAGAAAATGATAGACATACAATAATTTTTACAACTCTCTATACAACTGTGTTTTAAATGAATGATATTTTTATAAAATAATTTCTAAAAGTAACATCATTTTATATAATTATCTTTATTTTAAAACATAATTGTATACAAGATTGTGAAAATGATTATACAAGTATCATTACTCATATTAAAAAAAATATCAATTTTTATCATATGTTTTATTATTTCCATTCGCAACTATTATGTAACATACATAAAATATGGATATTAAAGACCACAAGATTTAATATAAAGAACATTAGATGGTTGCAGCAGAATATATAAAGTCTTCTTCGTTTCGCCTGAAATGAAAAATATTGTAAAATATGTAAATTTTGATCGTTGAGTTTTTGAAAATCACTAAAATTATGAAAGAATATCTCAACTTTTAGATAGGACAATGTTAGAGGAATAATGATAGGGTTACAATTCACTTACTATCCATCTACTATTATTTTTATATTTATTTTTTTTTAATTTTTTATTTTATTTAATGATTAAGAAAGTGAATATTAGTAAAGTTATATATATTTTTTTAATAATTAAGAATGTTAAAAAATTACTTAAAAAATAATAATAAAATTTGAAATGAATTAAAATTGTAAATAGGTAGTAATAAGATAATAACCTATCACCACCCATGTTAGAGTAGCTACTAAACGTGCTCATCAAAGGGCGGCCCGCCCTTGGTTGCATGGCCCCGTTGTACTTTCCTCCTAGGTTTTCCATGCTAGCTTCTTTTCTGCAATTTGCATCTCCATTCTCCCTCTTTAAAGGATCTAAATAGAGAGCGGAAACTGTCAATTTGTAATAACTTTGAGAATACCTAACACCAATCATGTTAAAACAAACGTTAATAAATGTAAAAACTTATAATGGTTAAAATAACAAAGAACTGTGAATGAATGCTGCTATATTAACCGACCTCTTATACTTATTATTTATACATAACATATTTCTTATATAAAAAAATTAATAGAGATGTAATATGTGAGATGTTAAATAGAATTATTCTTAAAATATATTTAGAATAACTCAATTAATTTTATAAAAATAAAATAAAATATATATATATATAATATTGAGTGTAGAATGATGAAAAGCATAACCTATAATATTTATGATAATGCTACTTGTCCCAACATGAATCTCGACAATTTTTTTTACATAATGATTAATAAAGTATTTTTAAATAATATTATAAAAAAATATTAAATATATAAGGATATACCAAAAATGAATAAAAAGAAAAGCCAAGTAAACTTATTGAGATACATCCTCGAACTATACCATCGGTTGGCGCAAGCCAGTTTGGGTATTGAGATACTTTTTTAAGCACTTCTCAACCTTCTTCACTATTATTTATTATTTTATTATTAATTTTTACTTACTTTTTATTACTATTTATTATTTTCTATTACTATTTAATATTTTATTATTATTTTTTATAAATTTTTTTATTATTATTTACAATATACTTCAACATTTCTCAACATTTAAATCCAAACTGCAGAGCAGTTCGACAACCACACATAGGGCTCCCAACATTGTTTTTTTACTTTTTTTTTATTTATTTTTTAACACTTACAAATATTTAAAAAAAATTATAATATCGTTAAAAAAAATCTTACTTTAATTATTTAAAAAAAAAACTGTAGGGGCGCCGTCGGTGGCCCACAGGTAAGAGTAGCATTTCTCTTATCTGTGTCCGTAAAGTACGAAGGAGACAACACGTAACGCACGATGTTTTTTAATTACTGACGCTGCTCAGTGCCTTAATACACCACCTTTCTTTGTGTTTTTTTTCGTGTTAAGTATATTATATTTATTTATGGGGTGTATAAATACTGTATAGATATTTTTTTTAAATTAAAATGTATTATTTAAAATTTAATTTTTTTTAATGAGAGTTTATATTTATTTATTTTTTTAATAATTGTACTTGTATACTCAAAATTATATCTACCATTTCTCCATTTTTCTTCTTCTTCTTCTTCTTTTCTTTTATTTTTTTATTTATTTTTTAACATCTACCATTTCTCTTTAAAAAAAAACAAAAACAAAACGAAACGAAACGGGATTGAATTTTACTTAAAGGAAGTTCAGAAATTGGCCAGCCGTTGGAGTTGGAAGCCGACGGTGGTAAGGGCAGATATTGGCCACCTGTTGGAGTAAGGAGCCGACGGTAGCTCCTGGTTCAGATGAGCTCAGATCTTTCAAGGTAGAATATGTGATGAGGCAGTTGCGTGATAAAACCGTAAAACTATACTCAAGGTTGCGAATAGACTCTTGTGCGTCCAATAAAGCAAAGCGTAACCTTGTCCTAACAAACATCATCTGTACCTCTCTGTTGTTGTCTTATTCCTTCTTCTTGTCTTTTATTGCTTTCTTGGGCCAAAAATTGCAGCATCAGCTGTCAAAAGCCACTCTCTGTGTCTGCAATTTTACCACTTCCCATTCTAGATCCAACTACCCACCCAAGATCTAAAAAAAGCTTCTCCGATCCGGAACCCTACCGTCCGATCACTCCCGAACTCCACCCCTTCCACCTTCCGATCACCCTCATCTGCCACAATGACCACTAGCATCCACGTCAGCGCCCTAGACGGCATCGTAAACGTGAACTCCGTCTTCACCTTAGCCGTCCTCATCGGCCTGGCCTGGAACCCTACCGACCCCAACAACAACCTTATATCGGAACCCTCCTGCAACCCTGGCCCTTCGGTTGCCGAAGACCTCGTCGCCTTCCACGTCTACTCCTTCAGCTCTTTTCTCTTCTCCAGTCTCATCGCCCTGGGTCTCAAGCAGGCCATCCGGATCACCAAGAGCCCCGCCTACCACCCGCCAGTAGAGTTCCTCGCACACATCAACCGGTCTCTCCTGCGTGTCGGGATGCTGGTGTCGGGTGTCGGCTCAGTTTTCGGTTGTGGATTCTTGATGCTGGCTCTGGTCAACGTGGTCCAGATCAAGCTTGGGACTTTGGCTTGTGGAAGCTCACAAAGCTTCGCAGCTGTGGTCCCGCTCGTGATTTTGGTCCCCATTGGGCTTCTCGTGTATGTTTGTATGGTTTTGTACGCTTTTACTCGCTAGGTTAATGTAACTTTTTACTTTCTCTTGTCTGTTCTTTTGTAATTTATGCGTATTGTTGGAGTTTCTTCGTCTAAAGTCTAAACTATGGAAAATCATGCACAGAAGATACGCTTAAAGGCTGTGAGCTCATATTCCGATTCGTCTAATATTGAAGTTTTATCTCAGGCACACTGAATTGTAGATGACTTGAGCTTCTGCTCATTTCATGAAAATTCTCGTCGTTTAGCAGTTTGTAGTTAATTATGGAAGCTTATGCCCATCATGTATTAAGTTCTAAAAATTTTAAGTATTTATGGTATTGAGTACTTAATAATTTTTCATTTCATGAAAAATTGGCACTCATAAGACCCCCAGGTTGGAAGGCGAGGCAAAAAGTCGAGGCCACAAGAGACCAATATCTAATTAATTATATGGGATTTAGATTGCACGATCTGTAGTAGGGATGCTCATATATCGATCTGAGGTCAGGTCGGTTTGTTGGGGGGGGGGGGGGGGGGGGGGGGGGGGGGGGGGGTTCCAAATTAGGGGGGGGGGGGGGGGGGGGGGGTTCCAAATTAATTAACCTCAAATTTTGGCATCAGTGGTCAGGGGTGAACGCAACTAATGTTTCTTAGACTGGGTTTGAGAGAATACCAACCAGCTTGATACTAATAATTTTCACAATTTTTTTTTTCTCTTGTAAAAAATGTGATATATGAAATATAGATTATTAAGAGTACTAGTATTGGGCTCAACAAAATTAAATTTTAGTTAAAAAATAACCAAAGTACAAAATAAAGTGCTACAATAGGCTCAACAAATATACAGTGAATTTAACCTTTGGCTATATGGCTGGCCAAATTTATTGAGTGAAAGAGACTAGCAAAAGTTCAAAATCAATATTTTACTAAAATAATGAAAGATTTGTTGAATCTATTATTTGGTGTTGTAAAAAGTGACTAGTTAAAATTTGTAAAAGTGAATTTTTTAGCTAAAGTTTGTTGATGTCACTACTAATGCTATAAGAGTGTACAATCGAATCTGAATAATTTAAATTGGCCATAACCAGATCTGGATACAAATTCTAAAAACCATCTGAATTAATCCGGAAATAATATAGGCGGATAACTGGATTCAATCTGGATATCCAGATATTAGTTTTTTCCTTTTCAGCTATAAATCTGGATATCTGAATTGTAACAGGATTTAATCCGGATTTATTAATCCTAAAAAAAAACTGTTTAAACTTTAAAAAATATTTTTATAGCATTTTTTTTAAATTATAATATCATGTTTAAATTACCCAAATTTAAAAAAATAATAATAATTTTAACACTTTTTAAATTTTTTTAAATAAAATAAATAACAATGCAAAATAAATGCTGTTGTTGTTACATGACAATATAAAATTTTCATTTACAAAATAAATTATTGTTGATCATCAATTTTACTCACTTCTTACTTTTGGAAGCTGTTAATGCCATGGTCATAGAGGTAATGTTCATTGTTGATACTCTTATACTAAGAAAAGCTAAATTTGGTGGTTTTCTTGATAGCTTTTTATTTTTTATTTTTTATTTTTTATTTGTGAACAAAAGATCTGTTCCTTAAGAGTTTGTTACATTTTCTCTTTTGGGTCTTACTCTACACATTTGATTTTCATTGTCTGAATTGAATTAACTGGATCGGAAGTAAAAGTTTTGTTCCTCTCGTTTTGGAAGCATGGATTATTATATATATATATATATATATATATATATATATATATATATATATATATATATGTATTAAAAAAAAAGTATCCGATTACAGATACCAAGGTTGCAAAACCGGATCTGTAACAGAATCCAAGTTTATCTTACCAGACCGGATGCACCCCGATTTTGGATTTCGAATTGGACTAAAAATAAAAAATGGTCTAGTTTTACACCCCTATACATAATAAGTAGAAGAATTCAATTAGTTTAAGAATAATAAAATAAAAATAACTATAGTGTGTGGTATGTATGGATGATGAGTAGTACAATTTTTAAGAAAATAATAAACTTACAATTTTTTAAAATGAATGGTAAATATATAAATTAAAATTATTTTTAATAATGAATAATTGTAAAATAGTATAAATGTATCCTAAATAGATAAAATATCCCAAGCCCACAATAGGCTTATCCCAGGCCCACAATAAGTTTATAAGTCTAGTCCAAGATGAAGGGTCTCCACTAGAAGACAATATAAAGAGGAAGGAAGAAAAGACAAGGAGGGGAGAAAGGTTGATAAAGAAAAGGTGTATGAGGAAATGGAGAAAAATGACATAAAAGGAAAGAATGTGACGTAAAGGAATAAGTGACTGAAAATAAAAGGGGAAAACCAAACAATTTGAGGAAGATTTTGGAGGTTTTCTTTCAAATGACTTTTTGGCCAAGCTATGGCTCCAGCTTCTTCTACCTCTCAACTAGGCCTCTAGTGATAACATCTCTTTCAGAAGATAGAGCTTTGATCTTCATTGTATAGTGAGGACGATAGATTGTAAAACAAATATATTATAGTGGATTTTTCCAAACGTCCTATTGATATAGCATTATACCAAACTACGTAAATCTAAGTGTCTATCTCTTTTATTTTCTCTGTATATATTTTTTGTTTACGGCCACAGATATATGCTCAGACATCATACAGCCACATCAGACCACTGTCGAGAGCTCCAAACCATAATGATTGAGGTCCTGATCGCCACAACTAGTTCGGAATGACTCTTTATCCCCTTTCGACTTGTGGTGTTATTTTTAAATATTAACAATATCATTATCGGTTTAAGCAATTTTTAAAATATTTTTTAAAATATAAAGCAGGTAATAATAATAATAATAATAATAATAATAATAATAATAATAATAATAATAATAATAGCACCCAAGCATTACCTAGATTGCGAAACTTGTGCACCCATAAATTTTCCAAAACCCACATCTCGGGTCACTCGTCCTCTTAACCTTCCAAACTTTCAAAAAGTAATTTATCTTCAGTTCAATTACTTGATATATCCTTTCAAAATAAATAAATAAGTAAATTAAGACTTGACATAAATAGATTCTTTTGGACCTTTAATTAAAAAAAAAAAAGATAATGAATAAAACAACTCACCATACCGAATCAAATCTATAAATGCACAAACTAAGAAAGAATTAAATTGACCAAAATAATAACCACAATAAGTACGGTGGCTGCCCACCTAACTTTGACCCTAATTGCCCATCGACATATATTAGTTTCAAGAAGCATTGGGGACACCGATTATGCCCGCAGGCACAACATCATCGGAAATACAGCTGTTTGAAGGAACGCTCTGGGGCCATGAGAAATAAATGAATGCATGAAAATGTTGTACTAAAACGTGGGTAATCACTAGCCAAAATATACGTATAGATGGAGACCTGAACCTCAATTAATAGCTCATTTACTTGCTATATTGAGTTTCCATGTCTATCAAGCATACTGAGATTTGAAGATGAATAATTCTAATTTAGATATGTGAATAACCAAGCTGTCCAAGAATTGGCTGGAGGTGCACCCTTGTTACAATTAAGCAAAGATTGGCCTTCTCCTTTAACTCTGAAATTCTATCTTTAATCTCCTGCCCTTCTTTTTCTACCATCGGTCTCTGATAATCTTATCCACCACCCATCTTTTCAGCTCGCTCTCTAGTCATAGCCCAACCTTCCAAACATCTGTAACGTACTTGGCATTCACCTTTTGGTCAGTGAAACTAGGCATCCTCGCAGATACTCTCTAATGTTGAATTCGAACCACGGCTAGTCCAAAAGACACCCTGCACCAGCACCTTCTGTTGGTGAGCCCATTTGATAACGCGGCCCCTTCCATCCAGAGTGTCGAGGAACCCACTTAGCATTAATGGTTAAAGCCAATCTGAGCTACGGACTAATCCAAGTTGAACCATCCACAAGAAGGCTGTTTGCTGTAGGATAGCCTCCAAGCTATCTCGAAAAACTCTGCTTCACTTAAGGCCGTTAAGCTTCCAAAGCTTGCAATATAGATTCGAATTTCGGCTATTCAGTGGGCAGTTAAAAAAAAAAAGATCTAAGCCTACCCAAGCCACAAATGACCTTTCGGCCCACATACCATGCAAGGTTTCGGGCATAATTGATTGGGCCGAAGCAAAAAATCAGGTCCACCAAAAATATATTTAAAATCTAAAAACAAAGGTTGTTTCTTATAACTTCACAACAACACCAAACTCACTTTTAGCTGTAAATTAAATTTAATGAATTTCTAATAATCCACCGCTATTATCAAAGTGGAAACAATTGATCCTTTGAATCCATCATTAACATCATTATCCACAAATTGGCAAATCTACCACCCACATGATTGCTGTAAGCACGCTCTGTGACAGTGGGGGAAGCATCATAGACGGCATGATCATAGAAAACAAAAAAAATCATAGACGACATCAACGTCTGTGAATGCGTGGACCTTTTTTATTGGTTTACCCCATAGCATCTAAAATAATTCAATATAAAGCAAGAAAAATGTATAGAAGTATGAAAATGACAGACATACAATAATTTTCACAACTCTCTGTGTTTTAAATGAAGGATATTTTTATAAAATAATTTATAAAAGTAACATCATTTTATATAATTATCTTAATTTTAAAACATAATTGTATACAAGATTGTGAAAATGATTATACAAGTATCATTACTCATATTAAAAAAAATATCAATTTTTATCCTATGTTTTATTATTTCCATTCGCAAATATTATGTAACATACATAAAATATGAATATTAAAGACCACAAGATTTAATATAAAGAACATTAGATGGTTGCAGCAGAATAAAGTCTTCTTCGTTTCGCCTGAAATGAAAAATATTGTAAAATATGTAAATTTTGATCGTTGAGTTTTTTGAAAATCACTAAAATTATAAAAGAATATCTCAACTTTTAGATAGGACAATGTTAGGGTACCTACTAAACGTGCTCATCAAATGTGCACAAACAAATGAATTTTTTTTTTTTTTTAAGCATTTTTTAAACATTCTTAATCATTAATAATATATATATAAATTCACTAATAATTATTTTATTAATTATTAAAAATAAAAAATAAAGATATATGATTAGACATATTTGAATCACACTATCATTTTCCTTTTAGATAATATGAATACCATACTTATCCGGTGGAAGCACGGTTGAGCAATGCACAGGTTAGGTGCAAATCCAGAAAATTTTGTGGAAGATCCGTAGTTCGTAAACTCACCAAACGAACCGCAGTGGACCCAAAGGGAGGGAACGTGAATCACGGCTGGAAATGGGCCATAAATCGAGCAAGTTTCGGCCCCAACTAAAAAGAATCAATCTTAAAAATACCGAAAGAAAAGAACCTCGTATGTTTCCTTCCCCTCCTCGTGCTGGCAACTCCCCCTCCAGTTGTTAAAAAGTTTTTTTTTTCTTTTTTTTTAAACCCAATATTACGAGGCGTAGCGTTGCCATGTTTTATTATTCAATTTATTCCATATCCATACCATAAGCGCACATCCGTTCTAATAGCATTTTTATTAGAACCATTTAGTTAATATCAACAGTTTTTGTATTTGTCTATTCCATATAAATTCAATCCCTACATTAGATTAGTCATTTATTATCTATATAATAATAAAATAATATTAAATTAATATTTAAAAAAAAAAATTATTTTTCACATTTTATAATTTTACTAATTTAATATATTATATTATAATTAAATTAAGATTAAAAAAACATATTTCAAAGGTCATTTAATCACTTGAAATGAAATTGTAGAATATTTTAATATTTTAATTTGTGAAATAAAAGTGTAGAATACTTTAATATTTTAATTGGCGAAATGAAAGTATAGAAATGAAAATGTAAGATGGAGAAAGTAATATTTTAATTTTTGATGAAAGAAAGTGATCTTCTATCTTTAGCTAATGACTGTAACAAAAATATAAATTATTTTAGATTTGAAAAAATATAAAATGTGGGTCTTTTTTACACAAATAATTCAAATTTTGGCCAACATTCTCATTTGATCAAGTCAATGATGATGCTCTAAGAGGTTAATGGTTAACTTTAAAATTTAGGATTAGTTTGGTTACACAAAATTAGCTCATTCCAATGTTAGTCTTTTTTATACAAATAATTCAAATTTTGGCCAACCCAATGAAGATTATAATAAATAATTTAACCTTTTCAAATCTTAAAATAAAACTAATATTAAAAATTATATTATAATAATATTTTATTTAACTTTTAATAAAATATTTCATCTCATCTCATCTGAACTGTATAATATTCTCGTTGGGTTTGACAGAAGTTATTGACTGTTTTTTCTGTTAGTGATGAAGAAAATATTTTTTAATGGTATTGTGATTATTTAAAAATATTTAAGACAAAAAAAGGGCCAAATAGGCAAATAGACTTATGTTCATAATGAGTTAATAAAATGAAAATTAAAAGTTAAAAAAATATTATTAGAATATTAATTTTTAATATTATTATTATTTTAAAATTTTAAAAAATTAAATTATTTATTATATTTTATAAGAAAATTTAAAAAAATTAAATTAATAAAATGAAATCATTCCTTTAGAATAATTCCCTACAACCAGCACGACAGGTTTCATGATTTCTTTCAGTTGTACTTACCTGCTTAAACATCCGATTTGAAGCCATTTTATTTATTTATAAATTAGTTTAAACAAAAACATTAAGCTGAAACCGTACCCAGTTAACTATAATAAAAAGAAAACCAACTGTAAAGCACTCACTGTTCCAAATTAACCATTTCTGAAACTCGGAAACATCACCTTCAGTTCTGAAAAGTGAAAGATAACCTCGATGGCAAACACGAGTGTTGTATTTCAAAAGTAATTATGCAACCATAATTTATATTAACACTATTATATAATTTATTTATTTTTGTTTAGTCTGTACAATGGCTAATACTAACGTACTCATTCTCCTTTTCTTTACACCCGAAATATATGGGCAGCGGAATGGAAATTGTGCCTATTGTGTACGTGTGTGTATGCAAGACAAATGTCGTTGATTCATGCAATCCATAAATCGAAACCGTACATAAATTGATACTTGATATGACCCGATAACGTCTTCAATTACAAGGGAAAACGCAAGAAAACAATAAATAAATAAAAAATCTCATATGCAACGCTGCTCATCCACACACATAAAGAGATAATTTAAGATTAATGAGAGAAAAATATCAGAGTTGATTCAGTCAACATTGCACTGCGTCTGCAGCACCAACACTACTACCAAAGCTGTCTGCAGTTACTTTTCTTCTCTCTGTTTTTTATTTTTATTTTTATTTTTTTATTATTATTAACAAAGAGAGAAACGGGAAACGCAAGGGCACAGTCTCATCCTTACGATCAAAGGAGGGCCCACCAAAATCAAGCAAACACGTACCTCAAATTTCAACCCCATCGCTACTTTACGCTGAAGGAATTACTAATCATGCTCCGATTATGGTCCTTTTCCTTTTAGCTTTAACAAATCTGGCGTTCAGTCTCGTCGTATACGATAAAATATAGCACTGTTGGTTTGTAATTTTAACAGGAGAATTGTTAGCAAAGATTAGATAATGCAGGAATAATGCTTGTAACTTAAGTTTGGACTTTGATTTTCAAAGATAGCTACGCAGCAATTATTCATGGATTGAGTAATTCCACAATCAAAGTGGCTCCCATCACCCATGTTCTGCTACCCAAAGATAATACTTTATTACTCGCCTGACCGGGGAAGTCATAACTTTACAACTTTACTTATTAGCACATATAGGAGGGTCATAACTTCGAGCTTTTCTTATTACTAAAATCTTTCAGGAAGGGGATATTACAAAAGACGCTTGTAGTTACACCTCAAGAACAACCTCAACTAAGAGCACTCACAATGGCCTTTTTATCTTATCATTTAAAATATATCATCAAAACCTACTTTTTCTATTTTATATACTGACTTTTACAATATACCATACATCAGCTTATCTATTTTTTCTTTATATCATTTAAATATTATATTTTATAATATTTTTTATTCATTTTCAATATTTCCTGTACCTATCAATAATATCCTCGTCTCTTTTAATATTTACAATATATTCCATCTTCTTCCCTGCTTCTATCTCTTCGAAAACCAGAAATCACAGAGAATCTGAAACTCGTGACTTTACCTACCTCCAATCTACTAAAATTGCCTTCAAATCCATACCCAACCCCACCACTGTCCCTTCCTCAAATCCATGGCACTATTCTCGTCATACCCATCACCCCCTTTGTTTCCAACCAAAGCAAACCCCACCCTCATCTCACACTCCAAAACCCACAAATACAATCCCGCCAAATTAAACCAGTTTCACTGCAAACCCATTTCTAGCAACCCTTCAGCTTCACAAACCCTTCATTTTGAGCCTCATAAGATGAATTTTGGATGAGATCATGGAAGATTGCCCAGAAGCTAGAACGGTGAATGCTAGAATTTACGAGAACGGGGAGGGAAGATGACGCCAATCACACAGTGATTCTTTCGTGAAATAAGATGAATTTTAAATGCAGAGAAAAAGAGAAACCGTGGGAAGTCGAGGAGCGTTGGAAGCCTCTGGTTCTGTCTTTCGCGCCAGGCAAAGAGAAACCGTGGGAATGATGAACGAGGGAGAGGGGTCTGAAATAAAATAAAGGAAATTTGAATAAATGGAGAAAATCAACGCACAGAGGAAAGAAAATGAATTAAAAAAGTTTACATTTCTGAACAGTTTCATGTAGATGTAGAGGGAACACTGTAGTTGAATGTAAAATATTTGTAAAATACAAGATTCAATGGAGACGTTTTTTAAGCACATTTCTTTATATTTTAAAGAAATATTTATTTTACAAGATTAACCCAACCCAACCCAAATAACATATTTTCTACCCATTTATTACAAGAAGATGGCACCTATCTGCCTCCCTCTCCAATTAATTCACCTTAAGCCTAGTACACGATAACTGCGACTACGTCCTCAAAAAGCTGGATCTTTTATTGCAATCAAACAACTGCACTCGGATTCTTGAATTTCCTAGCTTACAAAACCAAAATACCCACATATCCAATTACAAACTTCTACACTCTTATTACTGCTTGTGACCAACAAACAAATCCTATCGGGGGACATATATAGGACTCTCAGTACGTCCAATCTTGAGGCAGGCGTATTTCATGACTAACCGACCCCTCCGGCCGTATACTCCGCCTTTGCTGAGTCATGAGGGCATTTCCCCCGGTCATGATGAAATCTGCAATAGAAAACTATGATATTAGGGCAACTAGGGAGTAACAGATCTATGAGATTTATTCGGCCCTCCTTTAGAGTGGCAAAGAAAATGGACTCTACCGTGTTCAGAGGTGAACCCAGTGTGGTAGCGTGGCTGAACGTGACTACTAATGTCATCCAAGTTTAAGTTAAGGGACTGAACAACCTTGGCCGGGACAATTATTGCTGGACAACCTGTAAAAGTAAAACGAATAGCCCACAATTGATAAATTCCAAGGAAATGGAGAAGAACTGGTCCATAACCAAACACCGAAATCCACTTAAGCACATACATGTTTTCTTGCGAATGTCCGGAGAACTGCCGTATCTGCGGGGTAAGAAAACCCCAGTTCCAGCGCACTCCCTCTTCCCACCAGATCCACCGAGGACAACAGCTCGATTACCGGGACCAGTGTGACGAGGCGGTTGATGTTGAGGTTGAGAATGTGGTGAAGGCCACGCAGATAGGGGCACAGTACTCACAGGGCGCCCACACGGGCCACATCTTCCACTCTCGAACACAGTATTTCTGGCACAGTTCCGACTCTGTAGCTCTTGTTGGTTCTGAGTTGACCAGCCCGCCTTCTCTTGGTACTGTCTTCCCCAGATGGAAGCTGCGCACTGGGGCTTCAGCACCTGGTCCTGCCTGACGTGCTGAGACTGCATAAACGAGACCCAAAAAAATCAAGGCCCAGGCAAAATAAAATCTGAGATTTCCATTTGAAACATCACATAACTCGTCTTGTAAGAATCCTGAGCTTTTATATAGCTCTCATAACTCACCTGAGTCGTCTGTGGAAGATTGTGAGAGAGACCGTGGTTGGAGTACAACCCAATGTTGCAGCCATTCTCCGTGGAGGCTGGAGTTGTAAGCTTAGGAGGTGCAAGAAGTCCTCTGTTCTGGTAGTTGTACTTGGGAGACTCACTGCTCACTTTCAACCTCGCAACCTGCCCAGCAGCTGCATATATGAGATCCCAGGTGTCGTTGCTAGCACCAAACGGTGTCGTTGGCGGTGATGGGAACCGAGAGGGACCGTTAGGGCTTCCATTGCTTGAAACAGCACTGCGACCGGACCAGCTTCCGATTCCAGTCAGAGTCGATTGAGGTGACCCCCCGGCAATTACACACTGAGGCAATAAAAGAATCAGCGTGAAAACTCGCTTCCAAAAACCCAAAATATAAGAACAAGAAGAGAGTTAAAGATTCTGTAGAACAAGGGTTATACCTCCCGTTTGTTCCGAGATAGACTTGGAACGGTGAGCTTCTGAGTTTCGTGAAGCGAGGACTGGGCCAGGCGGCGAGTCAACCCGGCAAAAAAGTCGTCCTCGTCGCTGCTTTCAGTCTCTGTTGAACTCGCCACAGACTCGACTGGCGAGCTGAGAGACGAGTTAGAACCAAACGATTCGAACTCGTACGGAAACTCGGAGGGAAACCTGATACTCGGTGCGCTTTTGTTGAAGTTCTCCTTGTCCATGAGTACGTCTTCGTTAGTGAGAAACTTCAGCGGCAGGGGAAGCCAGGCCTCCGGGTTAGTGACAGACTCGGACATGCAAAGCCCCAAAGAAGTATAAAAGAGCAACTGAAGAAGAGCGAGAGAGAGCCAAATGGGAGGTTGTGATGGTGATGAACAAGAAAGCGATGAGAAGGTTGCTGGTTCGGGAAGATTTAATAAAAGCCCGGCAGAGTTTGCTGGGTTTGCAGGCGGAGGGACCCAACAAAAGAAGGAAAGATGAGAGAGAGAGAGAGAGAGAGAGAGAGAGAGAGAGAGAGAAGTGTGTGGAGTATTTGTGTGCGTGTGAGAGAGAGGGTGCGGAGTGAAAATGCTGAAGACAAGCTGCTTTTTATTGAGGTTTCAGGGTCTCTTTGAGACAAACTTTAAAAAACGAGAGAGTAAACGTGAAAACAACTGGAACATGGCCCAGTGGTTGGATAGATTTGTCATTGTGTGCAGCCCAAATGCCATTTGTCTAAATTCTCACAAATACACAACTTTAGTATGGATTATCGTATACATTAATATAATGTGATTAGGATATAGTCTTAAGGTTCTTTTTCCTTATGCAGTCAGAGAATTGGGTTTCCAGGTAATACATATTTCCAGCTGTAACACTCGCTTTTGTCAGTTCATCAGTAGTTACTCTTGGTTTTCGATCCCGTTTCCATACTACTCATTTCCGTTTTAAACAATTGTACTTGGGAAATTCTTCTCAGGACTTGCGTGTTCAGACGTAACGTCGACAGAGCATGTTTCATTCTACGTAGGAAAATCACACAGATTATTGGTGTTAGAGCTTCCCATTCGGTTTCTATAGTACTGTATTTCTCATCATTTGAGATTTATTACGAGATTTTGATCAAAATATTTTCCACGTCCAGATTTCTATTTTAGAAAAAAAGTTTAGAAAATAAATAATAAATTTTCATATTTGAAAATTCACTATTCATTCCTTAAATCATTTTTATTAATATTTTATTCTAATATATAAAATAAATAATTTTCTAATCATCTACACCTTCTCTCATACTCATATTTATTATAATTTTAAAAATAATTTAATTAATTAAGAAAATATGTAAAAATTAATTTTAAAAATATTATCATATTCACAAAAAAATAGTTTAAATTTTTGTTTAAAATATTCACTAGAGTAATAGTTCAAAAAATAAGAAAAAATATTGAGTAGTTAAATTTGTAAATAGAAGTGAAAGAAAAAAATAATAAAAAAAGAATAGAAAAATATTATTTAATAGAATAGAGATATGAATGGGGAATGAGATGTATGAGGTTTTTAAAAGATGAATAAAATTTAAAGAAAAATTTGAGGAAATGCGATTTTGAATTAAATTATAAGGATGTGGATGAGGAATGGGATGGGATGCTCGTCCAGTTCTCTAAAGCACTATATTCCTCATAATTTAGGGTTTATTTTAGAGTTTTAATCAAAATATCCCTCACATCTGGATCCCTATTTTAGGAAAAAAGTTTAGAAAATAAACAGTAAGTTCCTATATTTGGAGACTCACTATTCATTCCCCAAATCATTTTTATTAATATTTTATTCTAATATATAAAATAAATAATTTTCTAATCATCTACACTTTTTCTCATACTCATATTTATTATAATTTTAAAAATAATTTAATTAATTACGAAAATATAAAAAAATTAATTTTAAAAATATTATCATATTCACAAAAAAATAATTTAAATTTTTGTTTAAAATATTCACTAGAGTAATAGTTTAAAAAATAAGAAAAAATATTGAGTAGTTAAATTTGTAAATAGAAGTGAAAGAAAAAAGTAATAAAAAAGAATAGAAAAATATTATTTAATAGAATAGAGATAGGGATGGGGAATGAGATGTATGAGGTTGTTGAAAGATGAATAAAATTTAGGAAAAAATTTGAGGAAATGTGATTTTGAATTAAATTATAAGGATGGAGATGATGAATGGGATGAGGATACTCTTAGCGAACTGTGAGCGTGGCCGTTGTGGAGCCGTTTGGTTTCACACCTGTCAATTCTCACATACAAAACACTTTTTTAAAATTACTAAATAATTTAATTTCATTTTATTTTATAATTTAAATATACAAATTTAAAAAATGATTTCAACTAAATAATCTAACTATTATTTAAAAATTATCTTAACTTATTTTATCTTATTTCACTTCCTAATTTAGACATATTAAAATTTTTAAAATCATCTCATCTTATATCATACAAACTATCTCAATACATTTTATCTCATTTTATTGTCAAGACGAATACTACATATCATCTCACCGCATAAAAACACACATCATCACTATAATCGATTGCACAGGTTTAATTTTCACAATTTCATAATATTTAACCATTTTAAATATTCCCAGTGATTATTATTTGCCATGATGGTATCCATCCCCCCTACAACCACTATTTAAAATGATTGGCTCGTTTGCATTGTAAATGATCATACATGTAAAGGACATAGTGTGGGACAATCTAGCATTCCTAAGACATCCTTGATTACTTTTTGCAATTTAATCTTATACTGGATGTAAGGATGTGTCAAAAATCCAGAGTCCGTAATCGTTCATTTTGAACTTTAAAGACACTACCTTGGTGGTTTAACCACGGTGATCGGCCAATTTCATAAATTCAAAAATGGTCCGACTTCAAATACTGCGCCTCACTCCCTATCAACATTTAAAAAGTGGTTGGTTTTGGTTTATAGCGGTCAGACTTTAAGAAAATGGCATACCTTTCGGATGTGCATGCACGCATGATACTTAAATTAAAGAGCATCCAATCTTTTTAATGCAGGAACGTGCATTTTTTGCTCTTCTTAGGGCGTGATGTTGCAAATAAACCAAGCAATACGGAATCAGTCAGCACTAACAAACACATCATCATTTTCCCATTAAAAAAAAAAATAATAATAATAAACAAACACATCATCCCTTCATGAATAAGTAATTAGGAAAACCCAGCGCTACAATCAAGAATAATGCTAATCATCATTTCAATTCTTATTATTTTTTATCATTTCATAATGTGACATTAGATGATTTGAAACTTTTTTTTATATTTCACTTGTGAATCTATCATTTATTTCTATATCTTGACATGATGAGAAAATAGATAATAAATATATTTTTTATGCAAGAGTTTTTTCTACAATCAATAGATGTATACATAAATTTGATAAATGACTATTTAAATTTTACTTTGTAGAATTTTAGCCCATTCATATATCAATTTTTAAAATTTTTAAATTTATGAATATATCTTATTTGAGTACTGCTACATACAGTCGTGGAATTGTAAACGCCGTGCAATCGCTTTGAAAAAGAGTAGAGTCCACAATTAAAAAGTTAGTTTTTTTTCATGTAAGTCCCATATTAATTCATTTTTTTCAAAGCGATTGCACGCCGCTTGCATAACCACGACTGCAAATATCATTTCTCATCTTATTAATCTGTATATAACTCTTTCAAATTCTTTATCCTCCTGTATCTATATAACTTTTTCAAATATTATATTTTAATATTATTATTATTTTAAAATTTAAAAAGATATGAAAAAAAGTTAAATTATTTATTATATTTTATATAGAGATTTAAGAAAATTATAATGATGAAATAAAAATATTGTGTGGACAAACAATACCTAAATCAATGGCATCAACAATGTACATTTATTACGACCGAGAAAAGAAAACAATGTAGGCGTATTCAAACACTTGTAAAAAAAAAATATGAAGTATTTGAAGCCGTGCCGATGGTGCTTTGGGAGAGTTCATGAAAAGCGGCTTGGTTTACTGACAAAGAACGAGTGACTGGGTGGCGAATGAGGCTCCGTTTCGCTATTCAAAATATTTTATTTTATTATTATAATTTTTATAAATATTTTTATAAAATATAATAAATTATTTAATTTTTTAAAATTTTTAAGTAAAATTAATAGTATATATTATTCTTTTCATCTCATGTCTAAATGAGGAAAGAGTCCAAGACCTCACAGAAAACCCGTGAACTCTCAAGTTATCTGAAGATAATTCCTCACTCTCTTTCTACTGCGAATATGAATCTTCTTGACGTGGCAGCCTAGCAGATTCATCCGCTTAACTGTCATCTGTCTCTAATCGTTGACCTACTCAACTTCCTCTCCGTCTCTTTTAACGGTCGTTCCCCCACCCCCTCGTTAACGGCCTGTCGTCACTGTCGTGTCATTCGAAATTGAAAGTTGAAAGTTGAAACACCCCCAAAAAAAGAAACGGATTCCAAACTCTTATCAATTGGAATTTAATGAGTTTCCCGCCAGAATAGAAAGGACTTATTCTTTAGTTAGGAACTTACCTGCCGAAAAGGACAGGCGTTGTTCAAAGGAAAGGGAACGGTGTGGTCCTTTTTCCTTTTTAAAATATATTTATACAAGAAACTATTACATAATTTTTATACAATTATTTATTTATATATTATTTTTTAAAATTATGAATTTTACTATATATAAATACAATCGCATATTAATCTATATATAAATATTAATTTATTCATATTTAAAATTTAAATTAACACTATTTTTAATAAAATTTATTTTTTAACCAATCACATCATATTAATACACAATTATACTTGCAACTATATTTTCTTAAAAATTATTTCACACAACGAACTGAAATTAATATGATTGGACGCTACTTATTTACTACTTGACTGTATTTACTCTCACTTATATATTATTTGTGGCTTCGTCTTTGGAGAAAACTTTTGAAAAATGATAATTTTAATTATACAGTGCCAAATTGTCTCGCTCTCCTTTTGAAGAAACTTAAATAAATATAAGATTAACATAAAAACATTAATTTTAATAATATTATTATTTATTTTAAAATTTTATATATAACATTTATACAAACCACTACTATTAGAGCACTCACAATTGATTAAAATCCTGAAAGAAAAGAGCTTAAAAGTGCATCCAAGAGATTATGCATTTTATTCTTATTTTCAATTTATATACAGTGTTGTCTCTGTATATATAAAATGGACTGTCTACAAATGTAAAAATTATTTTTTTTTTATATTTTTTTGTACTTTGCCTCTCACAATAATTTGTCTATTTGTACTTTTGGTCCTATCAAATATTAAAAAGTATAGTATTTAAAAGATATGAAATAAAAATAAATTAATTAATGTATGATATATTATAAAAATTAGTATATAAAATAGAAAAAATATATTTTAATTATATATTTGAAAAAATAAGATAAATAATCTATTGAGATTTGAGAGAGCTCTTACCGTAAAACTTTTATAAGAGAAAGTGAGTAGCAAATTAGAGAGAGGCAGACAGCAGGCTGAAGTTCAAACAATGCTATGCTGTTGTTATTCATTTATGGCAATATATTATATTATATTAATACAGGAGAGAGAGTGGAGGTGTTTGCTTCGTTTTCCCGCGAAAACATTGTTTGAATTTCCCGCCGAAAGCCAAGAGCGAGACGGTCACCCAAATCAACTCAACCGTCGCTTTCAAATGATATCTAGGACTACGACATGTTATCATCGTCATCTTTTATTTGTCATTAGTTGTATCTAGCTTTTCTGATCTCGTGCTCCTCGTCGTTCGAAATTTGAACTCAACGGTCAGATTTTTGTTTTTTGTTTTGTTTTGCAGCTATTTCCCACTCATCTGGGGGCACAGCCGAAGCTTCATGCTAAAGCCATTGTTTTTTTGTTGTTTTCTGCATTGTAGGAACTTATATCAACAACAACACATGCGACTTCCTTTCTTTTTTCTCTGGTGTTTGGAAGTATGTTACGTTTGGACTTTGGCATTACCAAGCTGGGTTTGTTTTTGTGCTGTGAAGATTTTAGCAGACGATACATACATAGGAATCAGCTGTTTGATATATAGATATGGCCACAACATTTCTGAACCTCTTTTGAATGCCCCAAATAAAAAAGGGGCGGCTTTATATGATAATTTGTACCGTTCTGCAAATAATTATATAAATCGTAGTGGTTAGGTTATGTTAATTTTTATTTAAAATTATTTTATCTCACTTAAAATTTATTAAAAAAGTAATATTACATATTATTGTGAAATGGATAAATACTATATAGTCATTTTAAAAATAAAATAAAATTTCCTTTATTTATTTATTTATAAAATAATTACATCACTCACTTTTATAATAATCATTTCTTTCACTGAAATACTGTTTTAAAAAAGAGAGAGAGTAAAACTATAAAAACATGGAATTGAATTCCTTTTTGAGCTGATCTCTTTGTTATTTGCTTTTTTCTTTAAATTGAATTCCATGTCCCACCCTGTTCAGTGGAGTAGATAATAATCTAGTCAAGAACTGCCTTTCACGTACTTCGGTGCATCGAGGCGAAACATTTATTTCAAACAATAAATATATATATATATCTGTATAAAGCTATTATACCTGAGTGGTACCGTTCAACCGTTTGATAAATTTTTTTTATTTTTTAATTTAAAAAATAATTTTAAGTGTATTAATATATATTTTTTATTTTTAAAAAATATTTAAATATATTAAAAAATAAAATAATTTTTTTTTTTTTCCAAAAAAGGACCTCCGTAGCACGCCCGCGGTAACAGCTGAGCGATGATATTTGATATTTGTATGATGATTCGGTACAAAAGTACCTCTCTTGGATTGATGCTACTTCGAAATTCAAAATCTGACGTGAAAGTTGTCATATTATAATAGTTTGTTGGATTTCGAACCACTTTGTGTAATAGCATTATTTATTTACAGTATGGGAGGGGATTACACAGGCGAGGAGATAGCAAGAAATACTATAGAGTCAAAGTGATTGAACAGGGTGAGGCAGAAGCACCTATCATGATTGTACGTACCAGTAATTATTTTTGTAATTTTGGATGTCTGCAGTCTGGAGTCGAGTGTGTGAAGTGATGAACAGTAGATATTTGATTGATTTAAATATCTTTTGTTATTTGTTTCCTTGGTGGGGACTGAGGGAAAGAGGGTGAAATGAATGCTGTGTCCTACATTATTGGGGCCATCTACCTTACAAGTCATACCATCTCAACATCCCTTAGATCTTAAGCTTCTTTCTCTCTCTCAATAAAACTAACTCCAACCATTTCCACTCTCCCACGTGTCCTCTGGACTTCTGAGCTGGCAAAGTTTTACGGGATAGGGGCCTACTCCATTCTGCCATGCCACCAACACCCAACCAAAAGCTTTTATAAAGATGTTCTGTTTTAAAGTTACTAGGTTTGTTTTTTAATTATGTCGGACCCACAAAAGGAAAGCATCACAACCCCTCGATTTGCCTACACAGCTAAAGTACTATATATGGTACACAAGATGAGATGTGGGGTGGAGTGGTACCTCATAATATTGTCTTGGATATTGAGTAAGTAATTTCAAATTGTTTTTTTTTTTCATGGGTGGTGTGGTTCCCACCTTCACATGCATGGTGTACTCAAATTGAATGGGATTCAGATAAAGAGTCAAAGATTAGTTTGAATCTGTTAGAAAGAATAATGTAGACTACATTAGCAATAGAGTGGGTCACATGGGCAACATGGAACTGGTGCACGTGTGGGCTGCTTCTCTTCTCTGCGTTTTCGTGTACTGGAAAATTTCCAAGGCCTGTGTGACCACATGCTCTACCACCCCCTCGGCCCTTAACCAAGCAAAATACTAAAAACAAATTCAATTGCGTCATTTGTCGGCTACGAAAAACTCTTTACGGCTAAATAGTGTGTTAATAATGATATAGAAATTGTAATTATTTAAATAGCCGTTAAGACAATCCTTTTAAAAAAAAAAAAGAAAAGGAGTAGCAGCATTGAATAGAAAGGTAATTTTGTCCGCCCCTTGGTTCAAGATCAAGCATATCAACATTATCTGAAATTTGACTTATAATATGGGCATTAAGTTAGAGTGTTAATGAGCCAACCCGACAAAACAAGGGTTTCCAATGAGCCTCCGGCAGATATCTCACAAAACATACATTCATTCGCATTTCTTGTCTTGTGTTTGGTGATGTATAGTGCCTTCTACGTGCAAGCATTGGCATTCAACACCTTGTACAAAATTTATACAAACACCATATGGGGGATCAATGAGGTCCCACTCATATTAGACTCCAGACTAGAACAAGTAGGAGGAGACTCCCGCATAAATTAGAAGTTAGCATTGTTGAATCCCATGTCTGTTTATGGAGTTGGTTACCTAATTAACGGAAAAAGGAGACTGGCCCCCCAAAATTCTAATTATTGCCAGTACTGCCTTATATTACCTTCACTGCATTTGACTTTAGCCCTTACATCTACCTACCTAATTTATCGATTGGGGCCCCATAAAAATTTTGCTAGAATTTTGTATGATGATGAATCATCGACATGATTCTATGCACTGATTCTCTATTTCGAGATGGCAAAGCGCTAAACGTATCGCTTATTTTATGTTCAATTACCAAGTTGCATGCATCTCTCGCCCATTAAAAAGAAAAAGAAAAGAAGCCAATTAGAAAAAGTTGCATGCATCCAGCATCCTCCCTTTAAAATCGGATGTTTTCATTCCGCAACATAGTGGGCTCCAACATTGTGTGGCATACAACGTAGATCAGAAGGCATCTTGGATGAAATGTGATTTTCCTTGAATATATTTTGATAAACCAGTACAATCCGTTGAATTTGGGAGTTGCAGATCCAGAATTTGTCTCCAGTTGTGAAGACAAATGGAGCTGCAGATAAATCCGACTTTGGATCTATCGATAAGGAACTTCAATACAATCTTGAACTTGGACATAGAGAACAAATAAACGAGGGATTGGGATATTATTCGACAAAGAAATAAGAAGAAAGAGAGATTGGGATTTATAAAACTTAGCTTCTTAAAATTGCTTACATTGAATATGGTAGATCATCCATTTTATTGGTTGTTAGACGAATTGTGTACAAAGATCGCGACAAGACAGTGAGATGGATCTAATGACAGAGATACAAAGATCTCAACCCTTTTGTAACAGTTAACATGGCCTTTAATTTGCACTTCCTAGTCGTCGGTTGTAATGTTCACATGATCATTGTCGTATAGCGATAGGCAGCTTGCTTAGGAATGGCTGCACATGCATTTTTCGTTTTTGTTTTGTTTTGTTTTGTTTTGTTTTTTGGGTTCTCCTTTGTAAGCACTTTCCCTGTGCCAATATGATAAAATATAAGAAAATGGGCTTAATCAGGTATATATACTCTCAATCCTCTGAGTAAATATAAGTTAGCAACAAATAGACACGCAATTAGTTAACGCTATTGTGTAAGAGTTCATGCGTAAGGGGAGCATATGATCTTATTTGCAGTTAAAACAGAGAGAGAGAGAGAGAACAGGTTTAGCTTTGTCGCGAAATTAAACCAAAACTAAGAACATTCACATTTGTTCTCAATAAAATTTCTTATAAGTTAGCTAAAAATAATATTTGCTAAAAGTTTTTTTTAAATTTTACTCATCTTTCAAAAACTTTTTACATTCTATTCCCTATACTTTCTATATTCTATTAAAATAATATTTCTCTATTATTTCTTTATTACTTTTTTCTTACTATTATTTACAAACTTAACTACTCAATATTTCTTTGTTATGTTTTGAACTATGACTCTAGTAAATATCTTAAACAAAAATTTAAATTATTTTTTTGCGGCTATGATAATATTTTTAAAATTTTTTTTTATATTTTTGTAATTATTTAAATTATTTTTAAAATTATTATTTAAAACTATAACAAATATTAGTAAGATAGAAATTGTACATGATTGAAAGAATAATTTATTTTATGTATTAGAATAAAATATTGAGAAAAAATAATTTAGAAAATAAATAGTAGTTTTTCAAATATAAAGAATTACTATTTAATCCCTAACCATTTTTTTCGGATGTAAGAGATATTTTAATCAAAACTGTATAATAAACTTTAAATTATAAAGAATTTGATGCTTTGAAGCACCAAATGTGAATGCTATAAGGCTTATAGCAGATCATGTGATCACTAAGAACACAGAATCATGGGGTCTGTGTAAGGAGCTACGTGTTCCATTGTTGCAGGGAAAGAGCTATTATAATTTATGTCGGCAGCATTGTTTTGAGAGATTGCTGGAAATATGTCTTCCACTACCGCTTCCACCGTCACTTTGATCGAACTTTATCTTCCATCTCTTGCTGCCTTGGCTACACCATGGCCACCCAATTAATAATAATAATCAATGGTAATAGAATATCTTCTCGATTAATAATACATATAATTGTAGAGTATACAAATTATATAGTTTTTTTAAAATAAAATAGTTTATTATTAAAAATTTAATATTTTTTCATATAAATCTAACATTTATTTATTTTATTTAAAATGATTACAGCATATGCTTGTACACTCACGCAATTATATTTTTCTATCTTCCCTCCATCCAATCGATTATCGGGAATATGCATCAATATGGATAAGGCTACCATGCCACTCTGAATAATACTTGCTTTGAAAAATTAGCTTCCTATATTTGACTAACGCATTTACACATTATTTAAGACCAAGTACAAAGAAGTTGAATGACAGGTCAAGATATAACAAAGGGTGTCCCAAAAATGTGGAGAGAGAGCCCCCGAAATAAGGGCGGCACCATGCTTGTGGGGTCTCTCTCTCTCTCTCGCGCGCGCGACACCAAAGTGACCAGAGTTGTAATTTTACTACTTGCAAAGAACTCAAAACGTCACAGTATGATCACCCACAGAGGCGCCCATCATATACACGCACAACTACTTGATTGCCGACTCGCAGATGCGTAACGCAGGCATGCTTTTAAGGCAAACACGAAGCTACAAATCTTCAGCCATAGCGAGGTTTGCCTTTAGCTATACAAAGCCTTCAATTTCCTTGCCTTTATTACTGCATCGAGGAACTCATGAACTAGGATAATGCTTCTCTTGAGAGTAATGGCTACATGACAAAAATATGCACGCCTTCATTTATCTTTTGCTGAATAAACATGCGTGTAATTAAGTCGCGAAAGCTGCCAGCAATCCCTTTCTCCTTTCCAATTTTGGGGAATATCGCTTTCTGGATCACACAGATTTGCCTTGCCTCATAGATGCTGTTTCTAACTTCGAGCATCAAACATAGTGAAACATTAGATGAATAACACGAGGAAATATTCCCATAAAAAAAAAAAAAAGAGGAAATATTATATTCAATAGTAAAAGAAAAAGGAATACGAATTGACCAGAGAGAGAGAGAGAGAGATCAGAAGATTGATGCTTAATCACAATATCCCACATAAAAGAATACCTGTGAAAACTTCTACAGAGAGAACATAAGGCAGAAAATACAGCCGATTAGGAAAGTAGAAGTCGCCATCTCAATTAATTAAAGTCTAGTACTGAAATGAGCTTTCCTAATATATGGGAAGACAGCACACTCGCCAACATTATGGGAAACAATACACAAATTTCAATTCTAATTAAGCAATTACTACATGGTTTTTGTACAACTCATGTTTGATCTGTACAAAATACTTTATAGAGCTACAATCTACGCAATCCCGAGTAGTTACAAACTGGTGCTTACTACTGGGATAACAAACAATGACAACTAAAAACTCAAATTTCTAAAAGTAAATACTATACAACAAAGAACTTTTACATATGCAAGAAAATGATTTAAGAAGCGACGAAAATCCAAGAAAAATAAAAATCACAAATGAATATTCACATCTGGATGAAGTAGCACTGAAGGGTTGTTTTGCTTCTCACTCTTCTCCAAAGATATCTGCACGGATAACCAAACCAAAAATTTGACAATCGGTACAGCTGTCAGTTGAAATTTGTATCATGCATAGATTTATCTCTTATTTTGTTTCCTCTTATTTACACTTTTTAGCTTCATCACACTAGCCAAATAGGTCAGATGTGCAGTTAGCTACCACAAAAGATAGAATGCTGCCCTTGCATCCTAAACACCCAATCCTGGTTTCACTTGAAGTACAAGCTGAACTCAAAATCTCTTATTCTTCTTTTAATTCTTTTTTTCTGTTTTTTTTTTTTTTTTTTTTTGGGGGGGGGGGGGGGGGGGGGGGGAAGCGTGGGGGAAGGAGGGACTCTTTGGGGGTAATCGGATTTATTGGGAGAAGGCCAAGTAGGCTGATTATTGTTCAGATCCTTTCTTTTTTAAGACTGGCAACCAAAGGGTTGATGGAGTCCACCATTGACAATTTGAGATCAACCATGGGAAGAAGTATGGACACGTTGAAAGTACAACTGGAACTGGTTTTAGATCGTTATACTTGATAGGTAGATATGCGTGGGTTTACACCATATGTCAATAAAAGCATGAGTTGACAGATCATAAAATTGATTACCAAAAGAAGATCCTCATCGGTACCAAAGCATTTCCGTGCTTCTTCTAGACACTTTGAAGAGACCCTCTCATGTTTCCTGCACAATATTTCAAGTCCATGTTTCCTTTACATGGTAACCAAAATTTTCACCAATAATCAATGCAGTTGAAACTTGCGCGTGCAAGTACACTAAGAAAATGCATCTGAAAGATTATACCAATATGACTAGACTTTTTAAGCACTATATGATATGTTTAAGCACAAGAGGGAAAAAAAAACACGAGGAAATATCAAGATGTTTAGTGAACCATCTTGAAGTAACATGGTCAGCTTAACATATGAGTACTTTTTAAGTATACATACAGACATTAATCCTAACCTAAAGGCTAAAGCTACGTGGATGCTTGAACTCCCAGTAATATCAAAATTGTGCCACTAAGTTCAGTTCAGCTGCATTGTGCATGCATGCTACTGCACTTGTAAACAAATCTGGCCATCAATGCTCGTACAGCTGATCATTGTGAGTTGGTCATAAATTGCGCTCAACTATTTAAAGTACATAACATAAATTGTAAATTTTTTACAACCTCGATGTTCCACCAAGGTTCTGAATGCTGAACCAAAATCTAACCACCATTTATTAACTTCATCAAACAGCAATAGAAGTAGGAAGTAATTATTGGAAAGAAGATGGATCTGTATTTTTTGTACTTCGTTAAACTTTCTCTGCTGGAATAAGAACATGGTCTGGGATGCTCATAGATCGAGAAACTCATGGAAAGTATAATAAAGCCAAAATTATGATGAACGGATATGAATTGAATGAAAGCAGCATGTATCGTTGTAACTCTTTGTTCAACTTAAATAATTTGTCTGCTCATGAATTCTCTTACATTGCCATCTCACCTTGGCGTGAGTGGATCTATTTGTCTGGTGTGTGCATTTTAACACTATGGTAGATGCATTAAAAGAATTCACTGTCAAATCACTCTCCATCTCTGAGATCCTTAACATTATCAATGTTGTTGAGCCAAAGGTACCCATTAAGATGATAATTATAGTTGTAATCATCTTACAGAGAACATAATCTCTTATGGTGAACAGTATGATCATGGATGTCATTAAAAGTGAGGGTGAAAAAAAATGGATAATACCTGGAACTTGCGGGATCTCTAATCTCAAACTCATCTGCATCAGTGTCATAGCCGCAAATCACGACATAGTGACCTATAAGAGACATTAAATAGTTGGTAAAGAATTTACAGGGGGCATGCAAATAACTTCAACAAACAAACATAAAGACATACATTACAGCAAGGGAGCATCATTTGTTAATTATGATTTCATAACGCAGCAAGAGATTATAGTGGCCAAGAAAGATAAATATACTAATTGTAATGGTCAAATAAACATAACTAATGCATTAGAAAAAGAAATGCGCCCCTCACCAGTGTAGCCGGAGTTGCTGGCAAATAAGCTCGGAACACTAAAATTTTCAGGCCAAGACTGACTGCAAAGCCAAATATTTAGCAGAAGCATTTAATTTAGCTCATTTCTCATACAAACATTCATATAAACTACGAAGTCATTCCTATAAAAGAAGAAGCAAAGCCTTTAGTTTGATACACATGCATATTCAGGAGAACAACATGAACTAAAGAAAATAAACAATGCAAATACTATGGCTAGATGAAGTCTTGGAAATTTGGTTGTAACAACAAAAATGAATGCTACATGGTTGTCAAACAATAACTTCAATTAAAGGAGAACGAAATTTAAGCAGAAAAAAGTAGAATGCAGAAATTAGGGATCCCATACCTCAACTTGTATTGATCGACTAACGCAATTGCAATATACTTCCCCGACAAAATCAAGACAGAGATTTCTTCACCACTGATTGAACTGCACTGTTAAAAATAAGGTTCAGTAACGAGGTCCAAGTAGATTGTCACACAACACCTGAATAAAGAATGTAAAGACGGTACTGTTTTGGGAGAGGACGATAAACATGACAAAAGTTTTAGGTCTTTTGATTGGTTTTTTCCAACTAATTAGGCCCTAGACTCAATAATTTTAACACTCTAATGTGAGCATTCAGGTCTTCAAGTGATTTCCAAAGGAATCCAAATAAAATTATAAACATTAAGGAAATAAATCTAGATACTTTTACACAAAGCTTCAAGTGTTACATTTGATTAGAAACTAACAAACATAGCCATCCTATTTGTCATTTTTTTTTTCAGAAAAATTTGCTGCAATGAAGTTACAAAAAAAGAAGAAGAAGATTTAGCCGTGTAAAACTGACATGATGGTTCTATAATTAAAAGAATGCACACTCGAATGAATGGATTATACATTTATATTAATTCCAGCTTCCCGTGCCTTTTGAAATAGCATATCAACTCGCCCCAAATCATTAGGTAACTGATCCTGCACAATATCCAAATTGTATTTTTATGAGTATGTATTAGAGTGACAGCAAGACAAACTATTTTTGATGTCCGTATTAGCCATTTCACTTTTCAAGTTCCACAAACAGATCACATCTATACAATGGGTGAGTTGATTAAATGGGGGAGCTTGTGAAATATAAAATTACTTTAAGTCCTTCACATATCATGACACAAAATTTTTTGACTTCAAAATTACTTCTTCAAAAGCATGACAAGCTATATAGTGTATACCAGATCAAAAATAATAACAAGAACTAAAAGCAGGCATATCAAAGTATAATGTCACATCTTAGAAATTAGGAAAATTCCTTCCTACCTAATGGACTATATATGTGTGTGCATATACGTAGTATATTTTGTATGTGAAAGATTGCCAAAGATAAAACAATTCATATGGTCTTCACACCAACAAAACTGCAATATTTCTCTAAACTGATGTAAAGCATGTAAGCTGAAAGAAATGTATGGGCATAAGTCACAACCGCTCTAGAGTAGGTGGTAGATACCAAATTACATGTAATGAGAACAGATTAAACAAAAACTAATTATTGCCTTTCGCTTGTGTTGATGGTAATGCAAAAATCAACTCTTAGAACTAACTAAGCATTGATAAGACACTCCAAGCAATACAAAGCATTCGCATCGTTTCATCTGGTAAGGTATTTTATAAACCTGATACTGTAGACTAATGCACCCATTTCAGCAATATAATATAGTCCCTAGTTATAATAAATGTTTAGCACTAGCAACAAACAAGATGGAAAAATCTGTTGCTGGGTAGGAAGCAGATGAAAGTAACTATCAAGCCATAGAAAAAAAATGGACGAATGTTAAGATCACCTTGTAAAATGTTTCACCAGAATAATTTGGGTTGGCCCCAACAGTTACCGTGAAGAAGGAAAAACTAACAGGAAACCTAAGCAGCAGATATGCGAGATCAACGGTCCAAATGCTGCAAACAAAGTGCCAACAACGAGATATGTAGATCAGCTTATTGAACCTTATACAGCCAACGGCAAAGATAGATAGAAAGTATGCATATGACAATGGACAACTGTTTAATGTTATCAATTATTACAGTACTAATATTGACATTAATAATTAAAGTAATTAACTGGTACAAAATCTAAGCGCTAGGTCATCTACTTGCATACTCTGGGGTTTTAGCTGGTTTTCAAGTGTCTAAGACTTGTATAGTTTTTATTTTAAACAGAAACCTTAAACTTTACCTCCTATTAAAATTAAGCTTATCATACCAAAATGAACTAAATTGGTAAAAGCCGCAAACTACAAAACCCAAAGGATTGAAGCCATAAATTCATCAAAAAGAAATCACCTGTTTGTGCAGCACAATTCACTTAACACCTCAAAATTACAGGTGATCCCAAGAGATTTTAGGACCATCAGAACACAGGCGAGGCCGCAATCCCAAGAATTTAGCTGGTTTATGTGGGGTACCTATAAGCACCAACAGATCGACCTTGACAGATTCAAACAAAATGAAACTAAATAGCTATATCCATGAAAACTAGACTTCAATGTATGGACAGAATGACAATCTACTCACTTCAACAAAGTAGGAGCGGGGCAAGACCTCCTCATGGTGTAATTCTACCAACCTTAAACGATCTCCGTCTGATACTGCCCGTTCTTCTTCATCGGTCTTCGGAATCTTGTTGAACAGAAAATATAACGGCCACATGATAATGGCCTAATTAACTACGCAATTGCCGCTGTGGCTCTAAAACTTGTACATTAGAAACAAATATCCTGAGCAGTAATTATTCGGTTAGCCTTGAACACAAAGCTATTCGGATCCCGAAGGCATAAAATTCCATCACAAATCCGTGCAATTCACGTATGTATGTATGTATGTATGCATAGTATAGCTTAACGGCAATGAAGTTCGATGGAATTGGCATGCGTAATATAAAAAACTCAAGTCGGTATATGACGATTTTTCATTGATATGGTGAAAAATCAATTCGCATCAACATCCATCAACGAATTCAAGGAGCGATTACAAGGTACTGATCATCAGAGACTCAACTGCAGAGAAACAAAGGGGGATCGGTAATCCAACCAAGTCATGGAGCTTTAGAGGAGCGAATAAAATAAAATCAGAATCAATCTTCGAAAAATTCATAATTAGAAATAGACCTGAATGGTTATCCGAGATGGAGGAAACGGATTTTGCTCATTTTGAGCATACTTTGTGCGACAATGCCTCTGGTCTGGAAGATCCTTGCCATAATACAGTAGTCAAAATACTTAGCTTTTAATGATGGATCATGCTACACCCACTTGCGAGCTGACGTTAATAGTTTTATTGTTTTTTTTTTAAAATATTTTTTATTATATATAATTTTGTAACATTTTTAAATATTAAAAAGAAAAACAATTTACAATATTATTAAAAAATATTTTCTTAATTACGGAAAAAAAAAAAAAAAGCAATAAACTAGTCCCGGCGGTAGGGAGCTACCAGCGGTGGGACTGGTAATCTAGCATTATCCTTTAATGATTTTTCATGGTAATTGGGTTGGGTTTAAAAGGCTGATAGTGACGGATGAGATTTTAAAACGATATGGGCTCCTGAACTCGACTTTACGAAAGACCGCTAAGAGTATTCACATTAACTTCACTAAAATTATTTTTAAAATTTGATAAAAAGTACAAATTTTTCATAAATTTAAAATATTCCTATCCATAATCTTATATTAGATTATCTATTGAATTCATCAAAATAATAATATAATATTATTTTTTTAATAATAATTTTTTTTTTTCATTTTTAGCAATTAAACTAACTATAGGTACATTAATAATTTAATTTTATACTTAGGTCTGACCATAAATCCAAAACTGAAATGAAATTAAGGTTGCAGGGGAAAAAATGAGAGAGAAAAAATAAAGTACAACAGTTGGGAATTAAAATGTAGTAAAATAACTAGTTGATGAGTGTATAGTAACCCTTCAAATTTGAAAGAAACTATAGATTTACTGTAACTCAAAACTCCCAATTTCTCATTTGACAGCTATAATTTACACATATTCATCATTTTATACATTTGGCTTGGATTTTGACGAAGCCAATGTCAATGCTCTAAGAGCATCCATATCGGTCTCGCCAATGTCAAGTCTAAATTTTAGTTAGAATTGCAAATTTTAGCTATAACCAAATTTTTTAGCTAAGTCTATCATATTGAATTAGTTATTTTGAAGTAAAAATAATAATATAATATTTATATATTTAAATAATAATTTGGCTATACAACACAAAACACTGAACAATTTATGCAAGTGGCTTGACGGAGGCATGCAAAAATAGAAATGAAAATGAAAACAAAAACAGAGACAGAGGCATACGACGGAGCTAGGCGGCCCACAAGTGGCGACGGAGCTGGGCGGCCCACAAGTGGCTCGACGGAGGTCAACTGCGCCAGAAGAAAACGCCGTCGATCTGCATGGCCCCGTGACTGAGAGAGAGATAGAGTGATCATCAGAGAGAGAACGGAGATGAATTTAAAAAACAGATCGCACGGCGTTGAGGGAAAGAACCTCACTGTGAGACGCAGCCGTTAGTGCGGCTGACGTGCAGTACTTGGCGGCATCTTCTGAGGCGATGTGGAGGTGCAGCAGCATAAGCGAGGCTCCGGTTGGCAGCCCTGTTTTTCTTTTCTAAAAACAGAGCTCATTGGTCAAGTACTCGGCGGCATCTTCTGAGGCGATGTGGAGGTGCAGCAGCGTAGGCGACGACGTATGGTTGTGCAACGGGCGAGAGCACAACATTCTACTATGTTTTGAGGTTCTCCAATTACTGAAAACGAAAACAATTCCATGCGACGGAGCTCCGGCGTAGAGGACAAAAAAAAAAAAAAAAAAGAAGAAGAAAGAAACGAGTTATTGTAAACAACTGCGAGGAAACGAGTAAATACAAAAAGTGCGAATCCGAGGGAAATGGGAGGTTGCGGGTGAAAAAAAAAATTATAAACTAATGCATGGACTCGGTACAGTAGCTCGCCAATGTTAGCGAGCAGCTTACAATTACTGTACAGTTTATGTCAAACTTTTGAAGTTTGACTAGGCCATTACAAGCCATTCACGTCTCCAAGTTTATTTATTTTAAACTTGCATATGGCATTGGCGATACTGATACGGATCCTCTAAGGCAATTGCCGAAGCTCAGGTTAGCAAACGTGGCCACTATAATTAATTGAGATTGCTAGAAGAAGCTGCGACACATTTTAAATATCATAAGTTATCAACTTATTTTTCCCTAATTCCCTAAATTCAAAATTTTTTTTATGAATTACTCCTTCATTAGCTAAAACGGAAGTACCTATAATACGTGATTGGTATTGTAAATAATTTCTATGTTTCTCGTCCAAGGTAACGACTGATATACGGTTGTTTATAAGAGAAGTTTTTATTTTTATTTTTTTCCCCCTTCACACTGGTGTTTGACAACAAAGTTCTGATTAATCCTGAGGTGCACTAAACCTCTCCATAATGAATTTCCTGCAAGCTCATCTGAAGTGATTCTAGGATAAGTTCTTTTAGTCCAATGATCTTTATAAATTGTTTATACTAAAGAGGATTCAAATTTGGACCTGAATAGAGCATACGATCAAGACTAAAGGGCTTGTATTGGGGTTATGGTTGGAATTTTAAAAATTGTTTAAATAGCTTTAAAAAGCTCTTTGTTGAACCTAAGGTTTTAAATTTTATGTAATCATATATCTACACATAGATTTTGATGATAACAAATGAATTTAAAGAATAAAGAAGTCTCAAGCTCAAGTTGTCTACACAATGGAGTCAAGCACATCAAAAAAATAAGTATAAGCAAAAAGCAAATAAGTTCACATTAAAGTGATAGAGTAATGTTGTAAATCTCTTAAAAATTAGAAATTAGGATTAAAACTCAAAATTAATATTTTATCATAAAGCATTAAAATACTTTTTTCACATGTGCATGAATATTTTGAAAATTAAATTTAAAAATTTTGAAAGATGATTGATTGTCATCTTTCACATGTGCATACCTTGATTAAAGGGTTGAACTTTAAAAATATTAAAGATGATTGGTTGTCATATTTCATATGTGCATGTTTTATTTGAATATTTTCAAAAGTGATTGATACTATTTTTGACTCATACAAAAGGTAGATGTTTTTGTTTGAAATATTTGAAAAGTAAAATGTGCTCATTTTGTCATATGCAAAAAGTAAAAAGATTATGTTTGATTTTTTTGAAAAGTAAAGTGTGCTCTTTTGTCATATGCAAAAAGTAAAAGATTATGTTTGAATTTTTTGAAAGTAAAGTGTGCTCATTTTGTCATATGCCAAAAGTAAAAGATTAGGTTTGAAATATTTGAAAAATGAACGATGTTGTCTTTGACAATTGAAAAAGAAAAACCTTTTATTTGAATTTTTTGAAAACGTGAATGATGTTGTCTTTGACATGTGAATCTTTTAAATTTGAATATGAAGTCTTATATGCCTATAAATAGATCATTTGAGAGCTTCACATTCACAATATTTAGAGCATACAATATTCATTCAAAACTTTCATCCTCCATTTTCTAAACATTGAGCCTTAATCCTTATTCATTTTGAGAGATATAGTTTGCACTGTATTGTTCTTATTTCACTCATTGATGAGTATTTTTTGATAACCTACCCACTATCAGCTCTTGTATCAGTAAAAGGGTGTGTATAACACTTGTGCATGTAGAAAGTGTTCTACACAGGGAATAGTTGAATCACCACGTGTAAAGTAATGGCAAGTGTAGATGGTGTTCTACACGGATCCTTTGTAGCGGTGTTATTTAAATGTGTAATAGGTTTCTATTTCCAGCTGAAAGAGGTTGAATAGTGAATTTGAGAATCCTCAATGGATAGCTTGAGGTGAGGACGTAGGTAGTGGGGCCGAACCTCGTTAACATACTGAGTTTGCTTCTCTCTTACCTTTACTCTTTATATTTATTACTATTTCGTATTTTGTTTATATTTTATATGGTATATTTGATTTATAATTGTTATTTATTTTAAATACAACTCAATTCACCCCCTCTCGTATTAGTCATCTGGGCAACACTCTTTAATGGAAAATTAAGTTATTTTGAGTGTTATATATTAAAGTATTTTAGGTATAGTTTGGTAAGTGAGAATTTTGATATGAAGATTTTGAGTTTCAAGATGAAATATTAAAATATTATATTTTTAGAATATTATTTTTTGAGATTTGAAAAAGTTAAGAAAAAGTTAAATTATTTATTATATTTTATATAAAGATTTGGAAAAGTTGTAATGATGAGATGAGAATTTTGAGTTTGAGATGAGAATTCTTGAAGGCTAAACAATCTCAAAGAAGCTAAAAATGACATATGAGGAAAAGTATCAAGATTTTTCTTCAAACGTATTTTTTCAAATAATGTGGAACGTAATTCAAATTTTAAAAGGACCGTTAATAGACGAAAAAACAATGGAGTCAAGCACATCAAAAAAATAAGAATGAGCAAGATGATTAAAGGGTTGAACTTTAAAAATATTAAAAATGATTGATTGTCATATTTTATAGCAATCTCAAACATGCACTAAAGCCTTTACCACTTGAACCAACTCCTATATTTGTTTAGAAAATAATTAAGGCTCAATTTGGATTAAGAGTTTATCTCAACTCATCTCATCATTACAAATTTTTTAAATTTTTACATATAATAAATAATTTAACTTTTTCAAATCTCAAAATAATAATAATATTATTAAAAAATAATATTATAATAATATTTTATTTAATTTTTATCAAAAACTATTTCATTACATCTTTCCTATCCAAATCTGAGCTGAATGTGGGTTCTAAGAGATAGAAACAACGGTTGCTGCCTGTTGGATTGGTCCGGTGGTGGTCCATTGCAATTTAATAGTTAGAAAGAGTAATCCGTTTATAGTAGTCCCATCAAGTCACGGTCGAGGGTTAGTGGTCCAACATTTTCAAACTGCTGGCCGCCAACCACCCCCACACAAATTCTTTTCATTTTTCATTTAAGTTAGGTTTGACAGTTCAAATTTATCATTTTAAATTTTAAATTTTAAATTTTTATCTTATTATTATAATTTTTTTAAATTTTTATATAAAATATAATAAATAATTTAATTTTTTTCAATTTTAAAATAATAATAATATTAAAATATAATATTTTAATATATTATTTTAAAATTTAAAATTCTCTCCTTATTACCAAACCGAAATTAAGACTAGGTACTTGATTGTTTAGCATCTCACATACGAAGAAGACACACCCATCCCCAAGTCAAAATCAGAAGTTGAGAAGGTTGAATAGCATTGCTTGAAAGTATTATATCGGTTGTGCCCAAATTGTATCGTCTCAATTTACTAACCTATACTGAATTACTGATGCATATGTGATTAAAGATAAAAAAAATTTAAAACATAGAATATTAGTATTATTTTTGACATATTATGGAGTAACCTTTCAAATTAAATTTTGCATTTTAAGGGAAGTAGGAGTAAAATAATTAAAAAGACAATTTGTTTCAAGTACTCTTTGAAAACCTTTATATTACACATATTATTTACGTGATATAATTTAATTTGTAATATTTAAATTTTAAATAATAGTGTAAAAGCATTTAAATTGAAGATGTAAATTTAAAACGAGCGGAAAAAGGTTAAAACACTGGCATGATCTATCCGCCCAAGGGACCTCAGCATAATTGGCGAAATAATTAGCGACCCAGCGCAAGTAAATTTGTGGGCACATCGAACACTTATAAATGCGAAAGGGAAATCTGTGTTCTTTTTGGTTTACTGATTTGCATGCACATTTGGGTATTCGATCCACCCCATCTTCGAAATGGGACTAAAAAATTGAGTTGGAAAGGAGGGATACAATTCTACTGAAGTAGTTGAACTTTTGCATAAAGTCAAGGGTTTCTGCTTTTGCTTTCTCAAACGGCTATAGAAAAATGCTTTTTTTTTTTTTGTTTTTTGTTTTCACACTTGCTCTTTCTCAGAAAATCAATCATTTGTTTAACCACATGTTGCTAGCCGTTGTTGGAACCTTGACCTTTTGCACTTTTTTATGTTTTCGGTTGTTTACTTTTTAGTAGGAACTTTGGAGGCACGTAATTGGGATTGTCATTCGACTCAAAAGGATAGAAGAAATTTAAAGAGCCCAAAACATTAGAGGAATGATAAGCGAAATTGGGGCTGGACTTGGAGTTGGAGTTGGAGAGGGGGTTGGGGATCGGATGGAATAGGCCGATTGGAGGGAGAGGTGGAGGGGAAAGGCCAATACGAAGCCGACTGCCTCTCCATATGCACTAGTTAAAGTGAAACCCGTACGAATGTTATTCATAGCCAACATTGTGTTGTAAATGCTGATTTACCATATTATGAGACAGCATGCTTTGAGGAATGGAAACTTGGGGCCGAGTTGATGATTTAGGCATAGTGGAATGCTGTTAGGAACTTGGGCATAGAATTGGCCTCATTCGTATATTGTAAACAATATTTGTTACTGGGTTCATTCAGAAATTATATAAAACTGGTGCCAAGTCATCAACAAGCAGCAGCCAAAGGAAACAGAAAAGAAAAGAAAAAGGCAACGGCAAGTCGCTACAAAAAATTCAAAATAAGTTTAGATTAGAGGAGGTCCTTTTCGCGGAGGACGGAAATAACTGCTACTAAACGGCTATATTACCTAATCTCAAATTCATTCAAAAAACGAGTGCAAGATTACTGTATTGTCCTTCATCCACAACAATTACACATCTCTTGGTAAAGTTTGGTGGTGCGCCCAGTCATATGCTTAAAAAAAATGACATGTTCTAAATGCTGATGGTGCAAATCAAAGTACACATTTAACAGGACTGAGTTGGATTGTGTACCCGAATTCAGAGGCTGTAATCACTCCTAAAACTCATTGATAAAATGGGTTGGGAAGATCAAATTCAAATCCTTTCTTAAAACCCATCACATGTCCCCCGAACCTAACCCACCCCTTCCATTTATTTCCACATTTTCCATACCGTGATTCCCATTTCTCCCATATTCTCATCAATTTTCTTTTGTTCAACACTTCATTCTCACAACTAGGAGGCTGTGGATTTCTTTAATCAAATCAAAATACTTGAACCATGAAATTGAACATTCTCAAAAGAATTGCCAAGTCTATAACAAAAATTATAAAATTCCAAAACAAAGCGGTTTAACAAATAAATTTTTTTAATTTGAAGGCCATTTTGCCCACAAAATAATTTTTCTTTTTGCCAAAAGAAAAAGGAAAGAAGTGCATAGCCAAGGGTGAAAATGTGAAACTTTGTAGTGGCATTGACGATGGTTACCACTCCTGAGCCAACAGCTAGCCTTATTTTATTAGTTTTTTGAACTTTGTACGCATTCAGAGAGAGAGAGAGAGAGAGAGAGAGAGAGAGAGACGTTGGCAAAGGCATGTGGCGAGTTGCAGTGACCCTTAAAGCTTTTGAAAATCAAGATTTTCAGAGAACCAAATCAAAAGGCCAAGCCCCAGTTATCTGATCCCCTCATCTTCCTCACAGTAACAGCAGGCCTAGCAATCATGGTTCAGGCTAGCCCACCTCACAGAACCCTTTGATTTTTCATACCCTGCTTCCTCACTTAGCACTATAACCATGCTTATACTCGTTGAAACGTAGGACCAATACTGGCTCATTTACTTGACTTCGCTTTTGGGTTTCGAAAACTTTCTTGTTCGATAAAGGTTTGGATGGAAACTTTGGTAAAGAAGAGTGGAAATTTTCAAAAGAGAAAAGATGGGTCTGGATCTTTTGGTGATAATGGGGTTCGAGCTGAGTCGCACACCGATTCGAGCACCGAGTCTAGGGAGAGCAGCGGTTCTTCAAGATCGAGCAGCGAGACTACGAGTGGGGAAGTGAAAGCAAAAGGGTCTTCGTCGCCGCCTCCGTTGGGTTGGCCTATTCGTAAGGCTCAAGTAAGCAAAAGTTCGGTTTCTGATATTGGTCAAAGTGAACAGAAACAACCCCATTTGGCCGATTCGACATTTGAGAAAACGGTCTCCCAAAACTCAGGTTTGTTATGCTTGGTTTCTAACAAAATTTAAGAAATTCTCAATAACTTCAGATTTTGAACGTTACTACTCTTTCGTATTTTAAGACCTGAGAAAGAGGTAAAAAATCCACCGGACTGAGTCTGATTCAACTAAATTTGCTTAATAGAGCTGTTTTGGAAAGCCAGAGAACGCAAACTTAGGAATTATATGTTATCTTTTCTCCGGTTTTCTCAAGAACCAAACTGTCTAAGAGTTGGTTATTATACCCTTCTCATTTTATTATCTGACCATCTCTTGTAAACAATGCTCAAACAGCGATGGATATGATGAAGGAAAGATTTTCAAAATTGTTGCTTGGTGAAGATATGTCAGGGTCTGGGAAAGGGGTCTGTACAGCATTAGCTATCTCAAATGCCATTACCAACCTCTGTGGTATGCTCTCTCTCTCTCTCTCTGTCTCTCTCTCTCTCTCCCCCCCCCCCCCCCCCCCTCGCCCCTTGTTTAGCGTTTGATGGAATTATCCCAGGTTAATGTTTCGATTACTTCATCTGACCGTGTCTATAAAATCATATAGCTACCATTTTTGGGAACCTATGGAGATTAGAACCGTTGCTTACTGAGAAGAAAACAATGTGGAGAAGAGAGATGGAATGGCTACTTTGCGTCAGTGATCACATTGTCGAATTGATACCCACTTGGCAAACATTTCCCGATGGGAGTAAGCTTGAGGTATTGCAGATGGTAGTCCTAATTCCAATTTTGTACATGTTAAGATCTCGAGATTAATATAGTAAAATATTGTTTGGTTACGGTGGAAGAACATAACAAAAGTTTGAATCTTGAACTTTTCACTATTAAACTGGGTAAGTAGAAGAAAAAATGCTACGACCGCTATAATTGAACGATTATGATTTTTATTTTTTTAACTTAAAGGCGAAGAAGTGATAAGTAGTGAATTGGGTTTTTTGTTTTTAAATATTTGAAAAACATTCTCGGTACAATGGTTGAAGGAAAAACATAAAAATAAAAGTGCATTTACTTATCGGTAGAATGCAAGAACACCATTCTCGGTCCCTAACATTGTCCGGAAGAAAAATCTTGAAAGTAAATATGGGCGAGACCCCAAAAGGATCATCAAGTAGTTATGTAATGTACTATTAATTCAAGATTTTTTGTTTCTTTCTCGTGCATTCTCCAGGTCATGACTTGCAGGCCGAGGTCAGATATTTTCATCAATCTCCCAGCTCTGCGTAAACTAGACAACATGCTTCTTGTAAGTTTCAGTCTTGCTTGTTTCACACTATACTAGTTTCTATTTAGTAGTCATTCTTAATTTGTTAGGAATTTTCCTTTGTGACAGGAAATATTAGATAGCTTTGTCGATACGGAGTTTTGGTATGTTGATCAAGGTATTGTAGCTCCAGATGCTGATGGGTCAGCCTCCTTTCGCAAAACAATTCAGAGGCAAGAAGAGAAGTGGTGGCTACCTGTACCCCGCGTTGCTCCTAGCGGCCTCAGTGAAAATTCAAGAAAACTGTTGCATCACACACGTGAATGTGCAAGTCAGATATTAAAAGCTGCAATGGCCATAAACAGTATAGCTTTAGCAGAAATGGAAGTTCCTGAGTCATACTTGGAAGCTCTTCCAAAGGTTTGAAAATCCAGCATAGCAGGACATGTAGATGTTTTACGTACATATTTAGTTGGGGTCTACATTTCAAATTATTGATGGACCTTCCCTTCTCGAACCCTTCCACACTACGCTGCAAAACTAAAAAACAACACACATACACACACACTGACACAACCGTAAAACTTTAGCCTTGCCATTTGTAAACAAGTGTTGGATTCTTTGATGTTTTCTCCATTTGGTTCATGATATTTCTTCAACTCCTGAAATGATCACCATTCAAATTTGCCTGATATTGAACTCTTTGTTAATTTGCTTCAGAATGGGAGAGCGTGTCTAGGGGATGTTATTTACCGTTACATCACATCAGATCACTTCTCTGCAGAGTGCCTGCTCGATTACCTTGATTTATCCTCAGAACATGTTGCACTTGAGATTGCCAACCGTGTTGAAGCTTCCGTATATGTATGGCGTAGGAGAGCTCACACAAGACTCCCACCTAATCCTAATCGCTCCACTGCAAAGTCGTCGTGGGAAATGGTCAAGGACCTAATGCTTGATGGGGATAAGAGGGAGCTGCTTGCAGAAAAAGCTGAGACTCTCCTGCTTTGCTTGAAGCAACGGTTCCCTGGTCTGACACAAACTACTCTCGATACTAGCAAGATCCAATGCAATAAGGTTCAGATTATCTACTTTTGGATCAACTTGTCCCTCTTAATGCCATTTCCCTTCTTATCTCTTAAACAATAACTCTGTTTCCTAACTTACAGGATGTTGGAAAATCCATTATTGAGAGCTATTCAAGAGTCTTGGAGAGCTTGGCATTCAACATTGTGGCTCGTATTGATGACTTACTATATGTGGATGACTTGACCAAACATTCAGACCGACTGTCATCAGCTCCCACAGTTAGTGTGATTTCACACAAGACAGTTTCAATCCCATACTCGGTGCCTGACTCGAGCACTCCATACAAAACAACTTTTTCCACTCCAAGCTTTTCACCTGCACCGTTAATTAGCCCTGCCAGGGGAGAGAGAACTCCTTTTCTCTTCAACCGCCATAGCAAGCCTCCCCGCCGTGGATTTGGGGTAAAAAGAGTCTTGACGAACTATCTTGGTGTTGACTCGAAGGCAAGGATTAGTGGCAATCCAACTGAAGTTTTAACAACTTCAACGCCAAAGCTTAGTAGTAGCACAGAAGGTTTGGAATGTCATAAAGAATCAACAGCACACCAAAATGGGACCAAATTGAGCCAGGCTCGCTGAGCTTCTAGTTATTTATTCACTTGTGATCAACAAACGTGTGTCATATAAAAAACCTTCTGCTGTAACCACTTATTTGTAGTTATGAGCTCGGAAAATTAACGTATTGGTCACCGATTTGCTTTAGTCATATATAGAATGATCTGTTAATTCTATTCACTTATGGGTTGGAAAAAAATAATCTTGATGGGGCATTCCGAGAATTGAACTCGGGACCTCTCGCACCCTAAGCGAGAATCATACCACTAGACCAAATGCCCATATGGATTCTGGGACGAGCTGCTTAAAGCTTTCTATATACACATATGTACATACAAAATTTATGCCGTAATCGAGAAAGCAATCGTATGGTGAAATGATCCTTGCAGGGAATCATTGTTGGAAATTTAATCAGGACGAGGACGGATAAACTATGAATGGATGAGCTAGTTCGGATTAACTGGTTCAGAGACAAATAATAGCATGTGGGAAACGGAAGCAGGACCGATGAAAATATTTAGGGTGTTTGTAAGCTTGTCACACGATTATTTGGGTCATTTGTGTCAGTCCAGAGGATTACCAATTAGCTTATTTTTCAATGAATAAGATGTAAATATTCATCTCTTTCTTTTAATTATAAGATATGCCCTATTTACTCCATAAAGAAATGGCTTCTATAACTAGAGAGTTAATAACAAGCTATGCCCAATTCAAAGTCTAGGCTACAAAATTTTTTTTATCATGTGAATTAACTAGCGAGTGATGAACCAAGTCAACAAAGTCGTTGTAGTATAGTGGTAAGTATTCCCGCCTGTCACGCGGGTGACCCGGGTTCGATCCCCGGCAACGGCGAAATTTTTGTACTTTGCCTATTAGGGAATATCTTGGATGCTCCCATGTTTCTCCTCGTGACATTACGCGTCGTGATATAACTCACAATGTTGGGCACCTCGTGAGCCAATAGCCCAATATGCTTCGGTATTTGAATGGTTGTTTCAAACCAGCCTATTGGACTTTAAATACTTAAAAACTCTGCGGCCAGTTCACATCTATTATAAATGGATGATATCAGTAAGTGCGGCAATATATAACTTATTTGTTATGAGGAATAATATTTATTTGCCATAAAATATTATAATAAAAATAATACTTATAGATATAAAAAGATTTTATATAAATAAATTCATAAATTAATATAACTTCATGTCTAATATTTTTGTGACTAAGTCTTTCTTAAATGGTAAAGTCAACTTCCAAAATATGTTATTTTATATAAGTATTTGGCTACATCTTTGCCTAAATATTAATTAAATACAAACATATTTTAATTTTAAATTTTTAAATTTTAAGTTTTTCTATTTAATTATTACATAATCATTATAACTTTTCTAAAATTTCAAATAAAATACAAATAACAATTTAATTTTTTAAATAATAAAATAATTATATTATAATACTCTTTTAACTTTAGATTTTTTTTATTTAACTTTTTCTCGCTTATTTTTAAAAATTTCATAAAAAATTTAATTTAATTTAAATTATTTTATTATTATTCAAAAATTATATAACTATTATTTATAAATTTCTCGTCCCATTCATCTAATCAAGCCAAACGAATCTGGCATAGAATTGAACTGAACAGCACAAAATTTGTGCAACTAAATTCATTCCCACTACTTTACTACACGTGCGTACAAAGCAGTCTTGTGCGTCGAATAAAGCAAAGCGGAACGCTTGTCCTAACAAACATCATTTGTACACCTATGTTGTTTTCTTAGCCCTTTTTCTTTTCTTTTATTGCTTTCTTGGGCCAAAAATTGCAGCATCAGCTGTCAAAAGCCACTCTCTGTGTCTGCAACTTTACCACTTCCCATTCTAGACCCAACTACCCACCCAAGATCTGAAAAAAGCTTCTCCGATCCGGAACCCTACCGTCCGATCACTCCCGAACTCCACCCCTTCCACCTTCCGATCACCCTCATCTGCCAAAATGCCCACTAGCATCCACATCAGCGCCCTAGACGGCATCGTAAACGTGAACTCCCTCTTCACCTTAGCCGTCTTCATCGGCCTGACCTGGAACCCTACCGACCCCAACAACAACCTTATATTGGAACCCTCCTGCAACCCTGGCCCTTCGGTTGCCGAGGACCTCGTCGCCTTCCACGTCTACTCCTTCAGCTCTTTTCTCTTCTCCAGTCTCATCGCCCTGGGTCTCAAGCAGGCCATCCGGATCACCAAGAGCCCCGCCTACCACCCGCCAGTAGAGTTCCTCGCCCACATCAACCGGTCTCTCCTGCGTGTCGGGATGCTGGTGTCGGGTATCGGCTCAGTTCTCGGTTGTGGATTCTTGATGCTGGCTCTGGTCAACGTGGTCCAGATCAAGCTTGGGACTTTGGCTTGTGGAAGCACACAAAGCTTCGCAGCTGTGGTCCCGCTCGTGATTTTGGTTCCCATTGGGCTTCTCGTGTATGTTTGTATGGTTTTGTACGCTTTTACTCGCTAGGTTAATGTAACTTTTTACTTTCTCTTGTCTGTTCTTTTGTAATTTATGCGTATTGTTGGAGTTTCTTCGTCTAAAGTCTAAACTATGGAAAATCATGCACAGAAGATACGCTTAAAGGCTGTGAGCTCATATTCTGATTCGTCTAATATTGAAGTTTTATCTCAGGCACACTGAATTGTAGATGACTTGAGCTTCTGCTCATTTTTTGTCACTGAAATTACTTAATTTCATGAAAATTCTCGTCGTTTAGCAGTTTGTAGTTAATTATGGCAGCTTATGCCCATCATGTATTAAGTTCTAAAAATTTTAAGTATTTATCGTATTGAGTACTTGATAATTTTCATTTCATGAAAAATTGGTACTCATAAGACCCCTAGGTTGGAAGGCGAGGCAAAAAGTCGAGGCCCCAAGAGACCAATATATAATTAATTATATAGCATTTAGAGATCGAGGGCCAACTCTTGCACGATCTGTAGTAGGGATACTCATATATGGATCTGAGGTCAGGTCGGTTGGGGGGAGGTTCCAAATTAATTAAGTTCAAATTTCGGCATTAGTAGTCAGGGTTGAACGCAACTAATGTTTCTTAGACTGGGTTTGACAGAAAATGGGGTCATTAGCACGCTTTGCATTAATGTGCATCATCTAATCTTTAGTTTTGCAAAACTGACCCAATCTATATAGGCATTCAGTCACTAGACCAATTTATTTTTAACAAATCTATTAGACTGGTAAAAGATATTTTTAAGATTGCCTATGTTTACAGGTGACCATTAATCGTGACTTGTAAGGGTTAGAAACTTAGCATGTATAGAGACACAATCCTAGGGTTAGCTTTAACCATGGGAAATTTTAAAACCCATGAAGACTCTCTCTTTGCATTATTGATTTTAAGATGCAAGGAGTCGAGGGACCCAAATATTTATTAACTTTTGAAATGGTTCAATGGGCACAGACTCTATCGTGTAGCATTGCAGGGGCCTGGATCGAGTTCAATCCATTGATAACAAATTTAATGTACCACGTATTTCTTAAATATAAACTTAAGAAAGCTGAAAAACTGATACCAAGCACACTCACATTACGCGGCCACGCATGGTATTGAATGCATTGCATGAGTGTGGATAAATGACTAGGGGCCATGGACACATGACCGGCTTTTAGCAATCGGTAGTGTTTCCTTGAGAGCGCTTTAATATTTTACAATATCTCCCGATCTTCATGATTTCTATTCAAGCATGCATGATAGAGTCATAATATAGGTCAATCCAAGTTGATAACTTTTTAACACTTTTTGGTACGTTTTTAAAAATTCTGATATTTTTTATAGAGTTTTGCTACATACAAGCAAAGTCGCGTACTAATCTGCGTACCAATACTGATTTTTTCATATTTAAAATTTAAATTAACACTATTTTCAATAAAATCTACTTTTTGACCAATCACATTGAATTGGTACACAGATTAGTGCACAATTGTGCTTGTAATTATATTTTTCCTTTTTTTTTATAACCACCAATGTGTTTTTTAGGCAAGCTGGGTATACTTCAGCTTGAACAGGTATAAATGGTGGGGAATTGAGCAATCACCCCAGTACAACGATTACACAGCAAGAAAATGACTCGAACTTAAGTTTGGTCCTTTCGCGTGTCAACAACGTTGCATATGGTCTATCTACCCGATGACATAGGCGGTGATTAGCCAAAAATGGAACTATAGAGGAGGGAACATTTGCTTAAATCATCTACTCCTCAAATACGCGTTTCACATTCTTGTATTTTGAATTGAGAGTTAAACTGTCATAACCAACTCAAGTTTGAATTGATAGTGAGTCGTGACAATTGTCTAACTTGTACTAATAATAAAATTTTAGCCCACTAGAGAGAGCGAGAGTTCTGTAGGTCTATATTGAGTTACAAGAAGATCGAGTGATATATTAATTACTAAATACAGAGAGAAAATTTAAGTACATGGAACACTAGCTAGGTTACTCAAGACAAGACTTCATGTGCCTAAAGGACTGCATCAAGCTCTTAAAACCATATCGACAGCTCGCGTAAGACTTGCCAAAATTGACCAGTTAGGACAAAAACAACCCAACACGTTTTTGCAAGTCCTGACAGTGTTAAGCTACTCATTTCATTCCCATCTTATTTCCAAAATATTAAGCTCGATCATACAGTCACCACCCCCCTGCAACGTAGTAAAAGAACATCATTTCAGTCAGCTGTGTTAAGGGCGATAGGCAAAAGCAAAGAACACTCAAAGCTTACCCGAACAGTAAGGACATCAAAAACAGAAGAAGCAATGAATGGATGCAATGGTCTATGAAAATCCAAACAGTGCTTTCAAACCTTCATGCAGGGTTTTTTAGGCAATGCAGCTTGTAAAATTATAAGTTGATAAAAAAAATCTACTTGAAAGTCTCATTTTTAACACACCTAAGGCAATGCTAATATGGAAGATTTTTACAGAATTAGTTGAAAAATGATTAGTTGTTTGATTTTTTTAAAATTATAATGAGTTATGAGTCATATAATAAGGCCTCGTTTGTTTAGTGAAACCATCCCATATTACTTTATCTCATCATTACAATTTTTCTAAATTTTCAAATAAAATACAATAAACAATTCAATCTTTTCAAATCTTAAAACAAAAATAATATTAAAAAATTATAATCTAATAATATTTTACTCAACTTTCAACTTTCATATAATCTCAAATCACTACTGAAACCAGGCCTAAATGATGTGTTATGATCTGTACAAAAACGACATAGTGTTCTAAGAGGAACACGTAATTAATGAGATCCATTATCAATCATTTTCGAAGAGAAATTTGAATACCTTTGAAAGGCGATGGGTTGATTAGATGCAGGGGCAGGGTGTTAGTAATAGAGGGAACCTGCAGAAACAAAAAGTAGGGTTAAAGTTCTAAAACCACAGGGAACTAATAATTAGATTAATACCCATTTATAATCTCGAAATTAATCCAGAGCCATATGATCATACCCTGCCACCAGTTCCCTCTAGAAGCGCTGTTTGGATTGCTTCCATTGGAGTCATCGTCACCCCCATCCTTCTTGTCTTTGAACTGAAAATTTGAAGATATGTTTAGTCACATCAGAGATTACCATAGGGATAAGAAATTACAGAAAAAACAGATCTTTCAAGTGACTAGAGTTAAGATGCTAATTAATTGTTTCAACGCTTGCACATGCGTCAAGTGTTATTATTATTATTTTCCATAATTATTTACTGGCTCGGCTACTGACGATGCATGCGGCATGCTGCATGACCCACGTATACACTAGAAGTCTAGATGATGAAATACTTGGCACATACATATGTATTTATTGATCATGGATTAAAAAATTCTACACGCACCATATGAGGGGATTCGGTGGAGCGGGTTATTGGAGAATAGTTTTCTTGACCGCCATAGTATATCGATGAGCTAAAATAGCAAGGTTCCACTGTTTCATTCTGATAATTGGATCCCTTTTCTCTATAATTTGAACCAACGCTTTCACCCTTGCTGCTGCTCTGAGTAATAATATCTGAAAGAACCCAGAGAATCCAGATAATGTTCCGTAGAATATTTTCCAGGTGCAAGACTTTCCTTTAATAGTCTAATTAGTTAGTCGAACAGATAATAAATTCGAGCATTTAACTTCAACCCAGTTTCTTATGGTTGCGCATAAATCAATCAAACAGTAGTATGTAGTACTGGAGGCCCGTGGAGGGTCTAGTTTCACCCCTTTTTTGTTTTCTAAACCACTTTACATCCTTACATAGATCAAAGCTCGGCTGGTAGACCAACATGAGATCAGTTAAAGGAAAACTTTTTAGAGGATATATCTACATATAATTTTGAACCACAGAGACAATACCTGGAGTTCCATATTTGCCACTGCCACCTTGGTTGCGAGAGGAGTCCCTCCCTAGCACCTAAAGTTAAAGAAGGAAAAATATAAGAACAATTGCCACTTATTATATATCCTTGAAACCCATTTCATATCCCTTATCCATAGTTCCAGCAAATCAAAGTAGAAAGTATTATCTCGATGAATCTTGCTAAAAACACTAATCTCGGTGCACCTATCTATGATTCTATGTCAGTACTGTACGTTGTTTCTTAGTATCAATCAAATCGAAGAGGTCTACAAATTCTCTCCAGTCTTTCTGGACCTGTTTTAAGTTTTTCATCTTCTAAATTTCTTACAAGCCGTAGCCATTACTGAAAATGAAATGAGGTGATTCAATCCTTTGATTTGAGTTTTAACAATATTAGGAACAGTTGTAGGACATCCTGCAGACCATGATGCAGTGCAGACAATCTTTTAGATGGCGATAATAACAAAGTTTTCCTAGGGAGTCTGCACAATGGTATTGTATGTCTATAGCCACACACACCTCTAATATACATCGTCGATACCACATTCAATTATCATGCCAGTTAACTTTAGCTTAAGAATAACAAGGTGCACAAAAAACCTAAAAATAAATTTTTGGCATTAAGTTCTGAAAAAGAAATACCGTTGATGGGGGTGGAAAAATGGATCCAAATAATCCAGAGGAGGATGAAGAGGGGTTCTTCGGACCAAAAAGGTGATCTAAAGTCATGGATGAAGACGAGGCACCTGTTTGCTTCTTGTTCTCCATTTTAGAGCACTGTATGATTGTATCAATAGGAAGGCTTCTTTTGTCAACCAACGAACAAAACTACTCTGATGAATAACCTATTAACGACCAATGACCCAAAAAGGGCAATTGGATAAGATTTGCAGAGATACAAACAAAGGGATAACTACTAATTAGAAAGCAGAGGAAGGCAGAGCAGAGCACGTGAAGATTGCAGATGTGGGAGGTCTTGTGAACGGTTGCAGCTATTTATAAGCCCCAAAATACGGTGCTTGGATGCGTCCCCCATGTGCCTTCATTCAGTCCTCTCTGTCTCCCTCTCTGACACATGGGTGTATCTTTCGCTTCCATGTGGACACGTTCCCAACTCCAAACCCCTACTGCCAAGTGTTATCGTCTCCATTCTTAATCCATGTTCAATGATCCATTCTGTAAGTTATTTGAGAGAGAGAGAGAGAGAGAGAGAGAGAGAGAGAGAGAGAGAGAGAGAGAGAGAGAATTTGTATAAACAGCAATATACATGTAAAGTTTTGGGGAAGGCTCAAAGCTGTTATGTTGCTATAGTCCCACAAGAAGATAAATTAATGGATAAGGTGGCTGGCTCAACTTGAGTTTTTATGCCTACTTTTGCCAAACAGCTTTGACTCAAACGAGATTCCATAAAATGAAGATATTGTAGCTTTTCTTCCCCACAATCTGTGAAAACAAAAGATTTTCAATTGTTCAAGTGAGAAAGATTCAAGATTTAACGGAATGTTCTTCGAAAACCAAATTGAATATGACCCGATTCCATCAAATAAACTGAGTCCAATATTACATGGAAAAAAGAACAAAGAAAAAAAGATCATGGGTTGGAAACTTCTGCTTTTTTTCGGTTAGATTGGGCAATACAGTCACTCCCAGAAAAGGGTACTAGAGCATATATAATGAAACAATAAGAAGGATGACCGGTTGAATAGAATAGAGGAAAGAGAGGGGAGGGGGGGGGGGGGGGGGGGGGGGGGGGGGGGGGGGGGAGAAATCAGATATTATGGTAACATAATAACCTAAAGTCTGCTCTTGTGGCAAGTAGCAGAAAGCATATGAATGATTAATATCTCTGATTATCGGGGGCCTCATGATCAGGATAAGTGCTATCGTAATTATTTGTGCTATCCTAATCAGTTTCATACCGTAGTGATGTTTTCAATGTTGACAAGAGCGTGATTACAATGGAATACTTTATGAAACACTAACTGATGATAAGGTTATCAGCTGGAAAGGAAAGCATTAAAAAGACAAACATGATGTTCGAGTCCATGTCCTGACCAACGAGATCAATTAAACTAGAATTATGGACGAAAACGAAACGCCTGAAGCGTTTTGTCACTTTGTACACAAAACAATTAAACTGGTATTAATATAGCTAGCATATATGCGAGTTTCGATGTCTTTTAGAGGGTTCTGGCGAAATCTCCTTCATTCGTTAGCAGATCATGTCTTCTCTGAGAAGTCAGAGACTCAGAAGTACTGGAACAAAAAACTAATCCTACGTAGAAGCCCCGCGGGAAAGGCATACTGATTAAAGACTATATTGCGATAACGATCGATGCGATTGCTTAAGAATCTTCTTTCATGTCAATATTCTGGCCGTGAGGTTCCTTTTGGATAACTTCGGATAAACGCATGCATGCAGTTGAATCATTCATCGAATGTAACATGATTTTCTAGGGCACGCCGCGGAATTTGCGAATGGGGGACGGAGATGCATGTTGTGAAAGCATATACTCCAAATTCTTTATGCTTCAGTATTCTACAGAGGTTATAATCTTAATTTCAAGTATAAAGGATTGGGAGAAGTCAAACATATATAAAGAGATTTTACAAAAGTTAATTTATAAGCTGATATATTCGTTAAATTTATTTTATAATAAAAATAATTTTATAATTTAACGTATTATATTAAATTAGATTACAAAAGTCATTTTATAGCTAAAGAATTTTTCAAGAATTAAAAAGTAGAGTAATGCTATTATATCCCTTAAGAAATAAAGCAAAAAAACTATTTTACTTTTGCTACTTTGCTCCCTAATTTTATTTTATTTTATTTATTTATTTTTATAATAAACAACGATTATAATGTCACATCAAAAAATAAAGTAAGTAATATAAATTAGGGAGCATCCGGCATAATAGTATTACTTTAAAAAATAATTTAGTTTGATAACCTAGCCAGAATATCTAGTTGTTCCCAATTAGTACGTTAATGACCCAAATATTAATTAATAACGATAATGTTTGGGCAATCGAGAAAAGTGACTTTTAAAGTGATCGATTTTGTATTTATATTTATTATTTTTATTTAATGATTAAGAAAATATTTTTTTGATGAGAGTGTGAATTTGTTTTATTGAATTTAAAAAATGTTTAAAACAAAAGAGAAAATATTTTGCACTATGCAGATCCAGTACCTTAGTTTCTGGGTGACCCTAGTATTGTCTATTTAATAATGCTTGGAGACTTGGGACCGACTGCTGCTACATATTTGAGGGTTACAGTGATAGAAGACTTCTGAAGGGTTCTAATCACAATGGTGCTGGGTCGGTTAGATAGCCACTAGTCAGAAGCGAGTTGTGAGATAAGAGGAAATAATATATTCCTTCTATTATACATGGAATCTCAAGCTAATTTGTCACGTCATTTTCACCTGTACAGCAAATGCAGATAAGGATTTGATTTTGTACATTCTCCACTAATGGATGAAGAGAACATGCGATTACTAAATTATGAGGAATGATTATAAAATTCCGCATCTAGAGGAATATTGAGGGAACTCTTAGATCTTGATAAATCTTACTTTAGCCTATAATCTTAGAGAATCCTAAGTAGATTATCTAAAGTTAAAAGATTTTGATGAATATTAGATGAATTTAATTTTTGATTATTTCATTCACATAAGTATCAACATTAGAATAACTATTTTTTTATTATATAACAATAAAATAATATAAGATGAATTTGATTTTAATTATTCACATCAAATCTTCATATTGTATTATCTATTTATTTATTATATAATAATGAGTAATTAATAATTAAAAAAATATTTAATTTTTTAATTATTAATTTATTTAATTTTATCATATTTTACTATTCTACCTATTATATGTTAATTAGTAATCATATTCTAATTAAATTAATAATCAGGAGTAATATAAAATAATAAAATAAACATTTGTTCTTTAAACAGTAATAATCAAATTTGGTTTTAAATAATTTGAATTTAGCTAATTCATTGCCGATCTCTTTTTATCTCTAATAATTAAAAGTTACTTTATTTTAACATATGGATAATCTATTAACAATTCTCTTAGGCCTTGAGTACTGCTGACAGTTTCCCTGTTGTTGCCAAATATTTTACAGTGGTAGCTAGGATCCATGAATTGATTTGATGGAATTTGTTTTCCTTTGGATCGATGGCACTTACCTCCTCAATTAACATCTAGAGTTTTCTTATCTATTCTGCTGGAAATCTGACCATTTGTTCAAAGAAAAAAAACACAAGAAGAATAAACTGAAGAATTTGACAATAAGCCCGGCCACCAGTACTGTCTCTTGCGTGGCTCATTGTGTGCCAGTACTGACACAGCTTTTGATTTTTTTGTCAAAAAACTAGCGAGGAAAACAGAAGTAATAAGCTACAGCACAGGAATATTTAAAAATGTTGTTAAGTTCATTTAATTCTGATGTATTAACATTGACAGAAAATATAATGTTCTTACTGAAAAAGAGACAAATGTATAGATATCATAGGAAATTGTCTTGCTGATCAGGAGAAATTTTACAAACTTGCGTACCAAAATTATATAAAATGTTATGTCAAGAAACTTCGTGAAATATATAGCCAGATCAACGGTGATCATATCATATGAGTTTACGTTCGTACGGCGCGGAATGGAACCATGCACCATGCCAAAAAAGAAAAAATTTTCACAACCTCTCAATATTTCACACTTTATATTTTTTTTTAATTTTTATAATTTTATCTTTTATCAAATATTTAATATATAAATAATGAATAAAATAATTAAATTAATTTAAAAAGAATAAATCCAAAAAAAAATATTAAAAAGTTAAAAAAAAATAGAGTGTAAAGCGTTGAGAGGTTGTGTAGCATTCCTCGCCAAAAAAAGATGAGCAGTGCTAGCTCCTTGCATTACCCCGCGAGGATGTAGCGCGAGCTCGGTTTGGAGAAATTTTTTTATTCTTTTTAATTTATTTATTTATATTCTTAAATATTTTTTTTAAAAAAAATTATAACATCATTAAAAAAATTTTTAATCACTAAATAAAAAAAAAATTATTGGGACTCAATTCAGGACCCAACCTTCGGTAACTATATTATTTCTGATCTTTTATATTTTCTTGTACGTCAGTGTGATTTATATCGTTACTCTCAATATGCTATGTCTTTGCCGGCACAACAAGCATATACAGCCATGCCATCGAATTTGCGAATTTGAATTCAACAATGAAACAGCATGGAATAGTCATTATTGATCTAATCCATTTAAATGTGCGTGGCTTAACGTACGTTTCTGCCCTTGGTTACCCAAAAGCTTGCATGCATCCTGGCCTGTCATGGAAAATTCTAATTCAAGCCGTTTTTTATTTCCAAGCCAATTACAGTGCTAGACATAAAACCAGAAACCCAGTTGAGTATTACAAATTACCAACGTACTCTCGTGTACGTTACCACACACATAAGCATATATATATATATATATATATAGGACACACATAAGCTAGCTATAGCATGATGATAGATATTCTCATAATATTACACATGTATTACTGAAGTTTCCATGACACACATAAGCTAGCTATAGCATGATGATAGATATTCTCATAATATTACACATGTATTACTGAAGTTTCCATGGAAGGCATTTGAGCTTGGGGCAGGAAGCGTCCCACGTGGTTCTGCATTCACCGTTTAAACCATCACAGCATTTGCACACAATTCCAAGAGTTGCCGCAAACGTCTTCAAGTTATGCCCTACAAATTTATCTCAAAGTAGCGTCATTACCTTGTTTCGAAGTTAAATGGCCAATCAATTCTGTAACTAGATATATGTAACTATAAAGTTTTTGATGTACTGGGATTAATGTTCTTGATGATCTGCTTACCTCGGTGATGGTCGTTGAGTGTCACTGACGTGGCTTCTAACGCTCTCGGTTCTTGATACAAAGCAAGGATCATCACGAGCCAGAAAAAGAGCTGAAAACGCATCTGCATACCCATTTTCAGTACAGATTTGAACCAGAAACTACACGCAAAATTCTGAAAGAGATATAAAGACATGGGTTAATTTTCGGTTTTAAAATACAGGGGGTTGTGGCTCCTTCTATTTGAATGCTACTGGGGCTTCTAGAATAAAGGGCAGCAAAGGCGCACGCGTTTACATCTCGGCTAAGTTTCTAGAGGGTGGGCCAGCGAAAGAACTTTCACTCAAGTTTTGTTCCTGAGAAGGGACAGAGGAAAGGAAGATGCACATGGACATGCTTAATTTCTCTCCTCTAATTCATTTTAACATATTGTTGGTATTTTTTAATAAATAATATTTATTAATAACGTTTCCTCTTACCGTTGCTTATACGTTTTGAGGTATTTTTTTTTTTTCTCTTTTGATTTATCACTTTACCTGCTCTTTGTTAATGGTCCAATAAATTATTGCATTCGGCTCTTGGTTAATTGGCTGCCCATAGTATCCTTGATGGCCTATTTGCCGGTTCCTTTGTAAAACGTCAACTTTTTGTAAGTTAATTTGTTTTTTTCGTTGATTGCACAGTTGCCGGTTGAAAAACGACTACTTTTGATTTGAATGGTTTAACTTTTTGACAGAATGTGTGTCTTGTCGATTTTCTTTTGAGTGTGGTGTTGTCTTTCTATACAATATACAATACAGAGAAAAATCGGTATAGAAACTAAAAAGAGAGTTGCATCGTAGATATTTTTTAGAGTATTTTTAGATTAAAAAAAAGTATTCTTTTGGTAAAATTTTGAGCTTAACCATTTGTATAAAGTTGATTCAAGCTATACAACAATCAATTTGATTGTTGTATTCTAGAGGAGTCAAGCTATCAAGAGGAGTTTTGTTGTACCGATTAAATTGAAATTTTGTATACCACAGAGAGTTTGAATTTTCTTAAATAGAACGAGATCTTCATGCCTTAATCCAAATTAATTTCGTTTGAATGTTAATTTCATTGTGACTTTTATTATACTATTATGTATTTCACTAACACATGTATCATCATATCTGTCAATGACACCATGCATCTTTCTATTTGAACTTTGAAGCTTTTCAAGATTAATTTATGAGAAATACTCATATTTATTAAATACGATTGCTCTTATTCTTTAATCAAGAAAGAATGTTAATATTCTTTCTCCCTATTCAATTCATATGATTGGTCTTAGATTTAACAGATGATTCAATTCATATAAATATAAATTTAATTTAGTTCATCGATGCGGAATACTTTTTAAGTGCTAGGAGAAAACACAACCAATTATGGACTTATTGGCTGCACTGGAAACTTCAGCTGTACGATCGTTTGATAATCAAAATATAATATTGTTGTCACGACAAAACGTTTCTTTCACGACCCTTGGAAATTTCTTTCAAGTTTCATTTCGATGAATTTTATATACTTTCCGCTATCATTGTCCCGAGTGCAAATAACTTGTTTCATGGGTTTAAGCGTAAACATTTCCACAAAGTCTCGACGTCTGAACTCTGCCACATGATTGCAAGATCAATATTGTTATTTTTTTTTGTTTTTCCTCTTATCTTCATTATGCCGAGAGTGGCTTTGTATATGCAAGCAGCAAGGTAACACACTGGCACCTACTGGGAGTGGGGACATATTAGCAGACATAAGTAACTCTTGGAATGTGAAAATCCTAAGTCAAGGAACCGAAGACCTGCTTTTATTGGGATCGGCGGAAACATCTCCGTCTGATTGATATTTTCTTTCTTTTTTGTTTGGTAAGTAAAAGTCGGATAAAAGAAAAGCAAGGAAGAAGAAATTGTTAGTTGGACCCCACCTGGCACCCACCTAATTTTATCCTTTCTCCATTGTGATAGAAAGGATGAGACAAGTGTGATACAGTCAATTTATCTGTGTTTTATATTAATCTTTTTGCTCTACTGTCTATTAATGGTATTTGTATTATAAATGTAATCTTGCACGAAGAAGACGATGAAGAAGAAGAACCAATTGTTGGGAACCCATAGCTGCATTGCTTATTCTTGAGACACTTAGCACTTGTATGATTGTAATGTCCCCTAATGGATTTTCTTGAGAGTATTTCAACTTGGTTGCTTTTGATTTTATAACCCATCCTGTCTCAACTTTTTTCAGGCATATATAATCTTTTCCACTGGTATATACTTTTCACTATCATTGTCCCAAGTGCAAATAACTTGTTTCGTGGTTATTTTTTTTGAAGAGCCCAAAGCCACAAGTTTAATAGTGACCTATTCCAATTTTATTAATAGCCCTCTTTTATGATGGAGGAATAGTACCGTGATAACAAGACAGATATTAAAGATTTACAGATAAGACACTAAAATCATCCATTGTATCCAAATCAAAATAAAAAGACAAAACCAAACCAAAGAAACTAAATAGGTCTATAAGAAAAAAACATAAAATTCTAAACAAGCCTATAAAATACAAGCACCAAACCGAACCACACACCTAATTAAAGACGAGTACTGGTTGGGAGACCCACTTTATCAATCCTCATAATGCCCTTTTAACATCTTCGGCAGCTGGTCATAATTATCATAAGTAGCATTAGAGTCCAACTCATATTGTTTAGTAAGAAAATCTGCAATTTGATTTGCCTCATGGAATTGATGGATTCCTCTGAACGTAATCCCTTGAAGTCTTGATGTATGAACTCTGTCGCATGATTGCAATAATATTATTATTATTTTTGTTTTCCTCTTATCTTCATCATGTCGAGAGTGGCTTTGTATATGATAGCAGGAAGGTAACACACTGGCGCCTAGTGGGAGTGGGGACATATTAGCGGACAGAATCAACTCTTGGAACGTGAAAATCCCAAGTCAAGGAAACGAAGACCTGCTTTTATTGGGACCGGAGGAAACGTCTCCGTCTAATCGATATTATCTTTCTTTTTTGTTTGGTAATTAGTAAAAGAAAAATAAAGGAAAAGCACCCCACCTGGCACCCACCTAGTTTTATCGTATCTCCACTGTGATAGAAAGGATGAGACAAGTGTGATACAGTCAATTTATTTGTGTTTTATGTTAATCTGTCTATTAATGGTATTTGTATTATAAATGTAATCTTGCACGAAGAAGAAGATGAAGAAGAAGAACCAATTGTTGGGAACCCATAGCTGCATTGCTTATTCTTGAGACACTTAGCACTTGTATGGTTGTAATGTCCTTTAATGGATTTTATTGAGAGTATCTCAACTTGGTTGCTTTTGATTTTATAACACATCCGTCTCAACTTTTTTCTGGGATATATAATCTTTCCCATTGGTAGCTGTGCTGCTTTTCTTGTTACAGTTTTCATAGTTATTGCTATTTGCACGTGCAAAAAAGAAGCGGAGAAAAAGAAATCTAGAAGAGATAGATGTAAGAGTTGAAAATTTGAGAAAAAAAAAAATCTATTAATATTATACAAAGGTTAAAGTTACAAGGAAAATATTTTAGCTATAAATAGATTACATAAAAATAAACTCATAAATTTATATAGTTTGATGTGATATATCATATTGTAAAATTATTTTTATTATAAAATAAATTTAAAGGATTTCATTAAGCTATATCAATTTATAAATTTAAGTTATATAATCTCTTTACGTTTATAACAGTTTTTTATAAACAGTGGGTGAAGTTAAAATGATTAAGCCAATTTAAGCCAAGTTACAATGATTACTCGGCTTCAATGACGATGACTGGAGCAACAATGGGCTAGGAAAAACCTGACCCAATGGGGTGGGCTTTAGGAATCCCAGCCTTGGTAAGTTGCCTAAAGTAAAGGCCCAGTTATATGTATCCCTTTGCTCATCCGATCAATCTGGGTTGCTCACCGGAGTCGTTATGGGCCAACTTGGCATTATATCCCGCTATTCGGCTCAAAATTACTTTTTTTAAGATACAAGTTAAAAATAAAAAATAAAAAAATGTGTTGCCGCTAAATTGGACGGTACACAACTCACCAGACGGCCCATTTGTACATTGGGGGTTTTTTTTTTTTTTTTTTAAATATTTTTTTATTTATTTTTTAATTTAAAGGGATACATGCTTAATAGTTTACTTAATAGATAACTGCATCACAGAAGACACGTCAACGGCGATCCTCACTTGAATTTTGAAAAATACCACCATTCCATGCAACCGAGACCATGGAACTTGTTTGGTTATCTCTGATAAAATGAGATATAAGTTAAAAATTGAAAAAAAATATTATTAAAATATAATTTTTATTTTAAATTTTAAAATAATTAAATTATTTATTATATTTTATATAAAAATTTATAAAAATTATAATATCTTTTCATTTTCCAATCATCAGCGAAAAAGGGCAGCTTTTATCAATAACTCTGAAAAAGTAGCTTATCTCCACCATTACCTTTTTTACAATTTACACTATTTATTCCTACGTTTTTCTATCAGCAAAACCAAAAAATAAAACATTTTATTTTTATTTTTATCTTTTTTGAGAAAAAAAGGGTGACCTGCTCCGCAGCTTACCATGAGTCCCGTTTAGATAGTGAAAATATTTTATCTCATCTCATATCGTCATTATAATTTTTTTAAATATTCATACAAAATATAATAAATAATTTAATTTTTTTAAATCTTAACCTAATAATAAAATCAAAAAATAATATTCTAATAATATTTTATTTAACTTTTAATTTTTATTTAAAACTATCTCATATTATTTCACTATTCAAACCGTAGTTAAATAGCAAGGTTTGGGGTTTTGAAAGTCACCCACATATGTTTAAAAATTAATCATTTGAGAGCAACAAGTTTCCAACTCCCCCAACGGCTACGGCCCTACCCCATAAATTCAATAATTAGTTGGATACGCCGCTCGTTAACCCTTTTGTTCACAATTTACATGTCCTATAATTATGATTAATATTATATACTACGCCCTTATATTATTTTATGATCTTATTATGTAATATGTAATACATTTATCATTATTAGATGATAAATAACCATCCAATAATAATAAATATGTCACATCCTATATAATAAAATAAAAATGAGATGGTACGTACCTATTGTGTTATATAGAATTTTCTTATAATTATACGAGATTTGTTACTCATCATACCACACATAATATATTCTAAACCTAGCTAAAACCACACTTATTTTATTGTTTTTATTATTATTATTTTTATTCTTCTTAAACTAATTAGGTTTTTTTACTCATTATCCATATATTATATATTTGGCAAGGGAAGAAAATTAAAAAAAATTAAAAAATTATGTTGTGTGATAAGTAGAATTTTTAAGAAAATTAAAAAATTATATTGTGTGATGAGTAAAATTTTTCTAATTATATTTCCCACAATAGAAGCTACGTACACAACTACGACACAGCTCCACCTTCTCTACGTGTGTGTGTGTTTTTTTTTGTTCAATGAGAGCATGAGAGATTATTGAGATCCATTATTGGATGTTTATAATGAGAGCATTTTCATTTTTCACAACAAGCCGATCATCTTGATTTAAAAAAAAAAAAAGTAATGCTATTTAAATGTTTTTATACTACATACAGTCTATACGACATATATAATTTGCTTTAGAAGATTCAAAATTTAAAATTTATATTCTAAATTAAAGTATATCATATTTATGGTATGTGATGCAAATATCTTAAAATAAAATTATTTTAAATAAAAATATCTACTATGAAAAAGATATAATGATAAAAAGATTTTATATATATATATAGAATTTTTCTACTTTCATGGCCTCAGTGAGATCAAAATATAAAATAAAAGATAATCATGTTAAAAGAGGCCAAGAAAATTTTTATTTGTAACGCTCTAAATGCATCGTTGAATTAGTCAATGAAAAAAAAAAATCAATTTTTTATATGGTTGATGTTAGTCAATACGTCAATGCCAGCGCCCTCGCTTTCAGTCTTTTTATTTTTCTTTGAAAAACGCTTCGCACCGAACGTACCTTTAAAATGAGATAAATGGAGACGAATTAGGAGTTGACACATAGCTTTCTCTTAAACAAAGATATAGACTATACCACAGGGGATAATTTTCCATTTTAATCCGGACAGCACCTGTAACAACCCGCTAGAAATTCAATTGTGAAATTTCTATTAACTTTAGGAATCTCGTGAAAACCTCATAAGTTTTCACGAATCCATTAATCGTATATGTTTTTGTCTAACTATATAGTTAGTGTTATTATTTACTATGGTATCATAAGTGTATTTTTGATTATTGGAGATAGTTAGAAGTGTCAAAATGTATTATGGTTTGTGCCATTAGACTCGGAGGATTATTTAAAGTCTTATGGCGCAATAACATTTTTTCATATTTTCGGACAAAACGTCTGTTCAAAACTGTAGATATTATTGGATAAAAAGAAATATCTTGAGGTAATTTTCGTGAATATTATTGGGTAAAAATATTTTGAATTGATAGATATTATTAGATAAAAATATCTTAAGTTGATTTTTTTTTAGATATTATTGGATAGAATATTATAAGATAATCATTTATAGATTTTTTTTGGGTAGAAGAAAACTACACTCAACTCTCAACTCCAGCCTCATCTCTTCCATATCTCATCCATAAGTATCTCCAGCCACCTCTCCCACGAAATTATCTTCATTTACACTTTCCATTGAAAGAATATCAAACACTCTCTCTCGGACAGCTTTTAGGAGGTCTTTTGTACACCCATTTCGAAGCTTTTGTAAGTGTTTTATCATAAAGTCTCCTTCATATAAGTTGTTCCTTTTTGAGTTTAGTTTACATGGATATCTTATTTGCCCCATTTGAAGATCATTTGGTCAGTAAAATATTGTGTAAACTATAGAAAGGTCATTCTGGGAGATAAACTGGAGAATATGTTATAGTTTGGAGTTTTTGACCAAGCTAATGGATAGATATTGATCCAAAATTTTTATGGAGTATTGTTAACATGTATATGTAACTATTGGTTGAGGATTTTTGCATGATTAAAGGTTTTGATGAAAGATTTTCTTAGATTTAGAAACTTAGAAATTGGAAGAAGAAAAACAGTTTCTGTTTTGAGAAAGTTTAACTCTTTGGTTGTCTAAACCTATTCTAATGACTTTAATAATTTTATTGGAGGATCTTAAGTATCTTATATACATGTTATATTATTATTTTGAAAATATTTGATGTTAGTGTCAAAGATATGAAATTTTATGCAAAGAGATATTTAAATAAGCCAAAGTGTGGATATTCTTGGCTAAATTTATGTTTTGGTTAATTTCTAACCATGTGATCTTGAATTAGAAGCTTATATATGTTTTAGGACATCTTTTTAAACCATGTGATGGTTTAGTTTGAAGATCATATATTTATAAGTCATAGATCAAGAGATTTATCAAAACTAGTTGAGGAAAAAGTTTCTGTTTTTGGACTAAGTGTAAAACCAAAAACTCCAAATGTTATTTTGTGATTTTGGTGACTTTAGTTTAATGATTTAAAGCATGGTTGATGTTAGGATGATATTATGAATATGTTAGAAGTAAGATTTGATTTTTGAAATTCTTGGAGATATTTTGATTTAAGGTCAAAACTTGTGATTCAAGTGCTTGGATCTTTTTACAAAAAAGTTTGGTGTTAATTTTTAGCTTTTTCTAAATGGTTGTTTTAAATATGGTTTTGAACTTAAGATTGGAAGATGTTTGTTGCAAAATTTTGGTTTAAGCATGAATTTTGAAGTTGGAAGGAATTGTAACAAAAATCAAGGGAAATGGCCTATGGATGTTTCGGCCATAGTGTGTTCTTCATAGTTGTGTTTTGTTTTAAATTTTTCTGAGTTGATATTTGAATTTAGGACAAAATTTACATTAGAAATATAAATTTTGGAAACTTTTGGAGTTAGTATGCAAAATCCTTAAGTTATGGGTAAAACGGTCATTTTTCCACATGTAGAGAGTAGAATGAAAATTTTACTTTTTAAGTTAGTATTTTTTTATATTTCAAATTTTTAATGATTTAGTTCTAACTTTTAGAATCACTAATTACAGTTCCTCGTGATCGCACTTGAAGTTTTATAAGAAACGCGGAGATCGAGGTAAGTTAGCTTCTAACTTACTAGCAGTCTACTGTGTATGTGTGCTAAGTAAAAGAACTACAGTGTATGTATGTGTGTTATCATATATGTCATGCCATGCCAAGTTATCACGTAATTGTCTATTATACAGAATTTATTCTGTCATCAATTTTTATCTGTTACATAATATATTCTGTTATGTATTACTGTACATTACAAGTACGTCATGCTAAGTATGCCATCTATTACATATATGTCAAGTCATGTAATATTCACTGTTACAAATATGTCATGTTAAATATGTTGTCTATTATATGTTATGCCATGTTATGAAATGTTTCTATCTCAAGTTGGTCATGTATTTCAAGTTATGTTCAAGTCACGTTATGTTACGTCAAGGCTTCAGTCCTTTTGTATTCCAGTCACGTTTCATCTTGAGTACATTATGTTTGTGTAGAATACATGGGGCCACAACAACTGTGGAGTATGTATTTAACTACAATTGTGATGCGTAAAATACATGGGGCCACAACAACTGTGGAGTATGTATTTACACGTAGAATACATGGGGCCACAACAACTGTGGAGTATGTATTTTTCATGTTAAGTCAAGTTTGTGTAGAATACATGGGGCCACAACAACTGTGGAGTATGTATTTATACGTATAATACATGGAGCCACAACAACTGTGGAGTATGTATTTTTCATGTTAAGTCAAGTTTGCGTATAATACATGGGGCCACAACAACTGTGGAGTATGTATTTACACGTAAAATACATGGGGCCACAACAACTGTGGAGTATGTATTTTTCATGTTAATTCAAGTTTCAAAGCAAGTTCATGCTAAGTCAAGTTTCAGATCAAGTTCATGTCAAGTCAAGTTCAGTTCATATTTCAATTTAAGTTATGTCAATTATGCTATGTTGTACTCCAAGTTATACTTTAATTACTTATGAATTTGATTATGCATTTATGCTTTTACTGTCATCCATGCATTATTAGCTTGTGTGGAAGTTTTTTGTTAACTTACTGAGATTTGTAATCAAATCTCATTTTGGTAGTCCCAACTACCATTCCCCCCGAATGGTAGATTTTGTTACAGGACCTGAAGGAGAATCAGGAGCTGATCAACTAGACACAGTTGACTAAGTGACGGTGCGACATAAATGTTGATATAGTAATTAACGTAAATTACTACTTATACGATTGAGTTGCATCTCTACTACTTTTTGGATCATAACCATTTTGGACTAGTGTTGTGATCTTAGTTGTTCAATGGATTTTTATGTATGAAGTATGTTTTAAGCATTTGAGATATTTTCAATTTGGTGCATAGTATTGCTAAAGAAAAAATTTATCCGCTGCGAATATTGCATATTGTTAGATGCATGTTAGGAATATTGCATCTTATATGTCATGAACGGGGGTAGGTAACCTTGTGTTGCATGTCTCGACGCTTCAAATGTCCGTCCGATCCCAAACGGAATTTGGGGGCGTCACAGGGTGGTATCAGAGCAATACGTCTCTGGGCAATAAATCCACATGTCCTTAGGAAATGCACCAAATATTAGGCTTGAAATTTTAGTCGTCAGTAGGCTTGAATTTCTTAAGGTATGAAGGGTAGTATGTGGTTTTAATATATATACTCGTGTGTTTCAAGAAGGGACACATGACTCGTGATAGAATACTTTGGAATCCTAAGGGAGATAACAATCAAAAGGATCAGAATTTTCCGATGGATAAAGAATTAGTTGAGGTAAACATAGTTAACGTTGATCTGATTGCAATTGATGGTAATATTGCATTATTATTATTTTGGAATAAGTCAAGTCATTGAGGTTGGTAAATTGTACATTGTTTGATTCAAACGAGTCATTATTTCTATTAATTGTGGTAGTGCTTGAGAATTCAGCTTGGAAGCTGAATTGTTACGCTAGTGGTAAGAGTAACAATTTTCATTAGAAGTATTATTGTTCATACCAATGTAGATATAGAATACATTTTAGTAATATAAGAAAGGATATGTAGGATTGATGAATGGTATTCCACATATTTGGAGAATTGTTTTGATTCTAAAAATACGATAGAAATTGTGTTTGGAAGAGTAATTTGATTAGGAGAAGCTTTAGCCTTAGTAGGATTCATTTATGATAATAGTATCACCACGCCGCCAGTAAATGATTTCTGGCAAAGCACTATCTTTATGGATGCATAGATCGATCTTCTTTTGAAGACTATTATATGAAGAGTAAAATCTTGGTCTTGAGAATTTATGTGAACATTAGGAACAAATCATTTAGAGTTAGAATAATTGATAACTTATGATGGATAAAAGAGTTATGACAATCATAAGAGAGAAAGTCTCAAGTTTAAGTTATTAATTGGTCAGTTATCGAAGTACCACCTAGGGAGATGACTGATTGTTGCGATTATAAAGAAGTAAGTTAGTCCTAGATCAGTAGAACTCCTTGAGGTTTTTATTAACTTGAAGATTACTGAGAGTTTGGATATGCATGATTAAATGCATATTTATATGAGTCATTGGATCATGTCATATATATGAAAATCCCTGAAAGAAATAAAATGGAATACATAAAACGTATACCAGAAGATAGAAACACAAATATGAATATTTGTGAAGTATTATTTTATTATCATAAAGCAAAATTACAGAAATTTGAGGCTCTTTGCCTCAATCTTTAAACGTTCTTGCTCTTCAAAAATCTGCATGCCTCTCCTATCTAAAGGAGTAGCAACTCGAAAAGAAGAGTTAAGCAAAGATTTTAAATCTCCGTTCTCTCGCTTTACTGCTTCTATCTTCATGTTGGATTCCATAAGAAGCCTCTGAAGGATAGAAATTTTCTGGTGGAGTTTGTCAACCCCACCAGTCCTGGATTGCAGTCGCTGAGAATATGCGACAATGGCTGATGAGTATCGAGTACCGAGACTCACAAGCTCGTAGATAAGTTCATTATCTGACTTATTAGTCAGATCATTATTGGATTGCATTATAGCACCTACGGAAGAAGCATAAACAACTGGTAAACGAGGTGCAGAATACCTTATGTTTTGGCAATGAGAAGATTGCTGAGCTATTGCAAAGTGAGTAAGCAGAAAGAGATTGCAGAGTAAGAATGCAGACTAATTTCAGAAAAGTGAAGAAGATGAGATGAGAAAGAAGATGAACTGAATAATTCTTTTATAGAGAAAATTATGACGAATCATCTCTCGTGAATCATTTCTCTACAAGAGACAAGAGCAATGTAGTATCATAGCTGCGGTGCCTGACAATTACAGAAGAACAAAGTAGTGTCGTAGCTATGCGGCGCCTGACAACTACAGAAGACCTATAAAAATCATGCGCATCAGAGTTGTCTGGTCTAAAACAGAGGGCCACCGATTTAAAAAAAAAAACAGAGAGAGAGAGAGAGGATAACGGCTTAATTTTGATGAATTCTCTACTAACTTTGGTATTTACAGGAACACTTAAAGTATATCGCCTATGTTTTTCTAAAGAAGAGTTTCGGAAGATTATTTACTTGAAATTTTAGGTTTGGAGAGTGTGTCGATACAACTTGGCCAACCTTGTGGAAAGAAGTATAATATAATTGTTGATTAAAATAAGAGAGTTAAGGAATGTCATAATCTCAGAGGCAAATATATACGGGATAGACACCAGGTTAGTAAGCAACACATATTCCTTAACTTGTTATTTCTTACTTACTTCGATTTCGAGGACGAAATTTTTTTTTTTAGGAGGGGAGATTGTAACAGCCCGCTAGAAATTCAATTGTGAAATTTCTATTAACTTTAGGAATCTCGTGAAAACCTCATAAGTTTTCACGAATCCATTAATCGTATAGGTTTTTGTCTAACTATATAGTTAGTGTTATTATTTACTATGGTATCATAAGTGTATTTTTGATTATTGGAGATAGTTAGAAGTGTCAAAATGTATTATGGTTTGTGCCATTAGACTCGGAGGATTATTTAAAGTCTTATGGCGCAATAACATTTTTTTCATATTTTCGGACAAAACGTCTGTTCAAAACTGTAGATATTATTGGATAAAAAGAAATATCTTGAGGTAATTTTCGTGAATATTATTGGGTAAAAATATTTTGAGTTGATAGATATTATTAGATAAAAATATCTTAAGTTGATTTTTTTTAGATATTATTTGATAGAATATTATAAGATAATCATTTATAGATTTTTTTTGGGTAGGAGAAAACTACACTCAACTCTCAACTCCAGCCTCATCTCTTCCATATCTCATCCATAAGTATCTCCAGCCACCTCTCCTCACGAAATTATCTTCATTTACACTTTCCATTGAAAGAATATCAAACACTCTCTCTCGGACAGCTTTTAGGAGGCCTTTTGTACACCCATTTCGAAGCTTTTGTAAGTGTTTTATCATAAAGTCTCCTTCATATAAGTTGTTCCTTTTTGAGTCTAGTTTACATGGATATCTTATTTGCCCTATTTGAAGATCATTTGGTCAGTCCAATATTATGTAAACTATAGAAAGGTCATTCTGGGAGATAAACTGGAGAATATGTTATAGTTTGGAGTTTTTGACCAAGCTAATGGATAGATATTGATCCAAAATTTTTATGGAGTATTGTTAACATGTATATGTGGCTATTGGTTGATGATTTTTGCATGATTAAAGGTTTTGATGAAAGATTTTCTTAGATTTAGAAACTTAGAAACTGGAAGAAGAAAAACAGTTTCTGTTTTGAGAAAGTTTAACTCTTTGGTGGTCTAAACCTATTCTAATGACTTTAATAATTTTATTGGAGGATCTTAAGTATCTTATATACATGTTATATTATTATTTTGAAAATATTTGATGTTAGTGTCAAAGATATGAAATTTTATGCAAAGAGATATTCAAATAAGCCAAAGTGTGTATATTCTTGGCTAAATTTATGTTTTGGTTAATTTCTAACCATGTGATCTTGAATTAGAAGCTTATATATGTTTTAGGACATCTTTTTAAACCATGTGATGGTTTAGTTTGAAGATCATATATTTATAAGTCATAGATCAAGAGATTTATCACAACTAGTTGAGGAAAAAGTTTCTGTTTTTGGACTAAGTGTAAAACCAAAAACTCCAAATGTTATTTTGTGATTTTGGTGACTTTAGTTTAATGATTTAAAGCATGGTTGATGTTAGGATGATATTATGAATATGTTAGAAGTAAGATTTGATTTTTGAAATTCTTGGAGATGTTTTGATTTAAGGTCAAAACTTGTGATTCAAGTGTTTGGATCTTTTTACAAAAAAGTTTGGTGTTAATTATTATCTTTTTCTAAATGGATGTTTTAAATATGGTTTTGAACTTAAGATTGGAAGATGTTTGTTGCAAAATTTTGGTTTAAGCATGAGTTTTGAAGTTGGAAGGAATTGTAACAAAAATCAAGGGAAATGGCCTATGGATGTTTTGGCCATAGTGTGTTCTTCATAGTTGTGTTTTGTTTTAAATTTTTCTGAGTTGATTTTTAAATTTAGGACAAAATTTACATTAGAAATGTAAATTTTGGAAACTTTTGGAGTTAGTATGCAAAATCCTTAAGTTATGGGTAAAACGGTCATTTTCCCACATGTAGAGAGTAAAATGAAAATTTTACTCTTTAAGTTAGTATTTTTTTATATTTCAAATTTTTAGTGATTTAGTTCTAACTTTTAGAATCACTAATTACAGTTCCTCGTGATCGCACTTGAAGTTTTATAAGAAACACGGAGATTGAGGTAAGTTAGCTTCTAACTTACTAGCAGTCTACTGTGTATGTGTGCTAAGTAAAAAAACTACAGTGTATGTATGTGTGTTATCATATATGTCATGCCATGCCAAGTTATCACGTAATTGTCTATTATACAGAATTTATTCTGTCATCAATTTTTATCTGTTACATAATATATTCTGTTATGTATTACTGTACATTACAAGTACGTCATGCTAAGTATGCCATCTATTACATGTAACAGCCCGCTAGAAATTCAATTGTGAAATTTCTTTTGACCTTAAGAACCTCGTGAAAATTCCGTAAGTTTACACGAATCGACTAATCGCATAGGTTTTAACCTGTCAACATAGTTAGTGTTATTACTCACTATGGTGCCAGAAATGCGATTTTAATTATTTGAGATAGTTAGAAGTGTCAGAATACATTATAGTCTACACCACTAGGCTTAATTGAATATTTAGGATTTTTCAGTACGAAGTTTATTACGTTTATTTTTGGAGTGAATAGTAATCTCAGTAAACATACTAAACGCTATGTTTTCAAAATCACAGTGTGAAATGTCCAAATTAGGTTAGCGAAATTTTATTTGGATACTTGGCAAGATCTTAACCACACATAATAAATAGTATTAGATACTTAGTACAAAGAGAAACCATTAGATGGAATTGTGAAGGAAATCAAGGTGTGAGATCATGACACCTAAGCAAAATACACAATTGGAAAATATCTTAAGAACATAGATTTAAAATACACATGGAAAGATTTTAACCACCTTACTCTTCCAAGTCTACTCCACATTTAGAAAATATTTTAAGCTAATTTCGTGGATATTATTGGGTAAAAATATCTTGAGTTGATTTTTGTAGATATTATTAGGTAAGAGAGTCCTACACTCCACTCTCACTCCGGTAAGAGAGTCCTACACTTAACTCTCACTTTGGGTAAGAGAGTCTTACACTTAACTCTCACTCCAGCCTCATCTCTTCCATATCTTATCCACAAGTATCTCCAGCCACCCCTCTCCACGAAATTATCTTCATTTATGCTTTCCATTGAAAGAATATCAAACACTCTCTCTCGGACAGCTTTTAGGAGTTCTTTTGCACACCCATTTCGAAGCTTTTGTAAGTATTTTATCATAAAGTCTCCTTCATATAAGTTGTTCCTCTTTGAGTCTAGTTTTCATAGATGTATTTTTCGTATCATTCCATGGTCATTTGGTCAGTCAAAAGTATTTTTAACCATAGAAAGGTCATTCTGGGCGTGAATCTGGAGAGTATGTTATAGTTTGGAGTTTTTGACCAAGCTAATGGATAGATATTGGTCCGAAATTTTTATGGAGTATTGTTAACATGTATATATGACTATTGGTTGAGGATTTTTGCATGATTAAAGGTTTTGATGAAAGATTTTCTTAGATTTAGAAACTTAGAAACTGGAAGAGGAAAAACAGTTTCTGTTTTGAGAAAGTTTAACTCTTTGGTGGTCTAAACCTATTCTAATGACTTTGATAATTTTATTGGAAGATCCTAAACATCTTATATACATGTTATATTATTATTTTGAAGATATTTGATGTTAGTTTCAAAGATATGAAATTTTATGCAAAGAGATATTCAGATAAGCCAAAGTGTGGATATTCTTGGCTAAATTTATGTTTTGATTAATTTCTAACCATGTGATCTTGAATTAGAAGCTTGTATATGTTTTAGGACATCTTTTTAAACCATGTAATGGTTTGGTTTGAAGATCATATATTTATAAGTCATAGATCAAGAGATTTATCAAAACTAGTTGAGGAAAAAGTTTCTGTTTTTGGACTAAGTGTAAAACCAAAAACTCTAAATTTTATTTTGTGATTTTGGTGACTTTAGTTTGATGATTTAAAGCATGGTTGATGTTAGGATGATATTATGAATATGTTAGAAGTAAGATTTGATTTTTGAAATTCTTGGAGATGTTTTGATTTAAGGTCAAAACTTGTGATTCAAGTGCTTGGATCTTTTTACAAAAAAGTTTGGTGTTAATTATTAGCTTTTTCTAAATGGATGTTTTAAGTATGGTTTTGAACTTAGGATTGGAAGATGTTTGTTGCAAAATTTTGGTTTAAGCATGAGTTTTGAAGTTGGAAGGAATTGCAACAAAAATCAAGGGAAATGACTTATGGATGTTTCAGCCATAGTGTGTTCTTCATAGTTGTGTTTTGTTTTAAATTTTTCTGAGTTGATATTTAAGTTTAGGACAAAATTTACATGAGGAATGTAAATTTTGGAAACTTTTGGAATTAGTATGCAAAATCCTTAAGTTATGGGTAAAACGGTAATTTTCCTACATGCAGAGAGTAAAATAGAAATTTTACTCTTTAAGTTAGTATTTTCCATATTTCAATTTATTAGTGATTTAGTGCTAATTTTTAGAATCACTAATTACAGTTCTTCGTGATCGCGCTTAAGGTTTTATAAGAAACGCGGAGATCGAGGTAAGTTAGCTTTTAACTTACTAGCAGTCTATTGTGTATGTGTGCTAAGTAAAGGAACTACAGTGTATGTATGTGTGTTATCATATATGTCATGCCATGCCAAGTTATCACTTGATTGTCTATTATACAGAATTTATTCTGTCATCAATTTTTATCTGTTATATAATATATTCTGTTATGTATTACTGTACATGATAAGTACGTCATGCTAAGTATGCCATCTATTACATGTAAGTCAAGTCATGTAATATTCACTGTTGCAAGTATGTCATGTTAAATATGTTGTCTATTATATGTTATGCCATGTTACGAAATGTTTCTATCTCAAGTTGATCATGTATTCTAAGTTATGTTCAAGTCACGTTATGTTACGTCAGGACTTCAGTCCTTTCGTATTCCAGTCACATTTCATATTGAGTACATTATGTTATGTAGAATACATGGGGCCACAATAACTGTGGAGTATGTATTTAACTACAATTGTGATGCGTAAAATACATGGGGCCACAACAACTGTGGAGTATGTATTTTTCATGTTAAGTCAAGTTTGTGTAGAATACATGGGGCCACAACAACTGTGGAGTATGTATTTTTAAATGTTAAGTCAAGTTTGTGTAGAATACATGAGGCCACAACAACTGTGGAGTATGTATTTAACTACAATTGTGATGCGTAAAATACATGGGGCCACAACAACTGTGGAGTATGTATTTTTCATGTTAAGTCAAGTTTGTGTAGAATACATGGGGCCACAACAACTGTGGAGTATGTATTTTTAATGTTAAGTCAAGTTTGTGTAGAATACATGGGGCCACAACAACTGTGGAGTATGTATTTACACGTAGAATACATGGGGCCACAACAACTGTGGAGTATGTATTTTTCATGTTAATTCAAGTTTCAGAGCAAGTTCATGCTAAGTCAAGTTCAGTTCATGTTTCAATTTAAGTTATGTCAATTATGCTATGTTGTACGCTAAGTTATTCTTTAATTACTTATGAATTTGATTATGCATTTATGCTTTTACTGTCATCCATGCATCATTAGTCTGTGTGGAAGTTTTTTGTTAACTTGCTGAGATTTGTAATCAAATTTCACTGTGGTAGTCCCAACTACCATTCCCCCCGAATGGTAGATCTTGTTACAGGACCTGAAGGAGGATCAGAAGCTGATCAACTAGACACAGTCGACTGAATGACGGTGCGTCGTTAATGTTAATATAGTAGTTAAATTACTACTTGTACGATGGAGTTGCATCTCCAGTACTATTGGATCATAACTATTTTGGAATAGTGCTGTGATCTTAGTTATTCAATGGATCTTTATGTATGAAGTATGTTTTAAGTATTGAGATATTTTCAGTTTGGTGCATAGTATTGCTAAAGAAAAAAATTATCCGCTGCGAATATTGCATAATGTTAGATGCATGTTAGGATTATTGCATCTTATGTGTCATGAACGGGGGCAGGTAACCTTGTGTTTCATGTCTCGACGCTTCAAATGTCCGTCCGATCCCAAACGGAATTTAGGGGCGTCACATTACATGTATGTCAAGTCATGTAATATTCACTGTTACAAATATGTCATGTTAAATATGTTGTCTATTATATGTTATGCCATGTTATGAAATGTTTCTATCTCAAGTTGGTCATGTATTTCAAGTTATGTTCAAGTCACGTTATGTTACGTCAGGGCTTCAGTCCTTTTGTATTCCAGTCACGTTTCATCTTGAGTACATTATGTTTGTGTAGAATACATGGGGCCACAACAACTGTGGAGTATGTATTTAACTACAATTGTGATGCGTAGAATACATGGGGCCACAACAACTGTGGAGTATGTATTTACACGTAGAATACATGGGGCCACAACAACTGTGGAGTATGTATTTTTCATGTTAAGTCAAGTTTGTGTAGAATACATGGGGCCACAATAACTGTGGAGTATGTATTTATACGTATAATACATGTGGCCACAACAACTGTGGAATATGTATTTTTCATGTTAAGTCAAGTTTGCGTATAATACATGGGCCACAACAACTGTGGAGTATGTATTTACACGTAAAATACATGGGGCCACAACAAGTGTGGAGTATGTATTTTTCATGTTAATTCAAGTTTCAAAGCAAGTTCATGCTAAGTCAAGTTTCAGATCAAGTTCATGTCAAGTCAAGTTCAGTTCATGTTTCAATTTAAGTTATGTCAATTATGCTATGTTGTACTCCAAGTTATGCTTTAATTACTTATGAATTTGATTATGCATTTATGCTTTTACTGTCATCCATGCATCATTAGCTTGTGTGGAAGTTTTTTGTTAACTTACTGAGATTTGTAATCAAATCTCACTTTGGTAGTCCCAACTACCATTCCCCCCGAATGGTAGATCTTGTTACAGGACCTGAAGGAGAATCAGGAGCTAATCAACTAGACACAGTTGACTAAGTGACGGTGCGACATAAATGTTGATATAGTAATTAACGTAAATTACTACTTATACGATTGAGTTGCATCTCTACTACTTTTTGGATCATAACCATTTTGGACTAGTGTTGTGATCTTAGTTGTTCAATGGATTTTTATGTATAAAGTATGTTTTAAGCATTTGGGATATTTTCAATTTGGTGCATAGTATTGCTAAAGAAAAAATTTATCCGCTGCGAATATTGCATATTGTTAGATGCATGTTAGGAATATTGCATCTTATATGTCATGAACGGGGGCATGTAACCTTGTGTTGCATGTCTCGACGCTTCAAATATCCGTCCGATTCCAAACGGAATTTGGGGACGTCACATCACCTCTGCCTTCCATTCTTTCTCTCTCTCTCTTGCTCTCTCACTGAAAAGCCATTTGATTCTCTCACCGTAAACCCTCTCATTCTCTCATCCTGAAGCATCACGATTCACGAATCAACACCGAAAAAACATATTGTTTGAAGGATTTTTCAGCCCCAGTTTCGGTTTTCAAGTGGTGAGATTTATTTTCTCATAATTTTTCCTTTATTATTTATTTAACTTAAGTATGTCTAGTTTCGGTTTTGAGCCCCAGTTTCGGTTTGAGGTTCGAAATTAGGATTTTCTTAGTAACAAAGAACCAAGAAATTCCTACTAACAAGCATTCATTTTGAAGATTATTACTCAATTATTTTGCTGAGGATTAGGGTTTTATTTATTTTTATTCTTTTCCTAATTTTCATTTCGGTGGGAATATTTTCGTAATGATCTTTGTCTTTGTTTTTGTCGTAGGGTTTTGGCTTAGCTTCGATTTACCATTGTTCGCACATTTGGCACAGTCAACAGCTTGGTATTAAATTTGTTTGGTTTTCTATTGTTTGCTTACAGTTCTCTTTTTGTTGTAATCTAGAATAAAATTTGTGAATTAAATTAATTTGATTAATATCTAAATCTATGTCCATCTAACTCAGCAATTAAATAATTAAAAACTGAAAATAGGTTGGCTGGATTGGTAGATAAAATTTTTCAAACAAAAGGGTGATGGGTGTTTAGTAAATGAGTCTTCATAATCACGCATTTTTTTTATTTTGCATAATATTATCTTAGTACATGCAGAATAAGGTTTTGAATATTTATTTAGAACCTTTTGAGGGGCATATGCATTTGGCTATTAAAAAGCATTTTTTTTATATGTTATTTTAAGGGATTGATATTTTATTGATTACATTGTTTTATGTTGAGACGAAAGATTTTAGGTGGAGTTCGGATATTGATGACGTTGAGATAGTGACAAGTAGAAACTGTCCACAAGGCATTGTAAATGAAGCTATTGAGGATGAAACCGTGGAAGAGCAATGTGATGTGAGCATCGAAGATGGATTGGATGTGGGAGATGACGTTAATTTGGGAGATGGTGATGGAGATGGAGTGAATGAGGGAGATGGTGATGGAGATGGAGTGAATGTGAGAGATGGAGATGGAATCAATTTGATTTCCACCTCCAGTAGTGGAAATCTTGAACCGTTTGTTGGGAAGGAATTTGATGAGGTTGAGGACGCCCAAGGATTTTACAAGGCGTATGCAAGACGAGGTCTTCTGCCAGTGTTTGAAGTTGTATGGACTTTATATTCGCCAAACATCTTGTTAAATGATGGTTCACTTGAAAGTAGAGATTATGATTTGCATAAGAAACCCATATTAATAGATAAGTTTTGCCAGGTTCTTATTTCTTGGTTTTTTTAGTCATTCAGTACTCATTTCTGTACATGGTATCTTTACTTATTTTAACAGCTTAACTTCAAGTCCTCAAATCGGTACTGGAACTATGGTAAAAGGAGATAATTTTATATTGCTTTTTATTTTTTTATAGTGGGGTGGGTGACATTGTGTAGAGTAGAGGAGTTATTGGCCTGTTGGATAAGTCAAGTAGGACAATTTAGTGTGGAGGTTGATTCTGTTTCGTGTAATGTTGTGTGTGAGGAAGGCATACCAACGAAAGGCTTATACGCATTCTAGTTATTTACTTATCAAAATAATAGTAATTTTTCTTGTTTTTTATCTCATAACACAGGTTTTGTTTTTATTAATAAAAATGGACTTATATAAAAAGGCACCTATTTCTGTACATGATTTATCAATTTTTCGTCACCAAAGGAGATCCAATATATTATTTAGATGCACTATCCGGCAAGCAAAAGGACTCAAAAAACGTTAACTTCAAGCTTATCCATTAACATTACATCACTGGCTTTGTTTAGCCATAACAACATTAACTTCAAACAAACAACATCAAGCTCATTTACTTGAGCAGTTACATTCAGATTGATGGTCCCGAACACACACAGATCCTACCAACATTAGCATTGGGGCTGACATACATGATTATCGTTCAAATTATAAATAATTACAGCACAAAACACAATGGTACATAACCATAACAAGAATAATGTTCCCTTGTACTTCTTTTCCAAAAGTTTAAATTTTGCTTCTTCAACCATTACACACTCTTGGTTGATCCTGTCGTTCATTCTTTAAGCTAACTCCAATGTCATTTTGCAACAATGGTTTAGTTCTTGTTCAAAATCAACCCATTGAAAAAATGAGCATTGTCTCTTCATCTTATAGTTTGGACAATTTAAGAACCGTCTGCCAAAACTAGTATCTTTGACAGAGATCCTTAGTTTTGCTGGAATCCCACAATGGCAATGTGGTACTGCACCACTGTCATCATCATCATCATACTGCATCTTCATATTGATTAATAATAGACAGTCCAAGCAATAAGCATGCATATCAATATTTATTAACAGCCAATACACAGTCCAAGCAATAAGCATGCATATTAATATTTATTAACAGCCAATACACAGTCTAAGCAAAACTATTCAGATTTACACAATATATTGCCGAAATTATCTGCAGAACATTTAGTACATGCACTTTCTTATCATAAAATCCATTTTAAATATAACAATGTTAAAACATGAATATACATAATTCCAAACATCAGGCAAATATTATGACAGCAAATAATATACGAGTTTCGAGCTAAATATGTAACCATCAGGCATTGAAATTTACTCTTCAAACCTTTAAATGTAACAAATTATACAATAAATTCAATTCAGGTACTAAATAATGGCAGCTGCTACAATAGCCTTGGTTTATTAAGAAATATAAAATTCAGAACCGAAATGACTCAAACAGACTCAAACAGAACCGAAAATTTACCTTAATTTTGTTGTAAAATGGAAGCTGCGATTTTTTTTCCCTTTTTCCTTGTTGTAAAATGATGGAGGGTTAAAGTTTTTATAGGTTTCAGTTTTTTGGGGGAGGGACGGAGGGATTCGAATAATCACAGATCACGTATGCCTGCGACGTAGAGAGATCGGCGACTTAGAGAGATCGATTTCAAGCAGGCGTGGGTTCTGGGTTTCTGGGTTCTCGAAGGAGGAGTGGGTTCTGAATAGAGAGAGGGGAAAGCAGAGAGAGAGAGAAGGAGCAGATCACGTATGGCTGCTCACGTATGGCACGACTTAGAGAGATCGGCGACGTAGAGAGATCGGGGAAGGAGATGTGGGTTCTGAAGAGAGAGAGGACCAGCAGAGAGAGAGAGAAATCGTGTTGGGTAATCTATCCGTATGAGACGATAGATTGAGTGTGATGCGGTTTGTTGGGGAGAAGGAGTATCCCTTACGTGTCAGTTCGTAATTGGTCTCTGTTTATCTCACATTAAAGGAGTATCCGGTTTAAAGATTTTCTCTTTTTCTTTCATCTGTCAAGTCTTTCCTTCTCCACGAGTCTTTTTCCATGTTGAAACCCAAAAGGATGATAAATTTTCCAAGAACCATACACAGTACTACACAGGATGATTTACTTTTTTTTTTTTCCACGTCTAAATAACTAAGTGGAGCATAACATTAAAATTGCAAGATAGAATCTTTATTTGGTACCTGCACCTTATCAATGCCCTGTATAACTGGAGCAAAGTCATACATAGAAGCGAGTTTTTCGGTGCTTCGTCAGGAAACAAACACAGCAATCGAGCTCCTCACTTGGAAGGTACCGTCATCCCACGTTAAAGAAGCAGAGACTATAAACTTATCTATAGTTTCTTCGATTGTGAGCGTATACGGTAGCTTTTGTCGAAGAGATGTGAAAGATAAAATGCTAGGAGTTACTTTGATTATAAGTCCAAGTGGGGAGTTCAAAATAGCTTTATACGTAGACGTCGGTTATCCAACATTGGTGACAATCCGATTGAAAACACGATTGATGGATGTCAAGGGCGGCGTGGATAGAGCAAATGTAGGATAGTTTAGATCGTTCACGTTTCCATTAGTGGCATTAGAACAGCTACTATTGTCCCCAGTCAGAAGTTGTAATGATTTGGTATTATATCCTTGTCCGCACAAAAATTTTATGTAGTCAGCTGCATCAATATCATAGATTAAACTGGGATTTGGAGCCTTTGATTCTTTGAAGGATTTATATTGCCTGCATCGTATGCAAATTTAGCCTCTGGATTCTTTCCAGCACTCATGGGGTCAGCTGCCAGTAATACACCAAATGGGGAGGGAGTGAGAAGTGGTAATACATGACGAATTAAGATTGATGGGTTGTAAATAGCTGTATATTACCGGTGGTCATGAGAGCCGACTTGATAGCAGCAGGTGACCATTTGGGGTGCAAGGATTTGACGTAGGCAGCAGCTCCTGTAGCATGTGGGCAAGCCATGGAGGTGCCTGACAGAATATTGAATGACAATTTTCTATTATCACCTTCAATCCCAGAAATTGGGGAAATTGGTGACCATGCCGCTAGAATGTTGAGTCCAGGAGCTGCTAAATCCGGCTACAAAGAATTAAAAAAAATGCTAAATGTATTTAAAGAAAAATTTAGAAAATATTTACTTCTCCACATGTTAGTTATTAATATGCTGAAAATTATGAAATTTAAAATTTAAAATTTGAATTTAAAAAATAAACTAATAAAATAAATTTTGTAAAGAAAAAAGTAAGTATATGTAACACTACTCAAATGACAGCTTAAATCTTAACGATATATAAAGAAGAAATATTACAAGAGCGCAATGCAAATTAAACCATGATTATTATGAGGAAATTAATTATAACCTTGAAAATGTCGGGCGTAGCTATATTTGGACCCCTTGATGAGAAGTAGGGTATGTAAGGTGCAAATGCATCCTTCCGCTTGTTAGTCTTGAGAATAGTTGCAGTCAGGCTCCTATGCATATATAGCATATGCGCATTAGGATTATTTGTGGGGTTTGAGTTGGTTTGCGAGAGTTGATGCCTATTGGTTCTACCATATATAAGAAATGCATATATGGCCCCTGATTTGAGATATTTTGTGTCTATACCTTGTCGAATTTATGTAGAAGTAAACGTTGCTACCATCTTCGATGCCAAGGTAAGATGCGGGCAAGGGAAAAGAGTAGGCAACATCCCTGCGCCCTGGGCCTTTAATCACAGTTCCAACCCAACCGCACTTGCTTGAAATGCTCCCTCCCCACCAACCACATCCAAATCACAAAGTACAATTTTCCCTTTCACTAAATTCTGATCCAACGAATTTGGCAGACAATACCGGCAGTACTGTAGCATTAGTTCCACTGGCTGCTATATATTTGTGAGACGAAAAGAACATTACATTAAACTTCTAGTTTACTGGAGTTATTGGAACACAATCAAAAAGCTACTGGAATATGTATTCTTTTTTCGATCCTGTGCATGGTTACCTACTTACCTAGAATAGGAACCCTAAGAACCCGTTGTGGTGTTTGGTGCATCTCCGCCATAAACTATCGGATACATTTCATTCTTGAGGTCAAATGTATTAATTGAAACTCCCTACACATTGAGCAAAGTATATTAATAATTAATTAATTAACCGGCATTCAATGGGATTGAGAAAAAAACTGGATATATTCATACATACTCGAAACTATAGCTATGGGTAGCAGAGAACTAAGATAGGGCTTGATGATCACTTTATAATTATATACCTCATAGATGTTGTCGTTACCCAATTGGACCTCAGTGAAGAACTTTCGATCTATGGTGCTTGAAGCCACGAAAAGAGACCAGGGTGAAATTTTTGTGAGGGTTGCTAGACCTGGACCCCCATTACCAGCTGAGTTTGATGTCAATATTCCATTTCTCATAGCATGAAAGGCACCGATGGCAATTGCATTGTTAAAATAGCTATAATCAGTAGTTCCACCGAGTGAAATAGATATTAGGTCGACGCCATCGGCAATAGCATTATCAAAAGCTGCAAGAATGTAAGCATCGCTGCAGACATCGAGCCAACATATTTTGTACACAGCAATGCGTGCTAATGGAACCCCTCCTCGTGCTGTTCCCAAACGGGCCAAACCAATCCCACGCTTGCCATGTTAACAACGTTCCCAGCTGCTATGGATGCAGTATGTGTCTCGTGGCGGTTTGAATCTCGAGGAGATCTAATGTCATTTCCGAAAACATCTCCATTGCTACGGTAATATTGTGCTCCTATGATTTTACTGCCCAAGTGACAACGGCATTAATTGTAAATGATGCTCTTTGATTGACTCTTCCTATATATATGCGTGTGTACATGCATATAGGCAAAAAAACAAAAAAGTGAATGTAAGGATATATATAGTTGTTGCAAGTAAAGTTGGTTGAGAATTGGCAAACGCCCCTCCATTTGCTAGGCGCCTCCATTTGCTAGGCGGCGGACCAAATCCTTTGTCGCTAAAGCTATCAGACTCGGGCCAGATTCCATTGTCAAGAACTCCTATAATGATGTCGCTTTCAACGGTTGTTCTTTCAACTTGCTGCTGGAAGCCAAGGAAGTCCCATGACCTTGTTGTATGGAGCTTTTTCTGTTCGTTGGGAAAGACAGACACTACGCCTCCCATTCCCACATGTTCATTGTCATGACGTGCATTTTACTGTATTTATGCATGCATGATATAAAACACAGAGAGAGAGAGAGAGAGAGAGAGAGAGAGAGAGAGAGAGAGAGAGTTGAGGCTCACAGACCAGCCATTTTTTGAGCTTCTTCCCCGGTTAACTTCGCTGCAAATCCATTGAAACTCCTCTTGAAGTTATAAAGTAGAGATTTCGGTCCAGTGTTGCTGAATCCAATTATATTAATTTCACAAGTTAAAGCCCTATATGCATTTTCGTCTCGATCGAATAACTTTGATGGGATTAATTTCATCTCCCTTAGGTCATAATATTGAAAAGAGTAATAGTTGATATATGGATTCCTTTTTTGAAAAAAATGAGTGAGATCTATCCAAGAGATGAAAATTTTAAAGTATATTTTATATTAAGGAAAATAATAGTGTGACTATAAATATGTCCACTAAATATGTTTATTCATCTATTTTTATTCTTTTTATTTTTTTTGATTATTAAGGAAGTAAATATTAGTAAATTTATATCTATATTTTTTATTTTTTTCTTAATGATTAAGGATACGTAGAAAATGATTAAAGAAAAATAAAAAGAAACTTAAAAAACTTATTCGTAACAGTGTGCAAATTTGGTAGGAACACTTGATACTCACCCTGGTATTGTTCTTATATTAATTTACTTATTAAAAATAAAAGAAAACACTTATACACTTAGACTTATTTAGGTAGTAAAAATATCTTATTTTTTTTTATAATTAAATTTTTTTAAATTTTTACATAAAATATAATAAATAAATATTTTTTTAATTTTTAAAATAATAATAATAAAAAAATAATATTTTATTAATATTTTATTTTACTTCTAATTTTTATCTAAAATTATTATATATCAACTCACTGTCAAATGTCACTTCCATCGCCATCTATATTATTGAAAAATGAACAAAACAACTGACTTTTTTGTTTCTGCATTTAAATTTTAGTTGTCAAGAGGGCTTGTACATGATTGGACAGAACACGTGTATATGACTAATGCGACTAATTTTGTATCATAAAAATCCAAAGTTGAATTGTTTTGAGGATGGTTCCTTCAGCAATAGTAGTATGTCATTAAACATTTCTTATATGGAACGGACAACCACGTCGTGTCCACTATATATAAGATCATTTACAAATATCTAAAATAGGGGCAAATTAGTAATAAAAATATGTAGCGTTTTTAAGAAGAGTTTCGATCGCAGGATGTGTAAAGAAAATAAATGGATATGATTAATTGTAACAAATAATAAGTAGATTTCGTTCTTAATTTACGTCTAATTTGATTTTTTTTTCACTGGATATATATAAACCAAACTATATATTTCAAAGTATAGTTTTACCCAATAAAATGAATTAAAGAATTTGATATACATACCAATTTAAGTTAACTGATCTCTTAAAGTTTTATTATTTTTTAAAGTTAAAATCATTAAATTAAATAAAATTTAAATATTAGTATAAATGAATATTGTAATATTAATTAGATAATTTCGTAAATTTTTTATGACGATCGCTTCTCTCTAATAAATAAAGGTTATTTAAGTGTAAGCTTATAAAAAAAGAAACATATATTCCATTATCCTAATCACAAGAATTTCAAGCATTACATAGCACCTAAATGTGCCGTTGTACTGCTTTTTATCACCTGTCAATGACTTCTTGTAGCATGCTCGTGTGAAGGGATGATGTGGAAGCCTCGTCCCGCCGCCGTTCTCGTTCTCCCATGTAGACAGTATAAGCCTGCAGCATCCATGCATGCACATGAGTATCTTTTATATATATATATATATATATAGATATTTGGCCGGAATTTAAACGGTGAGATCAGCCATATGTGTGCGTACATAGATATTTAATGTTTACCTTTCGGTCATTCTTTGAAGCTGAGTGACCAACAAAGAGAATGGCCGCAAGGCTGAGGACGAGAAGCCGTGAAAGACTAGAAGTTTTGCTTGCCATTGGAGGTTCAGGCTCAGCTATGAATTTGGATAGATAGCGTGTACGTTTTATCCTATGTATAAACTCATCCAATCGTTGGAAACATTAAAAAAAAAAAAAGAAAAAAAAAAAGAAAAAGAAAAAAAAAACTCATCCAACCTTTTGAATGAGGATATGTATCCCTTTTGTTTGGCTTGAAATGAGTGATACAAAGTTAAACCAAATATTACAATCAAGCATTAATTCATTACGTCCCAATCACATCCTCTTAATTTTCTCGATCTCTTTTTCCTAGAAGATGTCATGTCTATACGCGCTAATTTGTTCAATGTTTCTGTTGCAAAAAGGCTCCATTACATATGGTATGTAATGGTATCCACACACATTTATATGGCAACAGCGATGTTTGCCACTAATATCTTATATATGGACGATCATTTCCGTAAGAGACAATCATCATGAAGCGATTAGCTGTTCTTCAAGGGAATAATAATGGATATGAGTAAGTATGATCAACAGCCACGATTTCGGCCCAATCACTATGACTATTTATATATAAATATATATATGTATATGTATTATGTATATATAGAAGTTCATATATAGCCGTATACGAATTTTTCAGATTGTGAATTTGAACACATGGAATCAGACTATATAATATGGCTTCTTGAAAGGAAGCTTTTGATTAACGCTTGCTTGTCCTTTTTAATATATTTCATTTACTTTTTATTTTGAATTATTATATGTTCCCGTTGATTATACGGTATAAATTACTAACAAGAAGTGCCAATATATAATGCTATGCCGGTTGAGATTTCAATGGTGTAAAGGTTGGAACATTCGGCCCTGGTTTAGAGAGAGAATCTCCACCTTCTCTCCAGAAATCCAGCCAAAACAGAAACCAGCTTAGGGGGGATGGGGTCCTCGGTTCAATCCTCCCTCCCTCCCTCCCTCTTTATTTTGCTTTAATGGTTTTTAATTAGGTTTGTTTTATCTTTTGTTTTTGGTGTTTGAATAAGCTTTTGGTGAAGGTCTAATGGTGGAGCTATATCATCATGGCTCATGCTCCTAGGCCAAAACCCTTGATAGTTCACCCCTAAACCCCTCTCTCCAGTCGTAAATCGAGTCGATGTGCTGCTGGCGACGCACATTCTAGGTGCAAGTGGTAGAGAGGACTTGGGTAGTCGAAGGAAGGCTGGGATGGCCTTTGGTCTATTGGGGTGAGTGGCGGGGTGGTGCAAATAGGCTCTTGCAGACATGCAACCCGTTCCAGAGGTTGCCCTTGCTGAAGGGAGCAAGGTGGATTGTGCGGTGTGTGGTTAGCAGATGTTCTATTTTCAGAGCTTCAAACAGTGGTGGCGTGGGTTGGCCTTACAGCGTAGAGGGTTGCTCCCATGGTGGTCATTATGGTCGTTAAAGTGGCTTTAGGCACTGCAGGAATGTGGGGGAGGTACATAAGTGGTGCGGAAGCGTGGGCTGACTAGAACGATGGGAGCAGGTGAGCAGAAAAAACCTTAGGGTGCGGCGTGGGCTGACCTAAAAGCTTATCATGATGAGAGCCGAGTGTTTTTTACAGTGGTTATTGTAAAGTTTTTACTTTGTTTTATAGAATAATAAAAGAAAAAACTCTATGGACTATGGTCCATAGTGTTCGCTGATTTGTTTTTGACGGTATATGGGATTATGTCACTATATCCTCAGATAGAGATGTGCTGTCTCTCAACATTAGGATTTGTAGAGATTTGCAGCAGGTATGACCATATCAGTCATGGCTGTGTACTGAATTACTACTAAGATTATAGTTGACTTATAATGTATATTTCAGGTCCAGTTATAAAGTTCCGTTTATTAATAAATGGTGATAAACTATTATTTCAAAAAAATAAAAGGGGGTTGGACGGTCGCCTTTCAACTTTAGCAACCCAAATTCCTCATCTAGAGCCTCGACCAGATCGTACATCTCTTTGACAAGAAAATGTTGAGAATCAAATCGATCCATGAAGATATTTGTTTTTTAGAAAAAAGTTGCGTTGTTAATACTTATTGTTTCGATCCAATAATAAAACGATTGATTGGGTCAAAAAGATCAAGGAATAAAAATTATGGGTTTCCATTCAACATGTACTACGTATTGATCAGTCATCATTGTCGTGGCATTAGCATATATATATATACTAGGTAGAAGTAACGTGCAATGCACGTTTATCTAATTTAATGAAATAATTATTTAAAAAAAAAAAGGTATATATTTCATAAAAAAATTGATTTCAATCAATAATTTAAAGCATATGGAAAAAAATATGAAATCTAGCAAATATTTAGGGTAATGATAGTTAAATATAGAATAATAATTACATACTTGTATAGATTAAAATATAAAAATATTAGTTCAAAATAAGACATAATCTAATACATATGTATAATATTGATAGTTTTAGCAAAGTTTCATGTGATGAGTTTAATACAAGCCCAACAAAAACATTAGTTCAAAACATAACATAGTCCAACACATGTGATAAGTTTAATACAAGCCTAATAAAAATATCAGTTCAAAATATGAGTCTTTTGATGTTTTTACTCTGATCCATCATTCTGTGTCATCCTGTACAGCATCAATAAAGAAGACATTGAAATTCTTGTACTGCTTTTGGTTGAGTCGATCGAGATCTACTAAAAGTTCAATCTTCCATTCTTTCTGTGAAACTTGTGCCACAATATTTTCTATATATGACAAATGTTCCTACAAAGGAAATTTTTAATTATAATTGCATAATTAATAAAAATTTGAATACCTTATATGCTAAAAATTTATGTCTTCTAAATTAACACAAATTTTTGAATGCAATGTTTTTAATTAAATTACTAAGCATGTTATAAATAAAAATAAAACTGACATAATAGATAAGTATATAAAAATCAATTTCAATGATTTTTGTTATAATTTACTTTTAAAAGTTTTTTTAATATAAAAATCAATGTATTTATAGATAATGTATTAAATATGTTAAAAATTTTGAGATAGACTTTTCTACTCACAACAATAAAGCAAATAGAAAATAAGAAGACGTACATCTCCAGTATGTTTCATAAGATCAACTGCTGAACAACAAAATGCTTCTTCTACAATTTCACCAAACATAACAGCAGATAATCTTCATGTATCATCGTCGAGTTCAACATATGCTCGGCAACTATAAATTTGTTGGAAATATCATTTTAAGTTAAAATCAATAAAAACTATACATTAAATCTATTACATAAATTATCAAACAAAAAAATTGAAAGATACATACCGTGGTTGGAAATGCTTTGGTGTTTGCAATAGTAACAAAGGAATATATCATTGTAATCATATCCAGTTCCTTTATTACAGCCAATACATGACATGTAAAAAAATATCTGGCGCAAATCAACCACAATTATTTTCGCCTTTATCTAAAATTTTGTTTTCTGCATCACATTAGAAATAATTTTTTAAAAGAATTGATTGTATAAATATTTGAATTTGTTACTGAGAATAAGATTTTACTGCCATGGGTTGCAAACTTTTGATGAACTCAGCAACATCACAATTCTTGATTATTTTTTAAAATTTTTTTAATAATAAAGAAAGTAACTACTAATGACTTTGTTTTTTTTTTAATATTTAAAGATGTTTAAAAAGATATAATTGCATACAAGAGAAAAACCACGAAGGATATATTTAAAGATGTTTACTAACAAGGGGTTTGTTGGTATTTTAAATAAAAAATTACAAAATATAAGGAAAAAAAAAACTAATTGTTTGTTGGTGGTTTTAAATAAATACATCTTCTACTTTTAGAAACTTTATTTATTTATTTGGGTCTATTATATGCTATTATTTTGCCAGAAATTAAGTACTCTTGTTATTTTATAAAGTACCAATTTCATTTTTTGTTTTAATGGGTTTTGTTATTATACAGAGAAACATATGGGTTGTTATTTCGAGCGTGTGTAGTGATGGATGTAATCAGAAATCTATTTTTCTTTTTCTTGGAGTTTATGTGACTGTTTTAATTGTGGAGGTTTGTTATTTTTATTAAGTGGGTTCAAGATTTTCATACACTTCTTTTCCTATGTTTAGCTCTGGTTTTATCATTTTAGTATGCATCTGTATCTATAGCTATATATATATATTATACTTTTATTATCTATATTTCTATCTCTGTTGTATTTTCTTTATTCTGAAAAAGAGACCCATTTATTCTCAGTAACTCTCTTGTGACTGCTCTCTATATATTTTACTCATCATCCATACACTACATATTTAATAAAGAAAAAAATAAAATAAAAAATTATATATAATATGTGGTGTGAAAATAATGAATAAAATTTTTATTTGAACTATGCGCCAAGTAGTTCATGTCCACGCCAACTGAAATTTGTGTTTTTAGGCAGTAACGAACTGAATTATTATATATTATATATATTTAGAATAAATATATTTGAATTATTTCATTTTATTATTATTATTTTAAATGAAAAAATAGTTAAAATGTATAAATTTGAATTGTGATTTAAATTATTTAATAGTATAGTTTATACTTAATTTTAAAAATTTTAATTTAATTAAATAATATTTCTTAATATGCACAACATATTATTTATATTTTTTATTTTTTAATTTTTTTTATTTCTCTTTTTTTAATTTTTATTTTAGATTAAGAAAGGCAAAGCATGAGAGAAGAGATAAAGTGAAAAGCGTAGTAAGCTTTGACATTTCAAAAGCAGTATATTTTTTCTTTGATTTCTCTAAGATTCTCTCTGGCTTTATGAAAGATATGCATTTGGGTCAGTTTCTTTCCTTTCAGTTTTCACGCATGGGTTAAAGACAACAAGCCTTTTTTTTTTTTTTTTCATTTTAGATTTTACGGAAGCAACGCTGTAAGTTTAATTTTTTTTTTGGAGTCTTTTGTTTTGAATGGACATGCAGCGTGAGGGGTTCTTTGGTCTTTTATGGTCATAGACACATGCACGTGGGTTGTTTTTAGAACCCTAGCTAACTTTTTGAGCTTTCGTCCCTTCCCAGCCCCCTTTCATTCGTCCCCCAACGTGATTCCAACAAGATCAACTCATCTCTCACAGCCGATTTCCCCACCCCTCCCACTTGCAGTGCCGATTTCACTACGCCCTCCCTCTCACGCAGTCTTCTCTTTAAATGGGTAAATTTTTGATTTATGCATTTCACATACGAGTTTCTGTTGGATTTTAGGGTTTGATTTATGGGTTTATTTTTGCATTTCATGTGATTCTTAGGATTCTCTCTTCCTTTAATGGTCTAGGGGTTTGTTTTTTTCTTCATACACTTTGATAGGTTGTGCCGTTGAAGTAACGGGCCGGAAACTGCACTAAAGATTTTAATGGTGTGAGTGGTCTCTATCTTTCTTTCAGTGTTCTATTTGCCCCCAGTTTTCTACTGTCTCCCCATTTGGGTTTCTTTGGGTTTTCCTATGAAAAGATAATATCTTGAGTTTTTGATTTCTTTGTCTAACGGTCATGGGAGATATTTTATGAGGTTTCAGCACATGGCTTTTTGATTTTGGACAAAGGCTTTGGAGATAATGGGGTAATGAAGTTGGGTTAGTGTTTTGGTCAACTTTGGTTGACTCTTGTTTGGTCTTTGCTATCTAATGTATTGATCTTGCGATTCTCAGGCTAAGTTTCTTTACATGGGTATTCGATTTTAAATGTTAGTTTTGGGATATTACGAAGTAACTTTACTGAATAATTAGATTAACTTCGTGTTTTATGTTTTGAAGGTAGTTAAATAGCATACAGTCCAAAACGGTAAGAAGAATTGATAAGGAGTTGGTCAATGATGCTCGAATTGTTTTTCTGTCGATGGGATCTTTTGGTGTAAGGTTATATGTGTGACCCAAAGTAATATGGCAAATTTGTGAAGCTTTTAAGGGTGACTGATCAGAAGGTGCTTGGTTTAATATGCGATTATCGGGGGTTCATGAATTCTTTTTTGAAAATTTATTCTTGTAATCTCTAGCCTTTAGTTTTACATCTTTTTTGTTAGTTATTTATAGTCTTTTAGGATTTTGGAACTTGTGTGCAAAGCACAAAAATTGCCTGAATGTTTATGATAGTTTTATGGTATAAAACTAAAAGTAAAAAATCTATATATCGACTGAATGAGCTAAAAGTAAAAAACTCTGTGTGTATTTTTTTTTTTTTTTGTAGTGTTTTAGTTCTGTGAGCATGTGGGAAAGGATTAGGGTCTGTTTTGGCTTTTTTTAAAACATGGGGTTTTATTTATTTATTTGGATCTATTATATGCTGTTATTTTGCCAAAAATTAAGTAGTCTTGTTATTTTATAAAGTACCAATTTCATTTTTTGTTATTCCAACCAAAAAACCAGATTTATTTCTTCTGTTTTGTTTTCCTTATTTTTACATGCATATGGTTCTAAGATGGCTTGTTAGTATTTTTTCGTTTTGAAACTTATTAGTTTTTTTTTTTTTTTTGTAGGGCTAGGGTTTCTCACCTAAGAAATCAGCAATCCTGGAATTAGCCATGGATATGTATCAGAGGGTCGAAAAATACAAGCCCGAGTCTCAGATATGTTTTGCTTCTTCTTATTACTGTTTGGCTCTTGGAATTATATAAATATTTATTTAATTTCTAGAGTTGTGGGTTTATGGGTGACTCCTATAAATTGAGCATGTTGTTTGATCTGGTTTGACTGTGATTACTTCATCTGGTTTGACTGTGATTAGTTCATCTGGTTTTTTTTAATTGTGGGGTTTTATTTATTTATTTGGGTATGTTATATGCTGTTGGCTCTTGGAATTATATGGCTTCTTGGGTTAAATGGATTAGGGTCTGTCTTGGGTTTTGGGTCTGTGATTAGTTCATCTGGTTTAACTGCTGTTCCATTTTTTTTTTGTAGTTTTTTTTTAATTTTTTTTAATTTCCAATGACACAACATCACACTACTTCACACTACTTTTCTTTTCTTAACCTATTCACTGTAATCTCTAGCCTTTAGTTTTATATCTTTTTTGTTAGTTATTTATAGTCTTTCAGGATTTTGAAACTTGTGTACAAAGCACAAAAATTGCCTGCATGTTTATGATAGTTTTATGGTATAAAACTAAAAGTAAAAAAATCTATATATCGACTGAATGAGCTAAAAGTAAAAAATTTGGGTGTTTTTTTTTTTTTTGTAGTGTTTTAGTTCTGTGAGCATGTGGGAAAGGATTAGGGTCTGTTTTGGGTTTTTTAAAACATGGGGTTTTATTTATTTATTTGGATCTATTATATGCTGTTATTTTGCCAAAAATTAAGTAGTCTTGTTATTTTATAAAGTACCAATTTCATTTTTTGTTATTCCAACCAAAAAACCAGATTTATTTCTTCTGTTTTGTTCTCCTTATTTTTACATGCATATGGTTCTAAGATGGGTTGTTAGTATTTTTTCGTTTTGAAACTTGTTAGTATTTTTTTTTTTGTAGGGCTAGGGTTTTTCAGCTAAGAAATCAGCAATCCTGGAATTAGCCATGGATATGTATTAGAGGGTCGTAAAATACAAGCCCGAGTCTCAGATATGTTTTGCTTCTTCTTATTACTGTTTGGCTCTTGGAATTATATAAATATTTATTTAATTTCTAGAGTTGTGGGTTTATGAGTGACTCCTATAAATTGAGCATGTTGTTTGATCTGGTTTGACTGTGATTACTTCATCTCGTTTAACTGTGATTAGTTCATCTGATTTTTTTTAATTATGGGGTTTTATTTATTTATTTGGGTATGTTATATGCTGTTGGCTCTTGGAATTATATGGCTTCTTGGGTTAAATGGATTAGGGTCTGTCTTGGGTTTTGGGTCTGTGATTAGTTCATCTGGTTTAATTGCTGTTCTATTTTTTTGCAGTTTTTTTTTAATTTTTTTAATTTCCAATGACACAACATCACACTACTTCACACTACTTTTCTTTTCTTAACCTATTCACTATCAAGATAGCCAACAAAAACATAATACATTATTATTGGAGCAAATTTTTATTTTTAGATCCTCACCCTAGGATGTTTATCTAATTCTGTTTTTGCTCCTAGCTTTAGATATATCACTGACAAAACATCACAGTTTTCTTTTCTTAACTTATTCACTGTCAAGATAGCTCACAAAAGAAAGAGTACACTTTTATTTTTAGATCTTTGATAAATACATTATTATTGGAACACATTTTTATTTTTAAATCCTCACCCTAGGATGTTTATCTAATTCTGTTTTTGCTCCTAGCTTTAGATATATCACTGACAAAACATCACATTTTTCTTTTCTTAACATATTCACTGTCAAGATAGCTCACAAAAGAAAGAGTACACTTTTATTTTTAGATCTTTGATAAATCTGACAATAGCAAATGAAAGGGATCGAAAAGTGGAAGATAACAAAATAAGTAAACCACAAGATAGACTTACAAAGGTAAAAATCAGAAATGTAAAACTCTGAAAGTCCCCAACCAAGAAAACCTGAAAAGAAATCACCATTAGAAACGAACAGAAAACATTAAGCACTGCAGGAAACAATGAAAAAGAAGAAGAAGAAAGAAATGCTAGTAGGGTAAGGTAACAATGAAAGAAAGAAGAAAGAAAAGCTAGTAGGGTAAAGAAAATAACCCAAGAACTAAATGTGCAGCTCTGAAAGAAAGCACCAAACGACATAAGCAGGGTGAACAAAATTGATCTTCATAGACCCTTTTAAGGTGCAATGGCTTCCTGAACTATCCTCCTAGGAACTCCCATCGCATGCAGCAGACCACTGCAAAACCAATCAACCCACTGGAAAACCACTGCATATGCAGCATCAGACCACTGCATAGGCATTTTTTATTTCTTGCGTTTTATTTGTAGAAAACTGGCAGCATCAGACCACTGTATATGCATTTTTTATTTCTTGCATTTTATTTATCAGGATTAACTATATTTTTTTTTTAAAAAAATTTCCTGCAGTAATGAATGCAATTTTATTTATTCACTTATATGTAGATGTAGAACTGACCTCCTAGGGCATGCCATCATATGGATCTTTATCCTGATTAACTATACTTTTTAATGTTTTTATGATTCTTTATTTCTTGCATTTTTATTTATTAGGATTAAATATTTGTGATTTTTTCATATGGCACTTGTTTTTTCTTCTTAGGTAGTGAGCACTGTTTTCTTTGTCGTGATTAATCATATGAGATTTGTTTTTCTTTTACACACTAAGCAATTTTTTCTTCTTTATCCTGAATGGGCAGGATTTTTTTATTTGTTTTTAAGATTTTAATTATTTTTTTATCTAGATTAAGAATATTCTTTTTTAATGATTTTTGTGATTCCATATGTTACAGATGTAAAAGTCACAATTACCTATACGCATGCAAAACTCACAATTAACTACAGCCATGCACTGACCAACTGAAGGAGGTTCTATACGCATGCACTGATAACTGACAAGAGGGGACAAGAGCAGGCCTTGGTACCAATGCAACCGGCGTATTTAGACTGCACAACTAATGAATTTAAGACTTTTGCACGGATGAAATGCACAAATTAAAGCAAAGAGTGAAGACATAAAACACGGAAACGGAATGGGATTGCACTGTTCATTACTGTAGCAGAAGCATAGATGCTTTTTATTATAGATAGATATAATAGGTATACGAGACTTAATTTGACGCATCTAATTAATTTTTAAAAATACATGAGTCTTAGCCAACTACAATCACACAAAACTAAGAGATCACTAGACTCGTTTGTTTTAACAGATGAGATGAGATGAGTTAAAATTAAAGTTAAAAGTTGAATAAAATAATATTAAAATATATTTTTTAATATTATTTTTATTTTAAAATTTGAAAAAGTTAAATTGTTTAATTTATTTTTGTTATGAGATTTGAAAAAATTAAATTGTTTATTTAATTTTATATAGGAACTTAAAAAATTGTAATGATGAGATGAGTTGAATTAAGATTGTTTGTAAAAATAGACCAGACTGTAGGATACACTTGTTTTTAACAGACAGACCGCATAACTTGGCTATCTAAAATTTATGTAAATCATTACTACTTTTTTTTTCCCATGTCTAAATAATTGAGTGGAGTAGAACATTAAAATTGCAAGATAGAATCTTTATTTGGTACATGCACCTTATCAATGCCAATTCTAACTGGAGCAAAGTCTTAGATAGCAAGTTTTCCAGAGCTTCGTCAGGGAAAAAAAACAGCAATCGGGCTCCTCACTTGGAAGGTACCGTCATCCCACGTTAAAGAAGCAGTGACTATAAACTTATCTATAGTTCCTTTGATCGTGAGCGTATACGGTAGCTTTTGTCCAAGAGATGTGAAAGATAGAATACTAGGAGTCACTTTGATTCTAAGTCCAAGTGGGTAGTTCAAAATAGCTTTATACGTAGAAGTCGGTGATCCAACATTGGTGACAATCCGATTGAAAACACGATTGATGGATGTCAAGGGCGGCGTTGATAGGGCAAATGCAGGATAGTTTAGATCGTTCACGGTTCCATTAATGGCGTCTGAACAACTACTATTGTCCCCAGTCAGAAGTTGTAATGATTTTGTATTATATCCTTGTCCGCACAGACATTTTATGTAGTCAACTGCATCAATATCATAGATTAAACCAGGATTTGGAGCCTTTGAAGGATTTATATTGCCTGCACCGTATGCAAATTCAGCCTCCGGATTTTTTCCAGCACTCATGGGGTCAGCTGCCAGTAATACGCCAAATGGGGAGGGAGTGAGAGGTGGTAATGCATGACAAATTAAGATTGATGGGTTGGATATAGATATATATTACCCGTAGTCATGAGAGCTGACTTGATAGCAGCAGGTGACCACTTGGGGTGCAAGGATTTGACGTAGGCAGCAGCTCCTGTGGCATGTGGGCAAGCCATGGAGGTGCCAGACAGAATATTGAATGATAGTTTTCTATTATCACCTTCAACCTCGGAAATTGGGGAGATTGGTGACCATGCTGCTAGAATGTTGAGTCCAGGAGCTGCTAAATCTGGCTACAACAGAATTAAAGAGGGTCTTAAATCTTAATGATATATAATGAAGAAATATTGCAAGAGCGCAACTCAAATTAATTACGAGGAAATTAATTATAACCTTGAGAATGTTGGACGTAGCTACATTTGGACCCCTTGATGAGAAGGGGGGTATGTAAGGTGCAAATGCATCCTTACGCTCGTTGGTCTTGAGAATAGTCGCAGTCGGGCTCCTACACATCATATATAGCATATGCGCATTAGGATTATTTGTGGGGTTTGAGGTGATTTTCGACAGTCGATGCCTATTGGTTTGACCATATATAACAAATGATTGTATAGCCCCTAATTTGAGATATTTTGCATCTATACCTTGTTGAATTTAAGTAGATGTAGACGTTGGTACCATCTTCGATGCCAAGGTAAGATGCGGGCAAGGGAAAAGAGTAGGCAACATCCTTGCGCCCTGGGCCTATAATCACAGTTCCAACCGCGCTTGCTTGAAATGCTCCTTCCCCATCAACGACCAAATCACAAAGTACAATTTTTCCTTTCACTAAATTCTGATCCAACGAATCTGGCTGACAATACCTGTAGTATTGTAGCATTAGTTCCACTGACTGCTATATATTTGTGAGATGAAAAGAGCATTACATTCACCTTCTAGTTTGCTAGAGTTATTGGGACACAATCAAAAGGCTACTAGGATATGTATTCTTTTTTCGATCCTATGCATGGTTACCTACTTACCTGGAATAGGAACCCTGAGAACCCGCTGTGGTGTTTGGTGCATCTCCGCCATAAATCATCGGATACATTTTATTCTTGAGGTCAAATGTATTAATTGAAATTCCCTACACATGGAGCAAAGTATATTCATACTTAATTCATTAACGTGCATTGGATGGGATTAAGAAAACGGCTGGAGATATTCATACATACTTGAAAATATAGCTATGGGTAGCAGAGGACTAAGATGGGGCTTGATCATTTTATAATTATATACCTCATAGATCTTGTCGTTACCCAATTGGACCTCAGTGAAGAACTTTCGATCAATGGCGCTTGCAGCCACGGAGAGAGACCAGGGCGAAATGTTTGTGAGGGTTGCTAGACCTGGACCCCTGTTACCAGCTGAGTTTGATGTCAATATTCCATTTTTCATAGCATGAAAAGCACCGATGGCAATTGAATTTTTAAAATAGCTATCAGCAGTTCCACCGATTGAAATAGATATTAGGTCGACGCCATCAGCAATAGCATCATCAAAAGCTGCAAGAATGTCAGCATCACTACAGCCATTAAGCCAACATACTTTGTACACAGCAATGCGTGCTGATGGAACCCCTCCTCGTGCTGTTCCCGAACCGAGCCCCTGTACGCTTGCCATGTTAACAACATTCCCAGCTGCTATGGATGCAGTATGTGTCCCGTGGCCGTCTGAATCTCGAGGAGATCTAATGTCATTTTCTGAAAAAACTCCATTGCTATGGTAATATCGTGCTCCTACGATTTTACTGCCCAAGCGACAATGCCATTAATTGAAAATGGTTCTCCTTGACTGACTATTTCTATATATATGTGTGTGTACATGCATATAGGTAAAAAAACAAAAAAGTTGTTATAAAGATATACTTGTTGCAAGTAAAGTTGGTTGAGGCTCGGCAGGTGCCCTTCCATTTGCTAGGCGGTGGACCAAATCCTTTGTCGCTGAAGCTATCAGACTCGGGCCAGATTCCACTGTCAAGAACTCCTATAATGATGTCACTTTCAACTGTTGTTCTTTCAACTTGCTGTGAGAAGCCAAGGAAGTCCCATGACCTTGTTGTGTGGAGCTTATTCTGTTTGTTGGGGAAGATAGACACTACGCCTTCCATTCCTACATGTTCATTGTCACAACGTTCGTTTTATTGTATTTATGCATGCATGATATAAAACATGGAGAGAGAGAGAGAGAGAGAGAGAGAGAGAGGCTCACAGACCAGCCATTCTTCGAGCTTCTTCCTTGGTTAGCTTCGCTGCAAATCCATTGAAACTCCTCTTGTAGCTATAAAGTAGAGATTCCGGTCCAGTATTGCTGAATCCAATTATATAGATTTGACCAGTTAAAGGCCTAGATGCATTTCCATCCCAATGAATAGTTTTGATGGGATTAATTTCATCTCCCTTTGGCCATAATATTGAAAAGAGTAATACTTGATATATAGATTTTTTTTAATTAAAAAAAAAATGAGTGAGATCTATTAATAAAAGATCACATTTTTAAAGTAGATTTTATATTAAGGAAAATAATAGTATAACCATCAAATATGTCCATTAAATGTGTTTATTCATTTATTTTTATTTTTTCTACTTTTTTTTAAAAGAAAATTTCTTATTCCTTAAGGTAGTGACTATTAGTGAATTTTTTCTTAATAGTTAATTGATGTTTAAAAAATAATTAAAGAAAGCTAAAAAACTCATATTTACTAGTGTACACATTTGGTGGATACACTTGGTAGTCACCCTAGCATTGTCCTTATATTAATTCACTTCTAAAACAAAAAAATACAAAATACTTGCACACTTAAACTCATTTGGATGGTTAAAATATATTCTTTCATCTCATTATTATAATTTTTAAATTTTTTATATAAAATAATATATTTTATTTAATTTTTAACTTTAACATAAATTTATCCCATATCAAATCGATGCCTCTCAAATGGCACGTCCATCTCCATCAACGTCATTTTTTAATATCTAATGAAAAAAGAACCAGAAGAACTGACTTTTTTGTTTCTACATTTGAATTTTAGTTGTCAAAGAGGCCTTGTACATGATTGGACAGAGCATGTGTATATGATTAATGCGACTAATTTTGTATCATAAAAATTCAAAGTTGAATTGTTTCGAAGATGCTTCGTTCAGCAATAGTAGTCTGTCATTAAACGTACCATTTTTTATATGGCGGGACAACCGCGTGCCCACTATATATAAGATCACTTATAAATGAAAAATCTTTGGCCACTGCTGATCTCTCTCTCTCTGTTTTTTTTAATGACTAAGAAAAAATTATTTAATATTATTATAAATTATTTATATATTTTTGAAATATTTAAAAGTATTAAAAAATAATTTAAAAAATAAAAATAATTTTTTTTTTTTTTGCCTAGCGGGCCACTAGCAGTGGTTCTAGTACCATCCTTTATAAATATTTAAAATAGGGGCAAAATGGTAATAAAAATGTATAGCCTTTTTAAATTAGAAAAAATCTTCTTGTCATCCTCACACTTCACACACCACACTTATTTTAATTTTTTTTTTCATTTTTTCTATAATAAATATATAGTGTGTAGATGATAAATAGAATAATTTAATTAGTTTAATAAGAATAAAATAAAATAAAAAATAATATTTTAATATATAAAGTGTGTGGTGTGGGATGCTATGTAGCATTCCTCTTTTAATTAAGCAGAGTTTCAATCGCTGAACGAATGTGTTAAAAAAAATAAATGGATATGATTAATTGTAACAAATAATAAGTAGATTTCGTTCTTTACGTCTAATTTGAATTTTTTTTTTTTTTCACTGGATATATATAAATTAGCAAACTATATATTTCAAAGTATAGTTTTATCCAATAAAATGAATTAAAGAATTTGATATACATACCAATTTAAGTTAACTGATCTCTGAAAAATTTATTATATTTTAAGTTAAAATCATTGAATTAAATAAAATTTAAATATTAGTATAAATGAATATTGTAATATTAGATAATTTGGTAAATTTTTTAATACGGTCGCTGCAAATCGTTTTCTGATCTCCCTACTTAGCTTATAAAAAAAGAAATATATAATATTCCATTATCGTAATCACAAGAATTAATCACAAGAATTTCAAGCATTACATAGCACCTAAATGTGCCGTTGTACTGCGTTTTATCACCTGTCAATGACTTCTTGTAGCATGCTCGTGTGAAGGGATGATGTGGAAACCTCGTCCTGCCGCCGTCCTCGTTCTCCCATATAGACAATATAAGCCTGCAGCATCCATGCATGCACATGAGTATTTTTTATATAAAGATATTTGGCCGGAATTTAAACGGTGAGATCGGCCATATGTGGCGTATATAGATATTTAATGTTTACCTTTCGATCATTCTGTGAAGCTGAGTGACCAACAAAGAGAATGGTCGCGAGGCTGAGGAGGAGAAGCCATGAAAGACTAGAAGTTTTGCTTGCCATTGGAGGTTCAGGCTCAGCTATGAACTTGGCTAGACAGCATGTACGCGGTTTTATCGTATATATAAACTCACGGCCTACTGTTGGAAACAAAAAAAAACACAGAAGGTACCGCGTTGATCTAGAAGACTTTGATAGTTGGGGCTGTGATCAGAGTAGTGGAAAGGTCTACACGAACATGATCGGTCTTCCACTACTCGTGAAGAACGAATTAAAGTGGAGTGGTTGATTTGTCCAAATCCGAAGCGATCATTATCCAAGACAGCCTGTCTCTTGGCCAAAACGCAAAATAGTCGTATGAGTCTATGAGATAAATCGTACCTTATGTTTATATAATTACCCTATGTAAGATTTGTGCACATTAGATAAATAAGATTGGAAGACTCGGTCGATCTACTCAACTGATCATCAAGTGCATGGTCGGCGTGGATTGATGATCTAGCAAGTTATAAGCCTATTATCTGATCTAATTTTTTTTTTTTAATTATAAGATAGCGATTGTGTATACTTACAAACGGTGGAGTAGAAGGTCAAAACAGGCCGGCCTCAGATCAACCAAGTTTGGGACGCATGAAGTTACATTATAATGGAAACAATGGAAATGCAGTTCATGGAGCCCGCACGATTTCTACGGTTTGGAATTCATGTTTAGTTTCTTCAATCTGTCCAAAACACCCAATATGGGTCATGTCTCTGCTTCCTGTTTTTAGACTTTTCGAAAAGCATACTAGAAGCCTGACCATATTCATGTGCGTCTTGACTCTTAACTGGGTAATTCCTTTTGTATAAAAAAGATAAATAAATGCTATATATCAAAGAATATTAAAATTCCCTCCCACCAGTTTACTAAAACTTGTTCCCATTGAATAAACAAATACATAAAGATATATATATATATATATATAGTCTTAATTTTAATCTTCCTAATATACGTGACATTATAAGAATGATTATCACGTCAAGGAATCATTTGAACAGTAAACTTTAAATGATTCTATAATATTATTCTTAATTAAATCTCTCGATAATATTATATCGGAGTTCAACCAATACACAACTGGATGATTTCAATATATTTCTAATAAGAAAAAGAAAATTAGTTCTAAACAAAATAGAAAAAGTACTTATTTCATGATCATAATCTACCTAAGTTCTTATTTCGTTTGAACTTTGAGACGTTGAAAAGTCGTGCTGCGTCATATTCAACTACGAGTATGATGGGATGCTTGAAGCATGGATCGACATCACACCAGTAGTTTTCTCTTCAACGCTACTACATTATTTATTTTGCCGCTCATATCAGCAAGGCAACATCCATCGTCCCTTTCGTGCATTAATTCCACGAGTAAACGCTCTTGTACCGCGGTAAGTGAAAGCCAGTGTAAAATCAGTATTTTATTATTATTTTTTATTTACATATTTTTTATTTTTATGAGTAGTCAATTAAAACGGCACGTCATAGACAGCAGATCGAGTAGTTGTTTTTCGTAATTCCGATCCAGATGTCTGGAGGGTCCCATTAGCAGTACGTACTTTATTATTTATTGAATACATAGCGTCCTTAAATAGTTCAACTTCTACTGCAATTCATCTAAAATTATTGGCGTTCTTGGCTTGTATTCATTCAATACCCATTCTAAGGGAAAGTTCAATGGATCGAAGAATAATATTGCAGCAGACCTTGACTTTTGTGGTTTTTTTTTTATAATATTTATTTACAAAAAATAAAATAAAAAATTCAATTTTTTCAAATTCTAATATAAAAATAATATTAAAATAATATTTTATTTAATTTTTAACTTTAATCTCAAATCATTTTATCTCATTTTTTAAAACAAACAAAAATTAGTGAGTTCAAATAAAATAAATAAAGATAAAAATTAAATAAAATATTATTTTTTAATATTATTATTGTTTAGATATTTGAAAAAATTAAATTGTTTATTATATTTTGTATAAAAATTTAAAAAAATTATAATGATGAGATAAAATAAAACACTTCTTATATCCAAACGAAATCAGTCTCGTTTGTTTTCATAAAAGTTGAAAATTAAATAAAATATTATTAAAATATATATTTTTTAATATTATCATTATTTTAAATTTTAAAAAAGTTTATTTTATTTTATATAAAAATTTAAAAAAAATATAATAATTAAATAAAATAAAACTAGATGAGTTGAGTCACTTGATAAATTTTGTAAAAAACAAACGAGACAAGATACAGCTAGAACAAACAAACACGTTCGAAAAGTAGAACAAGAAAAAAGGCCATCATGATCTTTCTTTTCCTGCTTTGGACTTGCTTTCATGACTAGCGTACCATATAGCTAGAAGTTAGAACACGGACAATTTCGTGGCAATTTCATCCTAGTTTCCATACAATTTAATAAAAAGGTTACGCGTTTTCCACAACTGCATTCACTATTTTTAGTACTTTCAGGAATTTCATTCTAGATTGAAAAGTGATACTATTAATACATATATAAATTATATTACGGTAGATGTATTTTATAATAAATATAATTATATAATTTAACATATTATATCAAATTATATTAATTTATAAATTAGTGACGAGGAATACGAGTAATTAATTATGGTTTGAATATAAAGACTCATGTACGTTTCTAGCTAGATGCTGATAGATGAGGTTGAAATTTCCGTTTGATTGCTTGTTTGGACTATTCGAACTAATTGTTATGGTAAAAAAGTTTAAGTGTCTGCTTGAATGCAGTCAGTCATGAAGAGTAGAAGTAGACCACCAATATCCATCGACCTTTAATATCAGATTGTTAATTGCTCGGAAGCTACGGCGAATTTGGGGTGAGAGTGACTGATTTTTATGCTTCATTTGTGAATTCATTTTGTACTTAGTTCACAAGTCAAGGTCTTGTAAATTGTAATACCCTGGGTTAATTAATTGAAACAAAACCAAGTTATATATGAATCTATTCCGATTATTTGATCTGTTATTTATAAGTTAGTGTATAAACACGATATTTGTTAAGAATTCACGACGTATAGTTAAAAAAAATTAAAACACTAATATTTGTTAGTTGATATGGTGCGTTTAGTGTGCCGATAAACCGATATGCAAATATCTTCTTCTATTTATTTTTTTTTTTTTATCATTTTCCTACAACGATCAAGGTAGTCATGATGATGGGATTGCAAAAATACTTTAGTTAGATGAAGTTTCATTTCATTTTCATTCAATTTAGCTTTGAGGACATTTTTCATGCATGTGGTTCATGGGCAAGCACGTGACACAAGAGGGGGAAAAGACACAGAGCATTCATGTGTTCCTCTTAGCTTCACTTTTATGGTCTTCATGCATTTAATGGAGAAAATAAAAGTAGTGCGAACTCTAAAAATGACCCTTCGTATATATATAAGTATATAGTAGTATTCTAAAAGTATATAATTTTAATACTATTATATATAAGTATATATAAGGATATATAAGTTTCTACATATATAATTATAAGTATTATAAGTATATATATATAAGTACAACTATATATAAGTATAAGCACAACTATATATAAGTATATAGTAGTATTCTAAAAGTATATTATAATACTATTATATATAAATATATATACGTAGTATATAATTAAGTATAAATAATATTAGTATATTATAAGTATACTATTAATATACTTATATAATATATAGTAGTAGATAAGTATATATATAAATCAATTCCATTGCTAAGCAATCAGTCCAACTTTCCAATAATAATAGCCCTCCACTAACAAGCCACCACCTCAAAAATCACACTAAATTCACGCTAGACTCGTGTGCATGGGATAACAATGCAAAATTACTTCAACTTACCCAAGTTCTTCTAGAACAAACGTGTGCTTCTAGCGGCTAGTAGAACATGATAATGTGTGCTTCCAGAACCAACTTCGAGCAGACCTCCACTGCCAGCATCCATCCCCACCAGTTCGCCGAGTATCTGTTGTCCTCCTAGGCCCCCAGGCTGATTTCTCCCCACGAGTGAGTTGCCCATGCCAAATCTGGTCTCTTCCTAATTGTTAACCCCTCTCAGCAACATTTTTAGTCTCTCTGATGGTTGGTAAAGTCTGTTTCTATATCATTTCAACACCATAATGGACTAGATTAATATGTCCAAGATTTTCAAACACCAAAATGAAACCATTATCTTGGATGAAATGGTTCAGACTTATTCATAGCAGCACTTAATTACATAAGATGATTATAGGTTGTACACCCAGTTTTTTATAATAGCTGGATTCTCAAAAATTAAAATTAAAAAAAAAAAAAAAAACTCACCACATGATAAGAATATTGGTTCTCACACTGAAGACCTACCGTTTCATTTATCTTTGTAGTCGAAGTACATCTGTTGTTACTATCTTCATGAACTGGGCTATTAGCATCCAGCACTTTAAGCTCATCAATTATAGGTTGTAACGTGAATGTCTTGGTTGTATTGCGAGAGGGGCGTGCAAGGGTCAGTGCAAAACTTCAAGAGGGAGTGTGACGCTATGAGAAGGGAGGGAGGTCGTGGCTAGGAGAGGAAAACCAGAGGGGGGATCGAGGCTAAGGATGGCCAAAGAAGGGGGGTGCAACGCTGAGAGAAAAACTAGAGGGGGGTGCGAAACGGGAAGGAGGGGTGCGATTCTAATGCAGTGCATCCACAACATTATTGTGGTAGAATGCTTATGTGTCACAAATTTATTGGTGGGTTGTTATCTCCCTAAAATAAACCCAACCGGTCTGCAGGTTTTCTCTATATAAATATAAGTATATAATTAAGTATAAATAACAATATATATTATATAATACTTATAAATATATATATAAGTAAATAAGTCTAAATTTAATTATAAGAATATATATAAATATGGTAATTTATACATTCAAACGGGTAATTATTACGTTCGAATGTATAACTTAATCATTAAATACGTTCGAATGTAATAACTACCTGTTCTAACGTATAAGAATTTAATATTAGGCTTCAGGACCATCCATCTCCACTTCCTTCTTTCTCTTCGTCACTCCCAAATGCTACCACACGCCGCCACACACTGCCGTCAACAACATCTTCAACCACCAAAGTTCAACCCGCAACAGGTAAGCCACATTCTTTGAACTAATGATAAAATTTGTCCATTTATCGGATGTAAATATTAAATGGGGTAAAATGGGAGTTTTTTTCAAAACCCCATTTTCCACCATAGATTGCTCGAAATGTCTATGAAAATGGGATTTTAGACTAAATCTCACATCCTATTCTTGTTGTATGTGGAAAATCGAAAGAAACCAATTCCTTTTGATTTTGGTAATGGCTGAGTCGACTCAGCCATTGTTGAGCTCGAACAAGGGATCGCCACGTCTCTAAAACATTTGAACGGCACATGAATGGTTAACATTCCAAATAATAGAAGACAGTTCGAATGTTAAACCATTACTGTTCAAATGGTATACATAATCGTTTGAACGTGTAATTAAGCATTTAAACAGAAAATGAATGGTTAATGTTGGAACCAAGTCTATACTATTTGAACAGTAAACTAGTACCGTTCGAATAGACTATATAATAGTTTGAACGTCTAATTAAGCATTTGAACAGTACATTTCTTATTTTAAATTTTTTATAGAGTTGAATAGATAATGTAACATATATTCTATTGTTAGATATAATTATAATTTATCTATTTATAATTATCATATTTATAATCGTTGTCCTTAATTTTATAAATTAAATTTAGGTAAATTTCAATGGCTTCTAAGGAAAAGAAGTGGGCCAAGTCAGGACAATCCTCTAGTGAAGAAGTCCGAGAGAGGACTTTTTTGTTAGAGCAACAAGTGAAGATTGATGATTTTAAGGATCTTCAGTGGGAGAGACGTTCTTTGGCATTTGTCTTTCTCGATCGTGGTTGGACACCGATCATTGACCAGAAGGACGAAGAGATGGACAAGATCGTTGCCTACATCGATATTATATCTAAATTCTATAGAGAACTTGGTGGTGCCGGCCAGGATCATGACACATACACCTTCTCCATCCAGGGTGTCTCAGTACGATTTTCAACTGATATAGTCATCGAGTTTCTTGGTGTCCTCGACTGCCCACTGTATATCCCCGCATGGTGCCTAGGAAGTCTACACCTGCAAGTGATGAGGAGACTGCTAAGGAAGAGGATACTATTGTATCAAATAAGAACGATGACCTCGCTGATCATAAGGTTCGTTAGTCGATTGTGGGTCTAGATACTCCTTCCTATGATGGGAGCAAGAGCATCAAACAACTGGACTTATCCAGTCTTTTCAAGATATGAATATTATAATAGCCAACAACATCGATCCGCGACTGCACAAGACTGAAGTTACCATAGATCGGACACGATTTATGTTACGGGTCGCTTGTGGGGTGCCTATCGACCTAGTGAGATATATCTTTACTAGGATTTGATCAAAGGCCACCTATATTATGATAGATACATTGTCGTTTAGGGTCCAGCTCACATGCTTTCTTTTAGCAAAGGTAGTCAGGCAAGATGTGTTTGAGCGTGCTCGAGAGCTAATTGGACCGATAAACTCCAGGACCTTGTCTCGTGGTATTGGACACTCCAGATTTCGTATTCCTACACCCACTACAAAGGCAATCTACACTCAAGGAGATGCACATGGCATATCGGGTGAGGCATCTGCACAGGGCGCATCACGCACTACAAATCGTGAGAAGATTGTAGATATCGTGCGCGCATAGAGATCAGAGGTCATTGATGTAGTCTAGGTAGCCCTCGCAGAGACAGAGTCGAAGCTCATATCTCGATTAATAGATATTGAGACATGTCTTGGTGGAGTCGAGGCGGTGCTACAAAATCTGGGCCAATAGTGTAGATCTTATATTTGCATTTTTTTTTATTTTTTGTATGGACAATCATGACTAGTTGTGTTTTGTATAATTAATTTAAATATTCATCGTCTTTTCATTTTATAAATTAGTTATATATTGAGACTATACTCTATCTATATTATTTAAATGCTATATTTATTATAGAAAATTAATTATTTACCTAAATTAATAAGGAAAGTTTTGGAAATTAAAAATGGAAACAATTCAAACACTGTTTAAACGTACCACTCGAAGCCTTCGAACGTATTTCCTACTCCCGCCATTCTTTTATTCACCTAACCTGCCAAAAGTTTGTTCGAACCAATAAATTACATTTGAACGGTAACTTCAAACTTCCAAATTCAACGTTCAAACGATTACTAAAATTTTTGCTATAATTTTGTAACTTAACTCTCCAATTTAATGTTTAACGGTTTCAGAAAATCGTTTGAACTCTCACATTATCTTGGTGAGAACACATAAGTACCAATTCGAACGATATTTCAATTAGGAACAATTATTTTTGTCCCAATATATTTCGTTCAAATCAAAACTTAAATGTTTGAACAGATAAAGACATCCGTCAATTTTTCAGGATGAAATCCGATTTTCATCCCAAAAAAACATATTTTGGGACGATTTTCATTTCGTCCCAAAAATTTTTCATCCCAAAAGCTAAAATTTGTTATAGTGTCATGGGCTCAATTTTTTTTCCCGCCAATGGACTACATATATGCTTGACTATGTCATATTTGGGCTAGCAACGGAATTGCAAATGTCCCCAACTTTCATATATATAAAGCGTGCCCTGCCCAAAAAGAAAAGAGAGGAGATGGGATTTACACCATTGGATTCAGATTGCGTTTCTTTTTTCTGTTGTATATCCTCGCATCAGATCGGAAAAAAATAGAATTGGCCAGATTAGGTACCTTTGAATGAGGATATATATCCCTTTTGTTTGGTTTGAAATGAGTGATAGATGTTGAAGTTAAACCAAATATTACAATCAAACAATTCATTACATCCCAATCACGTCCCCTTTATTTTCTCTCTTTTTCCTAGAAGATGTCATGCCTATACGCGCTAATTTGTTCAATGTCTCTGTTACGAAAAGACTCCATTACATATGGTATCCACACACACATATACATGGCAACAGCGACGTTTGCCACTAATATCTTGTATATGAACGATCATTTCCATAAGAGACAATCATCATGAAGCGATTGGCTGTTCTTCAAGGGAAAAATAATGGATATGATTAAGTATGAACAGCCACAATTTCGACTCCATCACTATGACTATGTATATATAAATATATATAAATATGTATGTATATATAATATAGAAGTTTATATATATATATATATATAGCCGTATACGAATTTTTTAGATTGTGAATCTGAACGCATGGAATTAGACTATATAATATGGCTTCTTGAGAGGAAGCTTTTGTTTAACGCTTGCCTGTCCCTTTTTATATATTTCATTTACTTTTTATTCTCAATTATTATATGTTCCCGTTGATTATACGGTATAAATTACTAATAAGAAGTGCCAATATATAATGCCATGCCAGTTGAGATTTCAATGGTGTAAAGGTTGGACGGTCTCCTTTCAACTTTAGCAACCCAAATTCCTCCTCCCGAGTCTCGACCAGATCGTACATCTCTTTGAATAGAAAATATACGTTGAGAATCAAATATTCGATCCATGAAGATATTTGTTTTTCATTTTTTAGAAAAAAGTTGCGTTGTTAGTACTTATTGTTTCAATCCAATAATAGAACGATCGATTGGGTCAAAAAGATTGAGGAATAAAATTTGTGGGTTTGCATTCATCATGTACTACATATTGATCAGTCATCGTTGTCGTGGCATTAGCATATATACATATATATATATATATATATATATAGTTATAGTTGGTATACGAGACTTAATTTGATGCGTATAATTAGTTTTTAAAGATACATGAGTCTCGGCCAACTAGAATCACACAAAACCAAGAGATCCCTTTTTTTTAATAGACAGACTGCATAACTTGCCTATTTAAAATTTATATAAATCATTACAATTTTTTTAATTTTCCCACGTCTAAATAACTTAAGTGGAGTAGAACATTAAAATTGCAAGATAGAATCTTTATTTGGTACATGCACCTGATCAATGCCCTGTATAACTGGAGCAAAGTCTTGCACAGAAGCGAGTTTTCTGGTACTTCGTTAGGGGACAAACACAGCAATCGGGCTCCTCACTTGGAAGGTAGAGTCATCCCACGTTAAAGAAGCAGAGACTATAAACTTATCTATAGTTCCTTCGATCGTGAGCGTATACGGTAGCTTTTGTCCAAGAGATGTGAAAGATAGAATGCTAGGAGTTACTTTGATTGTAAGTCCAAGCGGGGAGTTCAAAATAGCTCTATACGTAGACGTCGGTGATCCAACATTGGTGACAATCCGATTGAAAACACGATTGATGGATGTCAAGGGCGGCGTGGATAGAGCAAATGCAGGATAGTTTAGATCGTTCACGGTTCCATTAGTGACATCAGAACAGCTACTATTGTCCCCAGTCAGAAGTTGTAATGATTTGGTATTATATCCTTGTCTGCATAGAAATTTTATGTAGTCAGCTGCGTCAATGTCATAGATTAACCCAGGATTTGGAGCCTTTGAAGGATTTATATTGCCTGCACCGTATGCAAATTCAGCCTCCGGATTCTTTCCAGCACTCATAGGGTCAGCTGCCAGTAATACGCCAAATAGGGAGGAAGTGAGAGGTGGTAATGCATGACAAATTAAGATTAATGGGTTGTATATAGCTATATATTACCAGTAGTCATGAGAGCCGACTTGATAGCAGCAGGTGACCATTTAGGGTGCAAGGATTTAACGTAGGCAGCAGCTCCTGTAGCATGTGGGCAAGCCATGGAGGTGCCCGACAGAATATTGAATGACAGGTTTCTTTTATCAACTTCAACCTCGGAAATTGGGGAAATTGGTGACCATGCTGCTAGAATGTTGAGTCCAGGAGCTGCTAAATCCGGCTACAACAGAATTAAAACGGATCTTAAATCTTAATGATATATAATGAAGAAATATTACAAGAGCGCAACTCAAATTAATTATGAGGAAATTAATTATAACCTTGAGAATGTTGGACGTAGCTACATTTGGACCCCTTGATGAGAAGGGGGGTATGTAAGGTGCAAATGCATCCTTACGCTCGTTAGTCTTGAGAATAGTTGCAGTCGGGCTCCTACACATCATATATAGCATATGCGCATTAGGAATATTTGTGGGGTTTAAGGTGATTTTCGACAATCAATGCCTATTGGTTTGACCATTTATAACAAATGCATATATAGCCCCTAATTTGAGATATTTTGCATCTATACCTTGTTGAATTTAAGTAGATGTAGATGTTGGTACCATCTTCGATGCCAAGGTAAGATGCGGGCAAGGGAAAAGAGTAGGCAACATCCCTACGCCCTGGGCTTTTAATCACAGTTCCAATCGCACCAGCTAGAAATGCTCCTTCCCCATCCCCCAGCAAATCACAAAGTACAATTTTCCCTTTCACTAAATTCTGATCCAACGTACCTGCATCGCAATACCTGCAGTACTGTAGCATAAGTTCACTGACTGCTATATATTGTGATACGAAAAGAACATTACATTCACTTTCTAATTTACTGGAGTTATTGGAACACAAGCAAAAGGCTACTGGGATATGTATTCTTTTTTCGATTCTGTGCATGTTTACCTACTTACCTGGAATCGGAACCCTGAAAACCAGCTGTGGTGTTTGGTGCATCTCCGCCATAAACTATCGGATACATTTCATTCTTGAGGTCAAATGTATTAATTGAAATTCCCTACACATGGAGTAAAGTATATTAATAAATAATTCATTAATGGGCATTCGATGGGATTAAGAAAACAACTGGATATATTCATACATACTCGAAACTATAGCTATGGGTAGTAGAGAACTAAGATGAAGGGGGCTTGATCACTTTATAATTATATACCTCATAGATCTTGTCATTACCCAATTGGACCAAAGTGAAGAACTTTCGATCTATGGCACTTGCTGCCACGGAAAGAGACCAGGGCGAAATATTTGTGAGGGTTGCTAGACCTGGACCCCTATTACCAGCTGAGTTTGATGTCAATATTCCATTTCTCATAGCATGAAAGGCACCGATGGAAATTGTATTTTTAAAATAGCTATCAGCAGTTCCGCCGACTGAAATAGATATTAGGTCGACGCCATCAGCAATAGCATCATCAAAAGCTGCAAGAATGTCAACATCACTGCAACCATTAAGCCAACATATTTTGTACACAGCAATGCGTGCTGATGGAACCCCTCCTCGTGCTATTCCTGAACCAAGCCCTTGTACGCTTGCCATGTTAACAACATTCCCAGCTGCTATGGATGCGGTATGTGTCCCGTGACCGTCTGAATCTCGAGGAGATCTAATGTCATTTTCGAAAAAATCTCCATTGCTACGGTAATATTGTGCTCCTATGATTTTACTGCCCAAGCACAACGCCATTAATTATAAATGTTGCTCTTTGAATGACTCTTCCTATATATATGCGTGTGTAGGTGCATATAGGTAAAAAAACAAAAAAGTTGTTGTAAAGATATACTTGTTGCAAGTAAAGTTGGTTGAGGCTCGGCAGGTGCCCTTCCATTTGCTAGGCGGCGGACCAAATCCTTTGTCACTAAAGCTATCAGACTCGGGCCAGATTCCAGTGTCGAGAACTCCTATAGTGATGTCGCTTTCAATAGCTGTTCTTTCAACTTGCTGCGGGAAGCCAAGGAAGTCCCATGACCTTGTTGTATGGAGCTTTTTCTGTTTGTTGGGGAAGACAGACACTACGCCTTCCATTCCTACATGGTCATTGTCAAAGCGCTTGTTTTACTATATTTATGCATGCATGATATAAAATAGAGAGAGAGAGAGAGAGAGAGAGAGATGAGGCTCACAAACCAGCCATTTTTTGAGCTTCTTCCTCAGTTAGCTTCGCTGCAAAGCCATTGAAACTTCTCTTGTAGCTATAGAGTAGATATTCCGCTCCGGTATTGCTAAATCCAATTATATAGATTTGAGAAGTTAAAGGCCTATATAGACGCATTTCCGTCCCGATCAAATAGCTTTGATGGGATTAATTTCATCTCCCTTTGATTACGATATTGAAAAGAGTAATACTAAATATGTTGATGGTGTAAGTGTGACACATTCCTTTACGAAAAGAATAAAGCATATTATTTAAAAAAAAAAAAATTGTTAATATATATCATATTTACTCACCTTTAAAAAAAATACACGATATTTATACTCTCAATTAGTGCATATATCATTTCTAACCTAAGAACTTTTTGTTTCTGCATTAAATTTTAGTTGTCAAAGAGGCCTTCATGTACATGATTGGACATAGAACGTGTATTTGATTTTTTGTATCATAAAAATTCAAAGTTTAATTATTTTGAAGATAGTTCCTTCAGCAACAGTACTAATATGTCATTAAACATTTCTTATATGGCACGGACAACCACGTGTCCACTATATATAAGATCATTTATAAATATCTAATTAAAATAGGGGAAAAATGGTAATAAAAAATATATCGTGTTTTTAAGAAGAGTTTCGATCGCGCGCAGGATGTGTTAAGAAAATAAATGGATATGATTAATTGTAACAAATAATAAGTAGATTTCGTTCTTAATTTACGTCTAATTTTTTTTTTTTTTTTCACTGGATATAAACCAGACTATATATTTCAAAGTATAGTTTTACTTTTACTCTTACCTAATAAAATGAATTAAAGAATTTGAGATACATACCAATTTAAGTTAACTCTATTAAAATTTTATTATTTTTTAAGTTAAAATCCATTAAAATTAAATAAAATTTAAATATTATATAATTTCGTAAATTTTTTAATACGGTTGCTGCAAATCCTTAATTTCTGTCCCATAAATAAAGGTTATTTAAGTCTTGGCTTATAAAAAAGAAATATATATTCCATTATATCGCAATCACAAGAATTTCAAAAAAAGAAATATATATTCCATTATATCGTAATCACAAGAATTTCAAGCATTACATAGCACGTTATATCTAAATGTGCCGTTGTACTACTGCTGTTTTTCACCTGTCAACGACTTCTTGTAGCATGCTCGTGTGAAGGGATGATGTGGAAGCCTCGTCCTGCCGCCTCTCTCCCATATAGACAATATAAGCCTGCAGCATCCATGCATGCACATTATGAGTATCTTTTATACATAGATATTTGGCCGGAATTTAAACAGTAGTAATTGATCAGCTCGATCGTTTCCGTAGAAAACATATATAAGCTGAGATCAGCCATATGTGTGTCAGTGTGTGTATATGGATAATTTATGTTTACCTTTCGGTCATTCTGTGCAGCTGAGTGACCAACAAAGAGAATGGTTGCGAGGCTGAGGAGAAGCCATGAAAGACTAGAAGTTTTGCTTGCCATTGGAGGTTCAGGCTCAGCTATGAACTTGGCTAGATAGCGTGTACGTTTTATCCTATATATGTATATAAACTCATCCAACCGTTGGAAACAAAAACAAAACACAAAAGGTACGTACGTTGATCTAGATAAGTTTAATTTTTAAGGCTGTGATCAGAGTATTGGAAAGGTCTACACGAACATGATCAGTACTACTAGTGAAGAACGAATTAAAGTCGAGGGGTTGATTTGTCCAACTCCGATAACTGAAGACAAAAGGCGATCATTGATTCATTATCCACAACAGCCTGTCTCGTGGTCCAGACGCAAAATACAAATGACAGCTTGTCGATCGTATGAGATAAATCGAGCGTACCTTATGTTTACATAACTCTATATAAGATTGTATATTGACGATCTACTCAACTGATCATCAAGCTGTGGTCGGCGTGGATTGACGATCTAGCAAGCTAGAAGCCTATTATCTGATCTAATTTTTTTTATTATAAGATATAGCGACTGAGTACGTACCAGAAACGCTGGAGTGCAAGAAAAATAGGCCTAGCTAAGATCAACCAAGTTTAGGACGCATGAAGTTACATTATAATGGAAAAAATGGAAATGCTAAACATTATTCAATGGCATGGGACTCCAAAATAGTCGAAAAGTAATTTTGAAAGTGCGCGGGACGAACAATTTCGAGGAAGCATTAAGAGATCCTTGAGTACGTAGTTCAAAATAAGAGTATCTGCCTCATATGTAAGAAGTACTGTACGTTCGAGTGTTCGATGAAATGTTGATACCCCTTCATATAATAAATTTAATATGCCGAATGCCATGGGAAGTGATAATTAAAACTAATGTTCTCCAACGTTTAGGCAGAACAAAACTTCAAACTGCATCGCACTTCATTAAATATTCCCCTCTTATCTATGGCGGCCTGATCCTCGCGCGTGATTATTTTTTTCTCTGTTTGTCCAAGTTCGGAGTTCACTGCTTCCTTAAGATATGAGGAATCAAGGACCGACTCAATGCCTTGCAATAAAATATCTACTGCTAATATTCAACAAAAAATCGAATATATATTATATTTATTCATTCAATAAAAGGCTACATACTAACCAAATTCATGCTCAAAAGTAACTTTGCACCTCCTCAAAACAACACATATATACATATACACCTTCCCGTAACTTCATTAAACAAAAATATGAAATTTTATTTGAATATTATTGGGACAGATATACGAGTATGCTTCGCCACTCTATATCAGCGTCGATCGAGTTCCAAATTATGAGACTCGGTATTCTGGATTTATGTTTCAGAGGTCGTAGTAAACGGCACTCCCATAGGTCTGGTTTCAATTCATGGGGCCCACACTTTCATAGATATACATATAGAGCATGCCCTACCCAAAAAGAAAGAAGAGGAGATGGGATTCACACCATTGCATTCAGATTGCGTTTCTTTTTTTTATTGTATATCCTCGTATTAGATCGGAAAAAAATAGAATTGGCCGGCCTATTGTGTACCTTGGAATGAGGATATGTGTCCCTTTTGTTTGGTTTGAAATGAGTGATACATGTTGAAGTTGGACCCAAATATTACAATCAATCAATGCATTACGTCCCAATCACATCCTTCTCTCTCTCTCTCACATGTGATTTGTACGCGCTTTGTGTATTGTTCTGTTGTCTAAAGGCTCCACTCCATAAAGAATCCACGTAAACACACATAAGGCAACAGTGACACTTGCCATTGGCGGACGGTCATTTCCATAAAAGACAATCATTGTCAAACGATAATTGGCTGTTCTTCTAGGGAACGATAATGGGTATGATGAAATATAAAAAAAAAAATTAATATTTTCACATAAATCTTATATGTATTTACTTTTCTAAAATAATTACAATATTTACTTACTTTCTGTAAATTTTATTTTATAAATAGTATAAAGATGTCAGTGTGAGTTTTCATTTTCATTTTTTCATTTTCTTTTGAGATCAAACACAACAAAGATAAATTAATATTGGGACAACAAAATAGATTAGCTAAAAGTTAAATCCATTGAGGATTTAGCTATTAGACAATAAAAATTAAGTGCAATAGATTAGCTAAATTCCAAAATATTGGACTTTAGCTACATTAACTAGTTCTAAATTCCAAATTGATATTTTACTATACTTTCTCTTTCTTCTTCTTCTTCTCATTCCAGTATATACTCTATGTTAGTTCTCTTGCTACAAAATTATTTTGCATGAATAAATTCATTTTGCTAAGTCCGTTATTGAGATATACTTGATGTTACTGAGATGAATTTATTTACACGAATAAATCATTTTGTTAGTGCACATACATCTCGATGTTACTGGTACATACATGAATTTATTTTTCTACAAATGACCATTAATTTAGAGTTTGTTCGTTTTTTAATTAGGCATTTGTGGTTATTAGCATTAAATAATATGATAAAATTAAATAAATTAATAATTTTTTAAATTAATAGTATTTTATTATATAATGAATAAATAAATAATCCAATGTTAGAGATTTGATGTAAATAGAATAATTAAAATTAAATTCATCTCATATTATTTTATTATTATATAATAAAAAAATAGCTATTCTAATATGAGAACTGGAATAGCTAAAATCAAATTTATCTCACATTAGTTAAAAGTGTTCTTTTAAGTTTAGCTAATCGGTACTCTTGTCCTCTTATTTAAAATAATAATAATAAGCTTGAAAAATCTGTTTCTCCGTTTCACACAAAAAAAAAAAAAAAAAAATAGATAATTTCATAAGCAGATGTAGTACTATGTCCTACCAAATAAAAAACCACCACTTTTTATCAATAAAGTTTAGTGACAATACAGTTTTTCGCCAAAAACAATGTGTAAAATCTATTTTTGATCTTAAGAATGTTTCTCCAAACATTAAATACTTAGGTCTATCCTTATCACTCAATGGGTCAAAAAAAATCCACTTTCAGGAAATTTTTCAAAAATTAGAGGGTTGAAAAGCAAAATTACTCTCTCAAGCCGGACGCACCACTCTTATTAAAGCTATTGCTAGTGCTATGCCCTCTTACATTATGTCAACAATTGCCATTCCAAGAGGTATAGTGTAACAACCCGCTAGAAATTCAATTGTGGAATTTCTTTTGACCTTAAGAACCTCGTGAAAATTCCGTAAGTTTACACCAATCGACTAATCGCATAGATTTTAGCCTGTCAACATAGTTAGTGTTATCACTCACTATGGTGCCAGAAATGCGATTTTAATTATTTGAGATAGTTAGAAGTGTCAGAATACATTATAGTCTACACCACTAGGCTTAATTGAATATTTAGGATTTTTCAGTACTAAGTTTATTACGTTTATTTTTGGAGTGAATAGTAATCTCGGTAAACGTACTAAACGCAGTGTTTTCAAAATCACAGTATGAAATGTCCAAATTAGGTTAGCGAAATTTTATTTGGATACTTGGCAAGATCTTAACCACACATAATGAATAGTATTAGATACTTAGCACAAAGAGAAACCATTAGATGGAATTGTGAAGGAAATCAAGGTGTGAGATCATGACACCTAAGCAAAATACACATTTGGAAAATATCTTAAGAACATAGATTTAAAATACACATGGAAAGATTTTAACCACCTTACTCTTCCAATTCTACTCCACATTTAGAAAATATTTTAAGCTAATTTCGTGGATATTATTGGGTAAAAATATCTTGAGTTGAATTTTGTAGATATTATTAGGTAAGAGAGTCCTACACTCCACTCTCACTCCGGTAAGAGAGTCCTACACTTAACTCTCACTTCGGGTAAGAGAGTCCTACACTTAACTCTCACTCCAGCCTCATCTCTTCCATATCTTATCCACAAGTATCTCCAGCCACCCCTCCCCACGAAATTATCTTCATTTATGCTTTCCATTGAAAGAATACCAAACACTCTCTCTCGGACAGCTTTTTGGAGTTCTTTTGCACACCCATTTCGAAGCTTTTTTCCTCGTGATCGCACTTGAAGTTTTATAAGAAACGCGGAGATCGAGGTAAGTTAGCTTTTAATTTACTAGCAGTCTACTGTGTATGTATGCTAAGTAAAAGAACTACAGTGTATGTATGTATGTTATCATATGTGTCATGCCATGTCAAGTTATCATGTAATTGTCTATTATACATAATTTATTCTGTCATCAATTTTTATCTGTTACATAATATATTCTGTTATGTATTACTGTACATTACAAGTACGTCATGCTAAGTATGTCATCTATTACATGTAAGTCAAGTCATGTAATATTCACTGTTGCAAGTATGTCATGTTAAATATGTTGTCTATTATATGTTATGCCATGTTACGAAATGTTTCTATCTCAAGTTGGTCATGTATTCTAAGTTATGTTCAAGTCACGTTATGTTACGTCAGGACTTCAGTCCTTTCGTATTCCAGTCACATTTCATCTTGAGTACATTATGATGTGTAGAATACATGGGGCCACAACAACTGTGGAGTATGTATTTAACTACAAATGTGATGCGTAAAATACATGGGGCCACAACAACTGTGGAATATGTATTTTTTATGTTAAGTCAAGTTTGTGTAGAATACATGAGGCCACAATAACTGTGGAGTATGTATTTACACATAGAATACATGGGGCCACAACAACTGTGGAGCATGTATTTTTAATGTTAAGTCAAGTTTATGTAGAATACATGAGGCCACAACAACTGTGGAGTATGTATTTAACTGCATTGTGATGTGTAGAATGCATGGGGCCACAACAACTGTGGAGTATGTATTTTTCATGTTAAGTCAAGTTTGTATAGAATACATGGGGCCACAACAACTGTGGAGTATGTATTTTTCATGTTAAGTCAAGTTTGTGTAGAATACATGGGGCCACAACAACTGTGGAGTATGTATTTTCATGTTAATTCAAGTTTCAGAGCAAGTTAATGCTAAGTCAAGTTGCAAGTCAAGTTCAGTTCATGTTTCAATTTAAGTTATGTCAATTATGCTATGTTGTACTCCAAGTTATGCTTTAATTTCTTATGAATTTGATTATGCATTTATGCTTTTACTGACATCTATGCATCATTAGCTTGTGTGGAAGTTTTTTGTTAACTTACTGAGATTTGTAATCAAATCTCACTTTGGTAGTCCCAACTACCATTCCCCCCGAATGGTAGATCTTGTTACAGGACCTGAAGGAGAATCAGGAGCTGATCAACTAGACACAGTTGACTAAGTGACGGTGCGACATAAATGTTGATATAGTAATTAACGTAAATTACTACTTGTACGATTGAGTTGCATCTCTACTACTTTTTGGATCATAACCATTTTGGACTAGTGTTGTGATCTTAGTTGTTCAATGGATTTTTATGTATGAAGTATGTTTTAAGCATTTGGGATATTTTCAATTTGGTGCATAGTATTACTAAAGAAAAAATTTATCCGCTGCGAATATTGCATATTGTTAGATGCATGTTAGAATTATTGCATCTTATATGTCATGAACGGAGGCAGGTAACCTTGTGTTGCATGTCTCGACGCTTCAAATGTCCGTCCGATCCCAAACGGAATTTGGGGGCGTCACATATAGCTAGCAATTTAGACCGTGCCTTCATGAGATTTTGGTGGGGTTTTCCGGATGGAAAATCTCTTAATCTCACACTCAAATCCTAGAATTCTATTTGTAGACCAAAATATATGAGTGATCTAAGTATCAGAAGGATGTCTGATTTTAATCAAGCTTTACTCACAAAAATTGGTTGGAAGATACTTACAGGAGAAAATACCATCTGGCGAAAAGTTCTTATTGGAAAGTATCTAAACAGATCATCCTTCTTCAATACAAATCAAAAGCCTAATGACTCATGGATTTGGAAGGGTATCCTCAAACAAAAGAAATTCCTAAAAAAAGGGCTCTGTTACCAAATAAACAATAGGGTTGATACGGGGTTTGGATTGATCATTGGATTCCAAATAACTTAAATTTTAAACCAACTCCAAAGGACACAAATGTTCCAATAGATCTTTTTCTTCGAGTATCAGAATTAACAATAGAAGAACCTAGAAGATAGAACACTATCCTACTACAAGTCCTCTTCCAACAAAATACTATTGGTGAGATTGAAAAGATCTCCCTTACTCAATATGACTTTCAAAATATTCTTAATAAATCTGTCTGGATTCATCGTAAATCTGGTGTGTTTAATGTTAAATCAGCCTATGCTAACATTAGCATTTCCCACATTCAGGATAGAATAGAGAACAATAATACTCAAGAAGAAATGTTGCCCAGATGACTAACAAAAGAGGGGGGTGAATTGAGTTGTATTAAAAAAAATAACAATTATAAATCAAATATATAATATAAAATATAAACAAAATATGAAATAACAATAAATATAAAGAGTAAGGGTAAGAGAGAAGCAAACTCAGTATGTTAACGAGATTCGGTCCCACTGCCTACGTCCTCACCTCAAGCTACCCCTTGAGGATTCCCAAATTCACTATTCAACCTCTTTCAGGTGGAGATAGAAACCTATTACACATTTGAACAATACCGCTACAAATGATCCGTGTAGAACACCCTCTACACTTGCAATCACCTTACACGTGGTGATTCAACTATTCCCCGTGTAGAATACTTTCTACACACACAAGGGTTATACACACCATTTTTCTGAAACAAGAGCTGATAGTGGGTAGGTTATCAGAAAACATTCCTCAATGAGTGAAATAAGAACAATACAGTGCAAACTATATCTCTCAAAATGAACAAGGATTAAGGCTCAATGCTTAGAGAAGAGAGAATGAAGGCTTTGAATGAATGTTGTATGCTCTTGGTGTTGTAAATGTGAAGCTCTCAAATGATCTATTTATAGGCATATGAGACTTCATATTCAAATTTAAAAAGATTCACATGTCAAAGACAATATTATTCACTTTTTCAAAAAATTCAAATAAAATGTTCTTCTTTTTCAATTGTCAAAGACAACGTTATTCACTTTTTCAAAAAAATCAAACCTAATCTTTTACTTTTGGCATATGACAAAATGAGCACACTTTCCTTTTCAAAAAAATTCAAACCTAATCTTTTACTTTTTGTATATGACAAAATGAGCACACTTTACTTTTCAAATTTTTCAAACAAAATCATCTACCTTTTGTATAAGTCTAAAAAAGCATCAATCACTTTTGAAAATATTCAAATAAAACATACACATGTGAAAGATGACAATCAATCATCTTTAATATTTTCAAAGTTCAACATTTTAATCAAGGCATGCACATGCAAAAGATGACAATCAATAATCTTTCAAAATTTTCAAATTTAATTTTCAAAAATATTCATGCAAATGTGGAAAATGTATTTTAATGCTTTATGATAAAATATTAATTTTGAGCATTAATCCTAATTTCGAATTTTGAAGAGATTTACAACATTACTCTATAATTTTAATGTGAACTTGTTCCCTTCTTGCTCATGCTTGTTTCCTTGATGTGCTTGACTCCATTGTGTAGACAACTTGAGCTTGAGACTTCTTTATTCTTTGAATTCATTTGTTATCATCAAAATCCATGTGTAAATATATAATTACACAAAATTTGAAATCTTGGGTTCAACAAGAAATGTGAAAAAAATTGTGGAAGTTAAAGATTCAGGATAAGCTTAAGTTATTATGTTGGAAAATCTTAAACAACATCATCTCAACACGATACAGAATAAAGAATTTAGTCCGGATGAATCCTGAAGATATTGACTGTCCGGTTTGTAACACAGGAGAAGAAACCCAATCTCACCGCTTTTTGAATTGTAGTTTCACAAGAATTTTGTGGCGACACTCTCCCTGGCCATTGAATATTTCCTATTATGCCCAAGATGACACAAACAAGTGGATTAAGTGTATTCTAGACCCAGTTAACATAGGAATTCCAAAACTAGATGAACATCACTTCTAGATTTTTGCTATTTTTGCTATATGGTTCCTTAGAAACAAGGTCCTTCATGAAGCTTTAAATCCTGATTTACCTGAATTTGTTTCTTCCACCAAAAGAATGTTTAAAGAACATTGTGATGCTTAGGGCAATAATCAAATTAATCCCAGCAACTCATCAAAGCCTCTCCCAGTGGATCATTGCATTCTTATCTTTGATGTTGCGGTCAGAAAAAAAGAAAGTACAGCAGCAGCTATCTGTAGAGCACCAGATGGTTCCATTATCTTTGTAATTACAAAGCACATTTGCAACACAAATCCTAATCAGGGTGAGGCTACAGCAATGCTAATAGGAATCCAAGAAGCAAAGGAGCACCAAATTCAAAAATTATTGATTACAGGGGACTCACTAAACACATTAAAAGCTGTCAAAAATCAAAAGTATGTCCCAGATTGGACTGCACAACCAATCATTCAAGATATGAAGGTTGCTCTCAAAGGATTTCAAAATTGGGAGCTTAGAAAAATACATCGAAATAAAAATCGACGTGCACATTCCATTGTGCAGTGGGCTACCTCCAAATTTATATTTGAAAACATTCCCCTCATTGTAATCCCTCCATCCTTGTTAGATTTTTATAGTGAAAAAGACCCACCTGTAATGTTTTAGTTTGTAAATATTGTATGTACAAATACTTTCATATTTCTAATAGTAGATGAAGTTGTTTAAAAAAAAAAAAAAAACCATCACTTTTCTCTTCTTCTTCCTTTTTTCTATCCTTTAAAAAAAAAAAAAAAAAAAAAAAAAAACGCCTCTTTTCAAAAGACTCTTTTATCTTTGGCACTATTCGTTTTCTATTCTCTATAAAATTTAATAATAAAAAAATTATATTTATCATTCCTACTTACTATACACGATATATTTTTATATTTTATTTTTTATTTTTTTTTACCAAACGTATGATTTATGGATGATAAATAGAAAATTTATTAGTTTATGAAGAATAAAATCAAAATAAATTCAAGAAAATTGAAAAAATAAAAATAAATAAATAAAATATAGTATATGGTTTGTGAGAATGATAAATAACAAAAATTTTAATAAAAAAATCCCGCATGCTTGTAGAACAATATGCATGTTTCATCGATCTCCACGCAGTTTTTCCATTTTTTTCTTCGTTCCTTACAGTCCAGACTCTCTCTCTCTCTCTCATCATATTTAAGCTTCGTTTATTTTTACAAATTATCTAATTTTATCTCATTTAATCATTATAATTTTTTTAAAATTTTAAATAAAATATATAATAAATAATTTAACTTTTTTAAATTTCAAAACAAAAATAATATTATAATAATATTTTTATTCAACTTTCATCTCATCTCATCTATTTAATCAAACAATGCGTATCCAATCAAATCCACACCCACAATCTGCAATGACATGAGAATAGCGCTATAACGCCCCAAGTCCATTTCTCAAAATTCAATTATATATTTAGATCAATAGGGGAGGTTTGGATAGTTAAAATCTTTTAACTCATTTCATCTTATCTAATTATTATAAATTTTTAAAATTTATACATAAAATATAATAAATAATTCAATTTTTTTAAATTTTAAAACAATAATAATATTCTAAAATAATATTTTATTTAACTTTCAATTTTTATTTCAGTTCATTTCATCTCAACTTACTATCTAAACATCTCGTTACTCACACCTCACTGTCCCACGCGTGCATGACAAAATCAATATGGAATCAAAGCAAAAAATATTAATACTGTCTTGGAAAGAAAAAGTGCTACTTATTTTTGTTATTGTTGAAATGATTGTGACCACGTCTCACTACCGTCACGACTAAGAATAGATCAGGAGTCACGCCTAGCTCATACAATTACAAGACTTCAAAACTCTTCAATTATTAAAATCTGACTTCATTGGATACCAGGCACTTAAATTCATAAAATAATTAGGAATAGTATTTCAAATAAATTCATAAAATTGTTTTTGAATAGAAGGATTTTAGATTTAGATATGAATTTAAAATTTTAATATCATATAGTAATTAACCTCCATTAAGACAAGAGAATGCCCACTATGAATGCAGAGACACCCAGCTTTCTATGCTTTTTGAATCAAAGAATTATTATTATAAGAAATATGAGATAGAGAGAGTGATTGCTACAAAAAGTCTTTTGAACTTTTTCGTAGCACAACGTGTGGAATGGAAAAAGAGAATATTGAAACAATTTCTTTTCGTTCAACTTGCCCGCTGCCCACTGAATGAAGTCGGTCAAAGGAACAGAAGGAAAACATTTTCCATGTCCTATAGCCTCTGCGCCCGCATAAGAGATAGCTAGGGGCATTGGGTTCAGACATATCCCTTTTATTTAATTACAAATAACAATTCACCCATTCATTAACTATCCATGAAGAAATAAATTAGTTTTGAATAAATATTTATTAATAGTATAATAATACAATTACAACTATTTTTACAATCTTTTTATATAATTTGAGAGTATTTATGTAAAATAATATTACTTTTATAGGTTATTTTACAAAAAGACACATAATTTAAAACATGATTATGTGAAGAGTTATGAAAATAGTTTGTATATTGAGATATTGAATATAGAGGTTCTAATATATTTATATATATTTATATTTATGTGTGTGTAATGAAGGGATTGGATAAGACAAAATAGAAAAGCAGGGAGTCAAAGAAAAAGAGAACAAAAAAATGAAAAAAGAGAGAAATGCAAGTTAAACACGTAAGAGGAGTTTACATAAAACTGCCATTCTTAATTTACCACTCTCAAGAGCCTCAATAAAAGAAATCAGAAACTGGTTATATAAATATGTAACCAGTGAAAGTATACGGTGATCAGGTGATAATGCAGTGCACACATGTCATTCATCTAAACAATAATTGGAGGAAATGACCAAATGGGGAGCATTTTGAGTTGGCATCTAGCCTTCTGGTCTCTGTGACCATGTGAATCATTCATCATCAACGACTCTAGATATATATTGCAATCATGCATTTAACATGTATATACATATCACTGTAACTTTGCACTAGAGCTGGTGGATGTCACATGAGTTGCCAACCAGAATCCTAATAATCCTAAGATCCGCATGCAATGAAGAAAAGTTAGTCGTTGAGAATGATTATTAATGCAGGAAACAGATCAGTGAACAGTGAGGGCCAAGTTACAAGGCCTCCATTCCACGTGGGCAGCAATATTAATGTCTGAGACGCGTAGGAAGCTGGAGTCGCTGGACAACTCAAAACCATACGCACTGGTCATTTGTGCTTGCTTTCAAGTATTCCTTGGTTAAACAGGCAGGCAGGCACTACTTTGCAAATATTATAATTTATAGTGCAAGGAAGCTAGCTAGGCGATATGGGCAGCAATATATCTTGTGATCATCTGAAACACCAATCCTAACGTTTGGGAATCTGATATGGGGGCCATGCCATAAGAGCATCTAAATAATTAAAAAAAACCTCATCTAATCAAGATTAATTAGTCGTTGAGAATGATAGCTGAAAACGAATCAGTAGTAAAGTACTAAATGAGTTCGGGCCAAGTGCAAGGCCTTTATTCAGTATTGGAGATTTCTGCCTTCTTTTTAACTCCATGCATGGCAATTAAACCAGCCGCACTAGTACTTGTAAATATTATCGTGTAACGCGTCATGGGCATATATATTTTGACCCACTAATCCGAAAGTTTGGGAATCTTCTCTTGGTGCAATATATATAAAAGCAGCTTAGCAAGTAACCTCTATATTTAACTTGGGACGAGGCTGTTATGTGGGTGACTATCGACTCTTTTTTTTATTTTTATTTTAAAAAAAATAACCTCTATATTTCCAAGATACTATATAGCTCACGTTACAGTATGGTGCTTATTTTATATATATATATATATTTATATTTATGTGTGTGTGTAATGAAGGGATTGGATAAGACAAAATAAAAAAGCAGGGAGTCAAAGAAAAAGAGAAAAAAAAAATGAAAAAAGAGAGAAATGCAAGTTAAACACGTAAGAGGAGTTTACATAAAACTGTCATTCTTAATTTACCACTCTCAAGAGCCTCAATAAAAGAAATCAGATCGGTTGAAAGATGAGATCTCTTCTAAGCAACTTCGTGAGAGACTTTCTTCAATCTCCAGATAGAAAACATCAGCTTTATTATTATATAGACAAGAAGGTTCATCAATCCCCATTTGTATAGTGAGTTATAAGAGACCATAAAAGACTATATAATATCTCATTATAATGAATTTGTGCTCCAAACAACTTGTGAATATAGGCTCTATGTTGAATCATATAAATTTGTATATCTCTATTTCTATTTGATTGTATGGACATATATATGGCCACCGTGCTGCTGTTTTAGATCGTCATCGTGGATTCCAAATGACACCGATCAAAGTTCGATTCGTTACTGTGTGCCAAAAGTGACTATTTCTCCATTTTAGACTTATTCGTACGAAATGGTGAGCTAGAAAATAAATAAATAATTTAGTTATAAAAAGTTTCTACAAAATCAAACCTACAAATTAATATGATTTGATATAGTATGTTAGATTGTAAAATATCTTTTATTAAAAATATATTTATCATATTATGTAAAGCGAAGACAACTCCATTTAATTTTGATTTGTTTATTCATTTCTTTTTCTCTATTTAAAAAAATATATATTTTTTCACCTACCAACGGCGAGATATTTGTAGTTATATATGTATCATAAACTATGAAAAATGATACAGTATACTCTACGGCTACTAAAATTGACAAGTAAAATATTAGTTCAATATTAACCGAAGAAATAGATAAAAATAGATCACGTGGTACAATCTTATCAATCAAAATTAATACATGGTATTGAAAGACATTATTATTTTTAAGTCCTCGTTCGGTTACACAAATAAAATGAGATAAGATAAAAAAAAATTTGTACATAAATAATAATAAGATAATATATTAATAGTAATGAATTGTTTGAATTAAAATTTTTATGGGGTTTTGGGACGGAAAGAAAAACAATTGAATAAAAAGATTATAAAGTTAAAAGATTATTAAAATATAATTTTTAATACAATTATTTTTTATTTAAAAAAGTTGAATTGTTTTTTATGTTTTATTTAGAAATTTGGAAAACTTGTAATGATTAAATAAAAATTTTGAAAATCTGAAATTGAAAAATATTTGTATTTAAATGTTGTTTAGATATTGAAATGAGATGATATGAAATGAGATGGTTTCAAAAGTTTGTAAAACCAAACCAGGCCTTAGTAGTTTGGAGATGCAATATATTAATTTTATTAGTTTGAAAGGAATAATCTATACGTATACCATACTTTCATTTTATTATGTGAGATATGACACATTTATTATTATTGAATAATAAAAAATTATCTAATAAAAGATCATACAATAATAATAAACATGTCACATATAATAAAAATAAGATGATAGTGTGGTTTATAAAATTTTACGTATATTTATATTAATTTATTTCATTATTATAACAAATGATTTGATTACACAAAATCAAACTATTTCATCTCATAAAATCATTATAATTTTCTTAAATTATAAAATATAATAAACAATTATACTTTTTTAAAATTTAAAATAAAATTAATATTAAAAAATTATATTATAATAATATTTTATTTAAATTTTAATAAAATATTTCATCCAATTTATCTTACGTAATAAACGAGGGGTGAATCTTTTTCTTAGCCAATCCAAAAGTCATCACGATTCATTAGTTTTCATCCCATCATTTCTTTTCCTTAAGAGCCAAATCAAAAGTCGTCATGTGCAAAAAGACGTCAAGTCAAAAGGATAAAACTCAGAGCGTAATATATAACACTCTCTCTTTCAACATTAAAAAGGTAGGAAGTTCGCATTAAATTACAGTTGATCCTAAGACACGACGACAGACCTAAGGTAATTTGATGTACATGACTAATGTTGTGGAATTAACTTACGAGTCTTTTTCCAATTTCTGTGTCATTTCTTCCTTTTGGGATTGCTAAATGCTAACGTTATTGGTTGAATTTTACATGACATTAGTATGTCAAAATTGAGAATTCGACTCATTTAAATGAATAGAGTTAATATTGACTCATATATACTTCATATATATTCGACTTGACACGATCATAACTTAACGTATAGATTGAGATTCAACATGAATTTTTGTTACAATTCATGACGAATGTGATACAAACCCATTATTAATGTAAAATTAACACATTAATTAGAGCTAAAGATCAATCTAATTCCTTTAATTAAGTTGACGTACTAAATTATGTTGAGTCGGCCTATGTAACACGGAAGATCACAAGCAGATCAACTATCAGCCTCATCGTGATATTACTCTCATGACAAGTATTTATCACCGCTTTGATCATTTTATATATGAGAACGTAACCGTTACGACTTGCCTAGCTTTCTATGGGTATCTGTAATAAATGCTGATGTTCAGAAGTAATTGCTCTTATTTAATTCGCAAAATCTTTTGCATTTGAGATAATGAGGAACCTACTCCCACTAACCAAAGACAAGAATCCCCCCATCTGTAAAGCAGTAAAAAGGAAGCGCACTACTCACACTCGCTCTCCTTCTCGTTGACTAGCTGATCTTCTATATCTATTTGCAGTAGCAATCTTTTATTTAGCTAGAGCAGCCATATCTTTTCGTTAGCGCAAAAAGATGGAGCTGGAGATGGAGAAGAACAGAAGAGGTTTAGTACAAGAAGAAGAAAGCGATGGAGAGAAATGGGTGCATGATTCATCTGTGGATCATAAAGGAAGAGTTCCTCTCCGTGCTTCAACCGGTACCTGGAAGGCCTCCTTCTTTATCATCGGTAAGTATGCGCGTGTTTATATTTTATACATACATAGCTAATTAACATTGTTAATCAGTTAAGCTTTCCTTGATTCTCTACTCTTTGCTCTGTTATTTAATTCCAAATATCTCTCATCCACTTTATATAGAATCCGATCTCTCATGAAACTTCATAAGAAGAAATCAAAAGGGTCTTCTCTGATTTTACAGATGAGAAATAATATTTGCAGTCGTAATTGTGTAAGTAGCGTGCAGTCATTTAAAAAAAATGAATTAATATAAAATTTATATAAAAAAATTAATTTTTTAATCATAAACTTTATTTTTTTTTAAATGATTACATAATATTTATAATTTTACGATATAAGTGTAACATTAATCTTTACAAATTTAACGATGAGTCTTTCTTTCCACCTTCCTTATTTTATATTTTTTGTCAACGTGGCGGCATTATTAATTTCATCACAAATACTGCAATGGGACGGCAACCTCATCCTCTGGTGGTGCTTCAGTTGCTGTCTGCCTAGGCGTACGAGATTACTTGCTGGGCTTTTAATTTTTTTTATAAGCTATGTTTTTTAATTGGCTCAACAAACAAACCCGGCCTACCTACACCCCACGCGGCACGCCACCTAATTTTTCTTTAGATACTGATGGATTGTGGTGGATTCAGATCATGAATGTCAACTCTGGTCCAGGTACCCTCTTTTTAATCTTTTCCGATTCGAGGCCGTTTGGTTGGGTGTTGAGCACTTTTCAATTTTCTTCATTATTATTAATTATTTTATTATTATTATTTACTTATTTATTACTTATTATTTTTTACTTATTTTTTTATTATTATTTATTATTTTTTTATTATTTTTTATTAATATTCACAATTCTTTTCAACATTTTTTAACACTTAAATCCAACATGATCTTTCGATCCAGGATCGTGTCGACTGTGGTCTAGATTTTATTTATCGTTGTCTGCTACCTGTAACATTGCTTTAAACAAAGAAAACAAGATGTCACGAGTCAAACTAACATACAGTACTAAACGAGGTTGCCTTTCAATCATTGGCAGTTTGGCATGTTTGAGCTGCAGCTTGCAGCTCCTTTTAGTGGTATCGTAGGGCAAGTTTCATATTAAATGATCGAGCTTTGTCACGGACCGGTCACTGTTTATGGCTGGTGATTGATCCGGAGCACACATTACATATATATATATATATATATATTTTTTTTTAAATAACAAAATCCCTTTTCCCCCTCCCCTCCCCCACATGATTCCCTCTCTCCTCGCCCGATTCCCTTTCTCAGCTCACAACCTCACCCAGTTTTGTCTTACACCACCTGCAGTGCCACTAGCCACCACCATTCGACTTCCCATCACGCCGACTAACTCCAACCACCTTCAAACCTCTACAGAAGTCTCAACGCATAGCACCATTTCAATCCGAAATGGGTTCTCTTACACGGTTTGCTGCTACTACCGCTGCTGTCGTCAGCCTCTAGCCCCACTGTCGAGCACCCCCTAGCCCACGGCTTCCAGCCTCCCTCACCCATGGCTTCTAGACTCGAAATGGGTTCTACCCCTTACCCTGCCGTATGCCGCCACCCACAGCTTTCAGCCTCCACCTAGAGCCTCCCTCAGCCACCACCAACTCTACCGCATCTCTCTCAGCCCCCTTCATACTCAGCCATGCCTCTCATTTGGCCTAGATGGGCGACGGGGGTACGAGTGGGGGAGAGGATGGCGATGCAGGTTACGGGTGGGGGCGAGGATGGCGATGCCGGGTGGGGGTGGGGGAGAGGATGCCGACACGGGTGGTGGGGGTGGGGGTAGAGGAGGGGCAGGGGCTGGGGCGGGGGGCTTGAGTGACACACGGGATAGAGAGATGGAGGAAAAAGACTATGAAACGTGTGAAATGAGAGGGAACGGTGTGGAACGTTGGTTTTGTTGTGGAGGTGTTTTAGTCATTTTGCTCAATGACACTTAGGGTGTGATCCGGATGATCTTAAATAATGGCTGCTTCCAATATTTTCTCTAATTGATCACAATAGTGAAGAGAGGAGAGTCTACTTGTCTTCTACGCCAATGCTTTTTCTTTAAAGACCAGAATCTAGAGGGAAATAAGTTACACCCATCATCTTTCTATTCCATATGTTACAAATTTATAACTTTTTAATTAAAAAGTATGTGTTATATAGATTATAAGTAGAAGAATTTAATTAATTTAATAGAAATATAATATAATATAATATGTGATGTGTGAGATGATTATAACAAAGCTAAAGGAGAAATAATTTAGTCACCTTTTTTTAATTCTTTTTATTTCTCCTAGCTAGTCCAAAGAAACCGTGGGCAAGACGCGGGTAAACTGCAAAGGTGGGTCATTACCTCCAAATGAAATTATAAATTATATTTGGATGGTATCTCTGCCCTGTGTACGTCTATGTTGTTGACCTGGGTCCTTCCACAAAGCGCATGACATGTTCCTACAATTTTTGTTTCTTGGTTTATTAATATTATTGATTATGTCAATGGTTATGCTGTGTTCTAAATCTGGTCCGGGCAGTGATCGAGTTTGGGGAGAGGTTGATCTACTTTGGCATAGCAACAAATCTCATCTCATACCTCACAAGAGTGATCCATCAAGACCTCCAAACAGCAGTCAAGAATGTAAACTGCTGGGTTGGAGTAACAACATTGATGCCTCTACTTGGAGGGCTCCTTGCAGATGCCTACACTGGCCGATTCACAATGGTCCTGTTTTCCTCCCTCGTATATCTAATGGTACTATATATTGTCACCAATTCCTTCTAATTATTATGATAAAAGTAATTATAGAGATATAGCCATATATAATGGCTAGGTCCCTAGCTTGAGAATGGTACTTATTTTTGTGTTAAATACTACCAAAATCAGGGCCTATGCCTGTTTACAATGTCTCAATTCGTCCCAAGTCTAAAGCCATACAGCGAAAGGACGTCTCAGCGGCCTAGAAAGATTCATGAAGTGGTATTTTTCCTTGGCTTGTATTTTCTCTCTATCGGAACTGGAGGACACAAGCCCTGCTTAGAAAGCTTTGGAGCCGATCAATTCGATGATGATCACTCGGAAGAAAGGAAGAAGAAGATGTCTTACTTCAACTGGTGGAGTTTCTCACTGTCTTGGGGGCTCTTGCTTGGTGTGACAGTAATTGCTTACGTTCAAGACTACGTTAGCTGGGGTGTTGCTGATCTCATTCTTACATTCAGTATGGCGATTGCAATAGTAACCTTCTACGTGGGAAAGCCTTACTACCGATACAGGATACCTGAAGGGAGCCCTTTAACACCCATGTTTCAGGTCTTGGTTGCGGCCATTAGAAAGAGAAATTTACCTGTTCCCACAAATCCTGCATTATTATATGAAGTTCCCAAGTCGCAAAAGCCCCAACGAAGGCTTTTAGGTCATACCAGTCGGCTTAGGTACTTAAGAGATTATACATACACACACACACACATATATATATATATGTATGTATATGGCACTTTATATTAGGCAGTTTGTATACAAAATCCCCATGCAATTGGTACTAATTATCAATTTTGACCCACGTACAGGTTTCTCGACAAGGCTGCAACAATTGAAGAGAAGGACAGGATGTCGATAGAGCAGAATCCTTGGAGATTGGCAACAGTGACAACGGTCGAGGAGACAAAGCTTATATTGAACATGATTCCCGTATGGCTAACTTCGTTAACATTCGGAATATGCGTAGCACAAACCACAACATTCTTCATCAAGCAAGCCGCCACAATGAACCTCAATATTACTGAAAACTTTAAGATCCCACCGGCCTCCATTAATGCTCTTGGGGCAATTGCATTGATAATCTCGGTCACCGTCTACGACAAGATTCTAGTCCCAATGTTAAGGAAAGCTACGGGCAACGAAAGAGGCATCAGCATTCTTCAGAGGATTGGTATTGGCATGATATTCTCAGTTGTGGCAATGTCTGTGGCGGCCTTGGTGGAAATGAAGAGGCTAAGAGCTGTCGAGAAGGAAATAATTCAAGGAGGGAAAACCGGGCCACTATCTTTGAGCGCTTTCTGGCTAGCTCCACAAATAATAATTCTTGGCTTGGGAGACGGTTTTGCATTGGTTGGGTTGCAAGAGTATTTCTATGACCAGGTTCCAGACTCGATGAGAAGCTTAGGAATTGCTTTCTATCTGAGTGTGATTGGGGCTGGGAGTTTCTTGAGCAGCTTTCTGATTATTGTTGTGGATCATGTCACGGAGAAGGGTGGGAGAAGTTGGTTTGCCCAGAATGTGAATAGGTGCCGTTTAGACAACTTCTATTGGTTGCTGGCGGCCATGAGTGGGTTGAATTTGTGTGTTTTTGTGATGTTGGCTATCAAGTACACTTACAAAAATGTGCAGCGAAGGATGATTGGGTAGATCATCTAGTACTGGTACTTGATAGTTAGCTTCACATGTATCTATCTATCTATGTGGTACCGAGAACCAGCTAGAAAAACCGAACAAAAAAAAAAAAACTTATATAAATGTCGCTTACTTTGCTTGTTTATTAAAATTGCTTGCTGTGCATCAGAAGATGATATAAGTAGTGTTAAGAAATGATATTTACAGTTATAAAATATATAAATATTTTGTAATTTTTTGAAAATATAAATAAATATAAAATTTATATAAAAAATTAATTTTTTAACAATAGATCCTATTTTTTTTAAATGAATACTCGATACTTATACGACTCATAACTGTATCTAGTATAACACCCTTCATTTTTCAATTCAAGATGTTGTAATTAAGCTGGTTCTTTTTTTCACCTTTTGATGGCTCCAGATTTCATTTTGAGAAATATTATTCATCATCATACACTATATATTTTACATATTTTAAAATTTTATTTATTTATTTATTTATTTTATTCTTGTTAAACTAATTAAGTTGTTCTATTAATCATTCATATACCACATACTTATTATAGAAAAAATTAAAATAAGTATAATATGTATTGTGTGGAGGTGATAAGTAGATTTATTTTTTCTTTTTAGATTAGTGGTTAAAATTTTAAGAAAAGATATTTGCAATTCTAAATTGTACAATCGCCACATACTCGCTTAGAAAAATGTGAATAAAATATAAGACCCACATAAAAAAAAAAATTAATAACAAATCTTACTTTTTTTTAAAACAATTATACAATATTTATGCATTTTAAAATTGTACCTATAATTATTCGAAAAATTTAGACCTTCTTAATAAAGTTAAAAATCTCAAGTTGTAGTTGTACCATAGGACCCATCTATCGAATTTGAGAAGTACTTCTTAACTGTTTTAGTAATCCTCTTTTTATCATAGTAATAAAAATAATTAATTTTTTCAAACACTTACGAATACTTGAACGATAAATATTATCATTTTCTTTATTAATTAAAAATAATAAATATTTTTTTATTATTTATTTACCTATCACTAGATTGTAATATTATGATGATTAAAACTATAATAATTAGTAATCATAAGAAAGTTAGTTGAGGGCACGCAATTATATTGTGCTAGAGGAAAAATAATAGCTTAAAATTAGGAGTGTAAAAATGAATCGAAAAATCGAAAAATTGGTCTGGACTGGATTGTACTGGTTGGTTCGGTCCGATTTTCGATCGGTTTGGACTGGAATATGTTCTTTCACTTTAAAAACCTGTCAAATCCAATCCGGAATCGATTTTACGTTTTCCAACACCGAATCGTACCAATTCACATATTATATATATTATTAATTTTTTAATATTATATATAATATACATTATATACAATATATATAGTCATGTATGAAATAATATATTATAATTTATAACATAATATTTATATTTTAAACATGACTATTTATTGGATCATATGTTTTAGATATAAAATATATATTAAATACATTTTATTGCTTAATAAATTCTCAATATATTTCTTTTGATAAATACATTAGTAATACTAATATATTTAATATATTAAAACTGAAAAATCGGATCGAACTGGATCAAAACTGGTAAAACTGAATGTACCAGTATTGAGAAGTAACTTATGCTTAATTGGTTTTTAAAAATATAAAACATGTATATATCAGTTTGATCTTAAATTTTATCTAAAACCGAACCGATTACACTCTACTTAAAATAAATCTTATTAGTAAAATACTAAAAGGAATATTTTTTAAAATATATATAAATTCGGAAAGGAAATTTGCAAATTAATAATAAGTTTTGTGAGGTGCCTTTGAGAATTTCACAGATAAACGATTAATGGTGAGTCTTTGTTGACATATAGTATAAATAATAAAATTTTTATATTTTTATATTTCTTTTTATTTTACTTACATTTTTTATATTAATAATAATTTTATGTAATATCATAATAGAGTTATTTAGTAAAACCTAACTCTAAACCCAATTAAATCCTAACACCACCTTTAAAAATAAAAAATTCTTAACACTAGAGGGCAAAATTGGGGAGTCAGATTAGACACAAAAGTTTTCATTTTATTTCATATCATCTCATCTTATTTCCAAACATAATTTAAATACAAAATTTTTAAATTAATCATTATGATTTTTTCAAACTTTCAAATAAAAATTAATTTCAAATTTTTTAAATCTCCATATAAAAATAATATTATAAAACTATATTCTTAAAATATTTTAAATTCATAATATTTGTATTTAATATTTTTCTATCTTTTTTAAAATCTAAAAATTAAACTATCTCAATATTATTAACAAAATTCTTATTTCATCTCACCTCTCAAACCAGCTCCAAACTCAATTAAATAAAAAGATCTACTATATATTATTATTTTTATATAATTTTTATATATATTATTAATATGATCAATTAAAATTATTATTTTATATTAAAAAAATGATACAACCATAAAATACAATGCACAAAATGGCTAACTCCATCATATCATCATACAGAGCCACTAAACGACGCCATCCTATTTCTTTGAACTGAAACGACGTCGGATCCTTCTCGTCGTTCTCCCATGTGCTTTCAAATTAAGCAGAGGGAAGAGACCTAAAAGCACAAGCAAAAAGAAGAAGAGAGTTGGGGCTGGAGCTAATCTTCAGCGCTGCGCTACGAATTCGATTGGCCGTGATTTCTGATACGATTAGGGTTTGTAATTCTTTCCTCATTTGAATAGGTTTCTAAATCTATTTGATTCAGAGAATTCCGTTCTGAATAAGACAAATTGTAAGCTCTCCAAAACTTTTTATAGAGGGAAAGAGAAGACTGCAGAAAGAGAGAGATTGCATTATGCAAACAGAAGCAAGAGTGGGAGTGGTGGTTGAGGGAGGGGGGCAGAGAGCTCTTAATTCGGGCCACGTCGATGGCGGTGCAAGGAAGTTCTCACAGCAGCAGCAGCAGCCATTGCACCAGCAATCTCAGATCGGAACGGTATCGCAGCTTCTCGCTGGAGGCGTTGCCGGCGCTCTCAGTAAGACCTGTACGGCGCCGCTTGCTCGGCTCACTATTCTCTTCCAGGTTCGAATTTCGTCCTTTCATTTTCTTTTTTCTTTTCCCGTTGACAGAATTTGATGTATTTTTTGGGCTGCGTTTGCACTCTTTTGCACTTTGTGTTGATTTGTGATGTTATGAGGGGGTTTCATTGTTTACTTGAGTGCGTTACGTTTTTATGCGATAAAGTTAATCTAAATTTAGGGTCTTATTTGTTTTGTTTTAGGTAAGGGTTGGATAGAGAATGAGTTTTTAAATTATAGCTGGGGTAAATGTTCTGTTTTAATACTTTGCTCAAAGGATAATCATCTGGTATGCTCATTGGAATGGCACGGGAAGTTAGTTTAATGTAATGTCGGTACGGTTTTGTGTATTTTGGACGAACTATGGGTTGATCAACCATCGCGTTTCAGTGTCCTCAAGATTGATTGGCTGCCTCCTTGATATCTTTTTCTCTCCATCCTTTTAGGTGCAAGGTATGCACTCTGATGTTGTGACTCTGCCAAAGGCTAGCATATGGCAAGAGGCTTCACGGATTGTTGGTGAAGAAGGATTCAGAGCTTTTTGGAAGGGGAATCTGGTTACAATTGCTCATCGTCTACCTTATTCTTCTGTCAATTTTTATGCATATGAGCACTATAAAAAGGTTGGTAGAAACAAGCATATATATGTCTGTCTCTGTCTGTGTTTGTGATCCATAGTTATCAGGAAATTGCTTCTAATCATGCCTTTATGCCTTGGTCAATGACTAAACTGTATTTAACGTGATACAGCTACTAAAGATGATTCCAGGACTGGAGAGCCGAAGAGAAAATATGGGTGCGGACATTTGTGTACATTTTGTAGCTGGTGGTTTGGCAGGAATAACAGCTGCTTCAGTTACTTACCCATTGGATCTTGTAAGGACACGCCTTGCAGCTCAGGTAATGTCATTTGGCTGGAAGGAAAAGTCGTGTTTTCTTTTCCAGTTTGTACCAGTCTTATTTGTTAAGTTTTTAAAGCATTGCTGCATTGATAGGCATGCTTTGGGAACATTACTACAGCTTTTTGGTTTTTTCTTTTCTTATAGGAATTACTGCTGTTTCCTATACTTGTTGTAGTTGAACTTGTTGACGTCATTGTCTCTTTATTTTTTTGGCATTTTAATATGATTTTTAAGTTACTTATAAAAAAATATATATTATTTTTAAGTTGCTTACCATGTGTTTTAATCATAAGATGCATTCACTGGAGTCTTGCTTTTCTTTAATATTTTGTTTGTGGTTGTGCATGTGCAATTTTCTTCTACATTGACTCAGCTAGTTTGAGCTTTGCAGACAAATGTGATATACTACAGAGGTATTTGGCATGCTTTACAAACTATTAGCAAGGAGGAGGGTATTTTGGGTCTATATAAGGGGCTTGGAGCGACACTCTTGGTATGCTTCTGTAGTCAATTCCAAGTATGTACATGCTAAGTCCTTTTCAGTGTATGGCTGATTGCTGTTTGGTTGCTAATGCAGGGTGTTGGGCCAAGTATAGCAATCAGTTTTTCAGTATATGAGACCTTGAGATCTTTCTGGAAATTGCATAGGTAAATCACATCATAAGTTGTTTATGTAATTTTATTGTTCTGACGTGACTTCTTCAATTGTTATTGCTAGTGTCCTTTTTTTGGTTCTAAAGCATAAATTTTCTGTCTTTATATCAGGCCCGGTGATTCTACTGTCCTTGTAAGTCTGACTTGTGGAAGTCTTTCAGGAATTGCATCATCAACAGGTGAGTGATCTTAGACCTGCTACATCCGAAGCTTCTCATGAGTTTTGAGAGTGCTTCTACGTTTCTTGTTAATTTTATGGGGGTTGGTCTTTTGTTTTCATGGAAATTAAACACGTTGTTATTGTTGGCATTTAGTCTGATAAACAGTATTCTAGGAACCAACGAGGAAAAAGAAAAAGAAAAAAATTAAAGCTGCAAAGACCAATGTACCTATTGTGTTACAAAAGAATTAAAGTTGCATTGTTTTTTGTTATGAAAAAATTCTTGCCCTTTAGATAAAGGGCTTGTATATGTCCTGTGTACATGGGCTCTTGCCTATTCTTATGATCAATAAAATCTTATTTGCCAATCAAAAGAAAAAAAAAATAAAAAAAAAAGATAAGCATTCTTTGTTACATCCTATTATGAAATAGGTACAGGAGAGTATCTGGTGCTATGTTGTCTTTTGTATTTCTGTGAGTATGCATTACATGTTATGATTCTTATTTGGAGTACTTTTTACTCATCTTTCATATCAAGTGCTAATTGGCAGTAGCTACAGTTAATGAGCTTTTGGTTAGCCTATTTCCAGTGCTTAATTAAGATTGTCAATATGTAGTAAAAGTAATTGATACATGCAGCTGTGACTATGCTTTTGATGCAGAGAACAGGGTGTGGTGCAGATTCTGCACCAAGTACCCAACCAGACTGACTGACCCCTAGAGCCAGAGAACAGACTGGAGTTGTTTTTTATCTGGCATTTGAGAATTTTAGTAAGGAAGTCAACAGAAATTACCTTCTTATGTCATTCATCTAACATTATCCTTTATGTAAAGATCTTTCTTGGACTAACTTCCTGTTTTCAACACTTCCTCAATAACTTGTCTCCCCAAGCTTTGCAGTGGTTTCCATTATGGGGTTGCACTACTCTCAGGTGAACCTATATTTTCTATCAGGTCCTCCTTGAGGTATGCTTCTCAGTTAGGCTTCCATTGCCAATTGATTAATGGGCGTTGGTATTCCTTCAAGCCTTGCCAATATTTTTAAGGACTCCATTCATTTTTCTGTTTCAGAAAATGAAACGAGCAAAATATATATATGTATATATATATTGTTATTGAAAAGCTCTGACTTACTGCAAGATTTGAAAAAGCGGCGGTGATGCAAATCTAGAAGTAAAGTCAAACAAACTCCTTGTCTATTTTCTTGGAAGCAAAAATTAGTTGCTTCTGATTGAGTAGATCTGTTGCATGTGTCAAAACCTTTTACTTCGACAAACACAAATATGCATTCACATTCTTAATTTAGATATAATTTATTTTGCCCTGTACATAAATCATGTCGAATGATTCATCTTTCTAGGTTTGCCTGGTGGAATTGAATTTTTGTATGAGTTTGTCGTTCCGCCTTCACTTGAACTCTACTCACTGGTAGAATGTGCATTCCCGTTTAAGCCATTCTAGATAGGGTTATTCTCCAAACACTGGTATTCTCTGCAACTCCTATAAAGTGGTGTCTATCGTTAATGACACCATAATCAAGAAAGTAGCCTAATACAGTGGGTGCAAGTTTGAGAATCATTTGGAGATAGGTACGGTAATAGTTTGGGTAGAGCGCTGAATGTTTCTCATATAATGCCATTTTTCGGTTTTACTGTACAGCCACAATAACCTTCCCAGGCATGAGTACTGAATCTATTGAAAAATTGTTTATTCATCAGTGAAGTTGCTCATGAGTTCAACATTTCTTGTTCATACATACTAGTTATATGTGATAAAGATAACAGTGTGCTATATTTTCTATTTGCATGCTGTTTATGGTAATTTGTGTATTATTGCAGTTAAATAATTATTTGAATGAATGTTACACATCCTAAACAGGATAATACTGATGTGAGATTTCGATCGTTGATTTTAATTTCGTGATATTGTTCTGTTGTGTTATAAAGTGGTTCTCATTTGTGAGCTTTCCATATTTGATTGGCTTCAATATTTGTTTCTGTTCGGTTAATGGGAAACTTGGATAGTTTTTATGACCTTGATAAGTCTAGTTTACCAGTTTCAGGTTTATGAGTTCCACAAGTAGTATCATGTCTTTTCATTTGTTCTCCACTACAATATGCAGCAACATTTCCTCTGGATCTTGTGAGGCGCCGGAAGCAATTGGAAGGAGCAGGAGGCCGACCTCATGTCTATACAACAGGCCTTTTTGGTACCTTTAGGCACATAACCCGGACTGAAGGCTTGCGTGGGTTGTATAGAGGGATTCTGCCCGAATACTACAAGGTGGTTCCTGGTGTAGGTATATGTTTTATGACTTATGAGACACTGAAGAAGCTTCTGGCTGATATCACGGACCGTTCATAGTTGCCACCTACGTCTCGGGAAGTTTGGTCTGTATTCAAAAGGAAGGGTGGTTAAATTGCTATGTAAGCCAATTTCTTTTCTTGGGTTTTCTCATGGTGGTTAATTGTATGCTGCTGTGAGAATTGCATTTTTTGCATGTAAAGATACAGAACAGTAAACTCAGATGGCTATCTGTACGGAGGAAATTGTTGTCCACAGAATTCTGAAAGATGATTAACTGGTGACCCATTTTCAAAATCACCATTTTTGGAGCAACTTTTTGCTATTCTCTATTAATCCTTTACACATATGAAACTGCTGTGTGATCTTATAGCTTATACAAATTGAGTTGAATGAGCTTTATCATTGGGTTCCTTTGGCAGATTCAAACCTTGTTTATGCATTACAAATGTGTGATTTATTTGCCGTGCTTTTATGCATATACCCTGAAAAGGTCCTTGTCACACTGCCATTTCCCTTTTTTGTATTAGTTGTGACACCCAGCCCGGAAGTTCTGCTGGTCTTTAGTTGGTACGATTATTTGCTTTTTTGTGGCATGGTACGCATGGGCCAGACTTGTCGTTTGGCTTCGGATTGTTTCATGTGCATCTAAGGTTGTCTCCTATGCTAATTTTGTGAGCGTTCAGAAATGAAGTTTTCCAGAGTTTCTATAGCAACGTTGCTCAACCTCGTAGGCATTTATGATGCACCCAGGTGCTAAAGAGTTTATAGATATAGTTACTCATTTACTTTTACACGTCCGGTAAAAGGTGCATATTATTAGGCCTGAGACATTTTGGACACGGTTCCCCCTTAAAAATTGAAGGGGCATGCTGTTCAAACTTATGAGCTTAATTCTTTAGAGCATGTTGCTACCTTTAATAGGCATACAACGGAGAGGGGATACAGCCACTGAGAACATATCTCTTCCTGTTACAATGGAAAATTCCCGGTGAGTCGAATGTGTTCCAGTGTAGAACGTAAACCATACTTATCGACAGCTGCATTAGCAGCCCTATATCCTCCTCCATATGCCGGGGAAGTATCGTTGGCGATTTGATGCATGAAAAAGTCACCCAGTTTATTTTCGACAATGGACTTTCCACCTTTCTTTGATGATGATGATGAGTAAGAGGACGAAGCTGCTGATGTAGATGGCATGGCATTAGACCTTGGCATCACTTCTGACTCAAGCCACATGTATGACAGCAACTGACAGATACCTTCCTCTACCTCAGGGTCAAGATTCCGGTAGCCTGCACAATTCAAAGTTAATGAAGTGATGTACATCCAGATGATGATCCAAGGAGATTGGGAAGGGCATCCTACCTCTGAGGCGTAACCAGCCATGCATCAACTCATGGGCAAGAATAGCACCTGTGAGTAATCTGAGTCCAGCAAAAAGATATCAAAATAGTAAGATATGAAAACGCTTCTTCCTCTTCTTTTCCTTTTTAGCAGAGGTAGATCTTGTTAGTTAATATGTTTGTCAGCTCGATAAGCATAATTGGTTTGATTTGGATCCTAACATGGTATTGGCCGAAAGTCCTTGGTTAAAATGTTGGCGACCCTATTTCTGTAAATTTCGTGGGTTTTGCAGCTTAAGGCCTGTGGTTGTTCACTATTTTTCTGAGTCCGTTTGTGTTTGAGCTTTTTGGACAATCGTTCAATACAGAGAACAAAGAAAAGATTCAAATTGCAATGTCTCTTCGAGCACGGCTAAAAGCAAACTTAATGAGTGTGGCCTACGAAATCTCCAAACAAGGCTATCAAGTGGACATTTTCTTATTGTTCTAAGATTTCGACCATTGTAGATGGATTATACACAAAAGCATAATGCAAAGATTTTATACCCAGTGCCAGTGTACTCTGATGTCACAAGTATTTCTAAGCATGGAGACTGAGTTTTTCTTTTTGCTTTAAAAATAAAAAAAATAATAATAATAAAAAAAAAAAAAACCACATACACAGAAAATGCATTGGTTTAGAAAATATACAAACCCCTTCTCTAGAAAAAATAAAAAATGGCGAAATTGTCATTGACCATCACCTTGGAAGACCATAGAGAACAAGAATGGCTGTAACTTCACATTTTCGAGTCAGTTTTTGGTGTTGGGTTTTCATTCCTACCTGTCGGTGGACGCCAAATCTCAGCCTTTTGTGTATCTGAATGACAAAAAATAATAATCACAGGTAGAGCAGCTAATAAACAATCAGCACCATTACTCGTTATCTTCTTTCAAATTTAAGAAAAGCAAAACCAAGTGGTATAAGATTCTGATTACATACACTGGTGACTGTCTGCTCTTCGGAAAGACATAAACCCCTTGTCTCAGGCATGTGATGAAAGCCCTGGAAAGAGCAACGTCAGAATCTGAGAAATTCCATGAAAAAGTAGATAAAATACAGACACCAAGAGCTCATTTATTACATTCTTCTCCCCAACAATGGCTTCATTAAGTGCTTGTCTTTCAACCAGAAGCATTGGAATTTGCTGATCTAATTTCATGTTCAGTCCTTCATAATAATCTCTTATGGCATGGTAAAGGGGTTGACAATCACCAGTATCCATGATAGCAGATTCCATGCACTCTAAGCATAAACGTCGCCCATCTTCCAGAGAGTAGTATCTTGTGTTCCAAGACTTCAAGGAGACAAAAATAGGGGGGAAAAGGTATGCAGATCAATTTAAATTAATATTCATCTCTTCCAATTAAGAAAACATTTTGGAGATAAGGTAATAGAAGAAAAAATGTTCTACATCTTGGATGATTACCTCTAGACGTTCACAACTACAGCAACGAGCTGTGTTATCATGCTCATGTGATGGACAATATTTTTGAGACCAAAATGGATGGCACCTATACTCGATCAAACCAGCAGCATTTGTTGGGATCTGAATTTTTTAATATTTAAAAGTAAGATTGTAGATAAAATTCATGATGGTTATCAAAGATCCAATATAAATAATCTCAACTAGATGGGAACATGATCAATATTTTTCAATCTAGCTCTTCCCATGGGAGAGGTTAACTAGCACTCCTGATACTCGACATTACAAACCACTGTCGGCATGCACCGGTCAGGTGGCAACCCAGACTTAAAAGATTGGCCTGAAATGGTACTTTGATTACATAATTATACAGGTAGGACACAACTTTTTGATTGACTGAGAACCAACAGTATGGCCAGAAGGGGGAAAAAAAAAAGCAAGCATTAAGCAATATAGATTGAATCAAGTATAGTAACTTCTCTTACAAATTGGTGGCAAACTTCACATTTGGGATGGGTCAGCTCTTTAAAACAAGACTTGTGATAAGGTTCCCTTCCTGACAAAGAAAACTTGGATCAACAGAAAAAACTGTAAGAGCTAGATGAAGGAGAAGCTGTATCATCATTACTGGAATATTTAACCTCTAACTTTAAAAACCTGAATAATAGACCGATACGATGGGAAAATTTAGAGAGACAGAACAACTGATTACCTCATGCTCAGTAATTGGGTAATTACAAGCACGACAGCAGAAGCATTCCGGATGGAAAAATGTTCCCATGCAGCCCAGATAATTGCCATAGCCTATGTCACGTTTGCAACCACCACATGCCCTGCAATACACAAAAAGACATGACAAATCAAATTCAAGATTGTAAAAAGTTCTGAATCTCAGACAATCAATTGAATTTTATATTGTTATTGAAATGGTTATGCTGATATTTGACAAATCCTGTAGCAACTATACCGAAATAAACATCAATATGGGATTCAAGAACACCATGTATGACTAGATAATCCTCGTCACAACTGTCAATTAAAAACCAAAATGTTTGGCAAACTGCAATGACTTCATCACCCAAGCGGCAAAAGTAAGTTATTTTCTAGGAGAGCCCAAGGGAAACAAAAAGGTGATAATCCAACAAATTTGAACATTTTCCAGAATGTGTGACAAGTAATGTGATATGGTCTTACAGATATGTTTGTATATATATATATATATATCTGTGTGTGTGTGTGTGTGTGTGTGTGTGTGTTAATTCTCATTACTGATATTCATGAATAAATAAACTTTTCAGTTCCAAACTGAGCTATATGTTCATAAAAAATTTTATAGACTGGGAAGAACCAAAGAACTTTTAACTTATCAAAATTAGAACCAAAGAAATTTTAATGGCAGAAGATCCGTTAATTTCCAAAATCAGGTGGCATGAAAACTGCCTCGTTTTGGGAAACAGAAACCAGTCATAAACCTCATCTTACCACTAGGACTTGTCATGTTCATGACGCAAATAATTATAACTATGACTGAGAAATCTTACCTAAATTTCCTCGGATGATATGGTACAGGAGAATAAGGAGGATATGAAGATGAATTTAGGCTACCCTGAAGTGCTCTAGCAAGCTCTTCGTCAATGTTAGTCCGCTGACCATATCCTGGGGAGAAAGAGTTGGGGGGGGGGGACTCAATTGGGTGCGAGTGTAACAGAGAAGCAACATTTCTTTCAGGTATTAAATATTGTTAACCTACCATTACGTCTCTTCAAATCTTCAGCCTGGGAAAGTGCATTTGCATGATCTTGTTCTTCTTTTTCCTTCTGAGCCCCAGAGCGATCATTCTGATTACACTACTAGAACTAGTAACAAAATCTTTCTTATATAAAACAAGCAATGACGTAAGAATTTGAGCACCATAATGTGATGTGAATGAAGTCGAGTTCCTTTTATGGGTTAAAAATTAGCATTGCCATTGAAAAGATTAAGAGACATGTATACGAAACCATTGTATTATTAATCAACCACAATTTCTCAAAAGCAGAAACAATCATATCTTACAGGCTATGGTAAGTATTCTTATCCTGTCCACCAGCTATACACCGATTATGTGTAGACATATTTAACACCAAAACAATTGGGAATAACTTGCTGTGTGGTCTAGAATCCCAATGACTAATTTCTGCGCGACGATCCATACAATGCTGCGAACTTTTAATCCATGTAACATAAGAATGATCGTCATTCCAAAAAATCTACACTACAATAACAAAGACACCACTAGGAAACCGCGGTTAAGATGAAACATTTATATCGTTAATAACAACGATTTATTTTTAAAGAGTTCAGAAAATTGTGTAACGCGGTTTCATGCACGAGTGGGCTTCTCCAAGTAAGCAAATATGCAGGAGGAGCTTCACAGAATTTTGTTGCATAATCTATGACTTTGCAATAAGAAATATCAGCATAGTAAGGAACTGTTTACCAAGGATCTAGGGGGTGCACGCCAAATCAGGTTTTCCTCGTCAAGGAGCTCAGGATGATGGGCACCACCTCCACCCTCTCCTCGATTGGAAAAATTCTTGAGAAACTTAATCAGCCATTTCATAATGCTAGACTTTCTCTCCCCGTTTGAAGAAATAAAGTCCCCTGCCACCACAAATTATTCCAACCCAACCCCCAACCAAAAACAAAAATTCAGTATGGTAAAAGGGGGGAAAATCACCACGTACAAAATGCTGTAATTATTAGAACTCAATACGATTCAACTTATATAATCCATATACGTTTACATCGAATATATGTGGGAATGCATTCAAAACGATCCTTTCGCGGTATTGGTAGCAAGTGGAAGAAGGTATACATAAATTAATTGGGTTAGGGACAAGTACCGTAAATACAGGGCTGAGATATGTGGTTGACACCAGAGGGAGCCATAAGGACGGAGAGCTATGTGGAAGTTTCCCCGGAAGAGCAACGGGGGCAAAAGGAAGCGCAAAAAATGTGAAAAAGACAGAGAGAGACAGAGAGAGACAGAGTGACTTCTTTGTAGGATATGAAAGAGAACGAGGATCAAGGCAATCGACATAGTTTATAGTGGCTGGTTGAAAGAGAGAGATAGACAGGGAGAGAGAGAAGGAATATGAGAGAGGGAAAGGAAGGAGTTCAAGAGGAAAAGAAAAAGATGCTTCGCTTGGAAAGAAAATGAAGGGAAAGTAGAGAGAGAGAGATCGGATCGCTGAAAGTTGTTGTTCGGTAAGGAATCTGCTGAGGCGGACAAAAATAAAGTAACGGCGGAGGCCCGAGAGAATCCCTCTGCTTCAACTTCAAGATGATTTTCTCAGAGGGAGATGGAAAAGAGGAATCGATCGATGCGGTCATATCAATCATTTTCTCTCTCCTCCTTTCTGATCTAAATTTTGGAGTGATTTTTGCCGGGAAAAAGAAAGACTTTGAAAAAAGTGCCCATGATGTTACCTTGAAATTGCACAATTGCCATGGACTACCTTAAAATTCAGAAAATAATATAGTTATTTTGGCTTCAAATTAACAAACTATTCCGATCGAGGTTATAATTGTCTCCGAAAATATTTATAATATAATATGAAGTTTCCAACGTGAAACATGCAGTTTTAATGGATTAATTAAAGTTAAAATGATATTTTGATGAATGTGAGATAAATTTAATTTTTGATTATTTCATTTACACAAGTCTTTATATTGAAATAATTATTTTTTTATAAAATAATATAAGGAAAATTTGGTTTTGATTATTCATTTTAAATTTTTCTATGAGATTATCTATTTATTCATTATATGCTATAAGTAATTAATAATTAAAAAAATATGTAATTTTTTTAATAATAAATTTATTTTATTTTATCATATTTTACCATTCTATCTATTATATGTTAATTAATCATATTCTAAACAAAAAAAGTGAAGGTCTAGTATTGTGCATTAATGGTTATTTAGAAAATATAGGCATTTACTTGAATCCGTGCCCCCCAAATATAACCTGGTAAACATTACTTTCGTTCAACTTGAAAGTAAACATGGAAGCAGATAGATAAATAAATGATAAAATATATATTTGGTGTATCTACAGCAACTAGCAAATTTAAAAATGATTTTGATGTTCACTGTACCTTAATTTTAAATATTTGAATTTTAATTAATCCATTGTGATGATATTTTAGAGTCTAATAGCTAAATATGTAATGAATTTAACTTTTAACTAATCCATTGAATGCTCTAAGAGCATTGTTAATAGATTATGCATATGTAAATGATACTTTTGATGAATGTAAAATGAATTTAAATTTTAGCTATTCCATTCACATAAGTCTCTATATTAGAATCGCTATTTTTTTATTATATAACAATAAAATATTATGAGATAAATTTGACTTCAACTGTTTACATCAAATTTTCACAATGAATTATCCATTTATTTATTATATAGTAATGAGTAATTAATAATTATAAAAATATTTAATTTTTTAATTATTAATTTATTTTATTTTATCATATTTTATTATTCTACCTATTATATGTTAATTAGTAATTATATTGTAATTAAATTATCTAGATGTTTGTGGATATAGATGGAGAGAAGAGAGAGTGTTATAAAAAATAATAAAATATATATTTGCTCATTCAACAGTAACCATCAAATTTGAATTTTGGTTTACAAATACTATAGCTTAAAATTAAATTATTTGAATTTGTATAATTCGTTGTGAGCCCTTTTTCATCCCTAATAATAGTTAAAAAGTACATTTTTTTTTGCATATAGATAATTCATTGAGAGTGCTATAAAGGGTGCCAATTAATAGAACAAATTATATATTGGCTATCTGCCAGCGGGGAGACACGATGCTTAATTGAGTCATGATATCATTGATATGTACTTACGTTGATTATCATATGATACTGATAGGAAAGAATAATGTGCTAGCTTTACAACCATGTCAATTCCCTTTTATAAGGCAGTATTATCTATAATCATATACCTCATCTGAAAAACAGCCTTTTAGGCTGTCGTATCGATTAATTTCTTAATAAATAAATTATGAATAATGTTATACACACTTATGATTATATTAAGTGTCACATATTTTTTTTTTTTAAATGAGATCCATCATTAAAAATTAATTTTTATATATAAATCTCATATTTATTAATTTTATTTTTAATTATACAAAGTGACGTGAGTTATTTTTAAATTTCTACCCTCTCTTGTCACACGCAAGGAAGTGAGCCTCGGCATTGAGACATAAACGGGTCAGCATCAATGGTAATCCTCACGTGTTATTCCACGATAATTCTTAACAGTTGCAATGACCCGTCATTGGAGAAGGTATAATCTCAAGTCTGAGCCAAACCATCAGACAATTAGAATATTCTGCGTTTTGAACAGCTCTGGGAATTATCTAAACCATACCTGTTGAAAGCTGCTGACCTCGAAACTCTGCTGGCAAAGAAAGTATGAGGGACAATTTGGTAATTATAATCTTTAAGCTTCCAACTTAATTTGCCAAAGGGAAGATGGCGATCAAGCTGTTGGGGTAGTGGACCGTAGATGCCATGTTTTAGCTAAAAGCAAGCCACACGTATGTAAGAGAGCACCATGCAGATACCTTCCTTTATTTAGGCTATTTTCCAACTATGGTATAGCTTTTATCGTCAGAAAGAGAGGTCGGTTGGCTTAGAAAATATTTATAACGTACGTAAGTAAATTATTCCACTTGACAATATAATCTCATTCAATTGATTAATTGAGTTTTATGGGTAATTTATTAAAAACCATCTCAGACTATTATCATGTTTTAAATTATATACGAAGAGAGTACTATACAAAATTAAATCCACATAGATATGAATAGGTAACTTTTTTGCTTTTAGCTAATTATTACTCAAAACTTAAGCCTACATCACATTAGCCATCACACTCTATGATAATAAAATTTTATTATTTTCTATTATTTATATTTCTTTAATTATTTTATTATTTTTCAATATATTTTTATTTTCATAATGTCTAATAGTCTCCAACAATTATATTCATTTTCATCAATTGAATCTAACAATCTATAAAATTAGCATATCTAGTTGACAGTTTTGTAAATGTTAACAAAAAGAGTTATATCAATTCTCCTTATAACCTCCTTGCTTGAAAATACATGTCAATGCTCTTAATGGCAATAATATATTTTTAAATGGCTGCACTTAAATGTCTGGAAATGAAAAGAAGCACTGGTAACCAATAAGCAGCTTGTTCAACATATACTCTTAATGCAATGAATTGAATCAATGAAATCAATAACAGACATAAACAAATTTCAGGCAGTAAACAACCTACTGCCCACGTAAAAATTTTGGATTGGCTTCAAACAGTCACAAACAATGACACCATAATGTACAATAATGGAAATCAAGATCTGCAGGAAGGTAGATGATGCCTCCACAGCAAGCAGCAATTATAATGTACAACATCATGAGAACAATCGAGCACGTCAATACTGCCATATAATGACTAAGAGAGAGATTATATAGATTATAGACGAAAACAATATACAATTAAGGTCAAATATTTGTATCTTTCACTTTGCAAATTGGTTTCACTAGAAGAAGTGAGAGCTAACTGTTTTCGCCCCAGCTGATAACAACAAAATAGATTTACCGATCGATGACTTTGAACCAGAATTGTCTTCCAACTATCTCTTTCTTTGGTGGGGTTGCCCAAATAAAAATTGGTTCAACAACAATGGGAGCTGAACATTCCTGAAATGTTCAAGCCTCTATACTATCATCCACTGATCCATAAAAAGGTTTTCGAGTTGTTGCTGATCTAGCCAAAGGACTTGAAGCTTGACCTTAGAAACATATCCATTTGTGAATTGATCTAACCTAAAACATAAAGCTAGAGTTGCTATATTATTTATGGTATGTCTTGTTATATAGCATCATGTTTAAGGTTTCTGACATCATCTGCCTATAAATTTGAATCGATATAAGGTCTTGATTCTTACCCTTGATAGGGGAGCTTTGTATGGCAATTAGAAATAGTGCAGCACTGATCAAAGAGCTCTGTGTAAATAAGAGGATATAAATGAACCCAAGATGCAATAAAACTGAACGAATTTATGAAAATGGCAAATTAAAGATGTTGAAAATGGCGAAACAAAGATGGCAACGTGGATGATGGAAGAGTTCAAGCAATGCCAATGCGAGTGGATGGAGGAGTTGCATCAGTGATGGAGGCACAATCACAACAAAAAATGATTAAGAACGAGTTGTGAAGAACAAGGTGTGAAGAAGAAATTTTCCTCAATTTGTGAAGAACGAATTAGCCCTAGGAAGAAGAAATTTCAAGAGAGTGGAGAAGACGACAGAAACCTCACTAGTGACGGAGAGGAGCTGGCGATGGGGACGACCTGACAACAGGAATGAGATAGAAAGTAAAAGCACATGAAGAGGGAGAGGACACGAATAAGCCGCGGGAAAAATATATGAGGTAGGGTATATGAGGAAATAATTTTTAAAAAATACATTTCTCTGCTATGGTGCCAATCATATATGACTTGTGGGATAGATTTATTGTAGCTCATATAGTGAATAAATTTAGTTTGACTGATTTAATGTGACTCAAATAGTGTTGATATTAATTAAATTCATAAGTTCATTGATATTTGGCTAAGCCAATACTGATACTATTATGGTATTTAAAATGGATGTATCTTTCGATTGGGCAACATCATCCCCTTTTTTCTTTTTTTTCCTTTCAAATCGCAACATCATCCTTTTAAATTTATCGAAAACACACAAATCTAGACATGTGTCTTTTTTGGAAGGATGGTCTAGCATGCAAAAACTTAGGGTGCTACCTGCATATGTGGGGGCAGGGGCACCCCTTCCTTGTGCACACTGCCCCCGCATATGTGAGGGGTGGTATTTTCACCCAGCACTTGCCCAGTGGGAGGTGGAGGCAAGGCGAACATCCCATTCGTCTCGCATCCCGCCCACTTCAAGAACACTAATGCTTCATTGGGCCTAAAAATTATTTTTGGATCCAAAAATATTTTTTAGACTCAAATTATTATATAATTAAATCCTAAATTAAAATTTATATATATAATAATTAAAAAATTGATAATATAAAAATTATGTTATTAGTTTTTAAATTTATTAAACTTGTTTACAAGAGTCACAAGAGTTTGAGACTTCTTCATAAGATTGCATATGACATGGGCACAGTAAGTCCGACATTACTCAAGTAAGACTCTTGTATGATCTTGGAGTTCTATATAAAGTTGGTGTAAGGTGCCCATGCCATATACAATTTTGTGAACAAGTCTTATACTCTTATTAACAAGTGTGACAAATTGCAATATATATTTTTATATATAATTTGTAAAACATAAATATATATTTATAAATATAAATATCGAGTACGGGGCGGGATTAGGCCCTGCTCGCCCCCCAACCCTGCTTAGAGGATTTCATGCAGGGGCCAGTTGCATGGGCGATGCAGGATAGCCCGTCAACCCATGCAAAGGCGGGGCAGACGGGGGTGGGGTAGTGAGAGTGGGGTCTGCTGCCCATCCTAAGAAAACTCATTGAGGAGGCTATTTAATTTTTTATATTTTTTAATACAGTTTTCTACTTTCAAATCATTTTTAAAAAAAAATTATAATATTATTAAAAAATGATTTTTTAATTATTAAATAAAAAACAATCAATGGATAAAATGTTGAGGTACAATGTCTCGGTGACACAAATATTTTCTTTTTGGAATGGTCAGAGCCAGAGGCAGCCCATCACAAAATTCCTAAAATGACATCATCTGAGATTACGATTAAGTCCAATAAAAGCATTGGCAATGGCCTCGCCATTGCCATATGCAAGTGTAAAATAGATATAATTTATACAATAATTGTCTGCAATGACCTAGTCAAACTTTAAAAGTTTGACATAAATGCTACTGTGATTGTAAGCTACTCGCCAGACTTGGAGAGCCACTATACCGAGTCCAAAGATTAAATTTATCATTTTTCTTCTACCCGCTCTCCCTTCTTTCCCTCGGTTTTTCGTTTTTCCCAAAATCTTTGATTTACCTTTTGGCTTCTCCCGAACGAACTGCTCCACCCTTTCTGCCTTCTTCTTCAGTCGCAACCTCAAATCAGGTCCACCGGTCGCCTTCTCCAGCAAACGCCATCGTCTCCGAGCTGTCGAAAGTAAGTCTCTCTTCCTCTCTCTTCTCTCCCTCTTCTCTGTTGCAGTGGCTGTCCGTCAGATACTCGGCCCTCTTCTCTGATTTACTGAGTAATGTTCATAAGCTTTATTATTCATTAAATCATGCCCTATTTTGCCCAGCCAGGTCGAATTAGTTGGAAGGCATCAGCTTGCTCCACGATTCACGCCAACGATTCTTCCTCCACGAATCCGACACTACCGTAGCGTCTGTTTGGGTAAATGCATAGTTTCTTTTTTTTTTTTTTTTTTTTTGAAGATGAAATGGTATACGGTAGCTTTTTGATTTTATTTTTTTCCTGCCTTTGAACCCTGATCTTGAAGTGCTTGGACCCTGATGTTGTGTTTGACGTTGCTTGATCATGTTGTTTGGGGTTTTTGCTTGACATTGTTGTAAATGGACTGTTGTTTGGTTATTTTATTTTTCTTCAATGTGTTATGCAATTCTTGGTCTGTAGTTGTTGGCATGAACTCTTGGTTTGTAAAAAGTGGATACATATATGAGTAGAAGATCTGTTTTTTACAACTCTCTTGAATTAATTTAATGTTTGGACTGTGTCAGTGTTTAAAGTTACAAAGCAGGAGTTCAGTTAGGTTTTTTGGAAGTTGGTTCATGCCTCTATTAATATGTAAATAGAGCATAATCGCTCACTGGTTTCACCGGGCCTGTTTGGTTTGGGAAGGAGGATTTGGTAAAAGGAATGAAACTCATATTTCTCTTTTTAACTGCTGTAAACCAACATATATCGGATATGGGTTTCTGGTTGTATCGTGTCATTTTCTCTCTTCATAAGGAAAATGTAAATGAAAACATCTCGCCCCTCAATTTTTGAATACTCATGAATATGTATTGATCATCATCTTTCCTTCACCTATTTCCCTTCATATGTGATTTACACCTACTTGGATATGTCTCTCCAAACAATGCCATCTACCCTTGCATTTTTACATCATGTATCCTTCTATAAAAATGAAAACTCCCGGTCCATATGTGATAATCATTTATTGTGAAAGGATCAATAAAAATAAAAACTGGTGTCTAATTAAAGCTCATTTAAATAATTGGTTAATCAGGTTAATGTCAAGACTTGCATAGTATAGTTGTATAGAAAAATTGCCTGTAACAATGTTGCATATTTGATTGAAGCAACATATATAACCTCATACTTTTTGGTGTGTGGTTTAGAAAAATGCAGTTTGAGTCTGGTTTTTGTTGTTGATACTTCTCACAAGTGTTTTTCATATGAGGTTTTTGAGATTGCTTAAAATAGTTTGGATTAGGATAAGTTTTCAAACTGAAAAACACAGAAGGGGGAAATTTTCTAGAAGTATGGGGGCAAATGAAGGAGATAGAAAACTGCCTCAAAATTTTAAGACATCAAAAGAAATATTTAATGCTGTTTGCAGAGCAATTAAATATAATTAACTGGGCAATAGATATGCTGATACCATTGGAGTTTTTATTTCAAATATGACCTTTGATTCTATAATGTGATCAAGCACTTAAATAGCCCCTGCTACAATACAGACATATTATATAAGGATCAAACTATATTTGGATACAGTTCAGTATACATGTATTTGGTTCAAACACACACTTATATATTTCATGCATTTTATTTTCCCTATTTCTTTATACTTGTATTTGTTTCTATATGTTTCTAAATCCCTCATTGATGTTTGTAATTGTATCATGTTTCTGAGAATGCATTCATAGTTTGTATTTTCAGTTAGTATTTTTCTGTCAATTAGTATCTTTTTCTTTTTACTCTTTTTTATCATTTAGTAATTGTATCATGTTTCTGTCAGTTAGTATTTTTTTTTTTACTCTTTTTTATTCTTTCTTTCCTTGTTTGTATGTGTAAGGGCTGACTTTAGTAATGATGTTTTCTATATGTTCTTCAAAACCCTCTATATGTTCTCATTTGGTTCGATGGGACGGTGTCGTAGTACACGAGTGAAAATTTCTACGAGACGGCGCCGTTTAAGAAATCTTTCAGTTGCTATTGGCACGGCAACTCCGCCACATAGTAGTTGCAGCCGTATCAATTTTCAATGCTTTTGAAACCTTCCCTTTCCCATCCCTAGGTCTCAAGTCGTAGTCGTTGAAGGGGAGGATCTAAATCCAATGGCGGCGCAAGGCCAGGGATCAATGGATCCTGTCCTAGTCGACGACATAATCAGACGGCTGACAGAGGTCCGATCGGCGAGGCCCGGGAAGCAGGTCCAGCTCTCAGAGACTGAGATCAAGCAACTCTGTGTTGCTTCCAGAGACATCTTCATTCGACAGCAAAATCTGCTCGAGCTCGAAGCCCCCATCAAGATTTGCGGTGAGCGTTACTTTCCTCCCCTATATTTATTTTTTATTTGGCGATTTTATGTGTAAGCGTCTAGATTTGATGGTGTCTATGAGATTATTCTATGCTCTGGTGTGTTGTATTTTTCAACAGTTGAGTGAATAATTGATCGTTAGTAATAATAATATTGTTCGAGTCTAGGATATGGAGAACACTCGAATATGTAGTGTATATTTTGGACTAGTCATTCCATTTTAGGACTCAAGAAATTTGAGTGCAAGCTTTTTAATGGCCTAAGCTTCCATGATTTTCTTGCTTCTGTTTCTAGTTCTTCAATAGGTGTATGCTCATGTATACCTCCAGTGTACCTGGGCTATGCCCATCTTTATCTTAATAAAGCTTTCTATTACCATAAAAAAAAAAAAAAAAAAAAAAAAAAAAAAAAAAAAAAAAAAAAAAAAAAAAAAATTGAGTGCAAGCTATGGCGAAGTAGTAGTTTGTGGTTTTTTATTTTTTTATTTTCTCTTCGCCAAACCACCAGGCTTTGAGTGGATAAATCTTATTAATGCTGCCAATATGATCCAAAGTAGCATGAATTTACTCTACCTGTTGTTTCCTCTCTACTCCATGCACTGTTTGATGGCTGATAAATGTGGGAATATAAGTGTTTTTTTTAAAGGAATAAGAAATGCTTTTTTAAAAGGAATTCCCGATGCGTGTTTCGTGTGTGTCCTCTCAAATACCCTTGTCAATTCACCAACATGCATGGCGAGAATAGTCCTAAGTTATGTTCTTTGTATGCAGTGGGGGTATCGACTTTCTTATAGATTATTATAGTTATTTCCATAAGTTGAAACTTTGATAGTCCCACACTGGAGGCTTTGATAATCCAAATTTTTAAGAACTGCATTGTAACTTGGAGGAAAGTGGACAAAATGTTGTTTTTGCTACATTTTGGGGGATAGGGGATGCAAGAGCCTGATTTTTGAGACCATAGTCTATTGAATTTGACTCCTTAGCCTTTGGATTGATGAGTTTATGATGGAACCATTGTAACCAGTGACATTGGTGGTTTTGAGTAAGCAATTTCTGAGATCCTTGTTATGTCTCAGCTAACAACATTGGAAAGATTGGGACAAGAGATATCCTGGTTTATAATTAATGAGTTTATGATTGTAATCAGTGACAGGTGGTTTTGGAGTAAGCACTTTCTGAGAGATATTTTTGTTATGTCTCAGTTAACAGCATTGGAAAAATTGGGGCAAGATGATCATAATCAAACTCATTTAGTTTTGATCGGATCAAGCAGCCTTGGATCTATGTGTGTCAAACAAACAATTTCCAGGAGGAATGAGGGTTAATTTGACCTGTCTGCTCATGCTCGGGGCATTCATAATTCTTCATATAAGTGTTGTAGTTATCCTAATTTTCTGGATTTCATTTGTCTGACCTCGACAGTTTTCCTTTCTATTTTCAGGTGACATACATGGGCAATACAGTGACTTATTAAGGTTGTTTGAATATGGGGGATTTCCTCCTCATGCCAATTATTTATTTTTAGGGGACTATGTGGATCGTGGAAAGCAGAGTTTAGAAACAATATGCCTTTTGCTTGCCTATAAGATTAAATATCCAGAGAACTTCTTTCTTCTAAGAGGAAATCATGAATGTGATTCTATTAACCGGATATATGGATTTTATGATGAATGTAAACGCCGATTCAATGTAAGGCTTTGGAAGGCCTTTACAGACAGTTTTAACTGCCTTCCTGTTGCAGCTCTTATAGATGAGAGAATATTATGTATGCATGGTGGTCTTTCCCCTGATCTTAACAACTTAGATCAAATTAGAAATTTAACTCGTCCGACTGCTGTTCCAGACGCTGGATTGCTATGTGATTTGCTCTGGTCAGATCCCAGTAGAGATGTTAAAGGATGGGGAATGAATGACAGAGGAGTCTCATACACCTTTGGCCCTGATAAGGTGGCAGAATTCTTAGAGAAGCAGGATTTGGACCTCGTCTGTCGTGCCCATCAGGTCATCACTTGCTCTTTCTTTCTTTTCTATAAGTAGTTTACCTCTTGTACTTGTCAAAAAATAATTTACCTCTCTTGTTCTGATCACTAATGCGACTCATTATGGATTCTTAAATAATTACTTTGGTATAGGTTGTGGAGGATGGGTATGAATTCTTTGCCGACAGGAAACTTGTTACAATATTTTCAGCCCCCAATTACTGTGGTGAATTTGATAATGCTGGTGCAATGATGAGTGTCGATGAAAACTTGATGTGCTCCTTCCAGATTCTTAAGCCAGCAGAGAAAAAAGCCAAGTTAATGATATCAAACAAAATTTGATGGTTGCTATATCATTGCTCTCTTGTCTTAATCAAGGTCAGCTGGTTTTGTGCTTCTTTATCTTCTTTTGGGACTAATTTTGGTCTTGGTGGTTGCTGCATACACACCCATAGGCACATGAGCGTGTGCATGTGAAGCTTTCTTTGTTGCTCTAGCATTTAGGGCTCGTTCGGACACTTAGAGCTGGGAAATGAGATGAGATGAGAAATCTGCGAATAGTAGTAAAATGGTTTGTGAATAGTAGTGAAATGATTTGAGTTATGATGTTTTATTGGGTTTGGGGAAATGAGAGATAAAAAGCTGAATAAAAATATTATAAAATTAAAATATTGTTAGAATATAATTTTTTAATATTATTTTGTTTTTGGATTTGAAAATGTTCAATTGTTTGTTGTGTTTTGTTTGAAAGTTCGGGAAAATTGTAATGATTAGCTGAAAAGGTTGAAAATTTGAAATTGAAAAGTGTTTATGTTTAAGTAATGTTTGGGAAGGAAATGAGATGAGATGGAATCACATGAAACCTATTCCCAAACAGCCCCTTAGAATATCTCAGAATTTTGTGAATAGAAGTGAAATTGTTTGAGTTAAGATACTTTATTAGGTTTTGAGAAATGAGAGATAAAAAGTTAAATAAAAATATTATAAAATTCAAAATTGTTCGAATATAATTTTGTAATATTATTTTTATTTTGAACTTGAAAAAGTAGTTTTGTTTGGAAGTTTGACAAAGTTGTATTGGGTTTTGTATTTGGATAATAATTAGGTAATGATTAGATGAAAATGTTGAAAATTTTAAATTGAAAAATGTTTTGTGTTTGAGTGATATTTGGGAAGGAAATTATGAGAAATTTTGAGAATATATGAGAATGTTGAGTGTCCAACTGAGGCCTAAAGTTCGAATTCTATTGACTTGCAAACCTAAGACAAACTTGACTGCTTACCTGTCACGAGCTGAAGTTCCTACTCTTGAATCCGTAAGCCTGGGCTTATTTGAATGCATAACCTTTCATGAGTTGAAGTTCCCATGTAGCCTAATGTTGACTTATCAACATTGTGTACTATGGTAACATCAAATATTGCATAGGTCTCTTGTATATGTCCTGTGTGCTCGGGCTTTTGCCTATTCTTATTCTCGATAAAATTTTGTTAACTGATAAAAAAAAAAAACAAATAGTTTGATCATTGGAAGAGTCTTAAAAAGGATCTCTTATATGTTAATGGGCATTCTAAATACAGGACTTATTTCTTATTGCTTGGCATCTCTTGACCTGTACTAACATGAAGTTTTAATATTCAATCATCATGTCACGTATACTCAATTATTGCTATATCCATTCTCCTTTGTTAGATTATTTGTTTTTTCTCCTGCAGATATTTTCCCTTTTTGCCTGGGGCATTGCTGAAATGAAGATTGCCGGCTTCATAACTTTCCTCTTAAGTTGAGGAGATGCAAGTGCTATGATTTATACTAATGATGAATCTTTTGAGTCTGAGAGGAGGAAATCAGGTCTTAGGAAGAGGCAGAAAAGTATTATATGCACGTTTAGCTTTCTGTAGCAATTCATCTGTGACACGATGTGTACATATATATTGGGTTAGGCAATTAACGGTTGTGCTTTCCATTGTGGGCAACAGAAATGACCTTATTTATTCCCGAATTCTTCCGTAACTATGGTTATTAACTTTTTGTTCTTTGAAATGTTTGAGAGCTGTTTATCTCTTTTTATCTGAAGGAATTTAGGCTGATTTTGATGCTGAGAGGTAGTAAGTACGTGATTGGATGGTGTTTGTTATTGTTCTTCATATTTAGTTGAGGTGGTAGTAGAGTGAGCAGCAGCTGATGGAGGCGGCCACAGCTGATTAGGATAAATTGTAATCGATTGCTTTGGAGCCTTCTAAAAAGAAGGTTAATTTATTGTATAATGTATAGTATGTATGCCGTTGGTATGATAGTGGCGTGTTGCTGGGTAAGTCGTATACATGACTATTATAACCTTGCCAATTTTAAAAAAATAATAAAATAAATCAAAATTGTTTAACCGTTGTTCACTTTTTCCTCACATGCTTCATATATTATAATTTTGTAAAATAAATGTGGTGTAGCACAAAACGATTATGACAGAATATTGATAGTTTTTCAATATCTGAATAATTAAATGGAAATAATTAATATATTTAATCAAAAAGGGGGAAATCTGCATTGGTTTTCAAATTGTGTGCTTGTGTAATTTTTCGACAACTAGAAGACGGTGTTTTTACTTAGAAAACCCTCCCTGCAAGGATAATGTTAATCAAATGATGCAGGCAAAACATCCTATTTTACTCAAATGTTTGCAATAAGGTCATCTTTATAATTTTAAGATTCATGAAAATTGTATTGTTGTTTTAAAATTCTCCAAAAAGGCATATTTGTAATTTGATAAATGATATTTGCAGTTGTAGAATGTACAAGTGTTGCATAATCTTTTTGAAAAAAGTGAGTAAATACATGACCTACACGAAATTTTTTTTTATTTTTTTAATAATAGACTTGATTTTTTAAAAAATGATTGTATGGTGCTTAACAGCTGTATATAACATTACTTTTATAATTTAATTCTTATGTGATGAATTAAGGTTGTAATTAATATGTGTATCTGCATGAAGAAATACAAAAAGTAATAAGGGGTATATAAGGTTTCAGTTCCTAATTGTGTAATAATTTTGTCGTGTCAAGTCGATTGGAAAATCTTGTGTAGGCTTTTAGGGTTAATTTTAACTTGACTCATTTAAATAAATCACATTACTCAATCTTAACTTGCTAAATTTCGTGTCAAGTTTATAAATTATACATAAAATATTTAAAAATTTGTCAATTCTAAATATTTATTATTGGATTCTCAGATCTTAATTTTAAAATTGTCAAACATTAATTTTTACATTTGCACACCACCGTCTGTATATATTTCTGTATTCTTGAAAAATGTAATAACAGGAAGGAAGAAAGAGATGGGCTCCTTGATAATAAAGGCGCCCAGTTATTGCCCCCCCTTTCATTTTAAATTTTCCTTCCCAACGGCCCAACCTATTTTCTCACCAGTGTAGGGTTTCCAAATCCGAGAATGTTGAAAGCGATCTAGCTTTCCCTTGAATTATCAACAAAATAAAATGTCTAGATTCCATTGCGTAGTTTAATTTTCTGTAAAGCCCGATTTGATCGTGCCCGTAATCGTTTCATCGGTAAAGTCTGCACAAAGGGAAAGAGAGGAAGAAAGAACAAAAAGCGACGATGAATTTATCGGATCCATCAATGGCGTTACTGGCATCGAGCGGAGGAGATACCGTGAAGCTCTTCGATGTGTCGGTCAAGGCCGGCGATCCCTGCACTTTGAGCTACACTCCCTCTCCTGGTTGCCTTGTCAATTCACTCAAGTGGAACCACACCAGTTACTCTCCCCCCAACCTCTCGTTCATAAAATTTTTAATTTATTTTTTCTTGTTTTTGGGTTTATAGGCTAGCTGCCCTTGAATTCCCTTATATTGATCATTTCGAGACCTAATTTAATAGTGTGTTATATAACTATTTGCAACTTCGGAGCAACTGAGCGATTTTTCAGTTAATCCAACTGGGTTTGTGATTGTTGCAGATTTGGTTGTGGCCAGTGCGGGAGATGATAAGAAGATTTCCTTGTGGCGTAAGAATGGGCAGAGCATGGGGACTATTCCCGTTGCTGGAACTGACAGTGGAGACAACATCGAGGTAATTCGGTTGTTCAGTGAAGTAGGCCCTTACATTTACAGTGCTGTAGATATTCGGAGTTATTTTAGGTTTTAAGAATTTCGGAGCTCTTTTAGTTTAGGAGTTGCGGGCTGTTCTTTTAGATTTATTTTTAGGGTTTATAGCGCCTATATCATGTGCTTATGTACTTATAAAAAAAAAAATCATGTGCTTATGTGAATGGATACGTGTGTGCAGATTATCATATCTCTAAATAAATTGCGGTGTCCTTGAAGTAATTTATAATGGCTGTCCATCACAGGCTAAAATCCATGGAGTGAGATAGAGAACTAAGTTCTAACACCCAGCCTAAAAGTTGATGGATATTTTTTCAAGGAAAAGGCTATATACCGTATATTCTCATCTCATTGTGTTGATATGGCCCTATTCATCAACCCTTAGATCAACTCTTATTTTTTTAAAATAATAGATTTGGGGGTTGATGCATGGTGCAGGGTGCTACGTCAAACTAGTGGGATGTGAGTGGGATGCGGGTGTATTATGCTATTTTTTTTTTTTCGATACCAAACTCTGCATTGGTATTATGGAGGACCCAAGGTTCACTTTAGCAGTATGGTCTTCTCAAGTAGTGATTAAGAATGTTTATGTCTCTTATATTTTTATACAAGGTCCATAACCTGAATAGGACCTGAGCCCAGCTTCTATACATTTAATTAAGGAAATGAAATAGAGGATTTTACCAAAACTCCACCAACCCCGTATTCTGTTACGAAAGATGTAAGCTACATTATGCTTGAGAGGTGGGGCCTCCACCTGTCAAAGATCATGTTGTTTCTAGCTTTCTAGGGCATAAATGGAGAGCCGTTGTCCATATATGACTGTTGTGTATACTTTCTTACATCGTGGATCGAATCTTCGAAGGGCTACAGGACAGTATGAGTTATGAATTGAATAGCAGAACACCTGATGGAGGGCATATAAGTTGCCAAATTCTTGCATCACCAAAAAATGATCTGGTCATTCTGATGTGTCTGTGTGGTGTTTTTTTTTTTTTGGGGGGGGGGGGGGGGGGGTTGTTTGCTTTTGTATTTTCTTGTTGCTAGTGAAACCCTTAAATTATAGATTTTGTGACAATACGAGGATCATTGTAGTGATTAGTCCATGGTTGTCTTCATTTGGGACTTAATTCCGTACTAGTTGTGTAGCTGCAGTCTATCTTTTAAATTTCTATTTTTATTTTACAGGAGTCTATAATGGCTATCAGCTTCAGCAATAAGGTATCCCGGTACATATGTTCTGGTGGAAGCGGTCAAGTTGTAAGAATATGGGATTTGCAGAGGAAGAGATGTATTAAATGGTTGAGAGGCCATACCAATACAATAACAGGTGCAATGTACAACTGCAAGGATGAACACTTGGCTTCCATCAGTCTTAGCGGGGATCTCATACTTCACAACCTTGCATCTGGTGCCAGGGCTACTGAACTCAAGGACCCCAATCAACAGGTTATTCAGTTTGTTGTATCTTGGTGCTTTTGTTCAGGTGTTTATGGTATTGAGTTTGGGTTTTCAAGCTGATTGTCTATCTTTGGGATTGTAAGATTAGGTATTGAGAGTGCTCGATTATTCCCGAATTAGCCGACACCTTCTAGTGACTGCTGGTGATGATGGGACCGTACATTTATGGGATACAACAGGTCGCAACCCAAAGGTTTGCAGTGTGTTCTCTCATAATATGAATTGTTAGTAATGTTTAAAACCATATTGTTATTAGTGTTGTATGAGTTGTATGCCTCTTTGACTCATAAAAATGTTGTATACTTTGAAAATTTCATATGCAATGGGTCATAGATAGGCTGCTTTGATTCTGGGAATAAATTGTGTTTTATGCTCAAAAGTATGTGCTACAAGTGTGTTTGCATTGCCAGTTCTGTGCATTTTTCAGATGAATGGAAATAATGATTTGCTACTACACAAAGTTACATTCCGTCATTCTTCATTATGCCTATTGCTTTTCTTCCAGCAGAGTAGCGATCTTCTCCATACACAATACTAGTGGAATTTTGGACCAGTATTCTTGGACTGATTTTCTCATTTACCAACTGGAGCCTTATAAAATCTAGGCATGTTAATTAAGTTGTAAATTGGTATTACCAACCTCTTGTGTTATCCAGATTTAAAAAACATGACTTTTTTGTTCATTCCATTTGTTTTTTGATATTCTTTTTAGGTTTGCCACTGATGGTTTAAGGGGAACAAAACTTTTGTAGGTTTCTTGGTTGAAGCAGCACTCAGCGCCAACTGCTGGCATTAGCTTCTCACCATCCAATGACAAGGTCTTATTTTTATGGCCCTGTTATGTTTTAAATAGTAAGAATGCAGTTTTATTGTACGCTCCGAAATCATGAATATTCATTAGCAGTCAGGATATCTTAAATGTATAGCTAAGCATTTTCTCTTCCAAATCTTTTCCTCGTGACAGATAATTGCTAGTGTTGGTCTGGATAAAAAATTATACACTTATGACTCAGGGTCTAGAAGACCCTCATCTTGCATTTCTTATGAGGCACCTTTCTCGTCGTTGGCATTTAGAGATGATGGTTGGACTCTTGCAGCTGGAACAAGTAGTGGTCGGGTGGTATTCTATGATGTTCGTGGAAAGCCACAACCTTTCGTCGTTCTTCATGCTTACAGTAGTTCAGAGGTAGATTTTGGACCCTGATCTATTTACCTTCACCATCTGTCTGGTTGCTCATAAATTGTCCTTTTCTTGCAGTCTTTCCCATGTAAGCATGTTTGTTGCTATATGCTCAGAAGTTGATTTTCTGTTTGATGTAGCTTTTTTCCAGCATTAACTTAGTGTACGATTTTTTTCCCTAACTTTGAGCTTAAAGAAGTTGTCTTTAGAGGGTTGCTATTTTTGTCTTTTGATAATATGTTCATTAATTTAATTTTTTGAAAGTTATCAATGGCCGAAATAGACATCCAGGTTGCTGTTTTCTATTTTAAATCCAATTGAACCAATACCACAGTCCCTAATATTGGTGGTGCTTCATAAACGTGCAATAATCTTCTCTTGTTTTTGCAAGTTTATGAGGTCTTTTTTTTAGGCCTTTTCAAATACAGATGATTCCAAACTCTACTGCTGTAAATCTGCCCAACCATTTGCATGGGATGATTTGTTTATGGGCCAGTTATTGGGAAAATCTCACCCCAGATACTGAATTGAATAAGGGGCTTCTAATGCTTTAATTTTGAGGCTTAAATTAGGTAAAACTCTGAGAGTTTATGATAGGAATACTGTCTTTATGACAATTGGGTCATATCCGCTTGGCTGTTGGCCATTAAAGAGTTTTGGCTCTAAAAACCAAGAAAGAAAGGTATTTTTGTTTTTACTTATCATTTAAAGTATTTGTCAGGCTGTTACAAGTTTATGCTGGCAGAGGTCAAAACCTGTTATTGTCAATGAAAGTAATTGCACCGCTGAGACTGCTCTTGTTGGAGATGCTGTTGAAGATTCGATACTTATGCCTGATCCACTTCCTTCTGTGACTTCATCAAATGTTCTTCTTTCTACATCAGTATCCAGTTCTCGGAATTCTGGTCGATTTGGTACTTCCGTTGAAGCATCTTCACTGACTGCAGCTGGCTCGGGGTTTGCATCAAGCACGCTCAATATTGCAGAGGAAACACCGCAAAGAAGCCATTTGTGGCCAGGGGGATCTTTGGCTAGATTACATGCTCCTCGCTCTAGTTTTAACTTCAAGGATGAAATGGAGGTGTTTTCCCCTCTGGTGGATGTTCAGCCAATTACACCCTCACTTGACAAGCTGTGGGAAGACCGTGAAGGAACCAAGAAGGATCATCTTCTTCTTGATAAGAAGCCTTCATCTCTGTTGTTTCCTCAATCCAGTAGGAGATTCCCTATTGCAGAAGATAGTGGTGGCGATCATCCAATATTCGATTGGAAACCCAGCTTGACTTCCAAACAGGTCTGGTACTCCCTTATGGTCTTAGTTCTATGGATGACCGTGCACTACGTGAAATATTGAGCTTATGAATTTCAATATAGAGCTTGAAGTATCCTGACCTAGATGCTCATATCTTAATTTTATGCCGTTTTAGTCATCAGTGATTATCATTATGAACTAATGGGAAATAAACAATATTTTTTTGAGTTGGAAAATACTTTATAGTTATAATTGATGAGATAGCTGCAAAAGTTTACTTGTTCAGGTGTCTCTCAATTTGCATTGGCCTAAAAGCCATTCGAATGGAAGTTGTAAGGTTTGGTGTTGTAGAGTATAATCTGCATCTTGATTAAACCTTCTTGTTAACTGTCTTGTTTCTTCTCTATTCTTTTGAGAGACCAGTTGAAATTCCTGCGAGTATGAGTAATCTCATTCCATTATTATTGAACCACGCAACTGCAAATTGATACCTAAATATATAGACTGAGTATGGAGTGTGGTTGCACCTGTGCAGTATGCTGGTTTTTTTATGTTTTCCCAGGATTTTACTTATATTGTTTTGCCGAGTATGAGTAATCTCATTCCATTATTATTGAACCACGCAACTGCAAATTGATACCTAAATATATAGACTGAGTATGGAGTGTGGTTGCACCTGTGCAGTATGCTGGTTTTTTTATGTTTTCCCAGGATTTTACTTATATTGTTTTGCTTAGTTTGACTGCCCAGCAAAGGTCTGGGTAAAACCTCTATGCCTTTCGGTAAATTGAATATTGTTAATGGTGATTATGTTTTATCACTTTATATAGGATGACAACCAATCTTCCTTCACACTGTTGGGTTCAACACCTACCCCATCTTCAAAAAACGAAGACTCTTCTATCACTCCTCCTGAAGCTTGGGGTGGTGAGAGACCGTCTGAAAAATATGCTCACATGCGTCAGCCAATCACTTTGCCATCTCGGTTTGGGATGCTGGGTTCTGGTGGTCAGTCATCAGGGTCAATGTTTAGTGGATTACAAGACCTTTCCTCGTCAACAAGTCAGATGAGTATTAGCTCCTTCACAAATTCGAACTTAACTCATGTGAACTTGCGCACCAAAGATGTTTCTTCAAATCAGGAGATCTCATTGGGATTTCCAGATAACCTATCATCTAGTTCTGTGTCTCTGTCTCTTGCTACAAAAGGCATTTCTGGACAGGTCAACCTTGATTCACCATCTTTGGCCCTGCCTCGAAGATTTTCTACATATGCAGAGAGAATTAGCACTGCATCTTCCTTCAGTGATGGGACATCCCTTTCAGTGGGTTCACCAAAAATGAAGAAAACGGGAGCTGAAACCAGGGAAGAACTTTTGAATAGCTTGTTGGCAAAATCTGATACAGTGGTTGCTACAGAGGCAGGAATTCTTCCATCAATGAATGTATGAATGCCGCATGCATTTGATAAATTTTTGTGTTCTTGAATGTGAATGGCCAGGTGCTTGCCTTTATAGAAGATTGCAAGCATTGGCTGATCATCTTTATGCTTTATTGTCTTGGATACCTGCAACATTGTGCTTTGGGTAAAGCAGAAGTGTCCTCTGGGTCTTAGTTGATATGTGTAGTTTTAATTATGTACTGTGTCATTCAAGATGCAAAATGGTGTTGGAATACATGATGAAAAACATCACATCGATTCGGGCGAGTTTTGTTCTGCTTTTTTTTTTTTTTTTTTTTTTTTTTTTTTTTTTATCGTGGCCGTTAATAGAGTTGCATTTTATGTTTACAGGGAGGAATCTCACAACCCCAAAAGGCCCCACAACCAGATGCACAGCAGGGATCTTCCTTTACTCTCCAGCTTTTTCAACGCACTCTTGAAGAAACTCTCGATTCCTTTCAGAAATCCATACATGAAGATATGAGGAACCTTCATATAGAAATTCTTAGACAATTCCATATGCAAGAGGTAAAACTGGCATCAGTTTCAGCATTTCCATTGCTTGCGTACTTTCACCGAATTGACTTCTGGAATTATTGAGCAGATGGAAATGTCGAGTGTTATGAGCTCAATTATGGAAAACCAAGCTGAATTAATGAAAGAAGTCAAGTCACTCCGGAAAGAGAACCAACAGCTCCGGCAATTGCTGTGAGCATGGGGAAAAGATTGTGTTATTATTGTGGTTTTTGTCTACCCTTGATGTTTATTTTTTGGGAGAATTTAGGGCCTACATGTTGCTTCCATCCATAATTCACACTTTAGCGGTGGCCTCTTAATTGATTTGCGCTAGGATTGCATTTCTCAGCAATAGCAGTGGAGTGGAGCCTGACATCGACATAGAAAAGTGAAGTTTAGAGAGAGAAAATCAATGGAAGAAAGGTACTCATGTGGGAGGCGAAGATCTTTCGAGCATGTACGTACAGAGGTGAATAGTTCAGCTTAGGACTGGAAGCTTTGAATTGGGTGGCTTTTATGACCAAAAAAAAAAAAAAAAGTGTTCATATTGGTATCTAAGCGGTTTGTAACAAGGTTTTTATTCTGTTTTTGGTGGAGGATATGAAGCTCTGAAATTTATGTATAATCAGTTCTACTTTGGTTCTGTCAAACGTGATAGTTGAGTTCAGTCAAAATGTTAGTACCATTGATCCTCGCGATTAAATCATTAGATTGGGAATGGTGTTCGGACAAAACTGAAAATAGACTGTGTTGGCAGTTGTGGGTTAGGAGTCCAGGAAGGAAATAAAGAATTATATAAAAATAAATTTATAAATTAACATGAATAAATGTAAAATTATTTTTATTTTAAACTAAAGTAAACGAATTATATAAAGTTTTATTGTCATATATTTACTAAGATTTGGGTAGAGGTGTCAAATCGTGTTAACGGGTTGTGTTTGTGTTGTGTCAAATCGTGTTAACGGGTTATATAGGTCAATTCTAACCCGACCCGTTAAGTTTATCGTGTCAAAATTTCAAATCCTAACACGACCCATTAACATAACGGGTCGTGTTGTATCAACTCGTTTTGACCTATTAATAAATATTACGAAATATGTTTTTTTTTTTAAGTAAACAAATAAATTAAGAAAATATTACGAAATAGGTTAATACGACACAATACAACTTATTTTAAATTATTTATATAAATGGGTTGAATAGACCTGAAATTAACCTTTTTAACCTGATTAAATTTAGCATAATTTTATATAAATGTTAAAATTACAATATTTATAAAAATTATAAAACTAATTATAAGTCTAAAACTACAATCCAAATAATAAAAATATCGAAATTGAAATTCTAACAATTTTATTTTTAGATATAAGGGTATAATTGTAACTTTAACTTTCTTAACGTGTCATAACGGATTATAACGAGTCAAAACGGGTTAATCCGTTATTAACCCGTTAAACAATCGTGTCTTAACGGGTCAATTCGTTTGACCCGAACCCATTAAGACTAAACCCTAACTCGTTATTATCGTGTCGTATTTGTGTTGGATTAACGGGTCGTGTGACATATTGCCACCCCTAGATTTGGGTCTGCTTGTGAAAGGGTGATTTCAGGAAGAGAAATTCGTATGGCTTGTCCTTTTTTTGCTTTTTAAAGACAATCTCGTCCTCTCCCATTATTACACGTCTGCAGAATATGACACTGCGTGCACTAGAACAGTAGAACGACCTAACGTTTCTTAACTTGAACAATTGAAAAGCGACGATATTTACAGGACCAAGGAAACATGAAGCTTTGCACAAACAATTATTTCGAATTTGAGTTGATATACGTAATTACATATTTCAGGAAATTGCGTTAAATATTTGCTGACTCATCAGGAAATTACCACAATCTGATGTCCTCTTTGATAAATCGAGCTAGCAATTTGTATACAACATTATTCAAGTGGGTCCACCTTAAACCGTAGACCTCCGAGGGTATCTGATGGTATACCGTCTCCGCCACAGCTGATACATCACCGTATGGAATGAATCGAACGGCTGTGGTAACTCATTCCACACAAAGTGCTTACTCGCCTCCACGCCTAACTTCCTCATTTGCTCGTGCCGATCTCCGTACGTGCGAACCAAAACATGCTTCAGTTCCTTGACCACTCCCAGGGGTACAAACACCGCGATCTCCTGCCACCTCAGCACATCCATGAACGGCAGGTCCTTAATCGGATGGTCGGTAATCACTGCCGGCACGCACCCGAATCGCAATGCCTCTCCTATTCCCGAAACATCTGCTCCGTATTCGAACAAACAAAATTTACTCGTCGCTAGTCTCTCCTTATAAGTAAGCAGATCTGACGGCTGGGATTCGATCAGAAAGTCGGGATCGTTGACCAACTCCTTAACCAAAATCGACTCTTTTATACCGCCGTGCCTGAAATAACACAGAAAACTGGCGGTTTTGTTCGCCGGAGCGTACGGGGCCTGAGAACTAGCAAGTGGAGGAAGGGATATGTCCTTGTGAGGGATAAAGTTACCATCGGGTGTAGGGAAGCACGAGATCTGGACCGCGTTTTTCTTCAACTCGACGAGATTTCGGTCCGATTCATATCCCAAACCGGCACAAGAGAGGTAAAAATGGTCGGCACCAAGCGTACGGTTCCAGTACGGTATCGTTTCCTTGAAGCGTCTAATGACGCGGGCGATGGAGCGTGTGGAGAGATTGGAGGAGAAAGGGACGAAGAAGAGGTGAGCCTCTTCGGCGTCATGGGTGACAAATGGGCTGTTTTGAAGAGACGCGTAGAAGAGTGATTCAGCTGAGGAGTTGAAAGTGAAGGCCTCGTCTGGGGTGTAGATGAAGATTTTGAAAGCTTCGAGCATATTCTGGTAATGGGGGATGATTGTGGTTGGTGAGAGGTAAGGGGAGGTTAACTGAGACAGGAGTTTGGAGTGGACATTTGTGTAGGTGAAGAAAGAGAGGCATAAGAGGAGAGAGAAGGAGGCGGTGGACATTTCGGACAACAAGCAAACAAACCCTCGTACTGGATTGACTAGATCAGAAAGAGCTTTGAGCTTAGGTCGAGGACGAACATAACACAGGACCGGAAGCAAGGTCTCAAACACAACACAATTGACTTCTTAGCGTCGGCGCCGCGAAACTTGTCCGCTTAGGGAGTTGGTTTGACGATGGTCCCACACGCTCGTAAAACCGGATTCGGACATCCCTATATTTTGAGGTTTTGTTTCTCTTGTCAGCTCTATCTAGCAAAATTTATATATAAATACCAATTATAAAAAAATACCAATTATTTTTATAAGCCATTTTGTATATTATCTACTTATTAAGATTTTATATATTACAAAAGTTTAAATTAAACTATATTGCATATTAAATCTTACCATATAGATGTTCAAATGTGCATTCTTCACGTTAACCGTTTGGTTATACAGATGAGATGAAAATGTTTTAAATAGTAATGAATAAAATATTATTATAATATTAATTTTGTATTGAAATTTGAAAAAGTTAGATTATTTATTATATTTTGTATGGAAATTTGAAAAAATTGTAATGATGAGTTGAGATGAGATGAGATTTTTAGTTTTGGTTAAACAAACAAGGAAAGTCATTATGTGTAAATCTTTCACTCGAGTTAATATAAAAATATTAATCTTTTGACTTTTTTTTAATCGTAGCAAACTAAGAGTTAATCATGAAGAGTCACACAATAATTTACCATGATGAGTAATGTTATATACAATTATAAAGTGTATAAGTGCCATACAGTCATTTAAAAAAATAGCAAGGTCTATTATTATTATTATTCATGTAGATTACGGATTTATTCACATTTTTTAAAATAATTACGAGATACTTGCGTACTCATGATTGTAATTATAATTTCTCGATTAATAGAATTTGAAATGTATTTTTATTGCATAGGCTTGATGAAAAACATTTTTTCCATTATTTCTTATATTTGGATGTGATATTATTCGAATAATAAATAAATTTGTAATTAATTTGAGGTAGTATAACAATACTCATTGTCTCTTTGGGTCTAATGGTTGTGTCAAAACCTTTTTATTAGCTGAACGTTTTTGGAATCTATTACATGATGAATGGTTTGTTGGTGCGCGCGACTTGTAAGTTGTAACAGAACCGGGTATGCGTGCCTATTCTGTTATAGCAATTTCCTGCTGCTATAAGTTTTGGAACGGCTGCAAAAAATCAACTCGTTGGGTTATCTTTGGGCTATGGACTTAGCGGTTATTGGTCCAATCCAAATTATCCAATAAGTGTAGAGTCCTGTCAAGATCGACCAGTCTTATGGAAAAGTATCGGCCAGCAGTCATACCCTCGTTCGGTTGATGTGGTCCGTCTCCAATCGATCAAAGCCTCGTTTGATTATATAGATTAAAAGATATGAATTAAAAATTAAATAAAATATTATTATAATATAATTTTTATTTTAAATTTTAAAAAAATTAAATTATTTTTATATTTTATTTAAAATTTTAAAAAAATTATAATGATTAGATAAAATAAATTAAAATATTTTATAAAAGCTAACCAAGCTTTATGCGTATTACGTCCTCTAGTTTATTGTGGCCTTGTTGTCTCTAATAGCTTTGGATGGTCAATTAACCTCAATGAAGATAGATCTCTATTGAAGTGTGGATACTAAAATTTTGAAATGGTTGGACAAAAATTTTGAAGTGATTTTTGTGATTAAGGTGGCACAAGCCAAGTCTACAATATGTCCTAACTCTTGCTTTTCATGTCTCGAAATTATTTACCCCCAATCATTTATCTAATTCTTCGTTTTAAAAGCAATCAAAACAAAGAAGAACGTTTAATAAATTTTTAAAAAGTTTATTTTCTTCATAAATTTTTTATTTTATTAATCTTTCTTAATTATTATTATTATTTTTCATTTTAAAAAAATTATTATTACTTATATAATATCTAATAATTATTATACAATTAAAATATAGCAAATAATAATTATACAATTAAAATACAGCAAATATTTAAGGAGAGGATAACGAGAGTTACTAAGAATTTTGTACTCTAAAAACTTTATTCTGTATTAAAAAAAAAAAAAATCGGATATTCGTACGGCGTACCGGTCAGCCTCTGGTCCGCGGCGTTCCTTCCAAACCACGAAAAGCAACGTTTAGGGCTCGAGCCTCGTGTCTGATCTCATAAACCTCATATTCTAAATCCAATTTTTCAAGACGCATTGACTTCATAGGCAACAGATCTTACTTTCGCTCTCTCTACAATGGACGAGTCCTACACAAGCCTCCCCACCAGTCATCTGCTTGGCTCGGTTCCTGTAAGTTCCGTTCCGTTTCTATTTAACTTTTCTAATATTTCAGTCATAGACTGCCCCTATAAGCGGGTAATTCTTTGTTGTTTCAATTTTCCTCTTCCTGTCTTCAATTTATAGACAATTGATCTAGTTCATGTACAGAGAGAGATCAACCATGAAGTTAATGAAATGGTTCTACGATACAAATGAAGAGTTTAGACTTTTCTGTCAAGTAGCCTGAACATTTGGATGAAGAATTTTTATATAGACATTTCATAATTTCTCCCATTTGTTTGTCGCAATTTATGCATTCACCCCTTGCCCAACTGTTCAAATTATTATCCTATGACTATATTTGGCGATTCGTTAATTAATGACAAAGTTATTAGCCAAAGTTACCAAATCTGTAGTTTTGCTGTAAATTATTATCTATATCAATTATATATAGATACTTTTATTGAGATGGATGCCACCAAGGCAGGGCCCTATGGGCTGCTGCGACTGTTATCATCGTAAAAGTTCTATTTTTTGGTGCGTAGGCTGCGATCAACGAAGAAAAGAATGCTTCAAACTATGAGGGTATGGGGTTATATGCAATTGTTTTCTTATCAACATTTTCCATTGAATCTTAGTCATTCTCTTTTCCTACTTTTAAAAACTTATTTCTAAACTCGCTTGCAGTCCCTGGAGCAAATATGCAAATATTCCCTCCCAATAACGGAGGAGAAAGAGGGAAGGGTTATCAAACTCTTGGAAGTCCACCTGGTATGGTTATTAATTTTCAGTGATTTATCGGGCAGCTGCATATATATGATTGTGAGGTTTTTTTGGACATGTTGGATCTTCCTTCCGTCTTATCTACCTAATGAATGCATTGTACTTATAAGACCAAGTTGATTCTCAATTCCAAATGCCCAGTCATTTTGTAATGCACCATTGACCTAGTTGTCATGTATGGAACTGCAACCATTTCCAAATTCCAATGTTCCTACAACATTTGCTTCATGTTTAATGATCTCTCAGTCTTCCTATCCTTGCAGAAGGATTTGAGCAACAACCGGAAAATGGCTGGAAAGGGGTGTTTAGTATCTCATCATACACACAATATTTCAATGTCGATACAGACATTGTCTTAAACAGACTGATGAGTTCTTTGTATCCCATTGGCGGAGACTTTTTTAGCAAGATTGATGCTAACCCTGACCTGTGAGTTCTGCATCTTTTTTTCTTTCGTTACTCCATTGAAAAGTTGAAAGTAACAAACTTTCAGAAATTTTTATTTTTATTTTTTAAAGTAATGAACAGTTGTTATCTGTGTGAAAATTGTCTGAATAGAATTTCCTCTGATATTGCAACATTTGCTGCAGGGTTGTGAACTATTATGACCAAGAGTTCATTTGAAAACGTGGTTTCATACAAATACATACTGAATACTTGTTTGGGCAATATGAAATCACAAACTGGATCTAAATATAGTCAGGATAAATGGTTGGACTGAAGCTTTTTAAGAACTAAGAAATTCCACTAGAAATAACAAGATTGGGGTAAAACAGACCAAAAAACTTGGGTTAACAAAGTTACCAAGTCAATGAGAATGCTTCTTTGTTTTGAAAAGATTTGCTGTGGCCTGACTTTTCTTTTCTTTTCTTTCATTTTTTTTTTTTTTAAATTTTCGGTAAATAGGAATTTTGTTGATGATAGAAAGTAGGCATAGCCCAAAAGAGCAACACCATGCATCATTGTTTAGGGATACAAGAAAGTCATAAATATTCATATTGTTTTTCTTTTTTATAAGCGATAAGATATTTCATTGATATGAAGATAGGCATAGCCCAATATTCATATTGTTAAAATCTGTTACAGTCAACCAATGGAATTAAGTATTAAAGAAAAATATTTTAAGCTCGTCCATTGACTGCTCGCGATCTTCATAATATTTGGTTTTTAATTTCTCTCCCTCCAAAGGCACCACCATAGATGAATCGAGACCATCTTGCAAATTGTTGTGATTTGTGAGTTATCATGAAGGCTCTCCAATTTGCTAGAAACTAAACCAGCCTTCTTGGCATCACTCAAGCTAACTCGACCCTAGCAAAGCTATCTTTCCATAGAGTCATGGCAACTTCACAATAAAGTAAATAGATGGTGACAGATTCCCTAATCTTTTTGCTCATACAAGACCAATCCATAACAATATTTCGGCGTGTTTTGAGATAGTCTAACGTTAGGAAGTAGGGTGGTCTGTCCTTTCATCTGTCTTTTTCTTCCCTCCCCACCTCCCTCCCACGTTCCTTTCTTTTGTGAGTGACTTCACACGCCAATACTTGAAGAACCATATCCATCTATTTAGGGAGAAATGAACCAAGATTTAATACTCAAATATATCATTATATATATTTCAATTTCTTTTACATAGTAAGGGTTGCAGTGATTGCTTGAAAGGTAGATTGCTTGATGTGGAACAAGTTATTTTCTCAATAGTGGTGTCTCATGAGCGGTGTTGGTTGAAGATTGCTGCACTTTGAGCTTTCACCATGCGTCTCATGACCCTTTCTTCTATTGTTGGTCTGTTATATGCAAATTTAATCACACCTGCAATGCCGCTTTTTCATTTTTCATTTTAATCTATGCATGAATCTAAATTCTCACAATGGAATTCTACGAGTTCTTTTAGTTTATTTTTTCATAATAAAATAATTTTCTGGATATTTGATTGTTCAAGTTATATGGATTTTAAGATTTTAAGGTTTGCTTTCTGATTTTGACAAAGTTACAGTCATGTGCATGTAATTCTGTGACTTCTTTCAATGAGTGATATAATTATCCTTAGAGAAGTTAAACCACAACATTTTTTTTTGATAAATTAAACCACGACTTTCTAGCTTATAAAGATGGGCTATCTACTGAACATCCGAATCTTTTGAAAATATGATTGTAATTTATAATTCTTTTTGGTGTTCTGATGGTTAGATGACAAATATGGTACTGATCTCACGTGAGAGCACCTTGTATTTGAGCCTTTTTTTTAATTTTTTATTCTCTTGATGTGGTAGATATGGGCTTATCTGGATATCCACTACATTGGTATTTGTGCTTGCTGCTTTTGGAAATTGTGCCACCTACCTCATGGAGAAACACAGTGACAGCACTACTTCATGGAACTTTGATGTGAGCTACGTAAATTTGGCAGCAGGTTCAGTCTATGGCTATGCAATTGTGGTGCCAGTGGCATTTTACTTCTTGCTCCAGTATCTAGGTTCAAATGCCAGCCTTGTTCGATTTTGGTGCTTGTGGGGATATTCTCTCTCTGTCTTTGTTCTGGCCTCGGTAAGTTGACAGTCTTCTTTGCTTCGCTATTGGTTTTCCCCCTCCCCCTTTTCCTTTCTTTTATAGATCAATTAGAGGCTAGATGCCTTTGGTTGACACATGTTCCCTCTGGAATATTTTTTCTGCATTGAACCGGAATGACTTCTGTTAAGCTAAATTTAACTGCCTTCTTCAGGGTGATTGGTGGACAGTGGACACCTAGAAGTCACCCTGAAAAGATTGATGATCATCTAGGGGAATCTAATACTCATGCTTTGGAATATTTTCCAGTTTCTGTTGCTCATCCCGGTCGAGTTTCTTCGGTGGATCATTATAATTCTTGCTGGTACTGCCTCAGCATGCTTTGTAGCCCTGAATCTCAGGTCGTATACAGCTGGAAGTGATCTTTCGTTGATGGTGGTTGCTGCATTTTTCTTGCAATTGGCTTTGGCAATCTTCATCAAGGTCTGGTTCTTCCCATAAGCTCATGCATTGGGGCCTGTGCGGTGACCAGATCTGAAAACAGTGTTTCCTTTGGTCGAGATGGGGATTCGCCGGAAGGAGAGTTTACTGTGTGTTGGGATTACTCTTACTCACTTGGTTGCATTTGTAATTTAGTAAAGAGTCTCGACTCTTGAGCCAAAGAAAGGGAGAGAGAATTATGAGGAGTTTAGTACCTTTGATGAGTGGGAGTGTTTTTTGGCACCGGTTTCAGAAACACCAACACTACCGAGAGGAGAGAACGATACCATTGAAATTTACCACGTTTTGACCTTGTATAGATATACTCCTTATTTTTAGTACCCTCGAGCAGCAAGCATTCAAGGCAAATATAATTATCAACAAAGCTTGTGCTCGAAGCTGAGCACTCCCAATGGCTGATTCATCCTATCTTTTAAAATATATTATTAAAATTTATTTTTTCTATATTACATATTGATTTTTATAATATATCATATATCAACTTATCTATTTTTTTCATATTATTTAAATATTATCATTTTTAATATTTTTTATTCATTTCTGATATTATCTCTAACTATTAATGATATCTTCATATTTTTTGATATTTACAATATCTCTCTATGTACAATATCATATAATTATATTCTATTTTAAATTAATCTAAATTTATAAGCTAAACTAAAATATATATTAATTTAAAAAATAAAAAAATATAGTAAAAATATTCTTAAAATATATTATGAGAATGTCCGTTAAAAAAGAGGCCTTCCCAGAAAGTTCTATCAATGAACAAAATACTGTCTATTACCCCCCCCGCCCCCCAAAAAAAAAGGGAAAAAAAAATATGTCCCACCGGAGGATCTGGCTTGCCTCCAGTTTCAAAGTAACAAAACATCTCCTGTTAAGTGTTAAGACTTGAACGGCTAGCATTGTATGTTGGTAAGTAAAATTTAACCATGTTGAAAAAGTACTTATAATTTTAATAAAAATAAATTTAAAGAGACCATTGTTATGTTATTTATATATTTGTATATAAATATTATATTAAAAATATATATAAATATATTTGATACTAGTTACTATGTTTAAGTTATAAATAGATGGTTTTTATTATTATTAGCGTTTAATGATTAAATAAATAATTTTATTTTTATATTTTGGTTAAAACAATTATAGTTAATGCAATGTATTGGGAGTAAAGTTTAAGTTATTGCAAGTGCAAGCCTGGAGGACAAAATTTCTTTAATTTTTAATATTTATATTTTTGTAAGTGCAGCACGGAAGACATTAATATATATTTTTTTACTATTTATAATAAATAATATATTTATACATCAATACATAAATAATATAGCAAAAACAAGAATCTTTAAAATTAATTTGTAGTAATATTTTGATAAAAATTAACAAATAAAAAATAAATAAAACATGCGGCTCTCCAACATAGCACTAGCACCCTCTTTTTCGTTTAGGAAAACACTAAGGCCACTGCTGGTGGCTCCCGCTGGCCCAATTTTTTTTTTAATTTTTTCTTTTCCTTAATGATTAAGAAATCTTTTTTAATATTATTATAATTTTTTATATTTTTTTAAAATGTTTAAAACTATTAAAAAATGATTTAAAAAAAAAAAACAAAAAAACAAATTTTTTTTTTTGCCTAACGGTGGCTCCCAGCGGGAGCCACCAACGGTGCCTGTAGCACCATCCTTTCATTTAAAAGATGCAACAATAGCTCTTGAATCTTATAATAGGAGATGTCCTATTACTTTGCAACTGGAGGTAAGCCAAATCCCCCACCGGAAAAGTGCCAAGTGTAAACCATTCTATTAACAACATAGCATTCAGAAGGCACGATTCTTAACGATAAGTCATAAAAAAGGCTCAAACAAACCAATTGTCAGACAAAATGGTAATACTACTTTAACCAAAATGAGGAGGAAAAGAAAATTAATTAAAAGCATTTACATCGATATGCAGGATTCTCTACATATAGAGGGATCACAGTAGCAAAATGTAAAGTTTTTTTAAAATACAAAATCCAATGGAGTTATATTTTGAGAGCATTTCTATATATTTTTAAAAATATGTATTTTACAAGAACTATTAAGAGTGCTCTATGTGCGAAGCTTGTTCGAGTGTAAATGAGTTAGATTTGAGTCATTGACTACGAAAGTTGTTGGAGCATATAGCCTCTCATATTGATAGTATGGAGTTGAAATCTAAAGAAGAAAAGTTAAAGGCAGAGAATGAACCAAGGAAGACTTAAAAATACTGTCATTTTCTGTTATACAGTTATTTCTCTATATAGTATAAATATTACAAGACCTTCATGTATTTGATATTGAGTAAACTCATTTTGTTCAGATCAGATTACACAAACTCTCGTATTCTTTCTCTGTTTTCAATTTTTATCCTCTGTTCATCAAGTTCTCAACATGGTATCAGATTGAAAAATCATACTTACTTCCGCATATTTTCTTTTCTCTTCTTGCGATCTACATTGCAAATTCTGCTCAGGAATTATCTAGAGAATCTTGCTTTTCTTGGTAACATGATAGAAGAGAATTCTCTTAATTCTTCAGAATCCTCTTGTATCCTTAAACCTTCAGATGATTCTTCTAGCCCATATTATCTTCATCCTAGTGATAATCCGGGTTCTCTGTTAGTTTCAAAAGTCTTTACAGGAGACAACTACATTGCTTGGAGTCGCTCGATCACTATCGCACTAACGATCAAGAACAATGTAGCTTTCATTGATGGCCCCATTATTGCTCCTCCTACTAATCGACGTATTAATCATACTGCTTGGCTTCGTGCTAATAATTTGGTACTCTCCTGGCTCATGAATTCTATTTCTAAATATATTAGAAATAACTTGCTTTATATTGTATTTACTGTAGATCTCTGGAATGAGCTAAAAACAAGGTATTTGAAAAGTGATGGACCAAGGGTTTTTCATCTTGAAAAACCCCTAAGTTGTTTAGACCAAGGTTCATCTTCGATTACAGAATATTTCAGTGCTTTTAAGATTCTATGGGATGAGTATGTCAATTATAGGCCATTCCCAACCTGTACATGTAGCAAGATGGCTTCTTGTATCTACGATCTATTCAATTTCTTGCTACTTAGACAGCAGTCAAATTACATATTGAAGTTTCTTGTAGGCTTGAATGACTCTTATGTCTCAGTAAGAATTCAATTGTTACTTGTTCCATTGCCTAGCATGGCTAAAGTGTTCTCTTTGCTGCTTCAAGAAGAAAGTTAGAGACAATTGACTAATTTCACAAGCACTGACACACATGCTTTGTTTGCAAAGCATTTTACTCAGCCTAATTAGACTACTCAGTCCAAGTTTTCTAAGACAAGTTGAAGAAGTCCTCACTAGATTGTACTCATTGTGGCTATAATGGTCATACAATTGACAAGTGCTTTCAATTGCATTGTTATCCTTTTGGATGGACTGGACCTAAGGGAAAAAGAAATCTTCCCTCTGCACATGTAGCCATTTCAACTGAAGAGGTCTACATTAAAAATAGTAATGAGAATCAAAGGTTTAGTTTAACTGCTAAAGAATTCAATAAACTCTTAGCACTTGCCAATTCGAGTTTTTCTACTCAGAACATTGGTACATCTATAGCAACAGTAAATCTAGCCACTACCCCTTAATTTTCTACTCATTTTTCTGGTAATCCCTTTAATCAATGTAATTCAGTCTCTACCAAGTTAAATTCTGAATTTTCTTGGATCCTAGACACTGGTGCAACAGATCATATGATTTGTTCACCTCTATTATACTCTAGTGGGTTTGGATGTTGAGAAGTGTTGAGGAGAGTTGTGAATAATAATAAAAAGTAAGTAAAAAGTAATAATAAAATAATAAATAGTAATAAAAAATAGGTAAGAAGCAAAGAATAGTAGTAAAAGTAGGCAAAAAGTAATAATAAAGTAATGAATAGTAGTGAGAAGTGTTGAGGAGAGTTGAGGTACTCCTAAACTAGTTTCAAATTCTATAAATCTTCCTAATGGACAAATTGTTCCAGCATTATATACTGGAACTGTAAGTCTTTCTAGCAGATTACATTTACAAAATGTCTTGTGTGTTCCTAGCTGTTCATTCAATTTATTATCTGTTTTTAAACTAACCAAAGAATCTAATCTTTGTCTATCTTTCTTTGATTCTCATTGTCTTTTACATGACCAATCAATGAAGAAGATGATTGAGATTGCCTTTGAAAAACAAGAACTTTATTACCTATCTCAAGCTTCCTCAAAAGCTAATTCCTGCCAGCAATAACGGTTTAATTCTACACCAATTTTTGCATTAGCTATTACTCACAATCAGTCAAACCTTTGGCACTAAAGATTAGGTCATGTCTCAAATTCTAGAATTCATTCTCTTAGACAAATAGACAATTCAATAACATTTGATTGTACAAATGTCTGTGAAATTTGTCCACTAGCAAAGCAGAAAAAGCTCCCTTTCCCTGTATCACAAAGTATGTCTAATAAAGAGTTTGAATTGATTCATTGTGATATATGAGGTCCATTTGCTACTGTCTCATATTCTGGCTTTAAATTTTTCCTAACTATAGTAGATGATTTTACATGATGCACTTGGGTGTATATGCTTAAAAATAAATTTGAGGTTTTACTGCAAAATTTTTGTAAAATGGTTGCAACTCAGTTTAATACTTTTGTAAAAACCATACGAATAGACAATGGTTTAGAATTTATACTTACAAAATTTTATAGTAAAAATAGGATTTTACATCAAAGAAGTTGTGTGAAACTCCACAACAAAATGAAGTGGTTGAAAGGAAACATCAATATTTATAAAACACAGCTAGAGCTTGGATGTTTCAAGCAAACCTACCTTTAATTTTTTGGAGTGATTGTATCTTGATTGCAGCCCATATTATAATTCGAATTCCAACTCCTTCTTCAAAACAAAACACCTTTTGAAATGTTATTTCACAAATCACCAAAATTTTCTCATTTAAAGGTTTTTGAATGCTTATGCTTTGCATCTACAATTACTAGTCATAGACAAAAGTTTGATCCAAGAGCAACCAAATGTCTATTTTTAGGATATCCTTCTAATGTCAAAGGTTATAAACTCACGGACTTAAACACAAACAAAATCATTATTTCCAAAAATGTTGTGTTACATAAAACCAACTTTCATTTCAAACTCTTCCAACTAATTCTGCCATACCTACTTTTTTGTTTCCTCCTCCAGAATTTCAACATAATTCCTCTCATATAAATAATTCTATACCTTATATCTCTTCTAATCAAAATAATTCCTCAAATAATCCTCCTGTCCCTTCTGATCAAAATAATTCCTCAATAATATTGTTCATTCTGATCAAAATAATTTCTCAATGAATTCTAGTGAATCAGATTTCTCTCATATCAACAACATTCATCAAACTAATTTAGCAAATCCTATTCCTACTGATTCACATATCAGAAAATCATCAAGAATTAAACAACCACCAAAATTTTTGTAAGATTACTATTGTGGTAATGTGTCATTGTTTCCTCATGCAATCAACTCATCTGCTTCTATTGGTTGTTCCTCTAACACGGGTAATCTCTATCCTATATCATCTTTCATTTTTGTCAATAGACTTTCAGTATTACACAAAGCTTTTTTAGCTTCAATTTCTATTACCAAAGAACCCAAAACCTATCAACAAGCTGCAAAATCACATGAATGGCAAGTTGCTATGAGAAATGAACTCAATGCTTTAGAGTTGAACAAAATCTGGAAATTTGTTACTCTTCCTAAAAATAAAAAGACCATAAGTTGTAAATGGGTTTTTAGCGTGAAATACAATGCTGATGGAACTATAGAAAGACATAAAGCAAGGTTGGTAGTTAAAGGTTACACTCAACAAGAAGGATTAGACTTCTTTGATACTTTTTCTCCAGTGACAAAACTTACTTCAATTCGATTATTGTTAGCTGTTGCTACTATTAAGGGTTGGTATATTCACCAGTTAGATATAAATAATACTTTTTAACATGGTGAATTACATGAAGAACTTTACATGGAAGTGCCCCATGGTTTGGATGTTAAACAGCCCAATACAGTTTGCAAATTGTTAAAGAGTCTTTATGGTCTGAAGCAGGCCTCTCGACAATGGTTTGCAAAACTCTCTTAAGCCCTTCTTCACTATGGCTTTACTCAAGGCAATTCTGATTGCTCACTTTTCATTAAGAAATCTGCTACTTCTTCCATAGCATTACTAGTATATGTAGATGATGTTCTACTAGCTAGTGATAGTCTAATTGAGATTCAGCAACTCAAGGTGTTTTTGCATGATAAGTTCACAATCAAGGACTTGGGGTAGCCGAAGTACTTCTTGAGATTGGAAATAGCCAGATCAAAATATGGAATCTGTCTTTGTCAGAGAAAGTATACTTTAGATATACTTCAAGATACAGGTCTAACAGGTTCCAAGCCAGCTGCATTCCCAATGGAGTCTAATCTTAAACTTACTGCGGATGATCCCAATCTTTATGAAGATGTCTCGGGTTACAGAAGATTAATTGGCAGACTACTTTATTTGACAGTCATGAGGCCTGATCTAGCCTATTCTGTTCAAGTCCTTAGCTAGTTTCTTGCTAAACTAGCAGCGTCTCATTATCATTATCTAGCTGCCATGCATGTGCTTAGATACTTAAAAGCAACACCAGGACAAAGGTCATTTTTTTCTTCATCTTCAAATTTTAAGTTAAAGGCTTTTTCTGATAGTGATTAGGCAGGTTGCTTAGACACTAGAAGAAGTGTTACAGGGTATGCAATCTTTCTAGGAGACTCATTAGTCTCATGGAAATAGAAGAAACAAGCCACAATTAGTAGATCATCTGCAGAAGCAGAATATAGGGCTCTTGCAGCCACAATATAGAGCATTATTGGCTAAGAATGATCAACACTAACAACAAATCAGCTTTGTCCAGTGCAACCAATCCAATACAACATGAGAGGACTAAGCATATTCAAATTGATTGTCATCTTGTTAGAGAAAAATTGCAGCAGAATATTATAAAGTTTTTTTATATTCCCTCAAGATTACAACTAGTAGATATCTTTACAAAACTTCTGGATCACTTCCTTTTTATCATAATTTGTGCAAGATGAACATTATAAATATACATGCTCATCTTGAGGGGGGTGTTGGAGTATTGCCTCTAGGGCTGCAAATGAACAGAGCTGTTCGTGAACAATTTGAGATCGATTCGTATAAACTCGACTCGGATTCGGTTCATTTAATAAATGAGTTGTTCATGAACATTAATATTGGTTCGAATATTAAACGAGCAAAACTCGTATAATCTCGACGCGATTCGGTTTAGGCTCGTGAACAATATTCGTATAAACTCGATTCGACTCGTTTTGAACTCGTCACAATACTCGTAATATTTATATATATATTTACATATATACTTACATGTATTCTTTTATTATATATATTTTATATGCTATGTATATTATTTTTTATACTTTGTATAAGTAATATATATAAAAAATAATATATGTTGTTATTTTAAGTTTATGTATAGTAACATGTTTTATTATTTTACAATAATAATTTATCTAGTTCATAAAAGAATTATTTAGTCAAATATAAAAATTTTATAAAAATAAACAACTCTAATTGATTGCGACACTTTCTTAACTAATCATATTTTGATTATTTGGCCATATTTAATATTATATCAATGATAATCGAATATTTAATATTAAATTAATATTTTAATTATGTAATTTTTAAATGACTTTAATGTATTAGGCATTCTTGATGCCATATGTATTGGAAAGTGACAATGAATCAATGTTACATTGATATCTAGTTAAAATTGATTAAAAGAAATAATCTCATTTATTTATAAAAAAAAAAAAAAAATCTCATTTGTGCTTCAGCCAACCAAAAATAAAATAAAATTATGGATCAGATTTTAACCGAGTTCAAGTCGAGCTACTCGAGCTCGTATAAACTCGTATATTTTTTGTACTCGAGTTCGAGTCGAGTTCGATCGTCATTTATTTTATACGAGTCGAGCTCGATCAGAAATTTTCAATATTTTTCGAGCTCGAGTCGAGTTCGAGCGGATATATATGCTAAACGAGCTCTTGACCCCCTGCTCGAATTCGACTCGATTCGGTTCGTTTGCAGCCCTAATTGCCTTTGCCTCTCATATTGACAATATAGAGTTGAAATCTAAAGAAGAAAAGTTAAAGGCAGAGAAGGAGCCGAAGAAGACTTAAAAATACGGTTATTTTCTGTTGTACAGTTATTTCTCTATGTAGTATAATATTACAAGACCTTCATGTATTTGATATCAAGTAAACTCATTTTATTCAGATTAGATTACACAAACTCTCGTATTCTTTCTCTGTTTTTAGTTTTTCTGCTCTGTTCATCAATTTCTCAACAAAAGTTGCCAGAAATCAAATGGCAAGTCCAGCAAACAGTGGCAGGGCAACTAGCTCCAGTAATCATGACTTATATAAACGCAATATAGATTACTTCCCCTGTATTCGGGTGAAATCTCAAGAAGGTGAAAGCAAACGCATGCGACCTTTCTTTTGACACGGTTCCCTCCAACCGGGTCCCAAACCCGCGGGGATTTACAAAAGCACCTATTGAGTACTGACCCCACCGGCCCACCCCCTGCTGGGTTGGGTTCACAAGTGAAGTTCCGCCCAACATCACAGTCGCCCTGGACCTGCTATCCGGTTCTTGTACGTGGCAACGCTCATTGGATCTCCAAACTCGGTTCAGGCCACCCTTCCACCTGCAAGCCAGCGTCCAAGTCGACGAAACTCGTTTATGTGGGATGTCGACGACCCACCGCAAAACAGATATTTCAAAATAAGCTTAACTTTTGATGGGTTCACATTCTAATATCATCATCCTCATGTAATGCTGTTAACACCTAAGCACTAGATATTATGTGTGATGAATTGTTATTATGGTTACTTTGTTTTTTCCTTCAATTATTTTTACTATCTGAATATATTGAACGGAGGAAAGGAGGCCAGGGGATCAAATGCAATTTTACGCAAGGTTTGATTCTTAAATTTAAATGACAGTTTTATTTTGTTGTTGCTCAAAGCATTTATTAGGTCACCCTTCTTTTGAAATTTGTAGATTATAACCATGGCCATTCCACAAAGTGTTGGCGGAAAACCTATCAGTCTTGTGACTACAAGAGATGAGATTCCTGATGCTTAAGGTAGGGTGGATTTCATAGCAATCGGTGGTCTTTTAAACATTTTAACTATCAGAATGTGAATTAATTTTAGACCTATGTTAAAAGTCAGCCTTTACATTTATGTGCCAACTTGACGATGTGATTGACCTCATAATTCCAAGAGGCAGCAATATACTTGTATCTCAAATCAAGAATTCTACTAGAAATCCAGTTCTGGGTCATGCTGGTTAGACATGCTATATTTATCCTTTGTTCATGATTAATCTACAATGTCTGCTGGTTCAAGGTCATGCTGGTTAGACATGCTATATTTATCCTTTGCCAAGTTTACATTGACAAGTCTGCTAACTTGGATATGGCAAAGCAAATTGTTTTGGATGCAAAAGTAGATAATCCTTCCGCCTGTAATGCAATGGTAACTAATTTAGTGTATATTTTTTGCTGATAGTCTCAGTTCTGATGACCTTGAACCACATTTCTGTGAGTTTGGATTTATATTATTTGTTGTTGCTCTTTTGCTATTCTCTGGAAACACTTCTTGTATACAAGGATTTGTTTCAGACCGAAGGGGTAAATGAGCTAATTGTTGACCTTCGAATTGAAGGTTAGGCTTTCCTTGCAAACCATTTTTATTTTACGTGTAAAATAAATGGGACTTTTCCTATCCCTACTTTTGGAAGGGAGGCTGGGGGTGTTTGTATGTGTGTCAAATTTCTTTCATCAACTGAGGCCAGTCTTTATTATCTGTATTTCATTTCTCTTTTTTTTTTTCTTTTTTCTTTTTGGACGCGCATTACTTTGGCCAAATATTCTTTCATCACCTTCAATAGAAGCTTGAGGATGGTGTCCAAACTAATTTTCTTCCTCATATAAAGACTGTTTGCTTTTCAGAAGTCCCTGCACATATTACCAGTTTGATACTGTTCCTGCCCTTTTTAGAAGTCTTCCAGTTTGGTCTGTTTAGCACTGGGTTTTCGCCTATTTTTGTCATGCAATATATTAATGTATTAAAGTTTGCTTTTATTTTTTCAAACAAGCAAAACGCAGAACATGCCTCTAGAAGGTCCTACCGTATAGCCAATTGATGTGCTTCCTCTGCACTCTGCAGGTGTGACATTATTTGGAGGACCGAGGGCATGCTTCTTTCTGAATATTCCAGAGGCCCGGGCATTTCATTACGAGTACAATTCAATGGCTTGCACCGTGGAATTCAATGGATGGAATTCAATCATTTCCATCAACATGGGAGGCATGTTAGCATTTTCATTTTAATACGAAACTTATCTCTCTCTCTATCTGTGCATTCATCTGTAGTTCCTCAAGATTGAGAAATATTCCTGGTTGTTTTTCTCCTATTTTGGCAGTGCGCATACCGATTGTATCATTGCAGAAGACCATGCAGTTGCTGACGTTTTTCTACGTCAAGTTGGCAGGTTGGAATTTGTGTATACATGAATAGATATAGTGCCTCTGCGCTCCGATTCTTTGTTTTATTTAAACTACTGAATTCCATATGCCGAAATTTGTTGGTAGTCCTGCTGTTTTCCACAAAGCAAGTACCAAATTTTGTGATGTTTGTGCAGAGGTATGTCATCATTTGTCAAATTTCTTTGAAAATGAGTTGTCATTATTCTTGTATTTGATTCTCAATGGCTGAATACGTTGAGATAAGCACAAGCCGCAATCATGCTCGGCGTCCAGTAGGACTTGAAGGATTGCTAACAACAAGATGGTATGAACTCTACTGATTTTTGTTGGTAAATGTAATGAATTGAAAATTCTCTCATTTTGGCCCTTCAGTGAACTACAGTATACACGAGAAAGGTAAACGATGCAGCTCCACAAGCAGCATGCATGTCTTGGCAGGAAATCTAAAAGGGTAATAAATATGTTTTGCCACCTTAAAAGATAATGCCTTGTTTGTTGCGAATGCAGGATTCTCAGAGGAAGTGGACAAGTGGTTGATGGTGATAAAGGGGTAGTTTACACCTACAAGGACCTCACAAACAAGTCCTGAGTCCATGGCAACGTACTCGCTCAATACCCCGCAGAGTAAAGGAAAAAGTGGGGGTTTGGGATTGAAGCGTTTTACTGGCTGTCGTTTCTTACATACCCGTCGTGTGATATCGTTTCCTTAGTTCAACTTAACTTGGCAAATAAAATAGCTGACCATGTTGAATCATCATCCCTTTTTGGCCTGGCAATTACCTTTGCAGTCGATATATTGACTTTGTTGCCGGTCTCCCTAGAGTGCATTTGATGGTTATAATCCGGAACCATTGAAATTCTCCGATTTATGGCCATCTAGAAATTCATAAAATTACACTTACAACCACCTCAAACTTTTACTCTATTTGCAATTAAACTTTACTCAACTTGAAATATTAAGTGGTGATTTCTTCCGGATGAAAAATATGTGACATGACACAGTGCACGGGTTTCAGGTATCTCGCTTATTAACTCTTGAACTGGCCCCCAGTGGCAGTCACACCAGAGGCAACACATGATATCAAATGAGATTTACGGATGGGCTATTCATCGCAGACGATCTAAATGATGACTTTGTAAAGGTCTCCGTCCAAATCAATGAATGAACATTGATAAACATGGGAAACCATTCGAGGCTGCAGGCTCCTACCGCTGAATGGCATCATCTGATTCTGTTTCCCAAAAGGCATCCCCGAAGCCAATGTATTTTCTTCAGAGAATTGGAAGGGTATAAACGTAAAAGCATTCATAAGTGGCCTGTAAGCATTCCAACCAAAAAAGATGCTCTGGGCGTGATACAACAACAAAGCAACATCACCAATAGTGCTTTAAACCTACCTCTACCAAGCTAATTTGACCATCCTCGCCCAAAACGTTGTGTTACTGAGAACATTGAAAAGGACCAGGGGAACTTCAGGAGTTATTCATGCCTCACCCGTGTACAGTGAGTTTTTAAATCAGGCAGTACTTCCTTTTTCGTATCAAAAGCAAGTTAATCTACTTCTCAATAAACGCCTGCCATTTGTAGATCTCTAAAGCAGAAGATAAAACAAATCAAAATGTGATCCCTGATTTCTCGTCTACCAAAGTTGCAGTATTGTGCAAAAATTCAGGCTTCAATGAACTTCTTAAGTTTCTTCATCCAAATCATTTCTTCTCTACTGTTCTTGTTGATCATATACTCGTGTAAGAAATCAATTGTGCTGGGCTTGATTCCTCTCATCTCTAAATACTTATGGAAAGCCTTTTTCAGGTTCTCATCCAAATCACTGAAAAGACAGATAAGAGATTTAGATATAAACCATAACATTGTACTAGTGATATACAAGAAAGAACATTAATGCTTACTGGAAGTCAGGCCCCCTATAGGCAATCTCATCCTCAGAAATTTCTGGATGTTTAACTGACAAGCAATCAATCACAATTTCATCTGGGTAAGCAGCGCAACTGAACTCTAGACTAGGTCCACCCTCCTTGGAGACAACGACAGCGAGCGGCAAGCTAGATTGATTGGCCTTTTCACCATCATCATCATCAGCAGCAGCTTCACCAGTAACTAGATCAGGCATGTGAACTTCAACTTCTATGCTTTCACCTTGATACGTTCTTTTCAGTGTTAGCGTTTGAAACCCTGGATTATCTTCAATTTGGAAAGGAAAACTGGTTGGAATCTCTTCGACCTATTAAAATATAGAATTCTATCAGAAAATTCAGTGAAAGAAGAACATAAATACCTATGATAAGATCCAAAAACAATATTTTACAAGAGCATCAATATTTGAAAGATCCTAAAACAGCATTTTAGAAGAGCATCGATATTTTAAAAACTTCGCACCAGAGGAAATTTCCACAATCACGACTTCCACATCTAATTAAAACGATAGTTGGGGATTTAAAACTTCTTTTGCTTTGTTCATTTATTCTCGCATTAAAAATTACATCTTTCATAACTTGATGCACAAAACTCGAACCTTCTTTTCTTTTCCCTGCCTTTATTCTCGTCAGCAAAACAGAGAAGGAAACTCCTATTGTTACAAAAGATGTTCAAAATTACGGAACTGAAAACAGAAGTAGCCACGACCCAAAGCTATAGCAGAATCGAATGGATACCATACTTAATGATGCGGACTGCGGAGGTCACTAGTTTGGAATTCCACCTTCCACTGCCATTAGACCAAACTCCCTCTTACGAATATAAAAAAATCAATAAAAAAATAAAAAAATAAAAAATAAGGGATCAATCACTCAACCCTGCATAAATAGATTGAAAAAAAAAAAAAAAAAAGGTCTAGACGATTGTTGTCTTCAAACCTGATAATATTAAATCATGGCATTTAAAGCTTCATTTTCTTTCCATTCCTTCCCTCTTGGAGCGGCCAAATTACCCATAGTTTTTTTATTTTCATTTTTCTTTACGATAACCTTTACTCCAAAAGACAGACTAACATTAACTCTCTCTGTCACCTGGTGAGTAAACGTACAGGCGATTAAAATTTGAGATATCAAACACGACCATATGATAATATTAAGGAGGATTTTTCATCTTCGATTCTTCTCTAAAAAAGAACAAAAAGGCTTAATATATATATTCATTTCCCACATTCTCTTGTCAACCAAACAGCTCATAAAGAACGAAAAAAACAGCAAATGCTACTCACCCGGTCGTAATCATCGGTATCCTCCAAACATTTGATCTCTGACTCAATTATCCGGATGAGGCTTTCATCAGCACTCGGCCTCTTCGTAGCAGAAGAGTAGTTAAGGGTAGGAACCAAAAAGCTCAGAGTGGGGCTGCGAGAGAGATTGGCGTGGTTTATGGCCGTGAAAAGGGCCGTATGGCAACTTCTTTGTCCCCGAACAAGTCGACTCACGACTGGAGCAAAAGAAGAAACCGATTTGCGAAAAATGGAGGTGAAGGCCATTATTCTTGAGTTGCAGGAGAAAGGGTTTAGGGTTTAAGGTTTCAGCGACAACGTGAAGGGCATGAGGTTGGTTAGGGTCTAAAAGGTAGGCTTGGAGTTGAATCCAGCTACCTAGTATCAAATAAAATCATCGTTTTCTCTGTTTTGTCTGAACAGGCCCAATCCATTGGTTCACAAAACAGAACAAGCTAACAGGCCCACGGAGACTCTCTGGTTCTCAAAGGCTTCAGCTTGTTTGTACAAACTTCACAACCGTCGGCAATTTTTCTTTCAGAAACACTTTGGGGCCCGAATTTGGGTCCCGAAATAGTGTCTCGAATAGGTTTTATTTTATTTTATTTATAAGTTAGTGATTAAATAAGTATTTTTAATGATATTGCGAAATTTTTTATTTGAAAAAATATTTAAGAATATAAAAAAATGAATAAAAAATTAAAAAAGATTTTTTTAGCTTGTTGAGGGAATTTTCGGATTACATCCTTCGTTGGATGTAGCACCACTTTTTTTCTTTATTCATTTTGAATCACAAGTTTTTGTTCCAATAAATTCTTGAACTCGTATAAAACATTTTGAGAGAATTTAATCTGTATATCACATTTTAATTTATAAAACTACTTTAAATATATCACATCAAGATTATAAATAATAAAAATTAAAGACAGAATAACAATTCTCGCGCACAGTTCTTTCATGTTCCATAACGTGGATTGGAAACATCAATTAGTGTATGTTTCAATTAATTGAAAGTAGCCAATTAAAAGTTCTATAGGGCCCTGTAAATATGAAGAATTTGGTAACAAGGGCAAGCTCCACATTTTTCCACATTTAGACTGTTGGTGCCGCATTTGATGTATGGATGCAGGATAATAATCCAAAATTCTTGTCCCATTCCTTTAATATTTTAGTTTGCTTAAAATTTTAGAGAAAAAAAAATGAATATTTATATGTTAAAAAATGAATTTCGAGCCAAATTGCTCAAATCCATTAATTATGACGATGTGGTTAGAATATGACACCTCCGGACTCTAATTCGTCTCATTTGTACCCGGTTAATGTAAATATCATTCTTCCCAGGTCGATTCTTTGTCCCTCAAGCGTATTTGGCTGGTAATCATATTGGCTTAAAATTTTTGAGAATTCATTTTTTTTTCCCTAATTTTAAAACCACCGAGGGTTTTATATATGGTTTTGTGGGTGAGAGGTCATAAATTTGAGTTTTCATGAACAATGTCAAGGAGATAAAAAGTTAGAGGAATTCTACACATCATCCTACACCACACATTTTATATATTTTAATATTATTTTTTATTTTTATTATTTTTTATTTTATTTTATTCTTGTTAAACTAATTGAGTTGTTCTATTTATCATTCATACATTACATATTTATTATAGAAAAAATAAAAAATAAAATAAAATAAATATAGTGTGTAAAGTGTGAAGATGTTAAATAGATTTTTCTTAAAAGTTATGCCCATTTAGTATCCTTGTCCACCGATGAGGTTGGAGTCAAGCCGCAGTTTAAGGCTATCTAAGTGTAGGCCTCTGTTGACACGCTCTCAAACAAATATAGGAAGCTACTACGATCTCCATCTGTCTCTCCCTTCTCATCTTTTATTTTTTTATTTTTTATTTTTGGGAAAAAGGAGAAAAAAAAGAGAGCACAAACTGTTGTTGAGTTGTTCACAATCCGAGGTTCAAAAACCGCCCCTACATGTAAATGAGGTTGCGCATGGGATGCCCCATTTTACGAGTGAAATACTCGAAAGGCATGCTAGTTATTCTTCCCTATATTGTAACATATGTTAAAGAAGCATCAACATTCACGACAAGGCGAGAAGCCTATTCTCTTTTCCATAACTCGAGTCTTAAACAAGCAAATAAGTAAAGCTGGAAAAGAAGAGTACCACCGGCCGAATCTATGCTGCCAGCTCAGGTGTCTCCAAGAACATCTCATCGGATAACAAACTCTTTCCACCATTCATCTTGGATTCTTGATAAGTTAACACCTACACAGGGCTCGACAGATCAACAAATAATTTATTTCTTTGTACGCTCAAATCCTACATATTTTTTCGTTTTATTTTACACTTCCCACCAATGTGCATAAATATGTCCTTCATAAAACTCACTGACCCTCCCAACATTTTACCTCACATCACCCAGAATTGCAGAAATTGACAAGATACACGAATTTCACAAACATTCTCTCACATGACTATCTCGGGCTTCCAAATGTTAGATTTAATTTCTTTGTGGGGCAAAACAACACCACCATTACTGTAAATTTCATCACAAACGTGCACATCTTCTCCAAGAATGGTCATGTTCTCTAAGCGGGCCCATTGCCCAACTGTGGAGTGCCATCCAATGATACTGCTGGAAATGCAAGCATGCTTCTTGATGCGGACTCCCCGCATTACCGTGTAGCGAGAGAGCCTAACTCCTGACTCAACAACACAACCGGAGCCAATTGCAACATCAGGCCCAATTAGACACCCTTCGCCAATTTTGACGGTCTCGTCTACTATAACATTCCCCACGATGTGGGAGCCAGCAGCCAACTTTGATGGAGATTTCTTTTTCAATGAGTCTAGGTAGAGTCTCAGCCCTGTAATGTAATCCCTCGGCTGTCCAACATCCATCCAAAATCCTGGAAGCACCATAGCATACAGCCTTTTCTCTGCTGCAATCTTTGGAAAGACCTCTTTCTCAATTGAAGTAGGCCTTAGTTCAATTCTATCCAGAACTGAGGGGTTCAATAGGTAAATTCCAGCATTGATTTTGTTGCCAACAAATAGTTTTGGTTTTTCTACAAATTTCTCAACTTCACCAGTAGATTCTTCCATAACCACCACACCATATTTTGATGGCTCATCCACCTACAAAATAAGAAGAAATGATTCTCAGACGTCTGTCTCTGTGTTTCATGATGTCTTCAAAAAATATCGATGTGATATTTAAGTTTTACCTTGGTGACCATTATCGAAGCTTCCCGTCCATGGTGTTTGTGGAAGGCAATCATTTCCTTAAGTGGATATTCACTGATAACATCACTGTTAAGGACAAAAAATGGCTCACCAGAATCATCTATTAGTTTGTCCCTAGCAAGAGCAAGAGGACCAGCAGTGCCAAGTGGCTCGGTCTCTTGTGAGCATGTGATCTTGATCCCAAGCTTTGCTTCAAGGTCCTTCAAGAAGTTCAACATCACCTGCAGAAATGAGGAGTAAGCCCATTAGTAGTCCTCCAAACTTTAGCAGAATTAATCTCTTGAGCATCAAATATCCATTCTACGATTGTAGTGAGAAGAAATCCCTCATTTCTTCACCTCTGGTTGATAATTGATAGCCAAAACCACTTCACTGACTCCAATAGCCTCCAGAGCCTCTATCTGGGAAAAAGTTCAAAAGACATGTCAACCTACAGTTAACACAAACAACAACGAGAAGATAGGGAAGGTCGGGAGAGGATACAAACTTTATTACCACAAGAGGGATGCTCACTGCCTGACCAAGGAGCACGATGGTACTTGGTCAAGCATTTGAACTTTTCTTAACATTTCGACTATTTTTAAATTTAACACAAATGAGATGCTTCTCAATCATAAATCTCAAACATGAAAATTAGAAGAAATGTTTGTCTAACAAACCAGTTCACAGCGAATGCTTTCAATTGACAAATTATACTAAAGAGAGCAATTTGAAGACAAGCTTTTTTCGAAGTTATGGATATAGACGAACATAAATTACTTTCAAAAGAAAGAGAACTCTCTCAAATTTATACCTGATGAAGGATCATTGGTTTGTTAGCAAAATCAACGAGCGGCTTTGGGAAACTTAATGTCAATGGCCTTAGCCTTGTCCCAAACCCTCCAACAAGAATAAGTGCCTTCATTGTGATATGTCCCTTGCTTTGCCAGTTGATTACACGGTCAGAGTCTTAGCAAAAAGTCTAGTACAGAATGGTAACAAATGCAAATCGTCATATGAATGGTTGATAAATTTCTCCAGTACTCTCCTATATCCATGCCAACAATAAATGCACTCATACAGAATTCTCCATTGGCAACTGTAAATCTAAAATGACAATGAAAGAAATCATAGTTATCTCACAGGACGACCAAGCTGTTGAACCTGAGCTGACAGGTGTTGAATCAAGCTTGACAAATGAATAAGAGGTAGAAAAGAGGAAGGAACACCGGTATATTGCAAAACATGTGTCATACGATAAATCCTATGGCTGAAAAAAGTGTGTGAAAATCCATTGAAATGATTTAGCAGGTATTGTGAAAACCAAGACAAGTTCCAGGTAGGACACAGGCTGGAGCTTATATGAGGACACTTTGTGATCAATTACTCGATACAAGACATGGAATGTAATAAGGATGTAATTGCAAAAATAGCTATCATGTAAATGGCAAGCAATTCTCAATTAGGGCCTTGTTTAGAGTATGACATGAAATGTAAGAACTAACTACAATCATGTGTCAAATAAACAGAAATCAAAATACAACTTCATCTACTGATGTAACAGACAAGAACTTTGACATAACTATTTCTTTTCACTGGAAATTTATCTGAAGAAGGGGAAAAAAAACATAGTGGCTAATCCGAGCAGAATCGGAATGCTAACTTAAAAAAAAACCATAATTAAACAAACAAAATATTGTCTGCAGCAACAATCATTACCAGATCTGACATAATATGCAAATTAGATTTACTAACGCAGCTTTTTATCAAATGACAATGAGCTCAAAATATGCACACAATTCATCAAAATACAACGAAGATGCGAAGCGAAAACAATCAATGCAAGTAATTCACAACTCAACAGGAAATCAAATTCCAAACACACTGTAAAATTAACCAAAACCTCACAAAAAACCCAACCAAACGATTCCATGCAGAGCCCAAAGCACCGTTGACATAAAGAATTCGAAGCACGGATCCGAAGAAACTTCCCAAATGCACACACTAGCAACAAAGTTAACGTAGAATATTACCCTACATTTCACCAGATCGAGATCCTGAACGCAGCCTAAACTCAAGATCAGGGAGAGTGAAAAAAGAGTCGACTCGCTAAGTTCCCCTCGCCCTCTTTCTCTCGCTCTCAATCGCCCCCAACGGTCGGTACGGTCGGGAAGGGGTGTGATGTAACTTTTTTTATTTTTTAAAACGTTATTATCAATTTCAAACGAATTAGGGCTATAACTCTAGATTCTCATTCTCATTAAAATTTTAAACAGATATCTTTTATATTTATGTATTTTTCGTGCATTAAGATGGATCTTTTTAATTTCAAATTTTAGTTAATTTCTACTTGCTTTACACCACACGTGCACGTAAGTTTCGCACCTTGCATACACCCAGCCCCATCTTGCAGCAGCAAACCGAACGGATAAATGCCCACTTACAAGCATATCTCTATATCTCTAGCCGCCCCTCCACGTTCAAAAATTAAAAAGAAACCGAACCCCACACGTTTCTGAAATTTTACCTCCGACCGTATCCATCCACAATGCCCTTTTGAACCTCCCATAACTGCCTCACAAAACACACCGGAAAGCCCAAACCGCCAGGGAGCAGTTTCCACGCCATGCACGTTATCCCTCTTTTTTTTCCCGTCTAAGGTTTTCCAGTTATCTGATCTATATATAAAGGCACTTGTATATTTTTTCTTCTGCATTTAGAAACTGCCGCTACACACATTTTCTCCAGATTTTCCTCGCATAATCATGAAGCCTTCACGGTGTTGTTTTTCTAGACCACGGCAGTTCCTTGTTCATCGTTGCACCACTAAACCACCACTGACCGAGCACTAGCATCCCCAAAGCCAAGCCTCTCCTGTTGGCGTCCCTTCACCACCACCACCGAAGTAGCCACTGCTAAACTTCACGCCGCTGCCAAGACCTCCGGTCCTCCACAATACTCCTCCTCCCTCTTACGGCGTGGCACCCCCACGATCTCACCACCGCCCACGTCCTTGTCCTCGTCCAAGCAGTCCCCTGTTTTATTCAGTAAAAACAGAGCACCTTAGTTCCCTTTCCATGCCCAACGCCTCAACCTCTCCGAGTGCCACCTCTCGCTGCCTACTATAAATCCAGACCGGGAGAAAACCACCTGCATCACACACAGAGCACACCGCCGCGTCCCGTGATCCAGCCGAGTTGCACCGCTTCACGCGACGAACCACCATGCACGAACCAGTGGCAACGACGATCCAACGGGGCTACAGTTGTCTTGGACAGCCACCATTTCTCTCCGGAAACCACCCAGAATCCGCCAACTGTGCCACCCCTGTCCGCCGTATCCGTCTCAGTAAGGTCCCTTTTTATCTACACGATACACTCTATTTTGTTGTGCCTCCGGTTTGTCCGAAAATCACACAAAATAATTTTAAAGTGATTCAGCAAATTGCTTACGTCCACTGGAACCTCTTTTATAGAATTTATACGAGATTTACAAAACACTCTACAAAATTCTATTTCTCTCTCTCACGTTCATCTTCCTCTCTTTTACCCACTGCTTTTTATCTTCAGAACTCTCTTCTATTTATAGGAGAAGAGCAGCCCACCTGTTGCAGCTTCTTCTGACTTGGGAGAGGGTGGGTGGCCTAACTATGGTAGGTGGTGGTGGGTGGTGGTGGGTGAGCATGAGTTGGTGGCTGCAAACCCAAACTCATTTCACACTCACACTTACACTTGGGTTGATTTCAACAATCACCCCCTCCACCCAAGTGTGCCATACCAGGATGTTTACAAACTGATTCATTCTTCAAATGAATGCACCACATTCTTTGACATGAGAGACTTCTGCTATCGAATACGCTCCAATGCACCCGAGGGTGCTCAGCAGTGTTCAATACTGATCAAGTCCAAACAGTGTTGGAACTTGATCCCTGTGACGACCTTCGTCAACATATCTGCTGGATTATCTTCAGTGCCAATCTTCTGAAATTTGATGTCATCTTCTTCCAATATTTCACGTACAAAGTGAAATCTGACATCTATATGTTTTGTTCGAGAGTGATATACTTGATTCTTGGCCAAATGAATTGCACTTTGACTGTCACAGTAAACGGTAACCTCTTGCTGCTCAAAGCCCAAATCTGTTACCAATCCCTGTAACCAAATAGCTTCTTTCATGGCTTCTGTTACAGTCATGTATTCAGCCTCAGTTGATGATAGTGCAATTGTTGACTGCAAAGTTGATCGCCAACTAACTGGTCCTCCAGCCATAGTGAACACATAACCAGTTGTCGATCGACGTTTGTCAAGATCACCTGCATAGTCTGAGTCAACATATCCAGTTACTAGACTATCTTCACTCTTCTCGAACCTCAAACCAACATCTACGGTCCCCGCAATATACCGTAGAATCCACTTAGCCGCATGCCAATGAACCTTTCCAAGATTATGCATATAGCGACTAACCAAGCTAACGGCCTGGGAGATATCAGGTCGTGTACACACCATGGCATACATTAAGCTTCCAACAACACTTGCATATGGTACATTCTTCATGTAGTCTCGCTCTTCATCGGTTTTAGGAGACTGCAATGCACTGAGCTTGAAATATGGGGCCATAGGAGTACTCACCGGCTTCGTCTTCGAGTCGATGTTGAATCGTTGCAGTATTCTCTTCAGATACTGTTTCTGAGTAAGGTGAACTATACCTTTCACCCTATCTCTGCTGATCTCCATTCCCAGTATTCTTCGTGTTTCTCCTAGATCTTTCATTTCAAACTCATTACTTAACTGAGTTTTTAAGCGATCTATCTCCCCCTTGCTTTTACATGCAATTAACATATCATCTATATATAAAAGCAAATAAATGAAAGATCCATTTGCAAGTTTTCTGAAATATACACAATGATCGTATTGGCAACGAGTGTATTTCAGATCCAACATAAAGCGGTCGAAACGCTTGTACCATTGTCGAGGTGACTGCTTCAAGCCATAGAGAGACTTCTTCAGACTGCATACCCAATTCTCTTTGCCAGCTTCTTTGAATCCTTCTGGTTGAGACAGATAAATCTCCTCTTCCAGATCACCATGTAAGAAAGCTGTCTTTACATCAAGCTGTGCTAACTCAAGATCATATTGTGCAACCAAAGCTAACAATATCCGAATGGATGAATGTTTCACAACAGGAGAGAATACTTCACTGTAGTCAATTCCCTCTGTCTGAGCATAGCCCTTGGCTACCAACCTAGCTTTGTATCTCACTCCATTTTTAGCAGCTTGATCATCTTTCTGATTGAAGATCCACTTACAGCCAATTGTCTTCTTTCCTTTTGGAAGCGGCACAAGCTCCCAAGTCTGGTTCTGGTGAAGAGACTGCATCTCTTCATTCATCGCCTTTGTCCATTCAACTTGTTCACTGGACTGTACGGCTTCTCTGTAAGTGGTTGGGATCTCACCCCCTTCAGCTGGTAATGCATATGTCACATAGTCTGAATAACGTATCGGTACACGTTTCTCTCGTCTCGGTCTGTTGGTTGCTATTGACTCAGGTTGACTTGGAGGTACTATGACTGGATTATCAACCTCATCTTGTCCATGCTTTCCCAACTTCTTTGAAGTAATAAACTCCACACTCTGCGAATCATCTAATGTTTCGCCATCACTGCTGCCTTCACTGGAATCTTTATGCTTATGTGACTTAAGCATCTCAGATTCGTTGAATGTATCATCTCTACTGATGATTACCTTTTTGGACTCTACACACCAGAGTCTATACCCTTTTACACCGATACTAAAGCCCAAGAATTTTGCTTTCTTGGCTCTAGGATCAAGCTTACTTTCTTTAGCATGATAGTAAGCAGGACATCCAAAAATGTGTAAAAAGTCATAATCAGTAGCATGTTTACCTCTCCACATTTCAATGGGCGTCTTCCCATTATTGGCAGCTGCTGGTAGTCGGTTAATGAGGTGACAGGCATAGGTCACAGCTTTAGCCCAAAATTGTTTACTGAATCCAGCATTCAGCAACATACATCGCACTTTCTCTAATAAAGTACGATTCATTCGTTCTGCCACACCGTTCTGCTGCGGTGTACCTCGTACCGTGAAATGTCTGACAATTCCCTCTCTCCGGCATACTTCCATGAAGGGGTCTGAAGTGTACTCACCTCCATTATCAGATCTGAGCCGCTTGATCTTCCTGCCGGTCTGAGTCTCAACCATTTTCTTCCAATCAAGGAAGATTTTCAGCACTTCATCTTTGTTCTTCATCGTATACACCCACACACGACGAGAATAATCATCAACAAAAGTTACAAACCAATGTTTACCTCCCAAAGATGCATTTTGGGTAGGTCCCCAAACATCGGAATGCACATAGTCAAGAATTCCCTGTGTATTGTGTACTGCGGTTCCAAACTTGATCCGCCTCTGCTTCCCCAATACACAGTGCTCACAGAAAGACAGTTTACATGTCTTGGCACCTTTGAGTAAGCCTTGCTTCACCAGTGTTTGCAAAGCTTTTTCTCCTGCGTGTCCCATACGCATATGCCAAAGACTGGTGGTGTCGGCATCAGTCTCATCTAGCTTCTCACAGCCTGTGGAAGCTCTTCCATCAACAGTACTTCCTTGCAAAAAGTACAAGTTTCCTCGCCTCAAACCCTTCATTGCCACCCGAACTCCCATTAGTACTTTGAGAGTTCCATCTTCAATGGCGATTCTGAATCCCTTTGAATCCAGAGATCCCAGTGAGATGAGATTCTTCCGCAAGTCCGGAACGTACCGAACTTCTGTCAGAGTCTTGACGCTGCCATCGTGCAGCTTTAACCGAATGCTACCTACTCCTTGAGTCTTACAGGCACTATCATTGCCCATAAGTGCTGCTCCACCATCAATCTTTGTGAAGTCAGTAAACCAGTCCCGATTGGGACACATATGATAGGTACATCCGGAATCCATAATCCATTCATCGGAACGACAAATGGATGATGAACTTGCCAAGGCAAAATCTGACTCGTCATCTCTGTCCACGACATTGGCTGTGTTGGGTTGATTCTACTGTTGTCCCTTCCGGTTGGGACAATCCTTCTTCCAGTGTCCTTTGTTGTGACAAAAGGAACACTCATCTCTGACGAGTTTTCTGCCGACTGATGAACCACGCGATGTGGCTCGGGTTTTCGAATGAAAACCTTTCCTCCTTCCGAGATACCTTGACTGTGGTCTCCCCCTTGCTGTTAGCGCTTCACTTGATGTATCTTGATGTACCTGTTTATCTTTTCTCCGGTACTCATTGCTAATTAAAGAGCTACATACATCTTCAAAACTAATCTTTTCCTTCCCATACAATAGAGTAGTAATTAAATGCTCATATGTATCAGGCAAGGAATTCAACAGTAGTAAAGCCTTATCTTCATCTTCGATTTTAACATCCAAGTTTAACAAATCAGCAAGAATTTGATTATAATTATTCAGATGTTCAGACATTGAAATACCTTCACGAAATTGGAATCTGAAGAGCTTCTTCTTCAAGTGCAAACGGCTCTCAATGCTCTTCTTCATGAATTTATCCTCCAATTTCTGCCAAAGTACCCTAGCATCTGTCTCTCTCATGACAAAATACTTTTGTTCTTTGGTAAGGCATAATCGAATTGTACTACAAGCTTGAGTACTAAGCTTCTTCCAACCCTGATCAGTCATATCATCTGGCTTTCCTCCCAACGCAATATCCAACTCTTGTTGGATCAACACGTCCATGACTTCACATTGCCACATGCCGAAGTTGCTTGTTCCATCGAACTTTTCAACTTCAAACTTGGCATTTGACACAGTGGACCGACGTCCCGAGCTACTGGCATGTTCAGAGCTCCTGTCTCTTCCAGATCCTTCCATTTGAATTTTAAAAAATTTAGACTCAAAATTTCAAAATTCTAACCGTACGGATGAGTCCGGAACGATCCAAATAGTAAGAAAGCACTATTTGATTGTTGAAATCGGACTCCGAATGGCTTAGATCAAGCCGAAATTGGATCTGAAAAACGGACGGTTGTGATCTGTCTGGAGCGTGGGATGCACGCGCTGAACAGTGCGCGTGGGCGGCGAGTAGGCGCGTGGACTACACGCGGTACAGTACTGTCTGCGAGTGGGGAGCGCGTGAGGCGTGTGTCAGTCACGCGCTGAACCTTTGTAGGGCGCGTGGGAGCGCGTGAGGGCGCGTGGGCGCGTGTGGTTCAGTCGTCTTCTTCCTCCGACGCGCGTGGAGGCGCGTGGATGACAGCAGTGCACGCGCGGACCTTCTAGGGGCGCGTGTGAGCTACTCCGACCTCCGTTTTCGATTCCGTTTGCGGCAACGGATTCGTCTCAACGCGAGGAACACCCTGGAGTTGTCAAAAATTGATTTTGAACAACTTGAATTTTTGGACAGCTCGAACCAGAGCTCCGATACCAATTGTTGTGCCTCCGGTCTGTCCGAAAATCACACAAAATAATTTTAAAGTGATTCAGCAAATTGCTTACGTCCACTGGAGCCTCTTTTATAGAATTTGTACGAGATTTACAAAACACTCTACAAAATTCTATTTCTCTCTCTCACGTTCCTCTTCCTCTCTTTTACCCACTGCTTTTTATCTTCAGAGCTCTCTTCTATTTATAGGAGAAGAGCAGCCCACCTGTTGCAGCTTCTTCTGACTTGGGAGAGGGTGGGTGGCCTAACTATGGTAGGTGGTGGTGGGTGGTGGTGGGTGAGCATGAGTTGGTGGCTGCAAACCCAAACTCATTTCACACTCACACTTACACTTGGGTTGATTTCAACATATTTCACTGCCCTCCTTCCCGACGTAAAATTCTCTCATCACTCTCTCTCACTCAGTGCGCAGCCGCCAGCTTGGGGGCGTTTTATCCTTGGCCGCCCAGCTCCGTCGCAGCCCTTCCTCCCTCGGTGAGTTTGGTTCTGTCATGCGCATGTCCTCATGGTTTTAGTTCTTGAGGCTGTTAGTTTCAACTTCCTTATAAGCCCATGCATTTTATCACTATTTTCCTAAAATACCCGCTTCTTTGGTGGATTTTATAAGTACAGTTTGGTTTTGCGAAAGAGTTTTATTTTTAAGTTATAACCTATAAAGATAATTGAGAGTTTTGAAATTTGCAATAGTGATTGTTTAGGTTGGTTAGCTGGTTTTTACTCCTGGGTTTTTTTTATTGATCCATTGTATATCCCAGAGTCTAGATGTAATTATAGTTTTCTTGTGAGGCCTATCAATAAAATTAGAATTTTATTTTGTTCCTAAAAAAAATTATAAAGATATATTGTTTTTAAGTTACAACCTATAGATTGAAATATAACCTATGAAGATAATAAAGAGAGTTTTGAAATAATATATTGTTTTAAAATATGAATTTTTGAAGTGTAGTAAGTGCAAAATATTATTTTTAACCCCTTTAGAAAAGAAACTAGTTAATTATATTTTTATTAAATAAAAAGTTTTGTTGTTTATTTTTAATAGATTTTTATGTAATTATATTACCTAGTATTAAATTCTTATAGTTAGACCTCAGTGGTAAATAATTTAGAATTTAATGTTTTAGTCAGAGAGATTAAGTAGATATCGATGAATTGAAGAAGTGATGATATTTTAGGGATATGGAAATTTTTAGGTATTGAGGAATTAAGATAGGTTAGTTTTAGCATTTTAGGTTTGAATATCGAAATACGTGTTTGACTGAAAATTTATGAAAATTATGTGATTATTTTATAGGTAGCGATTATTTTGTTCAGCTTTGTTAAGGAGATTCTGAAAAGTTAAGAAGTCCAAGTAAGTGGAGTTCATATACTTGTTTTGTATAAAGAAATGAAATGAGATTGACTTTAAAAATATACGTGTTTGTTTTTTAGAAGAAATCTGAAAACCACCTCAAATTTTTGTTCTGCATATACATAAATTCTGATAAGAGAATGTGTATTCTATTATGACTGGTGTAGATATGAGCCAATTTTTGTGCATTCTATTTCTGAATTGAGTAAGAGTGAATATGAGTCTTTTTAAAGAGTTCTGTTTTGATGAAATACAAATGTTCTTACTCATGAGATTTAAAAGTTTTGCTGTGAATAGATGAAGATGTTTTGATTCTATTTTATGTCGAACATGTTAAATGATTCAAATCTATTCAGTACTTAGTTTTGATATAACGTGGCATTTAAAAACTTTGGTATGAGACTCTGAATCTATATTCTGATATTCTGATAAAAGCCTGATTCTAATGTTCTGTTTTTTTTCTGATACGACCTGTCATGGGGTATAATAGTGACATACAGCCCCATCATTGGTTTAATAATAGTATACGGCCTCACCAAGGGTATAACGTGGCAGTCTCGTCTACTATAACATTCCCCACGATGTGGGAGCCAGTGGCCAACTTTGATAGGCATTTCTTTTTCAACGAGTCTAGGTAGTCTCAGCCCTGTAATGTAATCCCTCGGCTGTCCAACGTCCATCCCAAATCCTGGTAGCATCATAGCATATAGCTTTTTCTCTGCTGCAATCTTTGAAAAGACCTCTTTCTCAATTGAAGTAGGCCTTTAGTTCAATTCTATCCAGAACTGAGGGGTTCAACAGGTAAATTCCAGCATTGATTTTGTTGCCAACAAATAGTTGTAGTTTTTCCACAAATTTCTCAACTTCACCAGGAGATTCTTCCATAACCACCACACCATATATTGATGGCTCATCACCTACAAGATAAGAAGAAATGATTTTCAGACATCTGTCTGTGTTTCACGATGTCTCCAAGAAAATAACGATGCGATATTTAACTTTTACCTTGGTGACCATTATGGAAGCTTCCCCTCTATGGTGTTGTGGAAGACAATCATTTCCTTAAGTGGGTATTCATTGATAACACACCGTTAAGGATAAAAAATGGTTCACCAGAATCATATATCAGATTGTCCCTAGCGAGAGCTAGAGGACCAGCAATGCCAAGTGGCTCGGTCTCTTCGGAGCATGTGATCTTGATCCCAAGCTTTGCTTCAAAGTCCTTCAAGAAGTTCAACATCACCTGCAGAAATGAGGAGTAAGTCCATTAGTAGTCCTCCAAACTTTAGCAGAATTAATCTCTTGAACATCGAATATCCATTCTATGATTGTAGTGAGAAGAAATCCTTCATTTCTTCACCTCTGGTTGACAATTGATAGCCAAAACCACTTCACTGACTCCAATAGCCTCCAGAACCTCTATCTGGGGAAAAGTTAAAAAAACATGTCAGCCTACAGTTAACACAAACAACAGCGAGAAGACAGGGAATGTGGAGAGAGGATACAAACTTTAATACCACAAGAGGGATGCTCACTGCCTAACCAACGAGCACGATGGTACTTGGTCAAGCTTTTGAACTTTTCTTAACACTTCGACTATTTTAAAATTTAACACAAATGAGATGCTTCTCAATCATAAATCTCAAACATGATCAAACACAAGATTCCATTAGTGAATCTTGACAGAGAATCTTTGAGGAATTCTCAACCTCCCGAACTCAAAAATTCAAATGATTCTAGAATCTTTTTACAAGGGTCGGCTTCTGCTGCAAGTAAATTGCTAAACGCGGCCTTACACTACAAGCATCGAAACTCACCATTTCACTAAACTTTAAAACGCAACAACTAAAACATTAAACGCATCCCTTATTACAATTTCAACTCGCTAAACGACCTGCCGCCTTCAATCTGAAAGCCAAAACACATCTTTTTATTAAAAACCCTTCTATTAACTACATGTCGCAGACCCACTCGATTTCCCTCTCAACAGAATCCGTTAAAACAGTTATTTTCCCTTCCTTCATACTTGATTTGCTTCTTCAATAGCACCAAGTACTCAGCATCGACCACTAACCAAAAACTGCCAGCCACCATCCTTTTTTAAGCCTTGCTCCCAAGCACCTATGAGTCGTGACAACTCGCTAAGTTCCCCTCGCCCTCTCTCGCTTGCTCTCAATCGCCCCCAACGGTCGGTTCAGTCGGGAAGGGGGTGTGAGCTGTAGTGTAAGGAACAAACAGAGAGGAGGAATTCGAGAACAAAAATGGAAATGAAACTAGATGAGAAAGGAACACTCAAAAACCATTCATTCATTTCTTGAGAAGAGTTTTTGAAGAAGAGTCTCATTTGTTTTTGCATATGAGATGAGATGAGTTGAGATAAAATTTGAAAGTTGAATAAAATATTGTTAGAATTTATTTTTATAATATTATTTTTATTTTAAAATTTGAAAAAGTTGAATTGTTTATATTTTATTTTGTGTGAAAATTTAAAAAATTTATAATAATTAAATGAAATAAGAAAAGATGAAATGAGAAATTTTGTAAAAGTGAACGAGTGTTATAATACTCCTTACAAAATGACTTCAACAAACTTTCTGATGATTTCATATGAGAGTAAAGGACCCTATTTATAATACTCGAGGCTTGAGGCCTTCACCACCTGCTTACATTGAAACGCAGTGCAATTACACATAAAATACACTCATATCAGATTCATTACATGATAATGAACGCACCGTTTTATTTATTTGCTTAACAAACACTAAGCGAATCGTTTCACAGCTTCCCTTTTAATTCTTCACGGTGCAATTATATTAGAGGAAAAATATAGTTGCAAGCATAATTGTGCACTAATCTGTACACCAATATGATGTGATTGGTCAAAAAGTAGATTTTATTGAAAACAGTATTAATTTAAATTTTAAGTATGAATGAATCAGTATTGGTACACAGATTAGTGCGCGACTGTGCTTATATGTAGCAAAACTCTACATTAAAATGCAGTGCAATTACACATAAAACACATTTATATCAGACTTATTACATGATAATGAAACGCACCGTTTCATTTATTTGTTTAACAGACACTAAGCGAATCGTTTCATAGCTTCCCTATTCAAATTTGTATTTGTAACTCATAGGCCTAAGTTACGGCATCTGTTATGTATCAAATTTCTGTAAATATTCTGTACATGATACAAGTCGATGGAAATACTTTCCTTGTCTAAATTCTACAGTCCCACATGTGATGTATGGATGCAGCCTGCGGGATAATAATCCAAAATTCTTGTCGCATTCCTTTATATTTTAGTTTGCTTGAAATTTTAGAGAGAAAAAAATATGAATATTTATATGTTCAAAAATGAATTTCTAGCCAAATTGCTCAAATCCATTAATTATGATGGTGTGGTTAGAATATGACACCCTCAGACTCTAATTCGTCTCATTTGTACCAAGTTAAAGTAAATATAATTTTTCCATATCGATCCTTTGTTTACAATCCGAGGTTCAAAAACCTGCTCCTTTACATGTAAATGAGGTTGCGCAAGGCATGCCCCATTTTTTTTTTTTTTAAACAAGCTTAACTGCATTAAACTAAAAAGATTATACATGAGGAGAGGGTGGGTTCCCCAACAAATGCTCCAAATTAATAAATAATAGAGCAAAATGGTAGAAAAAGAAAAAGAAAAAGGTTTATTTGGGACCAATTTCTTGGTCCTTACCCATGTCTTACAATAAGAGGTTGTCTTATAAAAAGATAGAAATAAAGTGTTCACATAAAAACAAATAATAGAACCATCGCTGGTGTCGGTAGATCCTCCGTTGGGAGCGATAAAGATGGCAGGTGTACTGTCACTTGTTATTTTGAGATAATTTTTAGAGAGGTTCACAATCCCTCTTGCAAGATCACAAGTTTGGAAAAGCAATAACATAGTGTAGTAGCTGGACTCTGAGCCAAGTCACTGGCATGCCCGATTTTACAAGTGAATACTTGATAAATTGCAAAAAGTCGAAGTTTAGTAAAAAAAAAAAAAAAAGTGACATACTCAAAAGGCATACTGGTTATTCTTCTCTATATTGTAACATATGTTAAAGAAGCATCAACATTCACGACAAGGGCGAGAAGCATATTCTCTTTTCCATAACTTGAGTCTTATTCTACAAGCAAATAAATAAGTAAAGCTGGAAAAGAAGAGTACCACCGGGCGAATCTATGCTGCCAGCTCAGGTGTCTTCAAGAACATCTCATCGAATAACAAACTCTTTGCACCATTCATCTTGGATTCTTGATAAGTTTACACCTACACAAGGTTCGACAGAGCAACAAATAATTTATTTCCTTGTACACCCAAATCCTAAATATTTTATCGTTTTATTTTACACGTCCAACCAATGTGCATAAATATGCCCTTCCTAAAACTCACTGACCCTCCCAACATTTTACCTCACATACCCAGAATTGCAGAAACTGAGACTTGCACTTCGTAGAGAATAGAAGATAAGAACAAAACAAAGACATTTCAGATGAAATAACTTACAACTTATAGACAAGATACATGAATTTCACAAACATCCACTCACATGACTATCTCTGGCTTCCAAATTCTTGATTTGATCTCTTTGTGGGGCAAAACCACACCACCATTACTGTAAATTTCATCACAAACGTGTACATCTTCTCCAAGAATGGTCATGTTCTCCACGCGGGCCCATTGCCCAACTGTGGAGTGCCATCCAATGATAGTGCTGGAAATGCAAGCATGCTTCTTGATGCGGACTCCCTGCATTACCGTGCAGCAAGAGAGCCTAACTCCTGACTCAACAACACAACCAGGGCCAATTGCAACATCAGGACCAATCAGACACCCCTCACCAATTTTGGTGGTCTCGTCTACTATAACATTCCCCACGATGTGGGAGCCAGTGGCCAACTTTGATGGGGATTTCTTTCTCAATGAGTCTAGGTAGAGTCTCAGCCCTGTAATGTAATCCCTCGGCTGCCCAACATCCATCCAAAATCCTGGTAGCACCATAGCATACAGCTTTTTCTCTGATGCAATCTTTGGAAATACCTCTTTCTCAATTGAAGTAGGCCTTAATTCAATTCTATCCAGAACTGAGGGGTTCAACAGGTAAATTCCAGCATTGATTTTGTTGCCAACAAATAGTTTAGGTTTTTCTACAAATTTCTCAACTTCACCAGTAGATTCTTCCATAACCACCACACCATATTTTGATGGCTCATCCACCTACAAGATAAGAAGAAATAATTTTCAGACGTCTTTGCCTCTTTTTCAACACGTCTTCAAGAAAATATTGATGTGATATTTAAGTTTTACCTTGGCGACCATTATGGAAGCTTCCCCTCCATGGTGTTTGTGGAAGGCAATCATTTCCTTAAGTGGGTATTCACTGATAACATCACTGTTAAGGACAAAAAATGGCTCACCAGAATCATCAATTAGCTTGTCCCTAGCAAGAGCCAGAGGGCCAGCAGTGCCAAGTGGCTTGGTCTCTTGTGAGCATGTGATCTTGATCCCAAGCTTTGCTTCAAAGTCCTTCAAGAAGTTCAACATCACCTGCAGAGATGAGGAGTAAGCCCATTAGTAGTCCTCCAAACTTTAGCAGAATTAATCTCTCGAGCATCGAATATCCATTCTATGATTGTAGGATGAAGAAATCCCTCATTTCTTTACCTCTGGTTGATAATTGATAGCCAAAACCACTTCACTGACTCCAATAGCCTCCAGAGCCTCTATATGGGGAAAATTTCAAAAGACATGTCAACCTACAGTTAATACAAACAACAGTGAGAAGATAGGGAAGGTGGGGAGAGGATACAAACTTTACCACCACAAGAGGGATGTTAACTGCCTGACCAAGAAGCACAATGGTACTTGGTCAAGCATTTGAACTTTTCTTAACACTTCAACAATTTTTTAATTTAACACAAATGAGATTCTTCTCAATCATAAATCTCAAACATGAAAATTAGAAGAAATGTTTGTCTAACAAAACAGTTCACAGGGAATGCTTGCAACTGACAAATTATACTAAAGAGGGAAATTTGGAGACAAGCTTTTTTCGAAGTTATGGATATAGATGAACATAAATTACTTTCAGAAGAAAGAGAACTCTCTCAAAGTTATACCTGATGAAGGATCATTGGTTTGTTAGCAAAATCAACGAGCGGCTTAGGGACACTTAGTGTCAATGGCCTCAACCTTGTCCCAAACCCTCCAACAAGAATAAGTGCCTTCATTGTGACATGTCCCTTGCTTTGCCTGTTGATTACACGGTCAGAGTCTTAGCAAAAAGTCTGGTACAGAATAGTAACAAATGCAAATCTTCGTATGAATGGTTGATAATTCCTCCAGTCTCCTATATCCATGCAAACAATAAATGCACTAATACAGAATTCTCCATTGGCAACTGTAAATCTAAAATGACAATGAAAGAAATCATAGTTATCTCATAGGACAAAGCGATTGAACCTGAGCTGACAGGTGTTGAATCAAGCTTGACAAATGAAAAAGAGGTATAAAAGAGGAAGGAACACTAGTATATTGCAAAACATGTGTCATACAATAAATCCTATTGGTGAAAAAAGTGCGTGAAAATCCATCCAAATGATTTAGCAAGTATTGTGAAAACCAAGACAAGTTCCAGGTAGGACACAGGCTGGAGCTTATATGAGGACACTTTGTGATCAATTACTCGATACAAGACATGGAATGCAATAAGGATGTAATTGCAAAAATAGCTATCATGTAAATGACAAGCAATTTAACAGGTCTGAATTATCACTCATTGAATAGAGGATTGAAACGTTTGATTTGTCCCATAAAACTTCCTTTGCCATTTACCTCAAAGCCCAAAAAACTTGCAAACATTTCAGTGTCGCAAACATTTGTGTTTCATCATTCGGCTTGCTTCTGAAAATATTAGTTGAACCAATAAACAACAACTTGAATTTCTCAAGAAAGGGACAAGATTGGCTTCAAGAATCTCAATTCTCAATTATGGCCTTGTTTAGAGTATGACATGAAATGTAAGAACTAACTACAATCATGTGTCTAACTACAATCATGTCTCAAATAAACAGAAATCAAAACACAACTTCATATACTGATGTAAGAGACAATAACTTTGACATAAATATTTCTTTTCACTGAAAATTTATCTGAAGATGGGTAAAAAAAACATAGTGGCTACTTATCAAAAAAAAAAAAAAAAAAAAAAAACATAGTGGCTAATCCAAGCAGAATTGAAATGCTAACTTAAAAAAAAAAAAAAAAAAAAACCATAATTAAACAAAAAAAATATTGACTGCAGCAACGATCCTTACCAGATCTGACATAATATGAAAATTAAATTTACTAACGCAGCTATTTATCAAAATGACAATGAGCTCAAAATATGCACACAATTCATCAAAATATAACTAAGATGCGAAGCGAAAACAATCAATGCAAGTAGGGGTGAGCATCGGCCGGTCCGGACCGGCAAAACCGACCGGACCGGCACTGTTTGGACCGGACCGGACCGAATTGGGTCCGGTCCCTTTTTTAAGGGACCGAAAAGATTCGGTCCGGTCCCGGTCCGGGAGTTTTTCACCCCGGACCGGACCGAATAGAAATAAAATAAAATAAAAAAATATTATTTATATATATTATTTATATAATAGTATTAGCATATTACTAATATATATATAATAGTATACTATATGTATATATATTAAATATATTACAATATAATTACATAAATATTAAAAAAAAATGTCATTAAATATTAGCATATTATATAAATATATAGTTATCACTATTACTATTATTACATATAGTTATTAGTTATAGTATAGTTATTATTACATATATTTATTAGTTATAGTATTATTACTAATAGACTAATAGTATTAGCATATTACTAATATATATATAATACTATATGTATATATATTAAATATATTACAATATAATTACATAAATATTAAAAAAAATGTCATAAAAAAAAATAAAAATAAAAATAAAAGTCAACCTTGGACCGAATGGACCGACCGGACCGGACCGGACCGGTCCTGATGGAGTTCGGTCCGGTCCAGGGTGGGAAAACCCTGGACCGAATAGGTCCGGTCCGGTCCACAAAACCTCCCCGGACCGGACCGAACTCACCCCTAAATGCAAGTAATTCACAACTCAACAGGAAATCAAATTCCAAACACACTGTAAAATTAACCAAAACCTCACAAAAAACCAAACCAAACGATTCCATGTAGAGCCCAAAGCACCGTAGACATAAAGAATTCGAAGCACGGATCCGAAGAAACTTCCCAAATGCACACACTAGCAACAAAATTAACGTAGAATATTTCATACCTTAGATTTCAACAGATCGAGATCCTGAACGCAGCCTAAACTCAAGATCAGGGCGAGTGAAAAAAGAGTCGACTCATTAAGTTCCCCTCGCCCTCTTTCTCTCGCTCTCAATCGCCCCCAACGGTTGGTACAGTCGGGAAGGGGTGTGAGCTGTACAAAGAGGGTTGGTTGAGCTCGGGCTCGATGGATTTCATATTTATAAGCACACGCATAACGAACAGACGAGATTTCATTCAGACCAATAAAAATAAACCAACAATAAAACAAAGTAAAACTAACATGTTTGGATTGGCCTTTTGACTGTGGTTGAAGGAAAGGAACAAGGCTGGCATTGTTTGGCGAGCGTAATTTCATGGGTGCTTCTGATTTTTGGCTGCTGCTTCGCCTTTGCTTTTCTGGGAAAAAATTCGTACAATTACGATACTACAGATATCGTCTACCGAAATGAATGAAAATCGTACCGCGACAACGCGTTAAAAACTTAAAACTCTTCTTGTAGTAAGCTGTTTGAGGATCTTGATTGTGTACGTTTATGTGAGATAGATATATTTGGGTGTCAAAATGCATACAATGTAACCAACTGTATTACATGTTCAATAAAAATTAATAAAATAAAATTTATAAATTGATATAATTTTATATGATGCGTTAAATTTATTTTATAACCAAAATAATTTTACGATTCAATATGTCATATGATTTTTATAAAATTATTTTGTGACTAAATCATTTATCTAACCAATATTGATGACATACGTTAAAATTTCCCAAAATAAACCTAAAGATAACTTATCACACTAAATTGGACGTGACATAGATGAAATTAATGAGAAAAGTGTAAGGTCTGTCAAAAGCAAGCTATTATCACTACCTATACTTTTGTTAAATATACTTTGTACCTATTGATATGATTGATTTTTTTAGATCCATTAAACCAATCCAATCAAACTCTTGCTAACCAACATCAATTATTAAGTACTTATTGATCATATTTTGTAAATCTAGCCTTTTATGGCAGATTTTGGGAGTGAGATTAGATGAGAATTTTATAAATAATAATGAGATAATTTAAGTTGAATATTTTTTAAATTTTGTAAAATGAGAAAGAACAAGTTGAATAAAAAAATGTTATAAAATTAAGATATTGTAAGAATATAATTTTATAATATTATTTTTATTTAGAGATTTGAAAATGTTGGAATTTTTTTTATTTATTTGAAAGTGTGCAAAAGTTATGATGATTAGTTTGAAAATTTTATATTTAAATTATGTTTGAGATGAGATGAGATGAAATGATATCATGATAATTTTTTATCTCTTCTTAGGCACCAAGCATGCCCTTATAATCTATGATGGATAAATGTTGTACTATCATTTTACATGTTTATATCTCTTATATGAAATTCTTAAATTCTATGTATCAAAATTTTGAAGAGATTTTTTTCGCAACTTTAACACAAGATTAGCAGTAATCCTTTTTCAACAAACATTAATGCACTAATTTTTATCAATATTTATGTCCAGGGAGAGGTGAACACAGTTTAAAAAATATAGGAAAAATGCTACTTTCATGAATTTTTGGGTCTCAATTGGATCTTGCCATTTCTTTTACTCAGTGATTAAGAAATATTTTTTTAATGATATTAATATTTTTTTTAAATGTTTAAAGGTATTAAAAATTTATTTTTATCGGGACATCTCGTGCTATATATCCTGCTCAATTGACTTCTATTTTTTATTTGCTAGAAAAATCATGGACCGCCTTTTAATAAATATATATAATTTTGTTACGTACAAATAAAGCCACGTATTAATTTATGTATTAATATTGATTTATTTACTTTCAAAATTTAAATTAGTATTGTTTTTAATAAAATCTACTTTTTAATCAATTACATTAGATTAATGTACATATTAATGTGCAGTTGTGTTTGTAACTAGATTTTTTTATATATATATATACGTATTAAGCATCAATGCAGTCAACACAAAAAAAAGCATTATAAGTTTTTAATTTTTTAATTTTTAATTTTTTTTTTGGATTTAGAGTTTGTTTAAATAGTTAGACGAGATGAGATGGTTTTAAATGAAAGTTGAAGATTAAATAAAATATTGTTAAAATAATTTTTTTAATCTTATTATTATTTTGAGATTTAAATTAAATAAATATATTGAGATTTTAAAAAAATGAATTATTTTTTGTATTTTGTGTAGAAACTTTAAAAAATTATAATGATGAAATGTGTTAAAATCACTTCTCAATCCAAATTGGACTTAATCATAGTTTCATAATTTAAACAGCAAATAAGTAAATTTGCACACATTCAGCCCTTCTTTTTCATTTTGTATATAATCAGGCAAGACTGGAAGACTATGCAACATTGCAAATAACCTAATTATCATTACACGTGTTGACCGAGCTTGAGGGCGTCCCCTTTGACAACATATATTGCAAGTTCCATGGATTTGGTTTTGCTCCATCTCTAAGACAATGGGCAGGCGGGCGGCCTAAACTTAGGTACAGTACCTAATTAGTAATTACCTTTATATATATATATATATAGGAAAATTATATACATTATACTATCATTTCACTTGTATCTCACTAAGTGAAATATAACATATTTACAACCATTAAATGATTATTTATTATATGTTTCTTTATGATCAAAAGATAATAAATGCATCATATCATATATAATAAGATACAAGTAAAGTGATGATGTAATTTATAGTATTACTTATATATATATATTTATATATATATATGCATGAGTGTTATTATACCAAATAAAGACGTAGCTGAGATGTATTAAAACTTTACCAACATAAACCAAAAGTAATTATATATTATAGGCATAATTTATTATACACCATATTATTATCTCACTTGTAACTTATTATATATAATGTGACGTATTTATTATTATTTTATAATAAAAAATATATAATAAATAATAATTCAATAATAATAATTGTCTGAATCTGATTAAAAAGAATGTTCGTTATATCTATTTAATTACGGGTAAGAATTCACTTGAAAAGCCCAACTAAATTTTCAGAAAGTAATATGGCTATCGCAGCCCATTACATTGACAGATAGAAACGAAGGGAAGCCCATTACTATTATGAGCCGAATGCCCAACACACTATGAGAACTCCTGGAAAACGACGTCACTGCATATACCCTTGTCATTTTTTCCCCTCTTTCCCTCATATATTCTTTCACAGCAATGTTACATATAATTGTGGAATTGTAAATATTACATAATCGCTTTGAAAAAAAGTGAGGTTCACGAATAAAAAGTTAGTTTTTTTTTTCATGTGGGTCCCATATTAATTCATTTTTTTCAAAGCGACTGCATGCCGCTTGCACAATCACGACTGTAAATATCATTTCTCATTCTTTTAAAAGAAACTCTACCATGCCGTCCCATTGTCACCGTTCAAGTTGACTGCTCATCCATTTTCTTATTTAATGATTAAGTGAGTTTTAGTGTATTAATGTATTTTTTATTTTTTTAAAATATTTAAATATATTAAAAAAATATGAAAGGAAAAAATAATCAAAAAATAAAAATACTAAAATGTACTCGCGGTAGAGTAGCAACGCTCTTCTTTTAATCTTCGGTAATCCGTTCTGTGCATCGAACATTCACACTACTAGGAATTGAACCATTCCACTAGAACAATGATTTTTTTTTTAACAAAAAAATGATCATTTGTATATAGATTCACAAGTTTCATGCAAGTCCTATGAAAACAAATGAAATTCACTTAAAATATATATATATATATATATATTACAGTAAATATCACTTTTTTCCAAATGGTTTAGCCACCCAAACTTGTATATGGTTATACTTCTTGAAAATATTCTAAACATATGTGAGAGCTAGTTGCTGGAGTTCTTTTAATATCTATGTATTTTTCACATCATCGTTGCTGCTGAGAGATCGAAATAATCAAACTGTTTCACAGCATCCTTGTAACGGTAAGCAACTGGTTTTAACCTTTCCGGTAGTATCTAATGTTTTTTCCCCGCCTGTTTATACCTTCGTTAATGATAAATTGCGATGCACATACTGCATAGGGCAGGACGCACCGTATGGTCATGTATTGGAAACCATATTTGACTGCACCATCCGACGCTCCTGCTAGATTTTTCGATCGAATGTAAGCCTGGACTCGACTTCAAGTCAACTAGTTAGAGTCGCAATACGTCGTGCACTTAAAGGCAATGGGGGATGTTCATTAATTCTCTGTTTATTTTGATTGGCGGGGGATATTGCTCTTGTCAAAAGGTAATTTGCAAGGAAATTTTGCAGTTCGGTGGGACTAGAGAAGACGATGACTGCACGAGTCACGTTGGCCTTCATTCAACGTCACAGATGAACGGAAGAAAAATTGTAAATCAAAGGTTCCTCGTTGAAGCGTCCGAGTCAAGTAAAAATAAAAGAAAAAAGAAAAAAAAGAAAAAGAAAAAAGAAGAGATAGTCTAAACAATTAGCCCTCTATCTGCATCTCTTCTTATTTAAGTGCCCGGAATTGTAGACATAACAATTAGCCACTCGTGAATCATACGCCTGTATTCATGGCACCCTCAAATGTCTGTTTCATTGGGGTAGTAGCATGGGCTACCTGTATCTTGTTCTTTGAAAAATATGATGCAGCTGAGTTAGTGGCAGCATCTGAATCATCTGCTGCTCTACAACTTGAAAGGAATGCTCTGCTTGATACTGGGTGGTGGTCGAGTAATCAAACTGGCAATAACTCAGATCATTGCCAGTGGGATGGTATTGACTGCAATCCACGTGGAAGTGTCATAGCGATGCACAGAACTTACGCCTCTTTAGGAGGTAAGTTGAAACTCAACTTCTCTTCCTTCCCAAATCTAGTCCGTCTTGATCTTGTTGGAAACGAACTTCAGGGAATCATCCCATTTGAAATAGGTACCCTATCAAAACTCACCCACCTCCATCTGGGCTTCAATAATCTTATAGGTGAAATACCTCCTTCATCTATTGGCAATCTTAAGAACTTGGTTTCCTTGTCCCTCGAGAATAATAGTCTTACTGGTCAAATCCCTTCTTCTATAGGCTGTTTAACTAATTTGAGTTATTTTTCACTCAGTTGGAACCAAATTAATGGTTCCATCCCCATGGAAATAGGAAACTTGAAGTCTTTGAAAAGTCTGCATCTCGCATCTAACAATCTTACTGGTCCAATCCCCACCGGTCTAGGCGATTGCTATCTCTTGAAAGAGTTGTCATTGAGCCGCAACTATTTAGATGGAAGCATTCCCCATCACATCATTGACCTTAGTCATAATTTTCTCAGTGGCGAGATACCGGTTGAACTTGGGCGTGCAAGCTACTTATCAATCTTGGATTTCAGCTTCAATAAACTTACCGGTAGCATTCCTCCTCATTTCAGTTTTATAAAACAAGTCAACTTGTCATACAATTCTTTGAAGGGTCAAATTCCAGTTGACTATGGTTGGTATTATAATCGGTATCATACACCAGACACATTAATTGGCAATGAGGATTTATGCGGCCACTCAATGGGTTTCCCTCATTGCCCTCCAGCTAGGAACAATTCGGTGGGACGCAAAGTAAAAATTGTGGTTCCCATCGCCATGTTTCTTGGATTCTTTGTTCTTTGGTGCTTTCTCTTGTTACAATGTGCAGTTAATAAAACTCTACCCGAGTCAACAAAAGCAAAGAATGGAGATTTATTCTCGATATGGAATTACGACGGCCATATTGCATATGAAGACATCATTAGAGCAACCGAGGACTTTGACATTAAACATTGTATCGGAACCGGTGGTTATGGTAGTGTTTACAGAGCAGAACTACCTAATGGTAAAGTGGTTGCCTTGAAGAAGCTTCATCGTCTAGAGGCAGAGAACCCCACTTTTGATACGTGTTAGAAAGCACAGCGGAAAGTACCTCAAGGCCAGCTTGTAAAGTTGCTCCACAAGTTTCTCCAGATTGACAAGAGTTTTCACTTGGTGGTAAAGCGTACTACGTAGTATAAAACCAGAGTAACGCTTTAACAATCCACAGCCTAAATACTACTTAAGAGAGCACAAAAGAAAGAGAGAGTTTTTCTTCTTGCTTCTTGCCTCTTGTGTGCTCTTGAACCAAAGAGGGGGGAGCTATTTATAGCCCCCTACACAACATGTAACATATGGTTGTGTTAGGTAGAATAGGGGACTAAGTGGAGTGTGTTAGGTAGAATAGTGAGATGATGGGTTTGCCCATGTGGGCGGCCCCCATTCATTAACATCTCCCACTCGCACACAGTGGGCATGACCCCAGGTCAGCATCTCTCTAATGTTCTCAATCTTATTCATACAAGTAAATAGGCCGTGCGACCACCAAGCAAATCTATAGAAAGGTGGGAGTACATACACTAAATCTCTCCCAGAGAAGACTAGCATAGTAACATCCCTAAAGTGTTTGGTTATGTCCTAGACTCATTCGATCGCATCAGTTCAAGCATTTTCGAAACCCTCTTGAGTTTTAGAAAAACTCAGAACAATGCTCGACTATCTCTAAATCATTTCAATATGTTCACAACCTTAGTTGCTACCAATATGTAGCGTCATAGTTGACGTCAGCAAACACTATTGAAGATGCGATATCAAAGAATCTTCCTTTTGCACTCATATCATTCAACTTTGGTCAAACCGCTTTCCCAGCAATGCCTCTTTAGACCGTATTGATCATGGCCATAGACAACAAGCCAAAGTAGCAGACATCATAACCTCCATCTTGTGACATAGTCAAAAGTAAAGGACACATGAAAATGAGACTCACACAGTGAGAAAGAGGGAAACCATTTACTCACTTACTCATTTGGTCGCATAAGCACATTTAGTATGAAACACATGTTACGGTGGATTTCTCTTTCTCAAAGAGCATATGTCTATATCAACACCGTACAGATCTTAGTCTAGTCGCTTCTCAAGCGTCTAACCTGAGTTCCTCCATTTGCCCGCCTCCAAGGCGTCAAAGAGGATCTCACATCTGGCTAACCACAGGCTATATAGGTTGTGGGGTAACCCATGCATAGTCCACTCATTGGACCTTATTTTAGCTCCCACTAAAATGACATATCTTTGTGTCAACTAACTTATCCATTTGGACAAGTATCTTAGAACACAATGTCTCATCTCTACTCGCTTCTTAAGCGCTAGAGGCGATCGCTCGTGTGAGTGAGCCGATCTAAGCCTGTTGACATATCTTATGTGTGAAGACAATACGATAAAGACAATTTACTGAATCATATTGTATTAATATCCCAAAGGAAAGGTTACATCTCAATGTCATTTGAAACACAAAAAACATTTTACAATTTACGCAGTCCTAGATTCCTAACATGAGCCTCAAAGACATCTCTTGCTATAGGCTTCGTTAAGGGATCAGCAACCATGCGACTCGTAGAGAGATGTTTCAGAACCACTTCCTTTTGCGCTACCATGTCTCTGATGTAGTGATATCTGATATCTATGTGTTTGGTTCTTCCATGGTACTTAGAGTCCTTAGCATATGCGAGAGCAGCCGTGCTATCGCAGAATATTGTCACCGAATCCGAATAATCCGTGCCAATGTCTAAATGCTTGAGGAATCTTCGTAACCAAACAGCTTCTCGAACTGCTGCAGAACAAGCTATGTATTCTACCTCCATAGTGGATAAAGCTATACAAGGTTGTTTCTTGCTGCTCCATGTAATGGCGCCATTATTGAGCAGAAAGACATACCCAGTGGTTGATTTACGCTCATCTAGGTCACTGCCCCAGTCGGCATCACTGTAACCTTTTAGCTGCAAATCTGAACCTTGATAGCACAGCACATAATCTGCAGTTCCTTTGAGATATCGCATAATCCTTTTGACTGCTTTCCAGTGAGCCAGTCCGGGGTTAGATTGGAATTTACTCACTAAGCCAACTGCATAGCATATGTCAGGTCGAGTACACATCATTGCATACATCAGACTACCAACAGCATTAGCATAAGGGACACGGGCCATCTTTTCCTTTTCTATTTGAGTCTTAGGACATAACTCTTTAGATAAGTTCTCGCTTTTTGCAACAGGGGTGTCAATGGGTTTACATTCATTTATTAGGAAACGCTCGAGGACTTTCTTTATGTAAGTCTGTTGGGACAAACACAAAAGTCTCTTTGAGCGATCTCTGTAGATCTTAACTCCCAGAATGTATTCTGCTTTACCCATATCCTTCATCTTAAAATTGAAGGATAACCACTCTTTTGTGGCGACTATCAACCCTTTATCATTTCCAGCTAGTAGTATGTCGTCAACATATAATGACAACATAATGAAACTCTTCTTGGATCTTTTGACATAGACACAATGGTCCTCTGTGATCATCGTAAACCCATTCGAAAGAACGGCTTGATGGAATCTGAGGTACCATTGCCTAGATGATTGTTTTAGGCCATATATAGATCGTTTGAGCTTGCACACTTTGCGCTCTTGATCTTTGACCACAAAACCCGTTGGTTGATCCATATAGATCTCCTCATCTAGTTCTCCATTGAGAAATGCTGTCTTAACATCCATTTGGTAGAGTTCCAAATCCATGTTTGCTACTATAGCTAGAATCAGGCGAATTGAAGCAAACCTCACAACTGGTGAAAAAGTTTCCTCATAGTCTATACCCTCTTGCTGGGTATATCCTTTCGCCACTAAGCGAGCTTTGTACTTATCTATTGATCCATCCGACTTGCGTTTGACTTTTAGAACCCATTTGTTCCCAATAGTCTTACGCCCTCTCGGTAGATCAACCAGATCCCAGACCTGGTTTGTCTTCATAGACTCAATTTCATCATTAAAAGCTTTCATCCACTCATCTTTAGTAGAAGATGAGAGAGCCTCATGAATTGTCATAGGCTCATCATCATCATGCGGAGCTACCATAAAAGCTTCCCCTTCAATCTCAAAACGACGACGGGGAATACTTTCACGTGTGCTTCTACGAGGCTGAGGTTGTTGTGATTGATTGACAAGCGGTGTGCTCCCACTCGGATTTAAGTTTCTTTTATCATTTGTAGGAGCTCGAAGAATTTCTTCCTCATTCTCAACTAAATTCCTTGGAGCACTTTCCTCTTGTTCCACAATCTCATGAAGTTCCAAACTCCTATCAACCTCACCTCTACTTGGAAATTCATTTTCAATGAAGTCCACATCTCGTGATTCAATCTCAGTTACACTTCCATCAGTTTGTTCACCTATTAACACATACCCTTTAGAGTGTTCTGAGTACCTTATAAAGATACACTTCTTCCCTCTAGGGCCTAATTTCCCATACTTATGAGAAAGATCATGAACAAAACCCGTTGAACCCCATGGCCGCAAGCTACTCAAATTGGGTTTCTCGCCGGTCCATAGTTCATATGGGGTGGAAGTTACTGATTTGGAGGGCACTCGGTTAAGAATGTAGGCAGCAGTCAAAAGTGCATCCCCCCAAAAAGAAATTGGTAGGTTTGCTTGCGCCATCATTGACCTAACCATCTCAAGCAGTGTTCGATTTCTCCTTTCCGCCACGCCATTTTGCTGTGGCGTACTTGGCATCGTTAACTGTCTTTTGATTCCTTTTTCATCACAGAGCCTTTTAAATTGCTCAGAGAGATATTCTCGTCCTCGGTCAGTTCTTAGAGTCTTTAAACTCTTATCTAACTGATTCTCGACCACTCTTAGATATCGCCTAAAACATTCCAATGCTTCAGACTTATGGGAGATTAAGTAGACATGACCGTACCGTGAAAAATCATCTATAAAGGTGATGAAGTAGACACCTCCGTGTCTTGCCCTCACACTCATTGGACCACAGATGTCTGAGTGGACTAATTGCAGTGGAAAAGATGCCCTAGTGGCTTTTCCAAACGGTTTTCTCTTAGCTTTTCCCATTAGACAATGTTCACACGTGGGCAAGATGACCTTAGCGAGATTGCCTATCAGGCCTTCTCTAGCTAATCGAGTCATTCTATCTTGCCCTATATGGCCAAGCCTAGCATGCCATGTGTATGAATCCAAATTATCAATTGATGAAGAAAGAAAAGCAATGGATTCATTTATATTAGAATAAACCAAATCCAATATCACCAAATGAAAGGAAACATAATTGTTTTCAAATACAATTCGAAAACCAAGTTTCAATAGAGTAACAACTGATAGTAAGTTTCGTCGGATCTCGGGAGCATATAGCACATTGTGAAGGAAAAGAGTGCGGCCACCCCGCAAGTCCAGCTTGTAGGTACCAAGTCCCAGTACCTCCACGCTAGCTCCATTCCCCACCTTGATATCACGGCTCCCAGTTGGAATCCGGCAATACTCCACAAATCCGACTCTATCTCGCGCTATGTGCTCGGTCGCTCCTGAATCAACAGTCCACAAAGGATAGGATTCAGCAACCATCACATGGCTAGTTACAAAAACAATGCGAGAAAAGTCAGAGTGTACCTTCTTCAGCTCAGTGCAGTCACGAGCGAAGTGGTCAATCTTTCCGCAGTTGAAACACTCTAATTTTGACTTGTTTTTCCCGCGCTTGCCCCTCTTGGTGCGCTGAGAAGTTCCTGACACTTTTTTAATATGTCCAGCAGCTACTCAATTCTTGGACTTCTTGCGCTTAGGCCTTGATGCCTTGCGCGAACCAGCATTAGCCACATAGGCCGTATGATTGGGCTTAGCAACCTCTAGGCGCTCAGCCTCCAATTCCAAGTGACGCGAGACATCATCAAAGTTTTTGATATTCTCGTTATGCGTCAGGTTCTGGCTCATATTGTCCCAAGAATTCAGTAGTGATCTTATCACTGCCTGCACTTGCTGTTCATCTGTCAGGTTGTTTCCTGCCGACCTAAGTTCGCGGATCATAGTTGACATAACCCTAAGATGCTGCTTCATCGTGTGGTCAGAGCGCATCTTATAGGAGTCAAACCTCATGGTTAATCCACGCAACCTAGTGGCTGAAGTTCCACCAAACTTCAATTTCAAAGCATCCCACATGCTTTGGGCAGTGTCATAGACCTCGAACTCACACATCAGATCATTGTGCATGCTGCTTAACATAATTATGCGCACGCACCGATTTTTCTTAGCCCATTGGGTATAGACTTGTTGATCTATCTTGTGTTGTTCCGAGTTCCCTTCCTCGGGCTTAGTAAGAGTGTGAGATAAGGCCTCCAAGACCTCTTGCTCATCTAAGACATATTGGATCTTGCGATGCTATATGTCATAGTTTTCCCCATCTAATTTCTCCCCTTTGTTTAAATCGGCAACAATACTCTTGGATGCCATTTCACTACAATGCGCAAAGACGGGATATTATTCACACACCTAAGAAATCTGTCGCGTCCTTTCAAGTTAGAAAAAGAATAATTTAGACATGTCGCAAGATCGAAAAATCGCTAAACTTCAGAATCATCTCTTGCGCCACAATATCCAATTATTAGATTTCTAGCTCAATTCCCGCGCAAATTTTAAAAACCGAATATGGGAGAATTTATCATCATAAATATCAACCATACTCCCACTATCTTAAGTAGTCATCTAGACCTAGTCACATGTAAAGACATAACCTACTAAAATCCGCAGTAACCTTTTGGGCCAGTCTACAAGGACAGCTTCCCAGACCATGGCAACCTGTTGGGCCAGTCTACAAAGATGGTTCATATGAGACCGTTACAGTCAATTTTTCTTGTTCCATCAGTGCATTTACAGTTCTTACTGGGGTCACCATGGTCTTTTGGCTATTCAATGCATTTACAGTTCTTACTGGGGTCACTGCAATTCTTTCAGCCTATCATTCACACTGACAATTCTAGCTAAGACCACTTAATGGGATTTTCTATTTTATCACTGAAAGAAATAGAGACTAATGTCCAAACATTCAAGTCTCAAACCCAGCTTTCATAGATGATAAAATAATCATATTTCCACATGTTCAATACACACATACATGTTATCACATTTAATCTCAAAATTAAATAAAAGATCACATGTAATATAACATTATGGAAAAAAATAGCATGAATATAACCAAATATTCACATGTTATCATATTTAATCTAAAACATTAAATAAAAGATTACATGTAATATATCAATATATCTAAGCATATATTGAATCATGCCAAAAATTTTTTTTTTTTTTATTATTATTTTATTATATTTTCGGGTTTAAAAAAAAACACAAAAAAACAATACTGGGCTTAAAGAGCCCAGCCCCTTTCTTTTTATTCTGCTTAAACCCAAAACAAAAAATGGCCCAAAGGGCCCAAGCCCAGCCCGACCCATAGAGGATAGATGACTCAAGTCATCTTCTTCCTCCCGCGAGTTACTGTTCACGTGAACAGTAACGCCGAAAAAAAAAATTTCCAGCTGCTGCTTCTGGACATCACCGGCGCCCCCGATTGCCGGAAATCGCTTCCAGAGGAAGCTGGGTGCTGCCGCAGCACCTAGGTGGTGCTGGCAGCACCTCACGGTGCGCGCTGCACCGAGCCAGCGCTGCTCTGGTGCGTGCAGCACCGGGCCGGCGCTGCTCTGGTGCGCGCAGCACCGAGCCGGTGCTGGCAGCACCCCTCTGGTGCGCCCAGCACCGAGGTGGTGCTGCATGGTGCCCCCACGGTGCACGGAGCACCGTGGGCACCTGCTGGTACGCGCGGCACCGTGGTTCGCGCACGGTGCTCGCAGCACCCCTCTGGTGCGCGCAGCACCGAGGCGGTGCTGCAACACCCCTAGGTGCCTCCACGGTGCACCATGCACCGTGGGCTCCTTGGGTGCTTGCGGCACCGTGGTGCGCGCAGCACCATTGCAGGGGTGCCGCGCGCACCGTAGCACCACCATGCTCAGGTGGTGCGCGCCACACCACCATGCTCAGGTGGTGTGCGCTGCACCACCGGATGTGGGGTGGTGGTGAGCGCTGCACCACAACAGCGGCTTCGGCCAAAAAAAAAAGAAAAAACTTTTTTTTTTTTTTTAAAAAAAAAAAAACTGCAGCACCATATATGCGCAAATAAAAAACACAGTTTACATGAAAGAAACTGGAAGCAATTACTAAATGGCTCTGATACCAATTGTTAGAAAGCACAGCGGAAAGTACCTCAAGGCCAGCTTGTAAAGTTGCTCCACAAGTTTCTCCAGATTGACAAGAGTTTTCACTTGGTGGTAAAGCGTACTACGTAGTATAAAACCAGAGTAACGCTTTAACAATCCACAGCCTAAATACTACTTAAGAGAGCACAAAAGAGAGAGAGAGTTTTTCTTCTTGCTTCTTGCCTCTTGTGTGCTCTTGAACCAAAGAGGGGGGAGCTATTTATAGCCCCCTACACAACATGTAACATATGGTTGTGTTAGGTAGAATAGGGGACTAAGTGGAGTGTGTTAGGTAGAATAGTGAGATGATGGGTTTGCCCATGTGGGCGGCCCCCATTCATTAACAATACGAGTTTCAGGAATGAGGTAACGGTGTTAACAAAGATTCGACATCGAAACATTATTAAGCTTCATGGTTTCTGTTTGCATAAACGTTGCATGTTTTTGATTTACGAGTACATGGAAACAGGAAGCCTTTTTTGGGTCCTAAACACCCATGCTGAAGCTGTACAACTGGATTGGTGCAAGAGAATGAACATCATCAAAGGCATAGCAGATGCTTTATATTATATTGCATCATGAATGCATTCCAGTAATTCTTCATCGAGATATATCGAGTAATAATATCCTTTTGAATTCTAAATTGGAGGCTTTTGTCTCTGATTTCGGCACTGCTAAACTCCTCGAATCTGATTCTTCAAATCAAACATTAATCATTGGCACTTATGGCTATATTGCCCCAGGTGATTTGTTCTTTTCTTGATATTATTTATTCTGTCTTTTTTTCTTGCTTCTGGTTGTTCTTTTAAGAGGATGGAACGAGCCATGGGAGACAAATGGTTTGACAAATACTTTAATCAAATGCTAATGCTAATTGGATTACAATATTATTTTGAAAAATGTAAAAGAAGAAACAAAAGAAAAAAAAAATTACATTTTAACCATCTGTTTTTTTTTTTATTGCAGAGCTGGCCTATACCATGGCAGTTACTGAAAAATGCGATGTTTATAGCTTTGGAATGGTTGTTCTAGAAATATTAATGGGAAAACATCCAGGAGAATTTCTGAATTCATTATCATCATCACAATCTCAAGACGTCATGCTAAATGAAGTATTAGATCATCGTCCACCACCTTTCAATCATCTGGTTGCAAATGATATTTTCCTTGCTGCTATGATAGCGTTTGCATGCCTACGCACCAAACCAAAGTCTCGCCCAACAATGAAATGTGTGTTCCGAGAACTTCTTTCTCGCAAAAAGCCAATAGCCAAGCCCTTGCATACAATTTCAATCTGGCAGCTCAGAAATCAGGAAACATATCTGGTTGGAGAGAGTGAAACTCTGCCATGAAATGTTATTGGTGGGTTACATTCAGCATCTTATCGTTTGATAAACTTGTATGATAAAATATGTTGAGTTTAAAGGTTTTGACGTAAGCATTGAATGGTTGGTTTGAAAATAGTGTGACGAGTGAAAAAAGCAATAGACATGTAGTGAACGTGATTTAGCTAACATTTATCTATGTTTTCAGGGCAGCGATCGAGAGCCTTCCTCACTAAATTAACAAAAACACGACTTCAAAAATAGAACCCTCTCTCATAGTCAAAACAATGCCTACTGCCCACAAAGCCACAGCTTTGCGCTCTCCTGACTCTGTCATAGCATAGTTAACTACTAGGAATGTAAGGTCGCAGTTAAGAAATTTGCCCTCCACGCCCAAAAAGATAAGAGCAAGATATAATTCAAGAAACCCGAAAACACACCTAGTTACATTTCAGTTACAAAGGCAGGGATCTGATTTTACATAAAAGTTTGTGTTTTTTCCTCTACACCCACAATTACATCAGAGTTCAAATTGAATGAAAAGAGAAATACACAATTGTGCTGACAAAGCTATACATCTGGGAATCGAAGCTTCCTTCTTGCAATGGCGTTAAAGATAGGGGCCAGCAATGGCGAACATGTTAGTCATGAAAGAATGAGTACATGCATAGATGTATAAGTATACAAGCTATTGTATGTACATATACATAGTACTCAGTAAGTTACCAATCTAGATAAATGCTACCTACAAAATTGTGCCAAGACCTCTAGCAAGGGAGGAATTCAGGTGGGAGATTCAGCGAGAAGAAGGGTATGCCACCAGCCACAAGAAACATTTTTAGGTATACAGCCATCAATTATAACTTGAGAAGGAATGTTGCGGTCGATCACATCTCCCAAACCAAGCTGTCAAATGCAAACATGGACTCTAAATTAGTAAAACCTTATGTCAATGTAGTACAGTGCCCTGGTAATGGTGTCTTGATCAATTAGTCGAACGTTATTACCTGGCCATATTTGTTCCATCCCCAGCAGAAAACTTTCCTATCCTCTTCAAGAAACAAAGACAGCAAGTCAACAGGTATATCAGTAACAATGAAATTTTAACCATGAATTCATACAAATTTGATAATCTCTCACACATGATAAATTCTGTCACACAAGACCAATGAGCACAAGTTATTTTTTTTATAGCTCCAATAAACCCCCCAGCCCCTCTCCCCCAAAAGCCTTTTTCAGAATGGTTTTCCAAAGTCTATGCACATTGACTGGTATTTATTTGGCGTTATGTTGACTCAGTATCCCTTTACTAAGACATTCTAAGTATCTGAATTTTACCAAAGACTATTAATCACTTTGAACATGGACATGACAAGCCCATTCAAACTTCTAGTTCAGACCAAGTAAACATTTATGCTTAATTTCATGGCTGACCAAAATGTTGAATAGTCTTTAACAAATATCCAGATAAACTAGAGACATCTGTTCATCAGCAAACAAATGGAAAGCACAACAGAAATGTCCGTGGAAGTTTCATTGAACTCCCACACCTTGATTTGGTATTGATGTGTCGAAGGCTGAAAGGGGTGGTTCTCCATTAGCACTTAGCAAAAAAGAATAATGGAGGGCTCCAGAAGTTCATGGTGGTGTACCTGTGATTAAGGCACTGTGCCGAGCCCCACATGATACAAATTTTGCATGCATATTTTCCAAGCTTGGAGCATCCAGTAGCCTTGGCAGAGTCTGGTTTGAAAACTCAAATAATATAGTTAATTGCATAAATTCCATTCATATTTGGGCCAGACTCCCTTTCGGTAAGTGGATTTGACATGTAAAATATTTAATGGAAATGGAGACTAAAGAGTTAAGCGAATATTTGAATTTAGGACCAATGCTGTGATATCATGTAAAATCATTGATTATTCTAAAAAACTTCTTGTGAAGTGGTAGATTTAATTATTTAATTAATTTTCTCACAGTAACAAAGGTAATATAAAAAACACAGCAAGATGTATATACCTCGGCTTGATCAGCACCCGTTCCCAACTGCCCAAACTGATTCCCACCAAATGAATACACATCACCATCGGCAGATATGCAGACAGTGTGCCACAATCCCGCAGCAACACCCTCTATCCGGATACCAAGTAAGGAAGACACACAAGCTGGGCTTAACTCATCATCTGTACCATCTTGACCACACTTTGACAAGAGCAACATGACAAAGCAAACAGCTTTACTCCTTTAACATTGTTAATAATAATAAAAATAAAAAAAAAGGGTGCAGCAACAATGAGAGTTAAAAAGAGAACAATATTGAAAAGGAATATTGTAGATTATCCCTTTCTAAGTGAACCTCATCTTGACAAAATATGGTGCTTTTTCTCCAAATTCCACTTTACCTACATGTTAATCCAGAGAAACGTCCGAAAGTTGGGACTCCGCTAGTTTCCAGGATAATTATGGGGATTACATGTTAAACATGCCAGCTGAAGTAGAAGAGCATATACTGGGGGTATTTGATTGCATGATTTTGAAGACAAAATCCACCATGTTTCGTGGTCAAAAAATCAATTGTGTAGAAACATTAAATGAATGATACCATATACCAGCCAAAGCAGTTGACAGGATTCAATCGAGTTCTTTGTGCTTCATATCAACTAACAAGAATGGAACTAAGGTTGCCAACAATATAAAATCTAATATTGGCAGCTGGAAGAGAACATTCCATGGCTGACGTGATGCAAACAGAATGGTTCAAATGAACTTGCTGCAGTTAGGTACATTAACAGTATACAAAGTGGGAAGTATACCATGCGTAGGTCACAAACTGAAGAAATAGATAAAATTTCAAACTGATATATCAGAGAGGATCAGACACATGCTCATGACATGATACTTAGTGGTAACAAACATAAAGACTTTTAGACAAACTACCGGAGAAAATGTTACCGAGAGATACTAATAAATACCTGTGTATTTGGATAACGCTTTTGTGCTTTTAAATAAAGAAATCTTGCTTCTAAAAATAAAGATAAGTACTTGTTTATATTTTTTTTTTATTAGGAAACATACAGATAAGTTCTGTTGCTTTTTAATCAATCACCTCTTACATTCAAAACAGAGAGAGAGAGAGAGAGAGAGAATTTCTGAATAATGACTTCCACAGATGTCAGTTTTAAAGGTAATTGATCAACCAAAGATTAGTAGGCAGATTGGAGTCAGTGTAGCACATAACTAGATGACCTATGTTGGTTGACCATGTTGAACTAGAAATCAGCAAATTTTTCTGGAAAAGATCAATAAGGCAAGAGGCAAAAAAGCATTCAACAAAAGGAATTCACTTGTCCAGGAGAGCTCACCTGTCCATACAGTCCCCAACCAAAAGCAAGTAGCGCTCCAGCATCTGTAATGCAAAAATGACTTATGGAAAATATCAGTCCATGTCATGTTAGCCTCATTTAAATGGGAAGGAGAAACAAATCAGACACTGCAGTGAGCAGAATATATAGCTAGTACCACAAATTCTATGAAGCATATCACTATATGAAACTCAATTTCCAACCAACATTTCAGTCCAACTCCCTTCTGAACTCATTTAAAATCATGTCAGACATAACAGCGGATTTGCAGAGCTGAGCCTCCAATTCCAATGATTCACCCCCTTACAAAACATAGTACACCAATATGAATAATGTAGAGGTGGTAGTTTAACTTAATAACATATCATTATCTTTTACCATGCCGACCCTTGATTCATTATTAGTTTTTGAAAAATTAAAGTTTAGTTGATCATTTATAATGTACTGCATACAAAGCACAACCTTTTAATTGGTGAGGTGATCTCAAACTACCTCACTACTATTTACTACTATTCACAAACTATTCACCACTTTTTTACTATTATTCATTACTTTTTTTTTACTCTTTCACTATTATTCACAGATCATCTGAGATCACCCCAACATCATAACTCTAGTCAATATCAAGACAAATAGTATTCATGGTGAACAGTTAGGTTAAAAAGTTTCCTCACCAAGATTGATGCCCACCATTTTAGTAAGCTTGATAAAGATCATTTCTCTATTAATCTGAAATAACATTTTATGAGCCTCACACTCTCAACTGGAATTTTGCATATGTAAATATGCTTAGCGCTCTTCACTCAGTCATTATAAATATATATATATATATATATTTATATATATATACACCACACTATCTCCACAAGTTATGAATTGTTTCAGATTCGTGTGCTATCATAATGTTTCAATAAATCTTACAACTCCTAGTAAGAACCTGTATTCACTATGGAAAAACTAGTCTCTCTTTTCTAGACTTACAGAATACAGCAACCTCTAACATCAGCCAGGGAAGATGCATGCATGATCTGGTGATCAGATGAGTTAAAATTTCAAACTGACTATATCAGAGAGGATCAGACACAACTGCTCATGACATAATACTTAGTGGTAAAACTACTTCATATGCATACCTGTGATTACTGCACTATGTCTCCCTCCACAGGCAATCCCCTTCACATAACTTCCTGGAACTCTAAAACCCTGTCCCTCAGAACTCATGCTTCCTCTTGAGAGTGATATGGATCTATCTTTTCCATAAGGAGAGGACTCTATACAAGGTACGGGATGAGGAGAGGACACCATACGTATCCGGGAACCCAAACCAAGCTGCCCTTCGCCTCCATAGCCCCAGCCCCACACTTGTCCTATATCTGAAACTATGGGTGATCAGTATCATATGTCTTGATTTAAATGATTGACCTTCCACCACAAATTTCATACCATAAACCAACCCAGGTCCGATGGCCACAAAAGAAGAAAAAAACTACAATCAAAATTGTGACTATGAGGCAACAGTTAGTGAGAACAGAGTTGAATTACCTGATAATGCTAAAGTGTGGCGCCCCCCAGCAGCAACAGCGGCTATCCTTACTCCAGGGTTCAGCGTTACAAGGCATGGGAAGGCTGAGAGAGTTTCATCACCTGAAGATGAGCTTTCAGCTGCCTGCTTTGCTGAAGATACTCTTCTTCGTTTTGTATTTTCTTCTCCACCTCCTCTAGCATCAATACCAGATATAGTTCCTCCAGTTGATCGTGACCCTTGAGAGGGTGGACTTACTGTCAGAGAACCACCTCTACAAGTCAGAAAAGAAGAATACAAGACTTTCTCCATTTTCATAATTCATGGGAAAGATGCAAAGCTGAATGTACCTTGCTCTGTCAAAAAAGAACTCTGCCTCTCAAATGCATCCTTTTCGTAGCAACCCCCCAATGTTGGATCTACAAAGACCTTTCCAGAGGGAACACACTCCTTCCATCCCCACGTATATACTTCTCCACTCTCTGTATTCAACACAAGAAACTCATTCTCTAAATGACTACACAGCGTACGTTACGCAGGGAACTACAAGACATATGTTTATGTTGGTTCTCTCTTTTATACTTCTCGTGAACTTGGCTTGCACACCTTGGCTTCTTATATAAATAAAAATAAAAAATTAGTTACCAACTGATTGGATGCTTTTGCCAGCTTGGAGATTACTAGCAGAAAATAATTATTTCTGGGCATATTTCTACACCCCTTGATTCATTAACCCGAACAGAGTCTCTTTTTTCTTTTTTTCTACACTGAAATGACGTAAAGAATCAAAATTACCTGTAACTGCAACACAATGGGCCCAACCTGATGCAGCTTTCACCATAGAAGCTTCAGCTGGAAGAGGGAAAGACTCCGGAGTTTCCTTCTCAATTATAAAGTTAGTTCACAAACAAGCTAAGAAATAATAATAAGTTGAAACTCAGTGAATTAGAGAGTGAAATGAAGCAGTACCCCGTGCTTCCCGGATGTCACATAGCTTTGCCCCAGATCATCTGTTGAGCCCCATGTTATGAGCTTTCCGGACTCTGGTCACAAAAGTAGAATCAGTAGAGTGCAGCTAAATTTAGCAAATTGCTACCCGTAAAACTTGGGTCTATATATGCAAGAAATTTATGTGAACCGCGACTGAAGCATTAATTACGACTTACGAGAAGGATAAACCGGTCCCACTATATTTGAAATTGATTTTAAATATAATAACGTATTGAAAAATGAAAATTCATTTCCGAGGGCGATTATAGCAGGAAGAATTACAAGGTGCCCAAAAATGGTGCTCCAAAGCTAATTTGGAGGAAAAGATTGTATCCCACAAGACGTACGTTTTCAAATTTTAATATTCAAAAGAAATTATTTTTCATGAAAAACTCAAAATAGAAAATTAACAACCAAAGTACTCTTCTCTTAAGCATTTTAAAGAGTGGAAATTTTATGTATGAAAGAGAGAGGTGGTGTAAGAGCAGATTAAAAAAAAAAAAAAAAAAGAAGGAATATTCCCGTATACCAAAACCAAAACGTTATGTGCCGAGCATTCCCTTTTCATTCTTGTTGCCACATTTTCTCGACAACCAAACAGAGTCAAATGCACTAATAAACCAAATCTGCTGCCAAATCCAAATCAAATAAAACCCCAAATCTAGTGTAAAAAAATAAAAATAAAAAACTAAAAAAAAAATAAAAAAGCTAATGAACCCACATTACAGGGGAAAAAACGAATATCAAATAGTGACAGAGTGAAAGAGCACCGGAAATGGCCATGGCGAACCCACAACCCCCTCCGCAAACATCCTTCCAGGAGTCCCCGAAGGAGCCAATGGTCGGAGGAACCCTGACTGCAACCGGAGATGTCAGCGGAGACCTCTGTGGTAAAGCTCCCGGAAGGTAGCCCCACATATACACTAATTTCCCTTTAATCTCCTCCTCCATTTTCACGGCCTCGGCGTCCCCCTTTCCATCGCCATTCATTGCTTTTACGCAGGAAAAGAAAATACGGAAACAAGGCTGTTGTGTGGCAGTAATGGTTGCTCCCTGACAGGATTTTCTTGAGGTTTCTGTTTGGGGAGAGAGAGGATTTTGAGGTTGGTCATCGGTGGACTTAGGAGGACTCTCTTACACGGTGCCCTAACCTGTCTTCGCTTGGTACATTAAAAAGGAGGCGTATCATTTTCAGGGACAAGGGGATGCCACGTAGGATGCTCACGTGGTAACATGAACACGTGTCAGGATTATAACCGTAGATGGATCGGTCATTGCTAGCCATTAGTTGACCAGAAGTTTCTGGAAGGTCTCATTCCCTCCGAGAACTCCAGAGCCACGCGCGTGGAGCTGGCGTGTCTGCTTTCATTTCATGACACGTGTCTGCCTCGGACGAGAACCCAATCATTGCCGTAGACAAGTATAAGGTGAAGGATGGGGAAGGTACCTGAAGGGCCGTCGTACGTCACTAGTGGGGCCCTCCAATTCACCAAATTTTCTTCAGACGTGATATTTATAAATTAAAAAATTCACAGTTTTGTATGATTGAGTAGCTGGCACGTGCCTCGTGGAACAAACGGTTGAAACAACATGAATTGCGATGAATCTGGTGAAGATTATTCGTAATAACATGTCTTTTATGGTTCACTTATTAAAGAAAAAACCTCCATTTTTCCGTTCACATGATCATGTTAATGAATATGACAAACGTGTCTGTCTTTTCATACAGGAACGTTGTTAATTTTACGTGGAAATATAAGAATGATTTTGAATAAATGAACCGCCAATATTAATTATAATAAATAAATAAATAAGCTTGTTTATTCTCCTTCTAAAATTATACATTCATTAAAAGGATTATTAGATGTCATAATTATCTTTTAAACTCATGGTATTATCTAACACATTAAAAGGGAATAAATGGTCTATCTTTTTCAAATTGTATCACTATAACAAAATTACTTATTTGTGATCAATTATTTCTCACGAGAATGACTATTTTCTATTAAAATAGATTTGTTTTTTTTTTTATAAATAATCATTTTTGTCTCAAATAATTCATCACAAATATTTATTTTTCTTGTAGTGCATCTCAACTTCTTTGAACTATGACAAAGACATATCACCATATATTTTAGGCATGAGGATATTGATATGTATAACAAGCCATAGTACTATATTTAATGACTATTTAAGAAGATGCTTCATAAATGAGGTGAGATAAGAAATTTATGTATATTAATTAAATGATTTGTGAATAGTAGTAAAATTATTAAAGTTAAAATATTTTATTAGATTTTGATAATTAATGAGAGAAAAAAAATCAAAATATTATTAAATTAAAATATTTTTAAAATATAATTTTTTTAACATTCATTTGTGTTAAATTGATTGAAAGAGTTGTATTTTTTGTGTTTTGTTTAAAACTTTTAAAAAATTCTAATAATTAAATTAAAAAAAACACATATTTGAAATTGAAAAATGTTTGGGTTTAAGTGATATTTGAGAAAAAAAATTAGATTATGAGAAGTACTTTTGAAATGAGATGAAATAACTTTTCCAAACAAGCGCCCTTAATAATATTACACAAAAAACTCATACGAATATTAGTAACTTATATATGTAAGATATTTCACTTTCTCTGCATATATCTCTCCCATTTTAAATTAAAAACTTTGAAAATCCTAATCCAAACTTTTTTTTTTTTTTATTTGATGGGAAATCCTAATCCAAACTATATTACTGAAAGTGAATATATATTACCTAATTCCAATTCTACCTCGCCACCAAGTGATACATATTCTCTATCGAAGTTCTTATCCAAATTAACCCGTGCATGAGAGAGGAATATTAATGATACGTCCTTATCTATACAATACATGAGAGTTACAAGACACGAAGAGTTACAAGATGAAGAGTTTAACCCCAAAGAAAGGTTATAGCTTTACAACCTAGCTAGCTAACTTCTCGTTAAGTGGGTGATTAATGATCCCCTAATCAGAGTTCAAGTCTAGGCTTAACACCTGAGCCATGCACCAAAACATCCGTAAGTACCATAGAGAAATGAAAAAGCAAACAAAATTGTAAATTAATAATGTAAATGATACATTTTTTATGTCGTTCATATTAAAAGATTTAATTGGTAAGAAAAAATTAATCAACTTACAAACGGTAGGACTGCCACAATATATATATACAGCATGAAATCCCGGCCTCAGGATTCATCGATCCAACCGTCTGAAGGCCACAAGTTCAGACTTCGACTGGACTCGTACTACTTCGACTGGTAATTCATTGAGACTCAGCTGCCCCACAAGCCTAGTCCAAGAAGAACAACGCTAATTTGGAAGCTTCACGACTTAAAAAAAGGGCTAAACTCATAAAATTGGAAGCCACTAATTTTAAGTGGTGTATCAAGTACGGATCTGTGAAGCCACTCGTTCGCCCAATGTTCTGTACAAAGACACTACGTTTGGGCCTGGTGCACCATACAACATGGTGCCCCAATTTATCAGAACAGAACCCCCCCGTCAATCAAACGGGTCCCTCCTCTCAATCATGTTGATGGGATCACTTAAATTATATACACCATGCATCATGTGGTCATGAAGGCATGCTCAATGATTGTCTATAAACAGTCCCATGCATGATAGTTGTTCTTGTTATTTCTGTTTCGACCTGATATATATGGATCAGTAAAACCAGTACTAATAAGTAATAAGACCATGACCTACATAAATTATCTTCCTCCAAATGAGATGGACATGTCACCAATACCACCTCCCATTACATGAATATAATTCTTATCGTTAAAAAAATGGGATCCTCTAATAATACAATCATGTGTCCCAGCAAAGAATAAGCTCAATTCCAACCAAATTCTAGTACTATCCTTCCTTTGTATTTTCCTTCATCTTTTATATTGTCCAATATAATTACATGTACAGGCAATAGGCCAGCCGGTAGGGTATCCATTTTATCGTATATCTTGTTTTTATTTCAAATTCCTTGATACAAGACTTATTTGCATTATATATATTGTTCACTGTAAGACTTGAATAAATTTATGGGCCTAACTTATCTAATAAAATCGGTTCAATAAGAAAGGTTTCCATATTGCTTATAAACATGCTCAAATCCTTATTTATAAACAATGTAAAATTTATTCCTCAACACCATCTCTCATGTGCAGGCAAATATTTGTTCTAGTTCTTGTTACTGGATAAGTAGTATAGGCTTTCATTCGTCCTGTGGCAGGCTCTGATATTATGAAGAAATTTATAAGCCTAACTCATCTCATAAAATCGGTTCAACAAGAAAGGTTTGCATATTGCTTACAAATATGCACAAATCCTTATCCACAAACAATACTGAATTTATTCCTCAACAAGTTTAACATCCTATTATTGTGCAATCTCATTTTCTAATCTCGCAAATCATTTGAGTTTTTTTTTTTTTGGATGGGTAGGACGAAGGTATATGGATGATTCTATTAATGTTAGGTTGCCAGTGTTATCATGTATCGAAATTAGATATTTAAGTCAAGTTTTATTATTGAAACAGTTGCTCAGTTGTGACTAATTATTTTATGTAAAAATAATTATTTTTTATTAAAATAAATATATTTTAATCATAATAATCATTCCTATAGCATATTATTCGTAACAAATACTCACTTTTTTATTTTTGTAATATTCAAGTTATTTGTTTTGGTAACCGACATGTGGTTAGAAAAGGGTCTAATTGTACTTGTACGGTACTGACCCTACATATGTATAATCGATCGAGTTGTTGATCTTCTGGACGTGAGTGGGGGATGGCCGGCGGCCGTAACATGTGACTGATCGTTCACGACTACGTACGGATTTCAGGTGGCCCCCTAATTTGTTTAATTTTGGGACACAATCATATGAGATGGAGTGATGGGTCCCCGCACGATATTTGGTACCGCAGATAGAAATCATATGACGGGACACCTTGATCGTGTTCTATGGTGTCGAATAGATCGAGGCACCCGGCCGCTTGTTTAAGGGCAGGTTTAAAAATTTAAAATTTTTATTTAAAATTTAAAATTTAAAATTTTTATTTTATTATTACATATTTTTTAAATTTCTATACAAAATATAATAAATAATTTAACTTTTTCAAATCTCAATATAACTTTTTTAAATTTTAATATAATAATATTATTAAAACTAATATTTTAAACTCTCATTTCAAATTTAAAATTCTCATCTCTACTCCCAAACCTTCCTTTAGCAATTCTCATAATGTCCTTCAACTTGTGGATGGTTAATTTGTGAACTTTAATATTATTTCTATATTTACCAATCCGCCATGAAAATAAGATTTATTTTCCTCGAAATTAGGGCATTCCAAGTCATGTATATATACTCATTTCATTACAATTAAGTTTTCTTAAAAATAAAATAAAATATTTGGACTGATACATGTCCTTTGTTTTTGGGACTGATACATGCCTACATCATGTCCTATTAGAGTAATAATACTCTGCAAGCTCAGGTGTGGATTGTGGAGTACTCGATCGGAGGAGTGGCGTCCGGGAGCATACGATATTCATATATTATCAAGGCTGTCTTAGTTATAGATGGTAATAATATTATTGATAATAATTATTAGCAAAAAAGCATTAGCATTTAACTCTTAAATATTTTTTCAATTGTAATGAGTCTTATATATAAGAGATTATTTACTTTAAAAAATACTTACAATTAACAAAACTTTAGTAATATTGTAAGCAGATGATACAAGATATATAATAGGAAAGAGTTTTCTGGCATAATTAAATCCGAGTGGTTTTCTAGCATCGAAGAAACTAACTTATAATAGAGGATGGTATGTGATGTAAACGTCTTTGTTTATTTTACTTTATTTTTATTTTTTTTAAATGCAGTTTTTTAACATTTTTAAATATTTTTAAAAAATTCACAACATTAATAAAAAAATACTTTTTTAATCATTAAATAAAAAAATTGCGTCGGAATACATTATAGGAACCCAACTTTGGTGGCCGGATTTAACATTTATGTTGTTTTATATATGTCCAAAGAATCTTTAGTACATGTTTTTTTTTTTTTTTTTTTTGTTTCTGTACAAATACAACAGATCGACATAGTTAATAAACACATAAATTTACTCAAAAATATATATCATGATCCGGAAATTCGTATGGAATTGATCCAGGGTTACAAGTTGGAGGTACCGCATGCGCGCAGAATTCCGGTGTTGGCCAACGGAACATGAAAGCCTTGGGCCTAGGATCATACATTTGGAATTGGCTTCTCTCCCAGTGGCACACGCACATATGGCGATAACTTATTCCATGAGAAGGTAAAACAGCACATACTTGTGACCCCATGCATGCCTTTAGAGCCTTCCGGCCTCATGAGGAACCCCGACCCCTTCCAGTACTACACTATATATAAAAATATCCCCCCAGTTAACAATACACACAGCTCCATCCCCGGCCAGAAACTGAAACCAAAGTTTCTGCATGCATGCATGCGTACCTTAGTGAGAGAAACAATAAAAATAAAAATGGAAAACCGGAAAAAGAATGGCGTTAGCTTCTTTCAGATGCCCCTTCACTATCCAAGGTACAGTAGGAAGGAGTACTTGGAGATGCCCGAGTGGAAGCTCGACCGGCTTCTTGCTGAATATGGGCTTTCTACGCATGGTGACTTGGCTTACAAGAGGGAGTTTGCAATGGGCGCCTTTCTGTGGCCTGATTGGAAACATTACGATTCGAAGTCTTCTCCTTCGGATCACTTCAAAAATAGTACTTCTCCACTTTCCAACAAGAAATTTAAATAAAATAATTATACGTATAGTCGTAGAATGTTTAAGTGCAACACAATTATTTTAAAAAATAATAAGATCTATTATTAAAAATTAATTAATTTTTTCATATGAGTCTCATATTTATTCATTTTTTTAAAAACGATTAAGCAATACTTGCCCGTTCCACGACTGCAAATATTATTTCTTATTTAAATAATCATAATTTATGCATCTATTATACAAATATCACTATATATCTTTCATGAGCTTCCTCATTGTCATCTTGATGTCTCTCCTCCTCTTTTGTTTGAAGAATATGGAGTAGGGACCTTATTAATTTGTGTGTTCATATTAAGTAGTTACTCCATTTTTCTATAATGAATGCAGGATATTTGTTTCATTTTCTATCTTCTATTTTTTTTTTTGGTTAATTACATTTTGCTCCTTCAAACTTTCACTCAATTTACAATATATCCCCAAAACTAATAATTACATCAAAGTAGACCCATTTACTTTCAAAACTTATCAATCCCCCAATTTCGTCTACGCCAGCAGCGTCAAATGTAATGAAAACATTCATAACTGCATCAAAATTATCAGTTTGGGGGCCACATCGTGAATTGCGTGAAAATTCGAGGGGGTAAAGTGAAATTAAGCCTAATTAATAAGTCTAACATAAAAAAGAAATATCAATTTGATACAAAATAAATTAAGAGAAATATATGGTCTAAAGTATGTTGGTTAAATATATGTAGATTTCTATTAATGTGAAAGAAATGGATGTGCATCAATGACTTTTTTTTTAATTATATATTTTTTTAACTTTAAACAATTTTACTAAGAGTTCTGCTGCATACAGTTACTTTTGTGTCTTTTTTACGTACTCTACAGATGTAATTGACCAAAATAGTTATTTTATATTAAAAAAAGTGACGTAACTAATCACATTATTAGAGTGTACAAAAAATACATAGAAGTGCTTGAAAATAGGATTTTTGTTAATTAACCATTTTTAACAATAATAGAAAACATTAATTGCAAACAGTTTTATTAATATTTTAAGAAATATTTATAAATAAATATGAGTGACGTGTATTTTATCGATTTGTTATTATTAGAATCATCAAGAATATATTTGAATAAAACAATGCAATTTATATAAAATTATGTTAGAGTTAATTTTTTTTCACTCAAATAATACAGATAAATTTATACAGAATAATATATTCATGACATGTATTTTTTAATAGTATAAATATTTCTAAAATACACAGTTAACTTCACTGTGCCCCCTTAAACTTTCATGAAAGTCAGTAGTGCTTTTATCTTTACAATGAATGTTATGCACGTAAACAATACGTAGAGACACTTTCCATTACATTTGAAGTTGTTGGTAGACGGAAACGAGGGATTGATAAGTTTTGAAAGTAAGCATGTGCATTTTGATGCAATTATTAATTTTGGGAACGCATTGTGAATTGAAAGAAAATTTGAAAAAATAAAATGTAATTAACCCATTTTATTTTCTAATCAGGTTTGAAATATAATAATTAATATATAACAGGAATATATGAATGAGAGGTATGGGACCCCGACAAGCCACATTTCACAACTAGTACATCACTACGAAAAAGAAAAAGAAGCGAGCACAGGAAACAAATAAAAATAAAGTGACAGATTTTGTACAATCTAACAAAAGGATTGTATCCCCGTGGCCTACCATAGGCCAAGGTGGTTGATATGGTTGCATTTTGTTTTGAAATGACTATTGGGTAGATCCACTTCCCGTCTTCACAATCCTGTAGCAAAGTATGACAACTCTTATAATAAAACCAAAAATAAAAAATCCTAACTCCATGTGTTATATGTCATTGTAAAACTCTACACTCTTTCAAATGAATATGCGTGGTTCTCGTGATAGGGGCAAAAAAAAAAAAAAAAAAAAATGGTGGAGCTCAAGAGTAGTGGCATATTGAGACTGCCAAGGAACTAAAGAAGGGTTGGTGATCATCAAGCACCAATGATTTGTAGTTTTTGCTTTACTTTTTAGATATAAGATGGACATATTGCAGTTTGAGCTAACTTTGGGAGATGCCGAAACCTATGTTGGCGCATGGGACCCACACGCTTGCTTAAGCGTGGCCATGATGGTCAAATCTGGAAGATCTAAGGGTGGGAGATTTTCTAGTCCAATGCATGTGGTAGAATGAGCTTCGGGAAAGGGGGATGCATGTGGCTCATGCGCCTTTTTGTCCGCGCGTGAGAGATACGCGCGAGTGATCTTTTTGATAAACTGTAGCTTTTATCCGAAGGATAGGCAGCTTGTGAGCCTTCTCGTTCGGTGCATGTGTCTCGGAGGTCGCCGGAAAGCTACAAATAATCCTGTTTCGGTCTTGGAGGAAAGGCGATAACAGAAACAACTAAAAAACTGGAAATAGCTCTATAGATGTAATAGATATATAAGGAAATAGGAGAAGGAGGAGGAAGCTCAAGCTCCCCATTCTCTCCGGCAAGAAAAGGTGCACTGAGATGTTTGGACATGGGGTTTTTGCTTCTGGAGAAAACGGGTTCAAATCTCCTTTTCCTGTTTCCTTTTCTTTCAAACACCATAACAAAGTGAGTTTTAAGCGTTATTTTCTGGAAAATATTGCCTCATATTTGTTTCTTTCCTATACATAACATGCATGTGTATCACCTTAATTACCGTCATGTACAACTCTCTAACTAGCGACACCTATGCATACTCCATCGCAATACAATTATTATAAATATGCCTGCGCATAAGTGTATGTTGTTTTTTCTTTTTATCCTGACTAATTTGTTATGTATTTATATTAGACACCTGACTAATTGCTTGTGTATTTATATTATTGTCTAATATAGGGATTGTTTTCAATTAAATCTCTAAATTAAAGAAAATGGAGGTAAAAGCTTACTTAAAAAGTGAGGTTCTGACAAATACACGGGTCAAGTGCATGTAGGAGCACAAATACTTTCTTTGAATCTCGTTATCAAAGATTATGACTAACTTTATTGGATGGGTTATTCAATTCTCAAATCGGTATATATAATATATGCAATCCACATCACTTAAATATATAAGATTCAAAATTTTAAAATTTATTTTTTAAATTAAATTATTTCATATAAGCATTTGATTAAATGCATGTTTGAAATTGTAGTAAAAAATATAGTTTATAACTTTAAGACTTATAACTTATAACTTAAATAATAAGTTCTACTATTAAAAAGTTATTTACTGTTTAATAACCATATGTTCAAAATACTTTCAAACATGTTAGTTTGTTTGAAAACAAATTAAAAAAATATTTTATGAAGTAGAAATGACGATCATTTGAGTTTTTAAAGATTATAATCATATTTTTAAAAGTTTAAAAATTATAATTATCTTAAAGTTGTATAGATATTTTTGTCTATTGACAATCTTTTTAAAATTCAAATTATATTTCACATTATCCAGAAAAGCACGTTTAAAAAAAAATATATCAAACGTACTTTTTAACTTATTTGAAATTAAAAGTGTTTTAATATGTAATACCCAAACGATCTAATTTTTTCATTAAAAAATTTTTAAGAATATTTAAACACTTTTTAAGACTTTTACTGCAACCCCAAACAAGCCTTAAATAGGCTCTAAGTTAATAGGAGTTTTTTATTTCCAGATATTCAATTCGCAACTTGCTCGGGCCACACCACACTGGACTAAATCACAATAGACCATACTCAAAACGTTATCCAGACTCGATTACATGAGCCCAGAACTTGGGTGAGTTAGTGGGACTTAAACCTCAAGCAGAGGGTTACCAATGAGAAAAGCGTCGGCGTGATAACAATGGCTGAACACGGGAGAACCTAAGCCAATGAACTAGCGGGGGCAACCACGGCGGTGTTGTTATTTGAGAACAACATGCATGGAGGTGAGTAGATTTGCTTTACAGAAAATAACACCACGAAGCCATTCGATTTACATGAAACCTTCAAAGGTGCCTAAAAATAATTTTACTAGATAATTTGGTAGCGGGAGACAGATTTCAACTCTCAGAAAGAACATATATATATGAGACAGCTTTCAGGTATACTTGATTGTAAGGCACCTCACTACAATCGCCTTCTCATGCGCCTGCTGTTAGGATTAGCAGATTCTGCTTCAGCCCCATCTGCCGCAAGATCTTGCCCAAATGTACTGCTGCCACTCCTCTTCCTACTTGACAGAGAATTCGAGTTCTCGTCCATTGATGCAAATGTTGCCAGCAGCTCTGACAACAACGAGGGGCAGCTCCCCTCCAAATGCCTGAACGCTTCAGATTTCATTACCGCTGCAAACATGAAAGGACATTAGTAGTTCAAAACTTCAACATACTCGACAAGGAAAATAGCATTTATGCACAAAACTAAGGAGTTTCCCTTCACAAAAGAAAGTCCAAAAAATGCCCACGGAGACCATGTCTTCAAGGCAACATAATATTGTGTAATTAAATGAGGAACACTCTTTTGTACAAAAAATTCATCGAGTGTCATCCAAACTTCTTCTGGACCAAATTTTTAAGGAAAACTTATTTTGACTAGTTAGGCATGCATTAATAAGGCTCAAGGATACCCTAGATTAAGCTGTACCATACAGTATTCCCACGATAATACGCACCTCCCAAGTTTTCTGCATTTGCAGTGAACTTTAAACAGATAGCCTTAAGCTGTGGACAATGGTGCTGCTCAGCTAGGGCAAGAATTGTCGCCACTGTGTCTATATTAATTACTTTACACAATTCTGATTCACATAATACTTTAAGTCGATCCAGATTGTATAGGTCGGCGGCAGCCAACAGATGCTGAACCATGACACTGGATGAGCAAGTAGTTGTGCTCTCAATTTCTTCTACGTCAGGTAGCTTGTCTGTGTAGATAAATAGAAGCATCGCCTGGAAAAAAAGAAAAAACAGAAAAAGGCTCAACTGACTCGATATACCTGCACAAAACAGAAGCATTCATACATAGATAACATATAAGGCTCAATACTTCCAGGAAAGCATACAATAGATGACCCATTTCAAGAAATTTAGTCCAAAGTTCAACTAAGCCACATAATGAAGTAACATCATCAAAGCTTAATTCTAAATGGCCATTTTGCCATTTTCTATCAACCAAAGAAGTATAGCTAGCCAATGTCAAAGCGCCACAAAATATACAGATTCATTCCTTAGCTTTTTCTCCCTCTCAATTGTTCTTCTTGACTCAAAATCAATTTAAAATGTTCAGGGAGAAAGGAAAAACAAATTTGAAAATAGCAGCAGCAACCCAACAACAAGAGATCTTAGGAAAACAACTTAAGCTTCAATACTGATAACTTGTGGCCTTCACAAGTTTGAGAGTTCCTCTAGCATCATATGCACCACAAAATGCACAAGGGGATGATCTTCGAAAGTTGTGTGATGCTCATCTCTAGCACACCAAAAATACAGCCTAGACTAGTAATACTTTTTAACGTCAGACTAGTAATAACTTTTAACCTAAAAAATATGACTTCTTGCAGGTGGCCATATCATTTATAGTCGCCAAGATCTATGATGCTTATTAAAACCGGTCTGCCCAAGCGGCAAAAGTGTAACTCACTTGTACAAAAAAAAAAAAAAAAAAAAAAAAGTGGAGATAGTTTCTCCTAATTTATGTGTCAATGATCAAATCAGTTTTCTTCCTTAGCATTGTAATAAAAAGAATCAATACAGTAAAAAAAAAAATGCATTACCTTGAAGATGAAGGGATCAATGTCCTTTATGACAACTTTATCTATGTTTGGATTTCCAACAAGTCCAAAAAACTGAGCTCTAAATACAGGAGAACGGGCGGCGAGTATCAACTTATGAGCTTTAAACATTTCATTGCCAACCTGAAAAACTACGTCACAACCAACTTCAGATTCTATCAAGGTCTTAAAACCTTGACCCATGTCTGAGGGTGGTACAGAAATAGCACGTAGTTTTGGGCACTCAAGATGATTTCTGACAACTCCAACCTTGCAGTACATGACAAGGCAGTCATCCTTTAAATAATCAGAAGCTTCTAAAAGATTTCTTCTAAAAAATCGTTTGTATCCCCTGAAATGCAAGTACAGCAGCCATGAGGTAAAAGAACAAAAATCTCGCATCCCCCACCAAAAAAATGAATAAATAAATAAAAATTGAAACATCTGAGGGGATGGTCAATAAATAGAAATAAAATGCAAACACGCATGAACTTCAAAACTTAAATTATGTAACCAAATGCGTCCCAAATAGCATAGAAAAGGTTAAAATATTGGACTAATGTTGAGTATGGCATTAAAAAATATTTGTCCCATTGTAACAACAATTTCACTCTAAATCTTTTATAAATTCCACCATTGAGTGCTTAAATTCTCAATTCCACCTCTGGCCACCTGTAAACTTTAACCAAATCTATATTGTGCCAAGGTTCTATAAGTGATAAAATTCAAAATTATCCCAAAATCTATCACATATGTAAAATAACTAAAACAGAGAATTTTGGAGTATGTGCCCTCCATGTTTTCGAAATTTGGTGTTTTTTTTTTTTTTTTTTTTTTTTCTTTTCCATAACTCAGCTTTCAAATCCCAATCTTCCTGCAATCCTGTTACAACTCATTTCCATTTTTGTTCAAGGCTTTTCAACTTTAGCATTTCCATCAATCTATGTCTGTGCCTCTTCCCCATCTTCAATGCTCTAATATTTGATCAGCTTTCTTAGACTTTCAGCCTCTCTGTCTTTATACAAACGTAAATCTACTAACTACTAAAACACGTAGAATTATCACCCAAAGGTATATTTTTATAAAATAGGACAATAACCTAACTAATAATTTTTATTATCTCTAGTGATAATTTTTTTTTTTTTTTTGAAGTAGCTCTAGTGATAAGTTTGGAGAACGTGGCGAGTCTCTCAAATTGATATAAGCTCAATACGAGCTTGAATGAGTGTTTATTCCATCGTAAAACAACCTTCTTTGGAATATAACGTACAAACACAATTTAACACAAAACTAATAACAATTGTAGCCACTAACATAGATTCGAAAGCAAAATGTTATCATTTTCCCAACTATACCAACACCCTCGATGCCACCGTATCACTCACCATCCTCCCCCCCCCCCCCCCCCCCCCCCCCCCCTCCCTCTCTCTCTCTCTCTCTCTCTCTCTCTCTCTCTCTCTCTCTCTCTCTCTCTCTCTCTCTCTCTCTCTCTCTCTCTCTCTCTCTCTCTCTCTCTCTCTCTCTCACGCACACACGCTCACGCTCACTCACCAATCTCTCGAACTAACATAAAACCCTCTCATAAAAACCAATTACTCGCTGAACTGAACCCGAACCATTTACAAGTACCAGATCGCCCCATCTAAAGATCAATTCCCAAACCGCAATGCACGGAAAAATAAAAACAACGGCAATAATAACAATCAATTATGCAAATCAAAGTAATCCATTACCACATGCTGCCTCTGTACTTGAGCGTGTATGGCCCGCTCTCCAGCGCTCGTTGAAAGTGGCTGTGCACCTTGTTGTTCCCGTTCCCGCTCTGGTCCAACATGGACAGCTCGAACAACGCCCTCACGTCCGCGCCATCGCTCGCGAGCGCAATGAATACCGAAACGTATATCGAGTTGTCCTCGGGGTTTTTACCGTCGGGGTAAAAGTAAATCGCCCAGTCGTAGCCGCCCACCGTGAAGGTGTCGCTCATTATGTACTTCCCCACGCCCATCCCTTTGGCCAACGAGTATCCCTGTACGGTAAACCGGTGCGACCCGTTCACCGTCTCGCTTGCAAAAATCGAGCACGTGTCGTCGCCGGCCTTGGAATTCGCCGTGGAGGCCATCAACGCGTGATTTGCAACATATATGGAGGGAAATTCCGGGATTACCTGAATGGAAAGATATGCAGCTAAATCAAAGCCTAGGGACGGAGAATTGGAGCAGCTATCGGGAATTAGGGTTTTGCTGGAGAGGAGCAGAAAGTAAAACTGTGACGTAAAAATAGGGCGTGGGAACTGGGAAATGAAAGGGAAGGGAAAATGGAGTTGTAGACGGCCTATAAGCAATTTTCTTTTTTTTTTTTTTATCTTTTTTTTGGGTATTCTGGTACCGGTGTGTCTGCCTATTCATTATTGGACTAGTTTAGTGGCCTTGGTGTGCTGGTGGGCGGCTGGGTAGACTGACGTATTAGTTATTACGTGTAAAATGATTGGACTTTATGTCCTTATAATTTTTCGGATTATTTTCCTAATATTATTTCCAGCCTTTTTCACTACAAACTAGTTTTTTTTTACCAAAAATGAAAAAAACATTTTTCTTATTAAATTATTATAAGAGATTTGCTACACTTCAATTTACATATTATATATATTTTTTAAATTAATTCAATTTTTCTACTTATTATTCATATATCTAATATTTAATAAAAGAAAAAAATATATATAGACTTATGTTTAAAACTTTTCTTACATTTTAAGTGATGTGCGTTGTGATTTAAAATCTAACGTTATCTTCTTCTTTTTTTTTTTTTTTTTTTCCAAGTCATATGCCAACTCTGTGGAAAGATCGTTATCTTTTTTTAAAATTTCCAACTTATAATGCCAACCCTGTGAAAGATCTTTTGTTCCAATGGATTTGTATTTATCCCAATTTCTTACGCAGAATTTTCAACTATCAAAATAATAACTATGGGATTTTCATAATCAATCAATCTTATGATATTCATCGTGGATTATAATTAATTGTAAAAAATATTTTAACTATTTTATTAAGAAAAGTGCTCAAATTATAAAAGAAAAATTTTAAATTAAAATGATTGTATAAAATATGATATATCTATTTTATAATAAAAATTAGTTTTACTTTATAACGTATTATATATACATATTATAACTTTATTAATACGATATAATCCACAATAACTTTAATATTATTTCTTATTTGATATTAAATTTATTTTATAATAAAAAGAAATTTATTTTATTATTTTTTAATATTCGGTTTTATGCCTTTAAATTTAAAAATAATATTATTTTTATGATAAAGTCGTGGAATAATGGTTGATTATCCCATCTCTCTCTAAATTAAAGCTAATCTTTCCGACCGCTGGAATTGGAATTGGAAATGGTGTTGGCCTTCTAATAGATTGTACTTAGGTGTCCGCGACACGTCAGCCAAAATCTATATGTTGCCCAACCCGGACGGACTCCAGCCACGATGCCACGTGCATAAAATTGCTGCTCACAAAAAAAAGACCAATATCTTCATCACCGACAAATGCCCAACGGTATACTTCCGACGTACAAAAGCGGCAACATCATTTGCTCCCGGGTCTCCTCGGAGCATAAACTCACTCGCACCGCGTTCACATTACGGTTACACCCATAAATCTCCGATCGTCTCGTTCGCTGATCATCCAAATCCTATCAACTCAGCGAAAAAATCACCCGCTCGCACTCTCACTCTAACTCTATCCCCGAAAGCTCACATTCTTCGATGCCACTCTTCCATTACGGTGCGATGATTGAAAGAGATCCGAGATCTACAAGCTCGTCTTAACTTCTTCCAATTCATATTTCGAGAATTCTTAAAATGAAGCCATTCGGAGGTGGGGAAGTCTTCAAAACCCCCCTGATTATCAAGATCTCCGCCTTCTTTGTCCTCGCGGTCACTTCCTTTTACTTGGGCGAGCACTGGTCCGATGGGTACCAGCAGCTTATCTTCTTCACCACCGCGCGCCGAGCCCCTTCGGTCTCGATCTCACCCAACCGCGACAAGCCGTTTAATGTCTCTGCCCTCATTCATGAAAACCAAACCCAAACCGTCCCCGAAAAAACCCTAAACACAGCCCCATTCTCGGTCCCTCCCAGTTCGCATCCTCCGCCTCCGCCATTACAGCGGTTCGGGATCGTGAATGAGAACGGAACGATGTCTGATGAGTTTGAGGTCGGGGAGTTCGATGAGGGTTTGGTGGAGGATTGGAGGAACGAGACGGAGGCGGAGGGGGTTGATGGTGATGTAGATTCGTCTAGGGTTAGGGTTACCAAGTTTCAGCTGTGTCCGAGAGCTATGAGCGAGTATATTCCCTGCTTGGATAACGAGGAGGCTATTAAGAAGCTGAAATCGAGTGACAAAGGGGAGCGGTTCGAAAGGCATTGTCCAGAGGAAGGTCGGGGATTGAATTGCCTCGTTCCAGCACCGAGCAAGTACCGCACCCCGATTCCATGGCCGAAAAGCCGGGACGAGGTATTGGTTTCTTTCCGGTTACCCCCTTTTTGATTGGTTGTCTAGTCGCTGCTAGGTTCAATTGTAATTCTATATTGAAAATCTTTTGGTGGATTTGCTCAAATCTCGTCACCCTTTTTGCATACTAGGGGAGGGTTAGACAGTGAGTCGAGATGAGAGTTGAATAAAATATTATTAGAATATTATTTTTTAATATTATTATTGTTTTGAGATTTGAAAAAGTTAGAATTATTTATTGTATTTTTTGTGAGAATTTGGAAGAACTGTAATGATGAGATAAGATGAAGTGTTTTTCGTATCCAAACCTAGCCAAGTCTTCTGATTTATAATGCTAATCCAACTTAATAAACAAACACTGGAAATTTATTTTGAAAGGTATTGCTGCTGCCAAATACTTTGTTGCTGAGTAGCTCTGATTCCTTGGCAACTTAGCATGTTTATATTGGAGTCTGCTAATAAATATGCTGGCCCCTTGTAGGTGTGGTTCTACAACGTTCCTCATACTCGTTTGGTTGAAGATAAAGGGGGTCAAAATTGGATTGCCAGAGTGAAGGATAAGTTTAAGTTTCCTGGAGGTGGTACACAGTTTATTCATGGGGCAAATGAATATTTGGATCATATATCTAAGGTTGTTATTTGTTAAAAGTTAGTTGGGAATAAAATTGATCAGTGTATCTTCGTATTCTGATCTTCAATTTTTTTTTCCATCGGTACATGCATGTAGATGATCCCTGAAATAGCTTTCGGTCATCATACCCGAGTCGTCTTAGATGTTGGCTGTGGTGTAGCTAGTTTCGGTGCCTATTTGTTATCACGGAATGTCATCACCATGTCAATTGCTCCCAAAGATGTTCATGAAAACCAGATTCAATTTGCTCTTGAGCGTGGTGTGCCAGCAATGGTGGCAGCATTTGCAACTCATCGTTTATTGTATCCAAGCCAAGCTTTTGACTTGATACATTGTTCACGGTGTAGAATCAATTGGACTCGTGATGGTATGTACTCTTGTGTCTATATATTTGGTTTAATTCTTGGTAGGTACAAAAAGGAAACCTGATCAAGCATTTGAGTATTTACAGATACTTTTTACCTTTTCTTACTTGCTGGTTAAAAACTAGTTAATGCCAAGTTTTAATGTGTATAGAACTCCTACTGGTGAACTTCTGATGCAATTTTGCATCAGGGCACCTACTCTTATGAAATATGTGACCGAGTCCCTTTTTTTTTCAAGGTTGATGTTATATCCCTCCTAACTCACGTGATATCTTTCATTTTTGTTTTTATATTAACTTTATCCTTCTATTACTTTGTGATGAAGACGGAATATTACTGCTTGAGGTAAATAGGATGCTCCGTGGAGGAGGATACTTTGTTTGGGCAGCACAACCTGTTTATAAGCATGAAGAAATCCTGGAAGAACAATGGAAAGGTATCGCTACCAACAATTTTAATTTCTGCTAATCTTGTCGAAAGCGGTTGGTTGTGTTTAGTTTTAACATGGGCATGTTTGGACACTTGGAGTATCTCAAAATTTTGTGGATAGTAGTGACAGGTTCGAGTGAAGATGTTTTATTGGGTTTTGGAAAAAGAGAAAAAAAAATTGAATAAAAATATTGTAAAGTTAAAAAATTGTTTGAATATTATTGTTGTTTTGAAGTTTGAAAAAGTTGTATTAGTTTTTGTGCTTGGATAATGATTAGGTAATGATTAGATGAAAAAGTTGAAAATTTGCAATTGAAAAGTGTTTTGTGTTTGGGTAATATTTGTGAATGAAATTATGAGAAGTTTTGAGAATTTTGAGAATTCTTTGCCTGTCCAAACATGCCCTTAAACTTACGAGAGTTAGGATTTTGAAAGACAAGTGCATAAAAAGCTGCTAAATTGTGTTGCATGTCTATTTTTCCATTTTTTACTATAAGTAATTTGACAAGGCCTGCTGGTCTCTTTGTGTAATTCTGACCTGAACTTAATTGAGTTACGTTTGGCTGTGTTAATTACCACCTTGCATATTTATCTTTCAGAGATGCTTAACCTTACAACTCGTCTCTGCTGGGATTTTGTGAAAAAGGACGGATATATTGCAATATGGCAGAAGCCATATAACAATAGTTGCTATTTAAGCCGTGAGGAAGGAACTAAGCCTCCATTGTGTGATCAAGATGATGATCCAGACAACGTTTGGTATGCTCGCTATTCTACCCTTCTAATTATTGCCTGTGATTTGATAATTTGTTAAACCTAATATAACATTATTCAATATTTGAGGGGAGTATTTTTATGCAAATTTTCACTAAAGAAAAGTGGATAGATTGGTTCCCTGCCATTTTGAAACAATTCTTTGTATGGTTAGTATATAAGGGTTTTTTGCATTAAGAACATGTATCAGTCTTATCTTTCACTCATCCTCTATCAGCCTCACCTTGATTCTTCTTGCTGACCAATTAATATGGCCTTCTTCGGTTTTCTATTATCCTAGGGATTTCCCCTTCACCATGTTGCTAGAATTTTCAATGGCGATTTATTACTTAGATCTTTTCACTTGCCCCTGCACAAAAACTGTGTAGGTATTTCTTGGGTTTTCTTTTCTGGCCTTAATCTTGAGGACATATGCTTGAAAGATGTTGATGATCTTCTAATGGACAGTTAAGATTTATGTGCTTATGACTTGAACAATTTGGTATAGTGGTTTTGGAAAGCTTCTTAGGCATCCTCAGTGAACTAGCTTCTTGTTGCTACTGCTTTTGAGGTCATTTAGTTGTCTGTAATAGTCTCTTTTGCATAATCATGTTAGGTATGCTGATCTGAAGTCATGCATCTCTCGACTTCCAGAGAATGGGGTTGGAGCAAATGTTACCATGTGGCCTGCACGTTTACAAACTCCACCCAGTAGGCTTCAGAGCATACAGATTGATGCCTATATATCAAGAAAGGAGCTCTTTAAGGCAGAGTCAAAATACTGGAATGAGATAATAGCTAGCTATGTTCGTTCTTTGCACTGGAAGAAGATTAGATTAAGAAATGTAATGGACATGAGAGCTGGCTTTGGAGGGTATCATAATTATCTCATGCTCTTCTCTTCCATTACAAATTAATTTTACATTTCTTATGATTGATCTTATAGAAACTGGCTTTGGCAGATTTGCTGCAGCATTAATGGAACAAAATCTTGATTCTTGGGTTATGAATGTTGTTCCTGTTAGCGGGCCTAACACCTTGCCTGTTATATATGATCGAGGACTTATTGGAGTTTTGCATGATTGGTACTTCCGAAAACTGTTTCTTGCATCTATTTCAAATATGTATGTCTATTGATACTGTAGCTTTTACATATATGATGGATACTATAGCCTGATCAGATTGCTTAATCATACTGGTCATATACACCCCAAAATGAACATTTTGGAGTCTTTAATTGATCAGATTTCTCTTTGAATAATTTAATTAATGGTTCAGATTACTGGATATCTGACATGATACAATGATACCTACCTCATATATGTACCTCCTTTTATCCAATATTTTAATACATTTAACTTTTTTGGATAGTATCTGCAAAATACTAGTTATATGGCATCAAAATTAACTACAGTTATCGATGATCCTTGAACTAAGTTTCTGTGGCTGAAGTATTCTTGCATAATATTATCCAGGTGTGAGCCATTTGATACATACCCAAGAACCTATGATTTTTTGCATGCAGCTGGTCTCTTCTCTATTGAGAGAAAAAGGTACGCCCAAATCTTGTAATTTTTCCTGGTAGATGATTTCCATACTTCAGCTGGTATATGCATTCGGCTTTTCCTGTCTTTTCTTTTGTTCCATAAAGCCAACTGCCTGACAAGTATAGCGGCATGTAGAATTAAGTAAGTTTGTGCCATGCTAAGAATTTCAGATCTTGCTTACAATTAACAACTCAACTGAGATCTACTCTGGAGGATTATATTATTGCTTTAGAAAATGATTTTATGTAAACAATATTTAAATTTACTTGATAAAACAGGAAATATAGAATGATGTGAAATGCCATGGATTTATAAACCTCAAGTGTATCTTTGGGTATATGATGGATTTTGCTTATGGTATGGGCTGGGATCCCCTGGGGTTAGGAGTTGCTTTTCTTATCATCATTATTGATACGATTTTTCATTGTGTCAGATGCAATATCTCTTCAATCATGCTCGAGATGGATCGGATACTGAGACCTGGTGGACATGTGTATATCCGTGACACTCTTGCTGTCATGGATGAACTTCAAGAGAATGCAAAGGCCATGGGTTGGCATGTCACATTACGAGATACGTCTGAAGGTCCTTATGCAAGTTATAGGATCTTGACAGCTGATAAACACCTGTTGCGTGGGTGAGGTGGTGGAAATTGTGAAGCATGTTTATTCCCTGCTGATCCGTCTGAGAGAAGATGGGCTAACCAGGCTAGTGTTTATCTAACGATAAGGTCTTTAAAGCATTGGAAATTAAGACGATCACTGAATGAATGACAATTACGTAGAGAGAGGGGGGGATAGAGAGAATTGCTTTTATTGGGTGGTGTATTGACAATTGACATTTGGTATGGCTCATATCACGATGCGGGGAGCAATATCTAGGCAACTATTGGCCCAAATAGCAGTGCAAGGCGTAATGCACCTGTAAAACTCCATGTCACGTTTTATCCAAGTTTTCCCAGGCTAGTACATTTGTTAAATTGTTTACCCAGATTTATGAGATACGTCCCCCTTATTTATTCGTTCGTTTGTGCATATTCTTTATATTGGTTATTGTGCATCACTATTCAGAATTATTTACTTTTAATTTCTGGTTTGATTCTTTCTTTCTTTTTTCTATTATTACTCTTAATTGTAATCTTTCCTGATCATTTGAAAGCATGAATAATTTATGAACTGTTATTATGTGGTTGGAATACAATAGTATGTCATTTTGTATTTGTAGTATAAAGCTAAGCCCGACTGATTCTTTAGCTACTAATCCAACCATATCTGACACACTCATTTTTTCATTCGACTCGATTGGTTGTAATCATGCTTTGATGCTCAAGGCTATGATTTACCTATAACTCGAGTGGAAAAGGTTTATTTCTTCTCTATCTTAGATCTTATTAGAGGAAGAATGCACCATCTTTCGTTACGCACCCTCATTGCCCAGCATTCTTTGCTTTTAACATTTATCTACCATTGAAATTTATCTAAAGTCTACTGCCACTCATCTTATCGGACCCCTCCAGATAAACAGAGAATGAGAATTTCTGGGTGTACATTTGCCTGCTGGTGATTTGCTTGTCAATATGTGTGTCTATTTTTGTGCCCGTCGGGAGACGCAACACGGACACGAAATTTTGAAATTTTTGGCACGAGTCGTGGGCTTTGGATGAACGTTGACTTTTGATTAAGAGACCATAAAAGATTCAAACAAGTCAATTACATATTCGCTTCACAATAGATTTGGCGGGGGTCCAGCATATAACATCCAACAATCGTATCCTGGGAAACATCAGAACAAGTTGGTGCTAATTACAACTTTCAAGCGTAACAACCAAACTATCCAATGTATCCATCAAATCTTGGTCTCCGCATTTGCTGGCCTTGATTGTGATTCTGCCGGGTTATAATGTTGGACGGGCTTCCTAACCTCAAGTTCTGAAATTGATGTTGAGCTTGTGAGATTGTGTGCAAGCTCCTGTGCACCTGTGGACGAGTTGGGTGGGACTGATGGTGCCCGCCATTGTGATTTGGGTTCCAAACAGGTGGTCTTGGAATAATACTTTGTGATACTTCTGGTCCAACTAATGCTGCTATGAGCGAACCCTTATTCTGATTGGCAGAAATAAGGGTCCGGTAAGTCCTCCGGAATGCTTCAGATATTAGTGTCAATTTACTCATGTTAACTGCCCTTGCGGAATTTTCTGGCTGCTGAAATGGATCCTCAATCTAACCACCAGTAGCACGAACAACAAAATCAGTAACAGTGGCAGCAGTAAAAATTGTTATCATAGAAGAAAACTTCACGCCATACGAAAAAACAATCATTTTTTTTCCATCCATTTATACACACATCTATCCACACACACACACACACACATATATATATAGAGAGAGAGAGAGAGAGAGAGAGAGAGAGAGAGAGAGAGAGAGAGAGAGTTACAAGTATCGTGTAAGTTTTGGGGTACCATCTCATATTGCTGTCTATGCGCTCCCACTGGCCTGTAAAGGGACAAATTCCTAGCTCTGATGCCGTCAATCTTGTGTCAACAAACTGCAAAACATAAAAGGTGAAAATGCAATGAACAGATCTCGAACACACCTAATGGGGGTAAATAGGTGTTTAATAAAACAACAGAAGAATAACCAATTTAAATATCTAACAAATTAATATCTAACCAACCTAGAATCAACAAAACATAAAGTATAAAAAGTAAAAAATAACACAAGATTTTGCTGACAAAAAGAAAACTTTTCAAGAACTATTCATATGAAAAATCGCTTCAGGTGTTCAGCCACAACCTATAAATCCACTACAGAACAAAGATATTACAATTAGTTTAAATTCTCACAAAACCTTTAAAGACTCAAACACCAGGCTGTGATTCCATAAACAAACCCTGCCCGATCTACTGGAACTCCATCAGCACCCCTGATGGACTCACCAACACATCGCCAAGCACAACAGTTCTCCAAGAATAAAATGATCAATAGATCAACATGGAACTTTGCTTGACTGCATGTCATTCGTGTGTCTAGCAAAAAGTAAAATGTAGATCTCGTTTGACCGAACGACTGCTGTCTGACAAGATCTGTCCAAGCATTGGTTGACCATGTGTCTCACGAGAGTCCAGCGAAATCAGTGGTTCTTCAGGTTTTATACAATTTTGAACCAAACTAAATCCAAATCAATTACAACTAAGCTTTGTCATTAAAAATGTATGCCATTACACTTTTTTTATACACTAACACAGGAGCTTTATGGACACAATTAGAGAGTTAATATAATCTCCTAGTGGGAATTCTATTCCTAGATATGAGAAAGATACTAGTAAACTTAGGCCCCGCTTGGTTACATAGATGAGATGAGATGAGATGAGATGTTTTAAATAGTAATAAATAAAATATTGTTATAATATAATTTTTGAATATTAATTTTGTATTGGGATTTGAAAAAGTTAGATTGTTTATTATATTTTGTATTGGGATTTGAAAAAGGTGTAATGATGAGTTGAGATGAGATGAGATGAGATTTTTGGTTTTGGCTAAACAAACAAGGCCTTAATCAAACTATAATAGAAAAGGGAGTTTTACCAAATTATATAAATCTCCAATACATACTCACGACAACAACAGTTGGCTGAAAATTTTTGCCACAAACTTATAATTCAACTTTGATGGATTAGGGGTGTAATGAATTTATTTCGAACTGTATTGAGCTCATCACACAAATGGCTATTACTATGATTTTTCATCAAGTATTAAGGTAGAAACAACTAATGAAATGATTACCTTTTCAAGGAATGAAATGAAAAGTTCAGACAAAGAACTTCGATTCACTCGCCTGAACTTGTCTTGTCTGAACCTTCTTATGTTAGCGGCACATATTTCCTTAATGCGTATCTCTGCATTAGTCCTCACACCTGCATAAAGCATGTTGAAAGACGGGTCTCATGACTCTAGTTGTCTTCTAAAGTAGTCAATTGGTATTTAGATTCACAGATTGTGTGAAGGTACTTCTGAATATTCTCAAGAGCTATGCCTTTTGGGTTCTTCAATGAACTTTTCGATTGCTTATAAAAAAAATATTTTCAGTAATAGTAAAAACACCAAGGCTCATAAAAATCACCTAGAATAATTTTTAGTACTTTTCCATTGGTCATTTCAATATGAATGTTAAATCTCTTTTGATTCTCTTTCAGTAAATTGAAGTAAAGAACATCTAACCCCATAACTAGAATGCTATTATCAGTTTAAGTCCTTGCCCAAAAATTCTATTGACGCCCAAAAAATATGATGTACAGATACAGCTAAGTTTCTGAAGACATTGCTTTTCTTATAAGCATTTGTTCTACTCTATTTTTCCTAATTCCTCACAACATGGTGTGCCATTAGGTACTCCCAACAACTGTCATATAGATCCATATGCTTAACACAATCCTTAGGACTACAACTTCTCTCAAGGAACATTAAATTTAACTAAATTCAAATTACCTTAAGATAGGATTTCTACTTTCACACACCTGAACATTTATTAAGTTAATGCTGTTATTATACTACGACAAGACTCTTCTGATGTTTGATGGCTTCTCTTCTACGAAAACTGCACCATTAAATTACCATTATTCCTCTCTTTCAGAAAACTAACTTCAACATCTATGCCTCCCTTGCCCTAACACTCCACCAATCCAATCATATGGCTTTGATAACAGAAGGGGAAACCAAACCCCAGTTCCATCACCTTTCTGATGAAACGACAAGGTATATAACTGTGGCAGTATAAAATTTAGAAAACCAACCCAAAGTACACCGAGAAACAACACAAATCATTTTTTTTTTTTGATAAGTAATAAAAGCTTCATTAAGATAAAGATGGGCATAGCCCAGGTACACTGGAGGTATACATGAGCATACACCTATTTAAGAACTAGAAACAGAAGCAAGAAAATCATGGAACATTGAACACAGCAATATGTTTCTTACAACCAGATAAACTGTTAGGGCACTGCCATTGTGAGTGTGAGATCAATAAATAATGTCTTGTATCAATTTTATGTCCTTGGGCCTTTGGTCCTTTTAAAGCACCAAAATAAATTACTTTTGAACAGTATAAAAATAGGAAATGAATTATAAGTTTCACGCAAAAGGTACAGCTCAGCTTCTGTCCCCACCATTCTAAGGAAAAAAACTAGAAAGATATTGATGCTTTGTGCATAAGATTGAATATTAAATTACCTCGAAGATCATTGACAATATTTCCCGGGTAAATATCTTTGAGAGGTGGTAATATTGCAGGGACACAAGTCTGAAACAAAATAGTAAAAAAATAAATCTTCCATTACTTATCAGAACTGAAACAGTAAATTTCAACATGCAAGGAAGCAAAGACAGGGAGCCAGACCAACTCAAGAAGATTTAAATAAATTAAAATATGCAAGTCAGAAGAAGATTATACCGTGGAGTCTTGAAACATGACGATATTTAAATGAAATAGACAGAACAAGACAGATGCAACAGTATAAAAGACAAGAATAATTTTTATTTTTTATTTTTTTAGCATTCACAAACAAGGTCCAAAAGAACTGTCAGGATATACTTCGTGGAGCAGCAAGGAAACCTCTGGCTGATTTTCACTATTTCTTTTTAAATTTTACCAGAAATAATGACCAAAGATTACCTGAAAATGAAAGATCACAAGCAGACAGAGAGAGTATGAATTGAAGGTCCCAGCTTTTGAATTATTTATGCCATGTGCTTTTGCCCATTCCTTGACCTACACGAGCTAGAATAATGCATCAAATACTTCCACTCATTTTCACAACATCAAGTATTGTTTGAACAGGTATGTACCAGTAAAACCATATCGTGAAAGCGCCCATCTATCTCACTGATCCAAAACAAGAGTGTGGACTTGATTTGGCCCTGTATGTTATCAATCGACATATCACAAGAGATGCTTTGGTGGCCACTCTCAAATTTTAGAATTGGAACTCTTGCATTAGGGATCAATTGCAACTTTCGCCATCCACCTGCAGATCAACCATGTTATAAAAAGAAAATAGAAGCATTGTAAAAAAATCAAACCAATTAAGAAGAGCATGGTCAAGCCCTTTAAAGGATAAGTGAACCTGCGTTGTATCAAGCACCTATATTCCTTATTGCTTTTTCATATCAACTAAGTATTACTGAATTTAACCCCTAGGGGTTGGTTCAAGTGGTAAAGGCGTTGGTCTTGGTGATATGCTCCCTCCAAGTCTAAGGTTCGAATCCTGTTGGCTGCAAACAATTTCTAGGGGCTATCGAACTAGAGGGAACTTCCCCTTGAATTATTCAAGGTGCACTTGCAGAAAACTCATTTCCGAGGGCCTGTGCACCCCCGGGATTTGTCAAAACTTTGTTCTTGGACACTCAGTGCCAATAAAATGTATATATATATATAGAAAAATAATTGGGGAGTTTGGATGAGCAATAAGAATGGAACTGAAGGACCCAACTACAAAAAGATGATCAAAAGGCCATTTTGAATAATAATTACAAATGAAACCCTAGATTCTAAATTACCAGAGATCATATAGTGGCCATTGTGATACGATTCACAGAATTTATGAATCGAGCTTGCCATAACAGGTCCCAAAAGCACAATAAATGACATGATGGATTCAACATGAGGAGCACATACCAAAACGATGAATAAAGAAGAAACATCATTCTTTTAAGTCCCAAATCCCAACATATATCCTACAGATGCAGGTAGTTTACTTTCTATAGATGCACTGATGGGGAGGTGGGGAGAGAGAGGAAGGGGCAGAATTATTGATACTTAAACTCAAAGTAATTACCTCTCTGTCTCAAAGCTATCTGTACATCTCCCAGCAATTTCTTTCTGCGATTTTTCCCAGCAGATGAAATACAAGAACCATTGGGCAAATCAATAGAAATATCCAAGTCACCCCATCTTGTGAACAGACTGGAAACAAATGAACCAAACGGCTTCACTGTTGCACCTGTTTGAGCCAAATCATGATTTCTATTGTTACTCTAAAAAGCTCTTACCATGGGGCAACCTTATCCCCCGTGATACCATGCTGACTCAACAAATGAAATGTGGAAATAAGAAACGAGAATGAAAATTCACTTATTGATGTATCTAAAGGAATATTCTCTGTTTTATTTTTACTGGGGGACAAAACTAGAATAACCCCATCCTGGCCACCTTGATCAAGCCAGAAAAGGGATCTCCCTAATGGATGACTGAGCCTCAAATTAGTGTGCCAGCCAGCTTAAGAGATTCTAATCTCTATGCATATTGGGGTGAAGCTTCCTTACCAAGAGCAACATTTATAACTACTGTAATTCCTTTAAGAAAAAATCAGGTCATCAAGACTGAATCACAAAATGGCTGGAGACAAGTTACATTCAATAAGAAATAGATTCATTCACAGAAGAGTAAAAGTATAGGTTCCCGAGAATTCTGCGTATGCAATTTAAGTGTATAAAGTTCTAATCAACAGAAGTTGTTCAATTTTCCAAATAAAAGAACAAAGTCGTTATTACTTTTGGCACCAAAACTAATCACTGTGATTGTAAAAAAATAAAACTTTCATGCCAGCTCCCTCTTCATGCTTCTAAGATCCAACTAAGGATCCAGCAAATATGATCCTAAAGGTATGTGCTCATATCAACATTATTGAACTCAAAACAACATTTCAACATCTTAAAGAAAATCATAGTCACCATATTGTCTTGGCCCAGCAGAGAAACATGGCCGTCATGGAGAAAATACCTTAGGTTCAATTCTAACCAATGATATCCCAGCCCTTGCCACGGGGTCCTGGACCGAAAAACGGTGAACAACATCTGGCTTTCTTACTAATGACAGTTTACAATCTAAAAGATCAACTGAAAGAAAGGAGTAATACAACTTACATCCCACCAACAGCCTATGGACTTGGAATCATTTTTTTACTAGTCAACTGTGTAATTCCAGAGTATGAAGATAGACCAGAGTTAGGATCTCCTGAGATGAAATTGTTTTCCTTCTTTAACACGATCCATTCAAAAGGATCGATACGTGAGAACATTCATATGTAAGTGCAAATCATGAAAATATTTCTAATTTTAAGTAGTTATCAACTATAAATTATCAACTACAAATCGTGAGTAAAGACTTTTTTTCCCTAATCAAACCATGAAAATTCAACATAAATACCTCTCAAGCTTTCCACAGATTCGATGACTCTTCGCAGTTCATCAATAACTTGATACCGTTTCACCTGATCCTCATGCAGGGGCTGGACCACTCGAAGTATTTCCCTGAGAACATGCTCCAATGCACTATCGGCACCCATATCTTATTTCTAGATCACATTAGAGACGCAGTTGCATGTGTCAAACTCATGCATAACAATAGCATTCAATAAATCAACCACTACACATGTAGAAGCAGTCAAGAGTTCCACCTAAGCTAATACCTTACTCGAATATAAGAAATTCTTCAAATCAAACCTCAAAAGGCCCTTGGTTCAACGAACCTAACTTGCATTTTGAGCATTTTGATCAGACCATATATTCTAGTGAATACTGTTCGCATTACTTAGCCAGTAGGTTTCCTCTCGCTTCTTTGAGACCTTCGACGATGTACGGGATTGTCGGAAAGCAACAAAAGCAAAAGAAAAAGGAAAAGGAAGAGTGGGTCAAAGTTGGTTCACAACTCACAAGGTTGTACTCTGGAGTCTGCAGTACAACACACGAGCGTCTTTTCGTCGAGGTTTCTTTTTTCCTCGAGCCAGAAGTAGAAGGGTAAGGATTGTAATAATGAGGTTGGCGGAGGGAGTCGCAGTCATTTATGATAAAAGAAAAAAATATAAAAATTAAAAAATATATATATAAGATATATATTATATAGTGTGTGAATATGATAAAAAAAAATTTCTTTATTATTTCATTTCCCATTTTTCTATTCGGGAATCAAGCACGATGTAAAGAAGAAGAAAAAACCTCAAAACTTTAGTATTTTTTTTTTTTTTTTTTTTTGGCTCCTGATTACAACAACTGAACTTGGAACTAGGAAGTAAAGCATTTATCCATTGCATTGCATAAGTTTCGTACGATGATGTGGACTATGTGTTCTTTATAGCTGTATGTGTGATGGACAACCACGTTCTCTTGTTGTAATTGGTAAGTCAATCAAAGTCAGTGTGAAAAGATTTATCTGTATCGCAGTGCAATGTAATCTCTTTATACAAGTGCAAGGATTCTCTCTCTTTGAAGGGCAGGTGAACAGCTTGTTACAACAAATTTATGTAGCCAACCCTTAAGTTATTTGTAAGAAAGTAAGGATGGTTATAAGATGTAAGATTTTAAGGTATATCACTTCCTATAAATTGACCGACTACCCCCCGATTTTATTTATTTGTGTGAACATAAAACGGTCGTATGAAGTCCACGCTGTCTTTCAAAAAAAAAAAAAGGAATTTTATTCCTAAAACTTAAGATGGAAATGTCAATCAAAAGATTGCAGAAACAACAATTATATTCCTTATCCTAACACACAGAGTTAACTTTTTCCCTTTTCCACTTAGGGGAAGGAGACTCGGTTGAATTTGTCACAGCTGCAATGCAAATATTTTGCTACTTCCTTGACAACTAGGCCTGTGCAATGACCCGTCCAAGCAATATATTGGCCCGAACCGAGGTTACCCATGAACCAGCTAAACCAGAAACAATCCGATCCGACTCGGACTGGTTCGGGTCGGATAAAACTGTCGGTTTTTTTAGAAACCCTCACACCCATCTCCGCACCGACACCACCTCCAAAGCACACCAAACGCAGAGCCCCAAAGTGTCTCAGAGTCTACTCCACTCCTGGGTTCCCTTCGTTTCTCCCCAAAGATGCCGATAACTTCAAGTGGGCTTCTCGGATAATTGTATAATGAGTAATTGCGTGAGGCCATTGATACGGAGCAAGACAAATCCAGTGGTTCTTCTCCATGGTTTTGACAAAGAAATTTGGAGCATGAGAAACGGAATATACCTCATCAAATTGACTTGATCTTGGAGCTGCGGCCGAATAGTGATGGTGAACAACGACGAAGAACGCCACTAGCTAGGGTTTCTGCAGCAGCTGAAGTGTATGCTTGGAGTATACAGTTGCTTGGAGGCACGATTGAGGAGAGAGATAGACTCTGTTGCTTGGAGGCGCGATCGAGGAGAGAGAGAGACTCGATTTCTGCAGGCGTGATCGAGGAGGGAGGGAGAGAGAGCGAGAGGTCTACATTTTTATGAAGAAGGGAGATACGGCCTACGGGTTTATTTACATGCTTCGGTTTCGCCCGCTTGTCATACTTGGATGACCCGCTTCTGATTTTAAACCGCTTTTATCGGGCTAGTAGTGTCGGGCCTTTCGGTTTGAGCGGGCCAGACTCATTTTTGCACAGGCCTATTGACGACCATATATATCATATATGCAAAATGCAAGTATTTTTAAAGCACTTTCTTGGTTATTCTTTCCCTAGGATAGTTTTGTGATTTTTTTTAGTGAACTTTTCCAGAATGGAACAGAAACTTCCATAAAAATAAGCATATCATTTGCATAACAACTCAAAACCTAAGAAAACCTGGTACTCAGTCCATGCTCAAACAGTAAAGCTTTAATTATAGAAAGACGAAGACACAAAAGACTAATCGCAACATCTACTGCAGCATGATGAAAAGCTAAATTTTCAGTGTAACAGACAAGTTGAATGCCATAATTTTGATTTATCAATTCTTCTGCTATGTCTATGGAAAGATGTGTACCAGAAATTATGATCCAATATATACAAATAATGGTGGTATGCAACATATATTGAGCTTATATAAGAATCATTGCAACTCAGAAACCAACCATTAAGTACTTGTGTGCAAGACAGCAATGAAGTAAAAATACGCCAAACAACCACTAATGGCCATGATCGTTTAGGCAACCCACAACAAATAACACATCAGATGCAACTGGAGTCTATAACTGCATCAAACATAATTTACGTATGACAAGCAATTCAAGAAGTTTTTTGTTGTGCATTTGGGAGGGAAAAAAGGCAAATTTGCTCAGTTAAGTCTCATGCTGGCTTGAAAACCATTCGCGGTCATTCCTCCATCAACAGAGATGGTCTGTCCGGTGATGTAAGAAGCAGCTGGTAGGCAAAGGAATGCTACCAAGGATGAGAGTTCCTCTGCTTCCGCAACACGCCGAAGAGGAGTTTTTGAGACAATCTCTTCCAAAAACTTTTTGTTTTCAAGCAACTGTAAGAAATGAGTACAGTTAAGCTGTGAGAAGTTTCTGCAATTTAGAAGTCTACCCGGTAGTGTAATTAAATAGAGTTTTGAAAGTTCGAGAAATTTTTTTTTTTCCAAGCATCAGCAATTATCTTTATGATTTAGTGGACTTTGGAAAGCACAAACTCACGTGGTAATGAAAAAAACATACAAGTTTCATAGGGCTTTTTTTGTTTCTCTCTTTTCCCATGACAAAATCCAGAGCCTGATTTCTGGTAAATTTTACTAGACAATTCATATTACACAATCTTTTTAAAAAAAAAAAAAAAAAGCAAAAAGAGATTTTATTCCTGCCCATTAGAAAAATAGGTGAAGCCCAAGTACACAGGACATGTGTGTGAGAAAAAACCTAGTTAAGAGCTAGAAATAGATACAAAGAAAATGTCTGTCATTCTACAAGTGGCTGACCCAAATGTCTTAATAAAACCACATCAGGCAGATGTCCATTAATGCTGTTGGACAAGGACTGATATTTTATGGTTTGGATAGGAAAAATGGCAATCGTGATATTTCTTATAAGTTAAATGACAATCATGATAATTTCCTTGAAGTATTAATTATGTAACATTGATTTATGCATCAGCCAACCCATTTCCAACAGGTTAGTAGTTCACAATGTATCTCTTCTCTGCCCAACATGTATGGCATGTTTTCTAAAAAAAAGGCACCGTGAACTTTTCTGAAGTAATATATGGAAGAAGATTCCCTGACAAATGTAATCATAATATAAAAGTTAAAGTATGTATAATATTCTAAGTGGGAATGCGGAATCTTACGTGTTCCACCAGCGAGGTTCTGGTATACCAGGGTGCAACACAATTGGTCCTAATATTGTCTTTTGCCCATTCACAAGCCAGATTTTTTGTAAGCTGGTTAATTGCCGCTGTGGATAACATGCCAAAGACCAAATTCTTTCACCTTTTTCACACCGCCAAGTCTAACTATAATGATTAGGCAAAATTAAATCATACCAAAAAAGCGTTTCACCTTTACTTGCTGCATAGATGGATCCACTACCAATACTGACCAAACCCGCAACAGATGAAATGAACACAATGCTTCCCATTCCGGATGCTTTTAGAAGAGGATGTGCAAGTTGACACAGGTGGTATGTAGATTCAAAGTTGGTAGCCATGAGTGTAGAATATTCTTCAACCGTGTACTCAATGGTTGGCTTTCTGATGTTTGTCCCAACATTGTTTATCTAGACCCGGAAGATCATAAAGAGTAAGTCTCAAAAATCAGTGGTCATAGATAAATTTTTTAAATCCATGCTTTTATAGTTGGTGAATATAAACATCCATTACCTCAATAAAATTGGTAATATTTGCACTCCAGTTCAATAACGTGAGAAAATAAAGCTACTACGTAATTATCTGTTATTAACATTGAAGTAGAAAATTTTGGAACCATTTAACAGCTGAAATATGAAGTTGGGAGTGCTTAAATACTTTCTCAGACAGATTAAGCCCTCAATTGGGAAGGAAAAAAAAACCAGCATTAACTAAATCAAGTAAAACTTTCCATAACATCCTTGATCATGTCTCTAACCAAGTTTTTTATTTCTACCTCGGTTTTCTGATCAAGTGCCTCTAGAGGTTATCTGAAATTTGGGTGTGACATTTTACACTAGGTAAACCCTTTACCCTGATTGCATCGAGGGTTCTTTGAACAATGCGATATGTCACATGGGTAAATCCTTGAACCTTTCCCCTCTTACCGCCCTGTTTGGATGTTGAGATTATCTCATTTCCTTTCCATACATCACTCAAACACAAACACTTTTCAATGTTAAATATTCAACTTTTTCATTTAATTATTACAACTTTTTTAAATTCCAAAACAAAAATAATATCAAAAAATTATATTCTAATAATATTTTAACTTTATAACATTTTTATTCAACTTTTTCCCTTCTTTCTCAAAACCTAATGAAACATTTTAACTCAAAGCATTTCACTATTATTCACAAATCATTTCACCACTATTCACACATTTCTCATCTTATCTTAACATAGGTCAAAAGATTCTAGTAAATTGTGGCCAATGATACGTCACACATGTACTGGCAGTAAAAACCACAAGCCTCACTCCTTTGCGTTATGGAGTGTTGCTACTACTACTATTATTATATTATTTAAAAAGAAGGGAAAATCATAAAGCCACACCATTTATCTCTTCAACCAATGGCTTAAGAACCTTTGGAAGCTGCATACAAGAACATTAACAAATAATATAGGTCAATTCAGACCCAGTACAATTAGAATTTATTTTCTCGGACCGTTTTTTTTTTTTTTTTTTAAGCTCAAACTCAAGTACCTCGAACATGATTCATTATACGATGGCATTTATGTGTCACGTGTCTCATGTCTGCATTGATGCAATTTTTTTTTTATATAAAAAAAAAAAAAGAAAAAAAAAATTGAATTTGAGCCAAATCAAAATTGTACACAGACCCTAAATCCACTAGGAATTGTGGGGAAGGGAATATTGAATCGAAGGGAAACTTTTTTGGGGACTTACAAGTATGTTGAGCTTGCCATTGAAAACAGAAGCGACTTGCTCCAGTAGCCTCTCTCTGTGGGCACGTGACGACGCGTCGCACACCGAGCCAGAGACCACGAAACCCTTACCCTCCCATTCCTTTAAGCACTTACCGAGCTCCGCTTCGTTCCTAGAACAAGTATATACGGACGCACCAAAACCAGCTAGCTCCTCCACCGCCGCATGCCTGCCACCATGCCAAGATATATCATATCACATAAAACCGTTAATCGGGGGAGGACAAAAGAAAAAATAGACATTTTCTCCGAAAGAAAGAGAGGGGAAGAGACCCTATGCCACGAGTGCCACCGGTGACCAGAGCGGTCATTCCCTTGAGTGACCATCTCGCTGAGCCTTTAACACCGCTCCCTGCCTCTGCCATTTGATGCTCGATAGCGCTTTGACAGTTTGGTTGCCTTTTTATTGTGAAGCGTTGCTCCGGTTTTATCAATTAAAATCAACGAGGACTGGTACAATAACCGTCATTCACAATTCAATTTACAACTTTATCATAAAATAATATTATTATAAAACTCAAACAAATTAAAACAAAAATAATTTATTAGATAGTTGTGAGATAGTGGTAATTTTATCATTTCTCAAAATTAGTTAATTATGCAACTAACTTTGATTATCTTGAAGAATAATGCTTAGTCCATCCATTCATGGTTTTTCTTTTTTATTTAATAATTAAATAAATATTTTTTTAATAAAATTGTATTTTTTTAATATTGAAGGGTAAAAAAAAATGTATAAAAAATAATAAAAAAGAAAAAGAAAAAAAAAAAGGCCATTTGGCCATGTCAGTATCATCCATAGGCGGCGGTGAGTGTAGCACCACTTTACCTTGAACTTTCTATCTTTAATTTGGCCATTTTCACGTTTACATATAATATATAGTTTAGAGTAATATTTGGTATAAATTTTAAATAAATAAATTTTATGTAAGTCTTTTATAAGAAAAAAAAAAGTAATTCTTATTAATAAATAAAATATTTTTTATACTTTTTAAAGTGGAGTTTATTTTTTTATTTTTTACTTGAACTTGTACGGAGTTTGTTTATTTAAATCGTATATAAATAATTTCTCTATAATTAATTTAATTCGATTGAATAAAATATAAATAACACGTGTTCCTTACGAGTTTTTCTACGAAAATAAAGGAAAAGATACCGCTGTTCATTTTTCCACCTTCCTTTCCCCTCAATCTCGCATCTAATTCGGCCCAAAACGTGATGACAAATTATTCTGTGAGGGGCCGAATTGGGGGTGGGCCCACAAAAGCCTATTGCGCAGAATACTGATAATTTCTATATTTTCGTCCGCCGCTGATGGTTCCATGTGCACGTTCAAAAGGATAACATGCGATAATTATTTGGATTCTCACTTCTTTTTAGTGACTGTGGCCGTGATAGTGTTTCATGAATATGAAGATTGAGCAACACGAACGACAAATTGTATCCCTATGCAATTTATTATTCTCTAAAAAATAATTTTACTTAAAAATTTTTACAACATTCACTTCACATAATTTAATTTAAAAGATAAATTTTACAAATTAAACTAACGAATTCAATTTGTAATTGCTCGAAGTTGACAAAAAAACAAACCAAGAAAAATTCATATATCAAGCAAGAAATAAAAATAAAAGGAATCGTTAATACCTATATATATAGTACCATACGTCCAGTTTTTTAATTTAAAAAAAACCACGTCATAAGGTGGATAAGAATATATATATATATGCTTATTTCCAAGTCCATTCTCTCCTAATTTATATCATAATTACTGTTTTTGTTCTTCTTTTTTTAATCAGTTTTTCTAGTCTATACCTTTGTAAAGCTCCATTATTAATGCTGATATTTAATGGTGTTAATTTATTGTTGCCCCGATCGATCTGTAGTACTTCCTTCCTTAGGCCCCATATATCATCAGTACTAATTAGCTGCAATATTCCCTTATCCATTCTCTTTCAACCGAAACCTATCATCATGTACTGCTATCTGCATCAGAGAATTTATTATAAGATAAAATAAAAGTTAAAAATTAAATAAAATATTATTAGAATATAATTTTTATTTAAAAATTTTAAATTATTTATTATATTATACGTGTCTAAGTAGCTCTCCCACCCCATAACGAGTAGTACCCCCGTACACAAGTACTAAACCTTCCTCGATCGCTTCCCTTTCCGCGTTAGTCGAAATGCATGGCCACCATATATATGCGAGCAGTCATGATTAATCGAGCTAATTATCCAAATTTATCCAATATCTCTAGAAGAGTACTCTCTCTCTCTCTCTCTCTCTCTCTATATATATATACACACACACTCTAGTAATTGGTATTTTTGTTTTTGTATAAATAATGTAAAAGATACGGGATTAGAGATCTTGATCATGAGTTATCGATCTTTCTAATGATGCAATCAAATTCATTAATACCCACTTTCTTCTAATTGGAAGATCTTCTCGTAATATATATAGATGATTCAAATTACTGCAATATAGCCAATAGATTAATTTAGCAACCGATCCATCTGACCAGGCGCTTTATATTAGACTGGTACTGTTTGTTAGAATCTATTGCATGCGGAGTAATATATTTCTCCTTTCTTTAATGAAAGTTTCAAAACTTAATTCCTCATTTCCGTTTGGATTACAATAAAATTTAAATGAATATTTTGAATGAAACAGATGGAGACACGTCATACGCAACCCATGTGCACAGATCGATCAGCCACTCCACGTTACTACTCACTCGCGGGCATAGCCAGGCCACACACACTCAGACCTCGCTAACTGTTAAACCCAGCTCTTTAACCCGAGACACGCCAGACAAAAATATATTACGACTCTGTTGCACAAAAAGAGGCTCTTCACAGCAACCGAAGACACTAATTACCTGACTTTCACTGATCTCCACTGTGCACAACCTTTCTGTAGTACCCGAGATAACACGGAGAATTCGCCTCTAGAATCACGTACAAAGCATCCTTTTAACGGCAAAAATATATTGGGCAACATAAATTCCTTTTGTACTTAACAATGTATCCCTTGCTTTCACACCAATAAGCTGCCCTTTTATGTCAAAACTCAAAAGCGATGTTTCATCAATTTTCCTTTTATGGAAACGTTGAAAAACACGCAGTACTACCAAGTACTCACCTACCAAGTACTCACCGTGTATTGGGGAGGACCCGTCGGTGTCAATATACAGATCAATCACAGTAGTCTCACAGATAGCTATACACTGCGATCACAGTAGTCTCACAGATAGCTATACACTGCGATAGCTATATCAGTACGTACAACCGGACAGGATCTAGGGTTTTCATGAATAACAATGTTACATACAGTCGTAGAATTGTAAATGTCGTGCAATCGTTTTGAAAAAGAATAGGATCCACGATTAAAAAGTTAATTTTTTTTCATGTGAGTCTCATATTAATTCATTTTTTCAAAATGACTACACGCCGCTTGCACAACTACGACTGTAAATATCAATTCTCTTTCATGGAAGAATGAAAATATCGGACCTTTTTAGGCCTCTAGCTAGGGTACTCTTCGATCGGCTGTTGAGATCGTAATATACAATAGTACCAAAACCAATAGCAAAGAATATTACGCAAATATATATATAAGTACTGCTAAAGATGTGATACGTTCTCTCTCTGTCTAAATAATAATAATAATTTTCGTTATGTAATTGTTTATAGTATATATATTTGATTCCATAGGGATGGTGGACACTGGACTATTTGGATGGCCTCGATCGAGAGGAAAGTTTCGGAGCAAAACTGACGGGTTTGGACTTTGGGAGGCAGAGATGTGGGTGTAATTGCGAGGGCAATGGATTAATTCGCCGATTGTAATGATAGAGGTTAAAAGGGAATTCACGTTGTGTGATCAGATGTACGTCGATCCCTTTCCCTTTAGTCTTTTGGATGTAGCTCAACTTACTTTTAAATGTCAGGACTTGCTTCTCCCAATTTTTTCACCCCTGGCCTCCAAAACGCACGGTCAAATCTCTCTCTCTCTCTCTCTCTCTCTCTCTCTCTCTCTCTCTCTCTCTCATGTCTGAACACGAAGTAAAATTGAATTATGTAATTTGCATTCAATGTATCTAGAGCGGGATCACGCTTCTCGTCTCATTAACCCGTTTGTTAAAAAATCATATATAGCACGTACATCGATCACTGAGATAATTCAGAAATTATGTGATCAGTTTTTCATGAAATTAAAATTAAGATGGGAATATATAGCTCTACAGAACACAAGCAACTTGATCATATATATATAGCTGGTAAGGAGAATATCATTGCGTTCGAAGTTGAAGGTTTGCATATTTTGAATGAGGTACAGCTAGGAGCTTGCTATATTCATGATCTCCTCCTTAATTTGTCTCAGCTCTATCAACCATGAAGGCCACTAGTCTCCACCTTGTCATTTCATGATCACAAGAAGAAAGTGGAAGATAGTCACGCAAACCTCTGATTATTACACCAACCAGCTAGCTCAATATTGACAATATTATTAATTAAGAATAAGTGATCAGGTCATTGAAAATTAAGCTTTTCATTTCATTCAAAATTCCAAAATATGCAGATCGGTTACGTAGCGTCCTCCTGTTAGCCATAAGATCAACATCGAGAAACAGCTATCTAGGAATTAAGGAAAGAGAAACAAACATTAACGATTCTTCATTCATTAAACAAAATGTAACTTGAGCAGGTACATAAAATTGCACCTGACCTTACTTCAGTTTAGGTGGATCACCAAGCCTGAGCTCAAGATCCAAGTCCTCTAGGCTGTTAGGCTTGAGTAGTACTCCAGTTCCCTTTGGCTGAAGGTGGCCTCTATCATCTGAACATGCCTTCAGAAAGAACGACAGTGAAGAAACAGCAGTCTTTGGTCGTTTGCAACTGACTGCCTCAACCCGACCACAAGACCCAGTTGGTCGGTTTTGGCTAACAAAAAAATTCCTGCCGACAGAAAAGTCAATTTCAACATAATCAGCATTTCCCGGATATATGGAGTGATCTTCTTCCCTTATATTATTTTCCACTCCTGGTTTGGATTCTGATGAGATACTGAGAAGTCGAGCCCCCGCGGAATCAGACCAAGATCGAGAAATATAAGACGTCGACTGATCAGCAGATGCAACAGTACTAATTTGTTCCCTAAAATTTTCTGGATTATTTGAGGCTGAAACCCTTGAAGACGATAGAGCACCTGATATAACAGTAGTGGGGCTAGATTTAGGGTCTCGATGGCTACGAAACTTGAAGAGCTCGTTTGAAAACTTAGCCCCGAGTGACTTAGAATGATTCGGATCTTGATTTTGATGATGGCGGGCTTCATCATTGAGGGACCAAGGAGATTGTTCCAGCCTTTCCCTATCCCTTCTATGGACATTCATGTGACCACCTAGGGCTTGGGCAGACCTGAATTCTCTACTGCAAAAACTACAAGAATAAGATCTCGGAGGCCATATGCATCCCCCAAGAGGCCCGGCTACATCTTCTGCAAAAGCCTTTTCTTCCCATGAATTGTTAAAATAATTCATTGCTGGTTGAGGATACGACTGTAACAATTTTTTCCTCTTCATCCACATCCAATACGGAGCTTCTTCCATGATTATTTGACCGTAAAAGTACTGGTAAACTCAGGTAAAAAGATAGGAATGGGGTTTTGACGGAAGCTTCTCTTGAAGAGTGATCAGAGATCGATATAAGTTTCAGGAATACATTTGATCCGTATTCATAATGAATACCTGAGAGCAACTTGAGAATCTATGAGCAAGAGAGAAAGCTCATCCGAAAAGGTCGTGTAGTTATAACATTTTTGCCTTTTGGGTTTGCAGCTTTCCTTTGGCAATTCCGTGGAAACTATTATTCGCTTGGCTTTTAGCTGATTTCATACACAGTCGTTGTTGTATACGGGGTATTGCTTTTCCAATTCAAAAATGTTACCGAGATATGGGTCCTACATCCTCGGTGGATGTAGCACTGGTCTTTGCAATTCCAGTCTCCAGAGGCCGGCCGGGTCCTACTTCAGCGAGTGTCACGCATTTGATTTGATCCGCATGCATGCGTGAAAAGTGAAACAACAAACGTACGGTCATTTATGTGAGAAAACAAATGTTGTTTAATGACCTGCACTATAATTATCATTCATTTAATCTACAGATCATGGCTGAAAGTTTCAATTTTGATAACATTAGATATAAGCATACATGCCAATTCTATCAAATCTATTCGATAAAAACGTAATTTTTTTAAAAATAGATTTCAATTTTATTTATTAAAGTTTGTACAGATCCATATTAAAAGAGATATTTTAATAATTTTAAAAATAAAATTACCTACATATACATTACTATATAACATTGCTCTTGCTAGCAATATTGCAGAAATGGTAGGCAATTTAACTTAGAAAAATAAAGTATATAATTATTAAACATACAGAACTATGTAATCCTATAAGAAAGGAAAACAAAAAACAAAAAGATTTGAATTGTAGGGAACCAGTAGTTTGAGTGAGGAATGCTGAAAAAAATTGCACTTTTATGGTTCAGCGTGCGCAGAAGCTGGTCCGGATTACCCTGCTCTTCTTTGACAGGAGTTTCGTGGGGGAGACTGGTTTGAAGAAGAAGATGAGATCTGGCTTCTCACGTTGTCCTAGAAATTATTTTTTGTTGATATATTAATCAGATGAAAGCAATTTTAGTGCGAATGATATAAAACTTCTTTAAGTTTCTTGTGTGCCCAGCATCAGCCCAACCGGTTAGAAGTGGAATTCTTAGTCTATTTGTATTATAGCATAAATATATTATTTTATAATAATTAATACATAATAATATAATATCAAATTTAACTATAGATTATATAAGTTCTAAAATTTTTATATGGGTATATATGATCAAATTTGTAAAAATGTATTTACAGAAAGAATATATATTCTAATTTATTGTGCCAAAAATGTATTTATTATTAATATATATATATATATATCAAAAGTACATTTATATCCATAACTTAATATTAATGCTTATATTTAAGATTAAAATTTTATATTATATTAATGAACAATTTAGCATATAATATAATATATCAATATAAATATAATATAAAAAACTACAAATTTATATCAGTCTGGTTCGGTTTAAACTTGTTTTTAAAATATAAAAACTGGTACCACACCGGTTTAGAACCGGTTTTTATTCTTAAAAGCCAGTATTGCACCGAACCACTTAAAAACCGGACCAAACCCATCAGTCTGTTTCAACCGGCCATTTTTTGAATTTTTTTTTTACAACCCTACATTTAAGTTTTTATTGCACACATTCTCTCTACGTCGTATATGTGTCTACATATATATATGGTTGAGAGTATATATATTTACATTATAAAAAAAATAAGTATTTATGACAAGTTGTTTGAGATAAGAATAATTATTTGTGACGAGAATAATTTCATTATGATAAAAAAAATAACTGACCATAGATAAACAAATTTCTTGTAGTGATATATATACATGCACTACGAAAAATGAATAATTATAACAAATTATATACGATAAAAATGACTATTTATAATAAAAATAGACTCATTTTGACAAAAGAAACTGCTAATATAAATGAATTTTGTTGTAATGTATATGTATATATATATGGATGTGTATTTATATTATATGATATATATTATATATCAATTAGAAGATCCTTTCAGTTTAATTCAGTGCAACCGAACAGAAAATCGCAGTGAAATTAAGCAGTGCTCAGACAAGATCATAAATCGAATTATTTGCGAAAAATGTGAACTTTTTGGGGTGGACCGTGCAAGTGTTTTGTTTAATTTTGTTATTTTACGTCACTCTTACCATCGTAATTAAACCCTTCGGCTCAGCATGAGGTTGGATGGGATAGAATATTGCATGTGCGGCTGTTAATTTGTTAGGGCCGGTTAATGCCCCAGATCACATATTAATACGGGCCTGGGAGGTTCCTAGTGTTCGTCGATGGTCAAGAGCCCTTACTCTCATATTAGAGCATATATTCTATATATAAAAAGTGTGTATAAAATGAAAAATCTTGTTTTAACGGTTTTTCTTCACTACAACAAAAATGATTTTTTGGGACGAAATTACTTTGGGACGAATTGAAAATCGTCCCAAAAAGTGGGATTTAGGAACGAAATTTGAATTTCGTTCCAAAATGACGATGGTTATGCCATACCGTTCGAACGCGTTCGAACGGTATTCTTAGGGACGAATATTTTTGTCCCAAATAAGTTAACCGTTCGACCGTTAATGATTAACCGTTCGAACGTTTAATTTTCACCGTTTGAACGTAATATTGGCGCGATAGGCAAAATTATTTTGGAGGGAAATTGATAAACCGTTCGAACGGTTAATATTAACCGTTCGAATGATGCATATTCACCGTTCAAACGTTATTTGAATCGTTCGAACGGTGACAGAGTTTTAATTTTTTAAGTTTTTTGCCAAATTATATTTAGATTAACTAGTAATTATAAAAAATTGGTTAATTAAATAATATGAATAATCTAAATTAAGAATTAGTTTAGAAAATATAAAACAATACCATTGCATATAACTTAAATACTGAATTTACAAAACACAAAATATTGTCCATACAAAAAACAGGAAATAAATAAATAAAATTTATCATAAAGTAATTAAGACCCCAAGTCTTTGCACACTTCCTCGACTGCAGCTATACGTTCCTCTATTTGTGTCAGTCGAGTACTGATGGTGACCTGAGTCGCAGACATGGCAGCAAACTCTGTACGAAGCTCAGACACAGCAGAATGGATCTCCATACGCACTGCATCGATCACTGCTGATGTCTGCTCGCTGATCGCTGCACGCACTATGTCAGCCATCTCCTCACGAGTAACACTGTGGACTGATGCCTCGGCCCGTGTAGATGTCTCTGCAGCTGCAGCTGAGACTCCATGATCTCCCGGCTGTGCATCTCTGTGAGGATCAACTGGTTCTGGAACATGTGCACGAAAACGCAGTCTCGAGTGTCCCGTGCTGCGTGAGAGGGTGGTGCTGTTTATCGGTCCCATCGGCTCCCGTTTACGCTCAGCAACATCTGGCACAACACCAGCACATAGTAGATATCGGGTGATCAGGACTCCGAATGGTAGTATATCCATCGAAATGTACCGAGATTCTGATCGAATCCTATCGAATATATATCCCACCAAGTCGATAGGAATGCCACGAGCGACCCGTATCATAAATTTCGTCCGATCAATGCCAACTTCTGTCTTGTGCTGCCGAGGGTCAATATTATTGGCAATTATCAAATTTAATATCTTAAAGAAAGAAGATAAATCTGCCTGTTTGATGCTCTTCGTCCCGTCATACGGTGGAGCATCTGGACCGACAACCAAATCCCTCACCTCGTGATCAGCAAGGGTATCGACCTCATCAGTATAAACTGATGCCTCCTCCTCAGCTGTCTCCGCCTCAACTGAAGGATCAGACTCTCTAGGCACCACATTCGGATATGCATCTGGCAGCCTAGGAATACCGAGATGCTCAGCAAGTCCATCTCGTGAAAATACAACGGGTACTTCTCGGACAGTGATACTGTAGGCCCCAGAATCATCTGCGCTGGCACTGCCGAGTTCTCTATAGAACTCAGCAACAATGTCAATGTAGGAGACTGGCTCCCATGCTTCCTCCCGTTCATCCAAGATAGGTCCCCAACCACGATCACTGAATATTGAGGGCAATGAATGACCCTCCCAGATAAGACTCTGGAAATCAGAAATCTTCACTGGTCGCTCCAGTGAAACTGTCCTCTCCCGAACTGGACCACTACTACTCTCACCAAGATTGCGTCGCTTACGTGCCGGTCTAGAAGTAGACATTATAATCAACCTGAAATTTATAATTACAAACTAGATATATAACATTAACAAGAAAAATACAATAAAGAACTATTTACAGTAGTTTGAAACAAACAGCAATTTAATAATATTTGCCATTCTGAACAACATTATCAACAATAAATATGTCACTCAATATCAATATTAATAATATAAATATAATATTAAACACCGTTCGAACGTTTACCGTAACGGTCGAACGGTTACAGACAAACCGTTCGACCGTTTAGTTATATCGTTCGAACTATGTAACTTAACGGTCGAACGGTTACAGACAAACCGTTCGACCGTTGATTTATATCGTTCGAACGTTTACTGTAACGGTCGAACGGTTACAGACAGACCGTTCGACCGTTAAGTTATAACGTTCGAACGCTAAGCATAGCGTTCGAACGATATTCGTCGATCGGGATTCCAGGCCGAGTCGACTCGGCCATTGAAATCCATGGAATCCTTCGATTCCCTGGATTTTACACCAAAATAAATGCAATAGAAACCTAAATAAATGTTCCTAACATGGATTTATGCAAATCTACCGATTATTTTGATGTATAAATCGGTTTACCCTAACTTAAACAATTAATCTATCAAAAACCTAAATCTAAACGGTAAAATGCTTTAAAAATGAAAAATACCGGTTGTTAGAGGTAGGGGCTTCGAGTGGGCACTGTTGACGGCGGCGAAGACGGCGTTCAACGGCGGAGATCGACGGTTTGGAGGCTTTTTCACGGAGGAAATGCGTGAAAATGACGTCGGGATGGGCTTATATATGCAGTACCGTTCGAACGGTACGTTATACCGTTCGAACGAATTAACTAAATATTGATTGCCATCCCTAATTAATCGGTTTTCAAATATTTAAATGCAATATTCCGTATTAATTATATTAAATATAATAATTAATTCAATTATAATATATTTTAATTGTTAAAAATATTAAATGCAATATATTTAATGCACTTATATATTATTAAACACTATGTATTATATATATAATTTTTTGGCAATTTATAGTATATATTATATTATATTTAATTAAAATATATTATACTATTGAATATTATATAGTATATAGTATAAGTTATATTATATAGTATAATTAATATAATATAGACTACTATATACATGAAGCCATGTTCATGTATTTATATAACATATATATTATATGTGATATTAACTAGTACCACATATATATATACTAGTATAGATGACACTATATATATTAATAGTAGATATTCTATTATTAAATATCTACTATTAATATTATAGAAATAAACATTATATATATGCATGTGATACATATAACCCTATGCTATGATACCATATATATGTTATATATAATAGGTTAATATATGTAGTACTTGTTGATTATATTAGATGTAATATGATATTTTATACTATATATGTTACTAAACTATATAATATATGTTTGATTATATATTATATAGTTATATTACTATGGCTCTAAACTATAGTATATTTAGAAATTATTATATTTAAAGGTATAGTGCAAAAAAAATACAATAAGCAACAATATAATTAAACGTTCGAACGGTTTACTATTGGCGTTCAAACGTTTAATAGTACGTTCGAACGTTTATATTAACGTTCGAACGTTAAATTAGCGGGGGAAATTATTCCTGCTAATCGATTTGACGTTTGAACGGTATAATATAACCGTTCGAACGTTAATTATTAGCCTTCGAACGTATATTTTCACGTTCGAACGTCAAATCGGCGGGGGAAATTTTTCCCGCTAGTCGATTTGACGTTCGAACGTTCATTAAACAACCGTTCGAACGGCAATGTTCTGCATTTACACGACAGAACCTCACAATCTCGGACTCGTTTCAGTCGACCGAGCATCACTCCCACGCTCATTTTGTTCCAACCAACGCCATTATTCTTCAATCTAGCCCTCAAATATTACAAACTCCTATCAATCTCTTATATTTTCGGATTAAGAGGTTGTTTTTACCGTTTGGTGAAGAGTTTTTACCGTTTGGAATTTTTGAAGCTTTATCTCTCCAAATCAGGTATTCTCCTTAAATTTGACCTCATTTTAGTTTTTATATAAGTGTTTTCGTTTGCTTACATGAGTTAGTCATATATTTTGCTATCTTTTGATGTAATATGGACTGTATTACTTGGGGTTTTCGGAGGTTGAAGACGAGTGATTTCTGGATGTAAACCGTTCGAACGGTACGTGTACCGTTCGAACGACTGTATAGGAGATCGAACGGTCACGAACACCGTTTGAACGATTTCTTGGGCAGTGTTAAAATAATTAACATTTTAAATGCAGGAGTGTAATTAAAAATTAAATATATATAATCTACATTTAATAATACTTAAATACTTAAAAGATTCAAATAATCAAATGAGAATGAATTAAATTACAAATCATCTAAGATTTGTTACAAAACTTAATTATTTATGATGTTGAATTATTTGTTTGATACATGTTAAATATTGGCATATCTTATATTGCTTGTTCATCAATATTAGCCTTAGACCCGTTCGAGAGTTATCAATCCGCCTTAATTGAAAGATTGATAACTCTTGAATTGTCCAGAGTGGACAGTTTGGAATTGTAAGATCATTCTCGCAAACTATCGAGCTATATCTGTTATACGTCCAGCATTAAGATTTTGGCAGATTTATCCCTTGTTCTCCGGATATGCAGTTTCGGTGATGTTGTATCGACGATGGATAAGTCGGTGCACACAACCAGACGAGCATATTTGGAGAACTATGGGGATATGCTGCCGAAATTTTGTTGGGCGTGACAGATTATAGAGGATAGGTTTGCGACTATGATCTTACAGTTCCGAATGGGATAGGACCAACTACCCGGTGTAAGGTGGCATACTCCTTGATTGATACATGATACATGCTTGTTTGTTGATGCACACGTGCTTGTTTATAATGAAGATAGTCAGCATGGATAAGAGTTGGATGCGAGTTAGCGATCGTTTGGGTCAGAATTACAACGTATATGCTGAAGGTGTTAAGAAATTCTTAGAGTTTGCATTGGGTACATGTGATAGTGATGGACGTATTAGATGCCCATGTAATACATGTAGGAATTTGCGCTCTCATAAGATAGACTTGGTGAGAGAGCATCTGTTTGTAAAAGGTATTGACAAGGGTTATACTGATTGGGTCTTACACGGGGAACCATATCCAACTTCATTCGATACTCCACATGAAGAAGAAGCTATCGATGAAGATGTACAACCAGATGTTGTTGGAGATGAGTATGATGAGGATATGGAAGAAATGTTAGGTGACATCGGTGCGGGAATGTTTATGAATGAAGGTGGCACGGACACATCAAGTTCAAATGATGGGGGTCATAATACTTTTGCACGATTGTGGAATGAGTCACAACGTGAGCTATATCCAGGATGCAGAAGACACAGTAAGTTGTCATTTACCGTAAGACTGCTACACATAAAATCAATGTGCCGATTATCAATTAAGGCTGTCAATATGTTACTCGAGTTGTTTAAGGAGGCACTGCCATCAGATAATACACTTCCTCGTAACTTCTATGAAGCAAAAAAATTGAAACGAGGACTTGGATTTGATTACAACGTAATACATGCATGTAAGAATGACTGCATATTATTTTGGCAAGAGAATGAGCAGTTGAACGAATGTCCCATATGCCACGAGTCAAGATGGACATCTGACAAACAAAATGTGCCGCAAAAGGTAGTACGCCACTTTCCATTGACACCTAGATTACAACGATTATATATGTCACGTGCAACAGCTGCAGACATGATATGGCACTCATCAGCCAGAGTTAGAAACGATGATATTTTATCACATCCTGCTGACTCTCAGGTGTGGAAGGAATTTGATAAGGAGCATACATGGTTTGCAGAAGAACCACGTAATGTGAGACTTGGGTTGGCAACAGATGGATTTAATCCGTTTGGGAACATGAGTACTAGTCACAGTACTTGGCCAGTCGTACTTATGCCGTATAATCTACCACCGTGGAAGTGTATGAAAGATCCATATTTCATGATGAGTTTGCTCATTCCAGGTCCGAGATCGCCGGGAAATGATATAGACATACACTTACAGCCATTGATTGCAGAATTGAAAGATTTGTGGGAGAATGGGGTTGTCACATTTGATTCATCAACAGGCAAGTCGTTCAAGATGCATGCTGCGGTTTTATGGACAATAAATGATTTTCCAGCATATGGAAACTTGTCAGGTTGGAGTACTAAGGGGAAAATGGCATGTCCAACATGTAACAAACATACTAAATCTGAATGGCTCACTTACGGGAGAAAATTATGTTTCATGGGTCATCGTCGATTTCTACCTGGTGATCATAGATGGCGGGGAAATTCACAAATGTTTGATGGTACTGTTGAATGGGGCCAACCTCCACCATATTTGTCTGGTGAAGATTTACTTGCACAATTTGTAGATGTTGGTTGTAATGAATTTGGTAAAAAACAACGAAAGAGAAAACGAGCTACTTCTGAGTTGAATTGGACTAAGAAGAGTATATTTTTCGATCTTCCATACTGGTCAAAGTTAAAATTACGGCACAGTCTTGATGTTATGCATATTGAAAAAAATATATGCGAATCCGTATTGGGAACATTGATGTCAATTGAAGGAAAAACGAAGGATACATTAAACTCAAGGAAGGATTTGAAGCGGTTGGGAATAAGACCGGAAATGCAGTTGCAAGAAAATGGTTCGTCCGTTTACATGCCGATTGGGTGGTATACATTGTCAAGGAATGAAAGGGCTACTTTTTGTGAGTGGATAATGAAAATTAAATTACCAGATGGTTATGCCTCGAATTTGACAAGGTGTGTGCGAACAAATGATTGGAAAATAACTGGGTTAAAAAGTCATGATTGTCATGTCCTTTTGCAGCGTATCTTGCCTATTGGTATACGTGGGTACTTGACTAGAGACGTGCGCGTGGCTTTGACTGAGTTGGGTTTATTTTTCAAAGACTTATGTGCACGGACATTAAATGTAGAAGCTTTGGATCGAATGGAACGGGAAATTCCCATCATATTGTGTAAGCTAGAAAGTATTTACCCACCGTCATTTTTCGATGTCATGGTTCACCTGGCCGTCCATTTGCCACGTGAGGCTCGACTTGCAGGACCAGTTCAGTATAGATGGATGTATCCCATTGAACGATTTCTTGGGAAGTTGAAACGAACAGTTGGTAATAAAGCTCGCCCAGAAGGATCAATTGCAGAAGCATATATTGATGATGAGTGGCATACCTTCTGTTCCAAATATTTCCACGGAGTTGACACTAGGTTTGATCGGCCAGAAAGAAACTTTGACGTTGACAGAGCAAGACAACGAAATGTGTTTTCCGTGTTTTCCCAACAAGTACGTCCACTTGGTGCAGTGCGTGGTTATGACTTATGTGGAAGAGAGTTTGAGAAAGCTCAGTGGTACGTGCTGAACAATTGCCCTGACATAGAGATTTACTTGAAGTAAGTATTAATCTTTTCTTAATTTAGTATTCGCTCATTTACTTTCGCAAAATTCTAATAATATAAAATACATGTCGTAATCATCAATTTCAGTGATCATATTAACATGCTCAAGGAACTAGGAGTAAATGATATAGACCGGAAACATGAAGAGGAGTTTCCGAGATGGTTTGAACAACGGGTAATGACATTACATATGCGACACTTCATTCAATACAAATAGAAAATATTGATTGTTTTTTTTATTGATATAATAGACGTTTTACTTAATATGTAGGTTGTACAAATGCATGCCAATAATCCAAACGATATATCAGATGAATTGTATGCATTAGCGCGTGGCCCATCGAGACGGGCTACAAGATATTCTGCATGTATTTCTCGTGGTAGTAGGTATCACACAATAGATCGAGATCATTATAGGAAAACACAAAATAGTGGTGTCCTAGTTGAGGGAAGTCATGATGGAGAAAATATTGATTTCTATGGAGTGATTGTTGATATAATTGGAATGAAATATTTGGGGGAGCTTGCAGTGTATCTGTTTAAGTGTGATTGGTGGGATTTAAGCAATCCTCGAACTGGAGTCCGTGATGATGAATATTTCTTGAGTATTAATACATCAAGAAAATGGTACGAGGATGATCCATTTATTTTAGCTTCTCAAGCATCTCAAGTATTCTACTTAGATGACCCGAAGTTGGGAACTCAATGGCGAGTAGTACAAAAATATGCTCCAAGAAATATATATGATGTTATCCCTCAGGCAGAAGGGCGAGATGAAGAAGAAGATGATGCCTCTACTCAAGAAGCATACCAAGAGAGTCAGCCCGTCTTTAATTTGTTTGTGGATTTGAGCCAGTATGAGATGATTCCATTGAATAGAGAAGATATTGAGGCTGAAATTGTTGATGCGACACTTGAGCAAAGTGTTGATTCATCTGAACTATCTACAGAAGATGAGACTGAATTGTCAAATGATACTGATACAGATAGTGATTGACGAATTATATTTTCACATTACGTGATGATGAGCACTATTTTACTTAATGAATATTGTATCAGTTTTTTGAAATTATGCCTCCGAAGAGAAAGGAAGTGCGCAACCCATCTCCACCTGTTCCTAGCTCTCCTTCAGACTCACCATTAGAGATTGACTCTACAGAACAAGGTAAAATTCTAATAGTCATAAAAGTTATTAATTAAGATTATAATAGAAAATTGATTATAATGTTATATATCATGATGACTTCACAGTACAATCTCGTCAAGGTCGAGGCACTACGAGAGGCGTGACGTTGGAAAAATATCGTAAGGTGGGTAAGATCAAAGTTAACATTCTTGATGAACATACCGGAGGCGAAGGACAACCAGCAGCTTGGCTTGCATCGCATGTGGGTGCTCTTACACGAACTTATGCACCTTTGGCAACAAGTTCATGGAAGAAAGTCCCCCAAGATGTTAAGGACCTTATCAAGAAGCGTTGTTTGGTAATGTTTAATAAATGAAATTTAATTGGACTTATAATTTTATTTTACTTTAAAGTTAGAATATTATAAATGATAATATTTTTGTCCAAACTTTTGTCTGTAAGGATGATTTCGAAATAAATTTTGGTCGGAGAGAGGAGCGTAAAACTGTGGAAGAGCTTATGAGTAATGCATTCCGCAAGTATAAGGCGAGGTGTCATGAGCATTATAATAAGTTTGAGAATAGTGAAGAAGCACGCCAACATCCTTTTCAAGATGTGCAACCTTCTGATTGGGAAAAACTTTGTGACATGTTTGAGGATTCATCATATAAGGTATAATTAATTTAATTATTTTAGTCCTATTTTTAATTTCGCTTTCTAATATTTTCAATTCTTATGTAGGAGCGAAGTTCTATAAACAAAACAAATAGATCAAAATTGAAGATTACTCATCATGCAGGCTCAAGATCTTTCCACCGCCTCTCTAAAAAATTGGTATTGCTATTCTTTCATTTGTATATAGTTAACTGAATATATCAATCATAATGACTTTATATCTTAACAAATCTTTATTATAGCAAGATTCAGATGCCAATTATGATCTGACAAAATTATATGCTGCATCACATACTAATCGTAATGGAGAGTGGAGTCATCCTGATGCCCGTGAAAATTATGTAAGTATTATAATTTGTTTTAAATAAATATATTTGAATATTTATGATGATATTAACTCTTTATCTTATGTGTAGGATAAAATGGTTGCCCTGCGTGCTGAATCTGCGTCAGATCAAAATTCCTCAAATACAGATGTTGAGATTTTTACACAAGTTCTGGGTGAACGTTCAGGATATTTGAGGGGTTTGGGTCGCTGTGTAAAACCTTCTCCCTCTTCTTCTTCTTCCGGGTCTGCCTCTATAGCTCAAGAGAATGCGAATCGTAGAATTGAAGAATTGATTGCAAAACAACAAGAGTTAGAGGCTCAATTGGCGAGACAAGGAGACATGGAGATGCGCCTCAAACAACATGAAGAAGAACAAGCAGAGTTCAGGAGAGATATGCAACTCCAAATGCAACAGCTTATGCAACAGTACAGGCCTCCAACCAACTGATGGTTTTTTACGTCTAGCTTATGACATTATCTAATTATGTATGAACAATGCTAGTTTTATGGTTATTTATTTCTTCGCACTTATTATAAAACTTTTGTGAGTAATTAAACAGTTCTTAATTTATATTTTTCAAATAATATGGATGTCTATTTAGTTTTTTTATAATTATTGGTTTTAATAAAAATAATATCCGTTCGAACGACAAAGTCACGTTCGAACATTAATGGGCATGCCGTTCAAACGATAATGTAACGTTCAAACGTCAACTCGCAAACCGTTCGAACGATACCAGATGCTCAAAAAACCGTTCAAACGCATGACATTACCATATCGTTCGAACGTTGATCATCACCGTTCGATCTCTTATACCGTTCGATCGTCTCATTTAACGTTCGAACGTATTTCTACTGATCGTTTGAACGTATCTTGATAACCGTTCAAAACAAACATTGACGTTCGAACGGTATATGAGAAGCATTCGAACGCCATTCTGGGACGAATTTTAACCGTGACAAAAAAAAGCATCGTTCGAACGGTATCGAACGGTCACTTTCAAAATCGTTCCAAAAGATATATTTTGGGACGAAATTGTGTTTTTCGTCCCAATATATCTTCTGGGACAGTGATGTTGGGACGAGCTTGGGACGAAATTTTTTCGTCCCAAAAAATCTTTCGGAACGAAATCGATATATTTTGGGACGAAAATTTTCGTCCCAAAATATGTTTTTTGTTGTAGTGCTTGTTTTTCCGTTAAAGTTAATACCGTTTATTTTAACGGTTTGGCACATAAAATAAAGACATAAATGTTGAGAGAGATAACATTCAATGTTGTTATATGATTTATTAATCTCAATAATTATAGTACTTAATAGTTTATATAATAATAAGTAATTAAAGATTAGTTATTATATTTTAATTTTCTCTTTCTCCTTAACATATACACGTGTATTAGGTGCATAAGACGTGAATCCCTAAGTATAATATACGTGTATTATACGTTTCATTAACTCAGATTATTGAGTATTTCAAATTTAAAAATCTCATATAATATATAATACAAGTGTGTTTAATCAAAGTGTTTTTTTTCCCCATGGTAGTAGGACGTAGCTTCCGCTAAGTCAATTCCATACATGGGCTTGCTATGATAGGCACGTGACAAAGGCCGTGATCCTTGAGCTAATCAAGAAAGAGTAAATTCGGCCAACAATTTCAAAATATATTTTATGATTTATATATATGCTATATATAGAAAATATTATACCACAAATTTTATAAAAAGATTATGTTTTAACTTTATGTTGTCCCTGATCGACTTAACCAACAGCAAAATAAGAATTTCAATGTTGTCTCTATTGATTGTCTACAAGATGACATAAATTGATGAATTATAATACAAATATCAAACGACACATATTTTGAACTACCGTTTGTGTTAGACTTTTATTAAATTTTTCGTATACATCTTTGTTAAAATTATAGATGTTATAAATATGTATTGGATTATATGATACTTTGAACTAATTTTTTTTATTTTTTTCAATATGCTTTAAATTATTAAGTGACATCAATAATTTTTATAAAATATATATTATTTTTTACAAATAATCATTTCATAAAATTAGACAAACGTGCTTTGCACGTTACTCCCACCTAATATATATATATAATTTCATTAATGACATTTATTTCATCTAACAAATAATAAATCAACTAAACAATTCATGAACAATAAATTCAAATTCGTTTAAAAGATAATTTATGAATATATGAAATAAAACCCAATAATAAACCAATTAACTCAACTTAACTCGATTACAGCTCAAGCTGTCTCTCTAAGAGGACTTCCAGCAAAGCTACAACAAAATTCTCATCGTTATATGAAAAATTCAAATAGTACCCATTCAAAGGGACAGGTCCAAGTATTGCGAGCTCAGTAATTTGGAAACTGTCACTCACTGACAATGAAAATGACAGAAAATCCGAGTCCTTGAGGATCCATCGCCATCACTACATAAAGTTGATAGCTCAAGCCAACGGTCAATAGTTTAATTCTTTGCCCAAGAGCAGGGTCACCAACATGTGAAAACATGCAGTTTTCAACTAACGATTAAGACCGAGCTAGCTCGACATTAAGGTTGCCGTGCACCATTTAAGGGGCTAGAAAATGTAGACATTCCAAATGAAAAATCAACCATGACTAGCTAATTAATCGGCATCATTTCCTTTGCATTGACTAGAGGGTCTACAAATGCATTATTGGAGTAAGTAGTCTAGTATATATATATATCTATTTAAATATCAAAGGGAAATTAGGAAACGCTACGTCGCTGTTTCATGCATAATTCCAAAAAACTAATTAAACAATCAGAAAATAGACTTATATGTAACAATTTGAAAAATAACAAACACACAATACTTTTCACAACATATTTTATAATCATGTTTTAAAATGAATAATATTATTGTAAAATATTATATAAAAGTAACATTATTTTATAAAAATATTTTCATTTTAGATCACGTATTCTTAAAAGTATTGTGAAGATTGTTATATGTGTATCATTACTCAGTTAAAAAAATTAAAATATCTTATCTTATTAATTATTATAATTATTTTAAATTTTTATTTAAAATATAATAATTTAATAATTTAATTTTTTTTAAAATTTTTAAATAAAATTAATATTAAAAAAATATTATATAATAATATTTTATTTAATTTAAAATATATATATATAATCTTATCTTCTGTGCTGCATAACAAAACGATGAAATATATTAACAATTTTGTCTGCTACAGAAAGATGCCATATGTCCACAGGACCACGTACAATGTCTTCTTTTCTTTTCTGATCAACCACTTGTGGAAGAAAAAAAAAAAAAAAAAAAAACACGATTCCTTCTTGTCATTAATGTTTTTGACTTGATTATAAAACAACAAAAGAGATGACTTAGAAAATGGCTTTTATTTGGCTAATTTATTATCGGTTCATAATGGAATGTAATAAACAATTAATTAGACATTTTTGCCGACTGACAAACCGAGTGGGATTTTATATTTGGTCGGTATATATATAAATTATATGTGTAATTATTTTTATATATTTTTTATAAAAATTTTATGGATAATTTTTTTTTTTCAAAATGTGTTGTAAGTATGTATATGATACTGCTCATCATCCTATACTTCATATATTACATTTATTTTTTATTTTTATATAATTTTTTTAGTTTTATTCATGCTAAATTAATAGAATAATTTTACTACTTATTCCTATACTACATACTTGCTAAAGAAATAAAAAATTAAAAATTACATGTACGTACGTGATGTGTGGTATAGAGAATTAAGATGGTGAACAAAATTTTTCTATATATTGGCATGATGACACTTAATGAATGAAACTGCAAAATATAAGTTTAATAGATATTTAATTATTAGAGATCAAAACAATGATAGAACTTGGGTTTTCGGGTTGTACCTTGTTTTTACATATTAGAATTTATAAAAAATATCAGATAATTAGGTTTCTTAAATTCCAACAAAAAAATGAATAATCAAGATTCGAATCATTAGTTGCATGAAACAATTTGATATATTATTTCCCGGTGGAAATAATATCTTCATCTCTACCAAGTAGTTCAGGAGAACATTTTGAAAATCCGAAAGGCTTATGATTTTTTTGGGCAGAATTTTCTTTGTGTTATGGTTATTGGAAACAGACATGACAGTACGTCGTCTCTGGTCCTCAATTGATTTTTTTTTTAATTTTTTACTTAATAATTAAATAAATGACTTTTTAGTGTATAAATATATTTTTTTATTTTTTAAAAATATTTAAATATATTAAAAAATATGAAAAAAAAACACAAATAAATGTTTAAAATTGTATTAACGGACACGCCCACAATTATTGACTAGGCAGCATGCTAGCATTAATCTATTGAAAAAGGTAGACCATGGGGCTAGTCTAAGCCCTGTTGAGAAAGTAGTAGAGGCTTATGAACGGGCAGTACAAGGAGTGACGTATTCGGTGGATATTTGGTTGCATTATTGTATATTCAATTCTATTTACCATTAGCACATACGGGGGGATCCAGAAACCAACCGTAGGTAATATATTTTGGTTTCAGACCGGTCTGGAAAAAAAATCCTGCCCAGATAAATATACTATCCAGGTCGGTCGGTCGGTCTGTGCCAGTTGATTAATCCCTTAAATAGAATTTTATATGTGGACACAGATTTTTCTATCAATATTGCTGATTTTTCGATAGTCAGGAACCCGGTTGTTAAACTGATCATACCCGTCAAGAACGGCCCAAATTTCCGTAGAATACTTCCATGCATGGGATATTTGATATTTGACAGTACAATATTTTTTTTATAGAAATAAATTTACAAATAAACATAATTTTATATGCTTAGTTAAATATATTTTATGATAAAAATAATTTTTATATTATATTAAATTATATCAATTTGTGAATTTTTTATGATTAAAATTTTATATTTTTAAAATGGCATAATGACTAAGTGGTAGGGTATTTTGGCCACTAATTTCAGCCCCCTGTTTTTAAATCGATCTTTAATTTTTATATTACTTCTACTCCATACTGTCATCTTAAAAAAAAATAAAAAATAAAAAATCAGAGAAGCATGGCTGATGGGCTTTCAGGAAGACCTCGTCTCGCGTTATGAGAGTAGCACCGATGTTTAAATACATATGGGTACAAAGTTTAGGTCGGTTGGTGTTATCTGAATTTCTATTACCTAGACTATTTATATATATATTTTTAAATATAGGGATAGAGATTACGAATTTAAATTTTTTTATTTAAATAATTAGATCATATGTCATCAAGTTTTTTTTTTTTTTCATTTATTCATAAAAAAGAAATAGAAGGGAATCGACAACACGCATCAAAGTGCTGAACCCTATACAATATACCCGTATCATGCAAGATACAATATAAATTCATAAGGCATGGAAATCCATTAATTAATTTGAAAAAAGTTTTATATTTGTATCGCGCAAGAAAATAGCGATGAAATAGATCTCTTTGATCCCGTTACCATGAATATAACGGCTCAATTAATCGGCCTAATTTGTTTTCTAATATGAGATGAGATAAAATAAGTTAAATAAATTATTATTAAAATATATTATTTTTATATTAAAATTTGAAAAATTATATTAAGATTTAAAAAATTTAAATTATTTATTTTTTTATATAAAAATTTAAAAAAATTATAATAATTAAATAAAATAAAATAAAAATTTTATAAAAATGAACTAGGCCTAGTTATTTGTTATCATACCCAAACTATTATCACTTACCTAAAATCTGATTTTGCTCTAGATGTTTCGATACGTAAAGTTTTTTTCTTTTTCTTCCAAAAAAAAAAAACAAACAAACAGTAGAATAACTACTTGCTATTTTCATTCAGTTTTTGTTATAGATCCTTCTGCTATCCATCTTCTCGTTTTGGAACTAAAAGCGTGGAAGATGACATCTTTCCCTAACGCAGGAGACAACCGACGTATCCATTGCGGAAATCAAGCGCAGAGAATCAGGATCTCGGGCTCTGGGCATAAAGGAGAAACTTTTCCGGCGATGCTGGATGGTGTCAGCAATTGAGATTTCTCTGGGGGCTTCATTAAACTTTCTGGGATGATCAGCATAAAATAAAGAGAATTTTGACGAAATCGCAGCTTGAGGCGTAACCTGGAGGCCGGGAAAGTTTCACTAATCATCATTCATTTGGGGTTCTAAGCGCGCTTGAATTTTTTTTTTTTAAACGCTCGAGAAAAAATTACAAAGGCCAAGATGAGTCGGACTGGCTCAGAACCGTGTCACGACCCGCTAAAAGCTTCAAAGTTGTTCGCTTTTCCAGAAAAGCCCTCCGATCTCTTCGTGCTTTTAATGCGATTAGGCCTCATAGTCTGCCTCGTCGCGTCGATCACCCTCGCTCTCCACTCTGCCTTCTCGACCAGGACCCGGTGGTTCTCCTTCCCTGACCATTTATCCCGAAATGTATCTGACAGGAAATTCGGGCCCACCAAAATCTCCCACCTCCTCTTCGGTCTCGCCGGCACGGTACGCACGTGGCGCAACCGCAGTCGGTACGGAGAGCTCTGGTGGGACACCAACACCACCCGCGGTTTCGTCTGGCTCGATGAGAAACCCGCAGAAAACGCATCCAGGCAAGGCGTAGTTTCCGTCCCGTACAGAGTATCGGAGGATTGGAGCAGGTTCAAATACCTGAGCTCCCAATCGGCCGTTCGGATCGCCCGAATTTTTTTAGAAAGTTACAAGCTCGGGTTACCGAACGTGAGGTGGTTCGTAATGGGAGACGATGATACGGTGTTTTTCACTGACAACTTAGTTTCGGTGTTGGCTAGTTATGATCACAATCAGATGTACTACATTGGAGGGAATTCGGAGAGCGTGGAGCAAGACACGCTGCACTCGTACGATATGGCTTTCGGTGGCGGTGGATTCGCCATTAGTTACCCACTTGCGGCTCAGCTGGTCAAAGTTTTCGACGGTTGTCTTGATCGGTACTACACTTTCTACGGCTCTGATCAGAGGGTGTGGGCATGTGTGAGCGAGCTCGGTGTGCCTCTCACCAAGCAGCGTGGGTTCCACCAGGTACACTTTTTGTTTTTCTCTTGTTTTGTCTTTTAACACGTGGCGGTTTAAGGACGGAGTCATTATTATCTGTAAGAGTAGTGCTATACCATCGAGGTTGCTGCACCAGACGGTCTCGACCAGATTAAACATTTTTTAAAATTTTAAAATATATATTTTTTAAATTCATAAAATTATTAAAAAATATTTATTTAATTATCAAATTTTAAAAAAATTATCAAGTTCTAATCAGGATTCAGAACCAAACTGTCAGTAAAAATAACATTTCTGTAGCTGTAAATGGACCGTGAAATAGATGTGTTCACATTTTTTTTCATTATTTTGTTTACTTTAACAAAAAAGATGATATAATAACAATTATATAATAATTTATTTATAATTAAGTATTAATAAATCATTATTTTTTATATATTTTGAATTATTATTTAAATAATATTTTGGAATTAAAGTGAAAAACTTTTAATATAAAATTATAAATAAATTAGAGAGAAGTGTGTTGTATTATTTTCCTTATTTAAGGCTTGATATATATCCTGTGAGTTGCGGCGTCACATGTCAAATATTACAATGTTTTGGGTATTATTTGACGCCATTGCCTTGGCTACCGACCATTGGTTTTAGTTTTGGTTTTGGAAAAAAATCTCTAATTACGAACTGGAGGCCGTTAGGAAGGAGAAGTTGATCTTACTATGTTTATTAAGAAAAATGTTTATATTATAAATAAATTTATAAATTTACGTGATTCAAGATGTCACGTCAAGTTTATAAATTTGATTTTTGATTTTTTATTATTTGTATAAATATTTTAATTGAAAATTTGTTTAATATGTTTATTTGGAAATCAAATTCGTGTAACGACTTCAAAAGATACAGATGGTTTGGTCCAACAAGACTTGACTAACTGTCTGTAATATGAAACGGGTGAGCAACGGCATTGTGAGTCATCAAGTAGGACTATTATGGCATTGGGATCTTCAGATGCCGAAAGACACACACAGTCACAGAGTCAAATCTCAAGGCCCGAGAAAACATTAAAGCCTACAATAAGCTAGCGGCACGTTGCAAAAAATATATGAATCAAGCATTTCTGTCTGCTGAACAAATAAATTGTAAAGCACTTGTTTGAACTCAATCGGAAAAATAAAAAGCACTTGTTTGGTTTGTCATACATAGGATTTTTCTGTGTCTTTAGACTGTTTCAGGAAGGATTCGCCGTACGTTTCAAATAAAAGTAAATAAATAAATTTATCTGTCGTGTTCGTATGTGAAAAATATGTTTACTTTTATACTTCAACTTGAACAATGGAAATTGAATGCATGTTTTGATAATTTGTCTTTTTGGATTTCTTCTCAGCAATTTGTCACTAATTAATCAAATCCCATTTTTGTGCTTAATTGTTTGTCTGTGGCTGTTATAATATGTTAAGTGATCACCCTGTTGGCTATTCTATTTTTCTCAGTTTGATATCAGAGGGGATCCGTTTGGTATTCTATCAGCACACCCATTAGCACCACTTCTGTCGCTTCACCACCTTGACAACTTGAAACCTATGTTTCCCAATCAGACTCGAATAGAGTCTGTGGAATCCCTCGTGCGCGCATACCGGATCGACCCTAGACGAATCCTACAGCAAAGTTTTTGCTACCACCACGGGCGTAAATGGTCAGTAACCATCGCATGGGGATACACTATTCAGATCTACGCGTCCTTGTTGCCGGCTAAGGATTTGCAGACGCCACTGTTGACCTTCAAGACATGGCGGAGTTGGAGCGATGGACCTTTCACGTTCAATACCCGACCCATGAGTTCTGTCCCATGTGGACAGCCTATTACTTTTTTTCTGGACAAGGTTCAGGAGGTGGGGAGGAGTGGGACTCTGACTACTTACAAGAGGTTTGTGCCTACGAACGGGAATAGTTGTGGTACAGCAGACTATGCCCGCGCCATGGCAGTGCAGAGTATTAAAGTCACCTCATTGAAGATGGACCCAGAGCATTGGAGGAAGGTGACAACCTAAAACTTAAATATTAACAATACACAGAACTCTTTATAAGAAATACATAAGAAAATTAAGGTTTTAATTTCCTTCTTCAAATGCATTATCTGCATGTGCCGTGGAGAATTGAAATAATATTAGGTTTCACCTTCACCTGTTGTTCTTAAGAGTGAAATAATGAATAGTGGACTAACCGTTTGTAATTTTACTGTTTGAGCAGGCACCGCGCAGACAATGTTGTGAGATTATGGATCGGGGAACGGTGAAGGATAGCAGCTTGAGGATTAGGATTAGGAAGTGCAGGCCCTGGGAAACTATAACCATATAGCTAGATGTATAGGAGCTTTTTATATACTTAGGTCAGTCCGAGCTTCACTTTTGTAAATTCGTTGTTTACTACTTATGTAACGAAGATATGCAGAGAAAATAATTAGGCAAATCGGCGGCCAAGTTTTAGAGAATCACTTTACTAGTAGAGCGCACAGCTGATTTGTGCAGAGAAATGAGACTCAAGTACTAGAGCAGCTAGCTATATTGTATGCGGTCTATAATCTACATGATCCAACAATTGACATACACTGGTATGTATGATATTTTCGCATAGATCGAGTGCAACTTCTTATGATGGAAGGCATGCTGCATTGTAGGGGTGGTAATTCAAGTTTTCAAGTTGTGTTCGTGTCGTGTCAAGTTATAAATATTTAACTGCATTGGTCAACCCGAACCTAATTTGGTTAACTAAACATGTTAAAACTAATTTCAAATCTTAATTCAACTTATTTTGATAACGGGTTGGGTAACGTCTCATTTTGATCATTTTAATAATTAATTAAAGATAGGTCAATATAAAATGACTCATTTAAATTTGTTTAATGTAAATTGGTTGAACTAATATGTATAACTCATTTAACATGATTATTATAATTTCACATAAAAGTTAATTTATATTTATTAGTAGTCACAATCTTTAAAAAAAAAAAAAGGCTATCTACTATAAAAAAATATCAATATTTTAAAATTTAATCTTATAATAAAATCAATATTACAAATTCTAGAATAACAAATGTGATTGTAGATCTAGAATTACAATCTCAATAATAAAAATATAACCATATTGAACAATACTATATTACAACTCAATAATAATAAAATTGTAATTTTAAAATAAAATCTAAATGAGGTCAATACAGGTTGATTTCAGATTAAGCGGATCGACGTATTTATAAATCGTGTCTTAACGGGTCAACCCGTTTTGATCCGATCATGTTAATATCAAATTTAAACGTGCTAATTTCATATTGTATTTATATTAAATCCACAAATCGTGACGGATTGTATCATATATTGCTGTTGAAAATCCAAATGGAAGATAATTCAATTTTTACAACAATTTTTTAGTATAAATTAATAAGCCAAAAGACGGGTGGACTGCTAAGAAAGAGCAGGTGTGAGTATAGAGAGCTAAATTAGCAGAATTAATGTATACTTATGTAGAAGATTTTGCATCTATCTAGATTGTGGCCTCCGCAGTTGTCGATTAGAAATCTTCTGCACCAAAAGGCAAAAGTGCGGCTCTACTCGCATAAATAATATTCTAAGCTTAGATATTAATCGGTGCTATTTGGAGAGCTTTTGTAAGAATCTAATACAATCGTATAAACTCGTGTTGTACACAAAAGAATGTAGCTTCAATGTGCATGACAGCCAAGTGCTGTTAGACTAGCCATCATCTTGGTAGCCTCGCAGTAAATTGATAATACTGAAATTAAGTCCTTGAGACGTCATTCAAGAAAAATGGGCTAGTTTGGATCAGTCAGTCGGCCTAAAAGACGAATGGGTTCCAATCATTCGCGATAATGACCCAGCCAATACAAGTTGAATGCGGACCCAGTTATTGGGCCCAAACATTAAATGGGTCCTAGTCACTTTGAATACCAGACCCGACCATATCATACTCTTTAAACCGGTCTTCTTTGGTTTTTAAAAAAGGCTGTTATTTTTGGGATCCAGGTCCCTTTATTACTTTTTGGTTGGAAAAAGAGATTGGGATATAGATGAGCGAGGTGAGGTTGGACAGAGTCCATTTGTTTGGAAATAATTCTTGAGAAAGTCTGGACATTGTCTATCTTAAATTAATTTCATTTCATTTATCTTTTTTCTTTCTTTTAAAGTTAAATTTACCACATATAAAAAAAAAAATAAAAAAGTTAAATTTATCAGTGCGTGAATTAATGATAAATAAAGTTGAAACCTTTTTTTTTTTTTTTTTGGCCTCCTTCCAAAACCAATCAACGATTCAATGGTAACACCAAAGATTTATTTTATTTTTTTCTCCTTAAATTATATTTTTATATCAAAACATATAAAAAAAACTGAATAGTAACTTGAAAACTAATAACTTAAATTAATTTTATTATATATAACCATTTTTATATATTTTTTATATCGTGATTGACAAAAAAAAAACTAGTAACTTTATTAGCTATATCTTTAAGTTTTTTCAATTTATAATAACTTTTTTATAATTTATTTTACCATGCGATTTTCGGACTTTCCGATGTGAAAATAATTTTCCGCAGGTAGTTTCACAAAATTTCCCTCGTAATTTTCATTTTATTTGTCCTCTGTCAAAGTCGTGTTTGCTTTTCCTCGTCCGGCCCCCCTCCCCCCTTCCCCCAACTCCCCGGACGAGTCTCAGACTCTGAGTCTTTTGGATCCACAAAGGTACGCCATTCTTCTCTATGGATCTCCAAAATCCTTTGCGCAGTTCCATTCTCTACAGTTTTTGCTTTGTGCTTTCGTTCTATTTATTTCACTCTCTGTTCATACATCCTGTCAAACCCCCCAAAAGAAAATGTAATCTCGAATCTTAATTTTACGCATTATTTTTGTTTAATTATTTTGCAGTTGACCCTCTGAACTATGCTAAAGACTTGCATGTAGTTTAATTTCTTTTCGTGCACTTTCCAGGCCGCCAAACTATGGAAGATCTGCCGTTTACTTAGTTTTCCTCAGCTCATTTACTATGATCCGGTCCAAATAACGCCTCAACTACTATATCGGCTTATTTGTTGAATTGGATCTCAATTTCGTTATTTTTTAATCGTGTTTTTGGGGTGTTTGATTAGGAGGGTTTGACTTAGATTATCAAATTGAGGATTTGACCTATATTTTCTATCTGGATGCGCTTATGTGGCACTTTTGAGAATACTACCTCGGTTCCATGGAATGGAAGTTTTTCCTAAGATTTTATTGTTCGGTTTCACAGTACAGAACTGCTGTGTCGCTGCATCCTATTCCTCGGAGTGTCCTATAAGTGCATAACATAATGAAAATGCGTATAGGGATTTACCTTTGGAGAGTGTGTGCTGCACAGAGACTGAACACTTACATGGATTTCTTTGATGGAAATAACTATAAGCGAGCTACATACAGAAGTTTGAGCTAGCTACATACACTTTTGCTTTATAAGTTTACGCATACTAGCTTGCTTGTCTCACTAAATTTGATATCCTTGTGAATTTTTTTGCGGTTTGCTTCTCTATGTTAATTGTTTTTCTTCTTATTTTGCTCCCCACTTTTTTCAACTTAATTGATATGTGGACGTACCTTATAACTATGCCTTTCTTTTATCTATGTTGTATGCTTTGCCTAGGTTCCTCTGCATTTATATCAGTTGGCATACACTGCTAGATATAGGTTCGATACAACAAATATTGTTCAAAGATGGGCCGTCTAAAGCTGCAAACCGGAATCAACTCAATTGAGGAGGAACCTGAGGACTGTGATACTGCCTATTCTAATAAAGCTACTCTATCATGCATGATTAATTCAGAGATAGGTGCTGTATTGGCGGTCATGAGGAGAAATGTAAGATGGGGGGGTCGTTATATGTCAGGTGATGATCAGCTGGAGCATTCCCTAATTCAGTCATTGAAAGCATTACGGAAGCAAATCTTTTCATGGCCACATCAGTGGCATACTATCAACCCTGCCGTTTATCTCCAGCCATTTCTGGATGTGATTCGCTCGGACGAAACTGGTGCCCCAATCACTAGTGTTGCTCTGTCATCCGTACACAAGATTTTATCTCTTGATGTGATTGACCAAAATACTGTGAATGTTGAAGATGCTATGCACTTGGTAGTTGATTCTGTCACTAGCTGTCGATTTGAGGTGACTGATCCTGCATCAGAAGAAGTGGTACTGATGAAGATACTACAGGTTCTTCTGGCTTGTATGAAAAGTAAAGCTTCTGTTATGTTGAGTAATCAGCACGTTTGCACGATAGTGAATACTTGTTTCCGTATAGTTCACCAAGCAGGATCAAAAGGTGAGTTGTTGCAGCGTATAGCTCGCCACACAATGCATGAAATTGTTAGAAGTATATTCTCGCACCTTCCAGATGTTGACAACACAGAGCGTTCATTGGTTAATGGCAGCAATACTATAAAAAAGGAGGTATAAGTGTGTTTTTCATTCCTAATTTTTGTTGGCAATATCTCATTTTTCTCTGAAATAGAGTTTACTACTTTCTGAATATACAAATTCATTGCTTTTTGTGCAGATTGGTGGTCTCAATAATGAGTATTCTTTGGGAAGTACTCAATTGGAGAACGGCAACATGGGTTCTGATTATGATGGTCAACCATTATCCACGAATTTTACTACCAATGTTTCCACAGGTTCACTAGCAACCGGGACTGATGAAAAAACAATTGGGTCTGTCAATGGAAAGGAAGCTGTTTCATATGACTTGCATCTAATGACTGATGGGGTCCCCTGCATGGTAGAAATATTTCATTTCTTATGCTCTTTGTTAAATGTTTTTGAGCATGTGGGAAATGACCCCAGATCAATAGCATTTGAAGAGGACGTGCCTCTTTTTGCACTGGGTTTGATAAACTCGGCTATAGAATTGGGTGGACCTTCCATTCGCCATCATCCCAGGCTGTTGAGTTTGATTCAGGATGAATTATTCCGAAATCTGATGCAATTCGGATTGTCAACGAGTCCACTTATTCTTTCAATGGTGTGCAGCATCGTTCTCAATCTGTATCATCATCTTCGAACAGAACTCAAATTACAGCTTGAGGCTTTCTTTTCCTGTGTGATTTTGAGGCTTGCACAAAGCAGATATGGGGCTTTATACCAGCAGCAGGAGGTTGCCATGGAGGCTCTTGTCGACTTCTGCAGGCAGAAAACATTTATGGTTGAGATGTATGCTAACTTAGATTGCGATATAACTTGCACCAACATCTTTGAAGACCTTGCTAATCTGTTGTCAAAGAGTGCATTTCCTGTGAACTGTCCTCTTTCATCAATGCACATCCTTGCTTTGGATGGTCTTATTGCTGTTATTCAGGGAATGGCAGAGAGGATAGGCAACACATCAGCTGGTTCAGAACATGCTCCAGTGAGTCTTGAAGAGTATACTCCATTTTGGATGGTGAAGTGTGACAACTACAGTGATCCTAATCATTGGGTTCCGTTTGTTCGTCGAAGGAAGTACATCAAGAGAAGGTTGATGATTGGAGCTGATCACTTTAATCGTGATCCCAAAAAAGGGCTGGAGTTCCTCCAAGGAACACACCTCCTGCCTGACAAACTTGACCCCCAAAGCGTGGCCTGCTTTTTCAGGTACACTGCTGGCTTGGATAAGAATCTTGTTGGTGATTTCCTGGGGAACCATGATGAATTTTGTGTTCAGGTCCTTCATGAATTTGCTGGGACTTTTGATTTTCAAGACATGAATTTGGACACTGCACTGCGGCTGTTTTTAGAAACTTTCCGACTGCCTGGAGAATCACAAAAGATACAAAGGGTCCTTGAGGCATTCTCAGAGAGATACTATGAGCAATCACCACAGATTCTGGCTAACAAGGATGCTGCTTTGCTATTATCGTATTCGCTCATAATGCTCAATACAGATCAGCACAATGTACAAGTGAAGAAAAAGATGACTGAAGACGATTTCATCCGGAATAATAGGCACATCAATGGAGGCAGTGATCTACCTCGAGAATTCCTGTCAGAGCTGTACCACTCAATTTGCAAGAATGAGATCCGCACAACCCCAGAGCAAGGTGCTGGCTTTCCGGAAATGACCCCAAGCCGGTGGATTGATCTAATGCACAAATCCAAAAAAACTGCACCATTCATTGTATCTGATTCCAGAGCCTACCTTGACCACGATATGTTTGCTATAATGTCAGGCCCAACAATTGCTGCTATCTCTGTGGTATTTGATCATGCGGAACATGAAGAAGTTTACCAAACATGTATTGATGGATTCTTAGCAGTTGCAAAGATTTCGGCATGCCATCATCTTGAAGATGTATTGGATGATCTAGTCGTGTCCCTCTGTAAGTTCACCACTCTCTTGAGTCCATCATCTGTTGAGGAACCGGTGCTAGCCTTTGGTGATGACATGAAAGCAAGAATGGCAACTGTGACGGTTTTCACTATTGCGAATAGGTATGGTGATTATATCCGCACAGGTTGGAGAAATATTTTGGATTGCATCTTAAGATTGCACAAGCTTGGTCTTCTTCCAGCTCGTGTGGCCAGTGATGCTGCTGATGAATTGGAGGTTTCTGCTGACACTGGGCATGGGAAGCCTCTCACGAGTTCTTTATCCTCGGCTCATATGCCATCCATGGGTACTCCTAGGAGATCCTCTGGATTAATGGGCCGGTTTAGCCAGCTTTTATCTCTTGATACAGAGGAGCCAAGATCCCAACCTACTGAACAACAACTTGCTGCTCATCAACGCACCCTTCAGACAATTCAAAAGTGCCACATTGACAGTATATTTACCGAAAGTAAGTTTCTGAAAGCTGAGTCTCTATTGCAGCTTGCACGAGCACTAATTTGGGCTGCTGGGCGACCTCAGAAAGGGAACAGCTCTCCTGAGGATGAAGATACAGCAGTTTTCTGCCTGGAGTTGCTAATTGCTATTACCCTGAACAATAGGGATAGGATTGTGCTTCTTTGGCAGGGTGTTTATGATCACATATCTAATATTGTCCAGTCCACTGTACTGCCTGGTGCCCTGGTGGAAAAAGCCGTTTTTGGGCTCCTTCGGATTTGCCAACGGCTACTTCCATATAAAGAGAACCTTGCTGATGAACTTTTAAGGTCACTGCAACTTGTTTTGAAGCTTGATCCCCGAGTGGCTGATGCATTTAGTGAACAAATTACACAGGAAGTCAATCGCCTTGTGAAAGCGAATGCCTCTCACATCAGATCCCAATTGGGGTGGCGCACAATTACATCCCTACTTTCCAACACAGCTCGGCAACCTGAAGCTTCTGAAGCAGGCTTTGATGCACTGTTGTTCATAATGTCTGATGGAGCTCACTTGTCGCCAGCCAATTATGTGCTTTGTGTAGATTCATCAAGGCAGTTTGCTGAGTCTCGTGTTGGACAGGCAGAAAGGTCTGTTCGTGCACTCGATCTCATGGCGGGCTCTGTTAATTGTTTAGCAAGGTGGATGAGTGAGGCCAAAGAAGCAATGGGGGAGGAGGAAGCTTTGAGAACGTCTCAGGACATTGGGGAGATGTGGTTCAGGCTTGTGCAGGGACTGAGGAAAGTTTGTTTGGACCAGAGAGAAGAAGTTAGAAATCATGCCCTATTTTCGTTGCAGAAGTGCTTGACAGGAGTGGATGAGCTCCACCTTCCGCATGGTTTGTGGTCACAGTGTTTTGATACAGTGATCTTCACGATGCTTGATGACTTGCTTGAAATTGCACAGGGGCACTCTCAAAAGGACTACCGAAACATGGAAGGCACCCTCATCCTTGTGATGAAGCTCTTGTCAAAAGTGTTTTTACAGTTACTCAATGATCTCTCACAATTAACTACATTCTGCAAACTATGGTTGGGTGTTCTCAGCCGAATGGAAAAATATATGAAGGTGAAAGTTAGAGGGAAGAGGAGTGAGAAGCTTCAGGAGCTAGTGCCTGAGCTCCTAAAAAACGCTTTGCTTGTTATGAAAACAAGAGGAGTGCTTGTGCAGAGGGGTGCATTAGGTGGAGATAGCTTGTGGGAACTGACATGGCTACATGTAAATAACATCTCTCTTTCATTGCAGTCTGAGGTTTTCCCAGATCAAGATTCAGAGCCACCACAGCATAAACAGAGTCAAACAGGGGGAGTTCCTGTATCTCATGAAAGAGGGTCTGTTCCACCCAATGAAACAGTGGCCTCTGAAAGTGCCGGCACTGGAGGTTAGCATATATTGTACAGTGGTTTGGCAACCGGTACTGGTCTTGTTAATGAACGTTAATAAGCAGGTATGATCATGAATGCTTAGCTGTTACTATAGAAATTGTCTGTTAAGAAATTTGAATTTTCAGAAACTGATAGATCATATCTTACTTTTGTTTGGAGCTGCTAGATGCGAATTGCTTGGGAGGGAGCTGATTTCGTGAGCCCTTGGTTAAATGATCCGGCAGGTTGGCCACTTTGTTTATTATGCTCATCTTCATTTCTTTCCAATTGGTGTTCCTTTATTCTCATCATTGCCTCCAGAAAACCTTGTTAGAGACGAGTGTATTTTCTACATATCTCCAAGTATGGTGTTAGAGATTTCTAGGCTTCTCGAGTAGGATGCTAATTAGGCTGAGAATTAACTTTTTTTTTTTTTTCTTTTCCCCTTTCTTTGGTAATTTCGAAAATCTGGAGGGAAAGGCCAGTAATGTTACCGAATCCTTCTGCAATTGCTGTATCACATAGCTCATTAATGTACAGAACTTAAAGTTGATATCTTTGGTTTGGAACTTATATCACGATACGAACATTTCTTCTTTGTTCTAGAAAAGTGATTGCCTGATGAATATTGGGCCCGAGCCATGTCATACTCGTGTTAATTTGCAATGCAGCGTCTCATGTGATTCAGTTGTTGTATTTACCCTGTTAACTAAAATGTGGTTAATTACTTAAAAATGAGGCATATTTCAGAAGCCCAAATTTTATATTTAGCCGTCGGATTAAAATTCTTTACAACTTGTCTGCATTAAATGTTGTATATTCGAATTTCAGCATTAGTTACGGTGAATCCACGTATCATCACTACATTGATTAAAACTAAAAAAGATAAAAGAGAGAATCGTCTACCTTTTCCGTTTACAAGGGTGGGTATCTGCTAAAATTTGCTTGCACGAGCCTCGGTATTGGTGTAGACTTAGTTTTACTTAGTTTGGATTGAAATGAAATGAAGTGAGATGATTTTAGATTAAAGATAAGAGTTAAATAAAATATTATTATTATTATTATTATTGTTTTAAAATATGAAAAAGTTGAATTGAGATTTGAAAAAATTGAATTATTTATTATATTTTATATAGAAATTTGAAAAAATTATAATGATTAGATGGGATGAGATGTGATAATATTATTTTTCAATCTAAACTAAGTTGCTAACCATCTCACTTTCTATTTTTACTGCATTGGATCAGTCATAGGTAAATTGTTTTGTTTATTATGAACAGTAATTTATGCTTTCTAGAGGTACTGTTCACCTTTCGTATTTTATTTTTCAAATAAATATTTATAATGATTAAAAAAATACATTTAAAATAAAATATACTGTTCTAAACACTTTTTCGGATAAGATCTTCGGTACCTGTAGCATTACTTCCGCATTGAAATTGCGAGTGCGGGAAGCGGGCTTGCCATTGGAAACCGATTCACCCAAAGACAAACGCATTTCGTGCCGTGTGGCCACTGTCAAACGAATATGAATAGCGAGCTGCAAGGGGACGTGGCGGTGTTATGGGCTTTTTTATGTTGGCTTTGATTACGGCCCACGGGATGGGACATGGTCAGCCGAGTTGGCCCTGTCTGGAAGAGGCTCTTCAAGTGTTACAAGGGACTGGAACTGGTTGGTGAGGTTAATTGAATCGAGACTGAAAAAATTAAAAAAAAGAAGAGAGAGAGAGAGAAAAGAATATTGAAAGCGATGGGGATGATAATAGCGTTGTTTCCAATTCCGTTGGACGTCCTCGGAAGGCATTACTGAGAAGAGAAATAATATTTGCAGTTGTAATTGTGCAAGCGGTATGCAGTCGCTTTGAAAAAAATGAATTAATATGAGACCCACATGAAAAAAACTAACTTTTTAATCGTGGACTCCACTCTTTTTCAAAGCGATTGCACGGCGTTTGCAATTCCACAACTGTATGTAGCATTGCTCTACTGACAAAGTGTTAAAAACTTAAATGGGTGAGAGAGACAAAAGTAAATAGTACAGAGCTTTTATGTATAAGAGTTTTGCTAAATACAAAATTTTGTGTACTAATTTATATATTGATAATTTTTTTATTTAAATAAATATAAATTTTTTCTAAAAGAATAAAAAAATATCATATTTCATGAAAATTATTTTTATTTTCAATTCATATTATTTCGTTAAACATATATATTACATATTAATATTGGTGTGCGCGAATTGATACATTAAATATGCTTGCAAGAAGATTTTTCCTATATTATATAAATAGTTCACTTCATCTCTCTTTTCCCTACATGTAAGTAATCAGATTATATTATTCTCACATATCTATGTAAGTACTAGAGTTTAAAAATGGAGGTTATGGACCATTTCCTCCCAAGCATTATATGTGCACCATCCAAGCATCAACTTGTTATTTCTATCAGTTCCTATTGAGCCTCGTCCTACCTAGGATGTAGCTGTCGACTTCGTTTAGGCCTAAAGCAAGCTGCTGGAATAAAGTTGACATGGATGGGAGTTGTTTTTAGTACGTAATCTAACCCTGCGAGAGGAGGAGGGGGGGGAGCTATGCAGGTTTTCGATCGGTAGGGTCTTCCTTATCAAGCTTAATGGTGGGTTTTTGGTTGATTTCGTTGGGGTTTGAAGCCGTGTGCTGTCTTGGAGGGTTTACACCTGTGTAGCTAAATTTTCCTTTGTTGCTACTGTTGAGATTTTCTATGCATGGTAGTCGTTAATTGGCTGTTCAACGCAATGGCATTTGTTTGTTTGATTATTTTGTATTAGTTTTTGGCCATATGGAGGATTAAATATGTAGAGAGACACCAATATATAGAGAAATAAATCAATTGCTGAATGTTTAGTAAAGTAGGTTCGGTTTGCCCACTGCGAATTTTTGAGAAATTTTGATATGAAAATTTTGAATTTTAAGATAATTTTAATATTATTATTGTCTTGAGATTTGAAAAAATTAAGAAAAAATTGAATTATTTATTATATTTTAGTATGAAAATTTAGAAAAATTATAATAATGAGATAAAAATTTATATTTGAGATCTAAGACCACCATACTCTGCACTCTCTCTCTCTCATCTTTCTTTCTTCTTCCTCATTCAATTTGTAAATTATTTACGGGCAATATGGCTCAAATGTGCATGCATGCAGTGAGCTTGAAATAAAGGTTAGGATTTAAATCGCACGGAGAGAGATTAGATTAGATTAAGCAAAGTTTTCAATTAGGCGCTATGTAATCTCGAGTGGCAGCGGCCTTTAAACAAAGACTGTATGTGGATTAATTTTGCAAAACACAGAATAATAAATAAAGAATTATGGGTAGAACAAAGAAAGGAAACAAACATGTGGCCAAGGGAGTGTGATGCCCCCAAATTCCGTTTGAGATCGGACGGATATTTGAAGCGTCGAGACATGTAACACAAGGTTAGCTGCTCCCGTTCATGACATATAAGATGCAATGTTCCTAACATGCATACAACATTATGCAATATTCGCAGCGGATAATTTTTTTCTTTAGCAATACTATGCACCAAATTGAAAATATCCCAAATGCTTAAAACATACTTCATACATAATGACTCATTGAACAGATCACAACACTAGTCCAAAATGGTTATGATCCAAAAAGTACTAGAGATGCAACTCCATTGTACAAGTAGTAATTTACGTTAACTACTATATTAACATTGGCGTCGCACCATCGCTTAGTCAACTGTGTCTAGTTGATCAGCTCCTGATTCTCCTTCAGGTCCTGTAACAAGATCTACCATTCGGGGGGAATGGTAGTTGGGACTACCAAAGTGAGATTTGATTACAAATCTCAGTAAGTTAACAAAAAACTTCCATACAAGCTAATGATGCATGGATGACAGTAAAAGTATAAATGAATAATCAAATTCATAAGTAATTAAAGCATAACTTGGCGTACAACATGGTATAATTGACATAACTTAAATTAAAACATAAACTGAACTTGACTTGACATGAACTTGATCTGAAACTTGACTTAACATGAAAAATACATACTCCACAGTTGTTGTGGTCCCATGTATTCTACGTGTAAATACATACTCCACAGTTGTTGTGGCCCCATGTATTCTACACAAACTTGACTTAACATGAAAAATACATACTCCACAGTTGTTGTGGCTCCATGTATTCTACGTGTAAATACATACTCCACAGTTGTTGTGGCCCCATGTATTCTACGTGTCACAATTGTTGTGTCTCACGTAGTGTATGCGTTACAATTGATGTGACCCCATACATAAGTAATCAAGATGAAACGTGACTGGAATACGAAATGACTGAAACCCTGACGTAATATAACGTGACTTGAACATAACTTGAAATACATGACCAACTTGAGATAGAAACATTTCGTAACATGGCATAACATATAATAGACAACATATTTAACATGACATACTTGCAACAGTAAATATTACATGACTTGACATACATGTAATAGATGGTATACTTAGCATGACGTACTTGTAAGGTACAGTAATACATGACAGAATATATTATGTAACAGATAAAAATTGATGACAGAATAAATTCTATATAATAGACAATTACGTGATAACTTGGCATGGCATGACATATATGATAACACACATACATACACTGTAGTTCCTTTACTTAGCACACATACACAGTAGACTGCTAGTAAGTTAAAAACTAACTTACCTCGATCTCCGCGTTTCTTATAAAACTTTAAGCGCGATCACGAAGAACTGTAATTAGTGATTCTAAAAGTTAGTACTAAATCACTAATAAATTGAAATATAGAAAATACTAACTTAAAGAGTAAAATTTCTATTTTACTCTCTGCATGTAAAAAAATGACCGTTTTACCTATAACTTAAGGATTTTGCATACCAACTCCAAAAGTCACCAAAATTTACATGCATCATGTAAATTTTATCCTCAATTCAAATATCAATTTAGAAAAATTTAAAACTAATCACAACTATTAAAACTTCATAGGGCCGAAATTTCCATATGCTATTTCTATTGATTTTTGTTTCCAATTTGTTTTGATCAACCTTTTGATCTATGACTTATAAATATGTGATCTTCAAACTAAACCATCACATGGTTTAAAAAGATATCCTAAAACATATATAAGCTTCTAATTCAAGATCACATGATTAAAAATTAACCAAAATATAAATTTAGCCAAGAACATCCACACTTTGGCTTATCTGAATATCTCTTTACATAAAATTTCATATCTTTGAAACTAATATCAAATATATTCAAAATAATAATATAACATGTATATAAGATGCTTAGGATCTTCCAATAAAATTATCAAAGTTATTGGAATAGGTTTAGACCACCAAAGAGTTAAAGTTTCTCAAAACAGAAACTGTTTTTCCTCTTCCAGTTTCTAAGTTTCTAAATCTAAGAAACTATTTCATCAAAACCTTTAATCATGCAAAAATCCTCAACCAATAGTCATATATACATGTTAAAAATACTCCATAACAATTTTGGACCAATATCTATCCATTAGCTTGGTTAAAAACTCCAAACTATAACATATTCTCCAGTTTATCTTCCAGAATGACCTTTCTATAGTTTACATAATATTTGACTGACTAAATAATTTTCAAATGGGGCAAATAAGATATTCACGTAAACTAGATTCAAAAGGGAACAACTTATATGAATGAGACTTTATGATAAAACACTTACAAAAATTTCGAAATGAGCATGCAAAAGAACTCCTAAAAGCTGTCCGAGAGAAAATGTTTGATATTCTTTTAATGGAAAGTATAAATGAAAATAATTTCGTGGGGAGAGGTGGCTGGAAATACTTATGGATGAGATATATAAGAGATGAGGCTGGAGTGAGAGTTAAGTGTAGGACTCTCTTACCTGAAGTGAGAGTTAAGTGTAGGACTCTCTTACCTGAAGTGAGAGTTAAGTGTATGACTCTCTTACCTGAAGTGAGAGTTAAGTGTAGGTGTAACAGCCCGCTAGAAATTTAACGGTGAAATTTCTATTGGCTTTAGGAATCTCGTGAAGACCCGATAAGTTTTCACTAATCTATTAATCGTATAGTTGATATTATTACTCACTATGGTATCAGAAGTATGTTTTTGATTATTTGAGATAATTAAAAAGTTTTAATAGGACACATGGAAAGATTTTAGTCACCTTACTCTTCCAAGTATACTCTCCACTTTTGAAAAATAGTCTAAGCTGATTTTGTGGATATTATTGGATAAAAATAAAAATAAAAAGAAATATCTTGAGATAATTTTCGTGAATATTATTGGGTAAAAATATTTTGAATTGATTTTTATAGATATTATTAGATAAAAATATCTTAAGTTGATTTTTGTAGATATTATTGGATAGAATATTATGAGATAATCTTTTATAGATATTTTGGGTAGGAGAAAACTACACTCAACTCTCAACTCCAGCCTTATCATCTTCCTTATCTCGTCCATAAGTATCTCCAGCCATCACTTACAAACTTATCTTCATTTACACGTTCCTTTAAAAGAATATCAAATACTTTCTATCGGACAGCTTTTAGGAGTTCTTTTGCACGCCCATTTCGAAGCTTTTGTAAGTATTTTCTCATAAAATCTCCTTCATATAAGTTATTCCTTTTTAAGTCTAGTTTACATGGATATCTTATTTGTCTCATTTGAAAATCATTTGGTCAGTCAAATATTATATAAACTATAGAAAGGTCATTCTGAGAGATAAACTGGAGAATATGATATAGTTTGGAGTTGTTGACCAAGCTAATTGATAGATATTAGTTCAAAATTTTTATGGAGTATTGTTAACATGTATATATGAATATTGGTTGAGGATTTTTGCATGATTAAAGGTTTTGATGAAAGATTTTCTTAGATTTAGAAACTTAGAAACTGGAAGAAGAAAAACAGTTTCTGTTTTGAGAAAGTTTAACTCTTTGGTGGTCTAAACCTATTCTAATGACTTTGATAATTTTATTGGAGGATCCTAAACATCTTATATACATGTTATATTATTATTTTGAAGATATTTGATGTTAGTTTCAAAAATATGAAATTTTATACAAAGAGATATTAAGATAAGCCAAAGTGTGGATATTCTTGGCTAAATTTATGTTTTGGTTAATTTCTAACCATGTGATCTTGAATTAGAAGCTTATATATGTTTTAGGACATCTTTTTAAACCATGTGATGGTTTGGTTTGAAGATTATATATTTATAAATCATAGATTAAGAGATTTATCAAAACTAGTTGAGGAAAAAGTTTATATTTTTGGACTAAGCGTAAAACCAAAAACTCCAAATGTTATTTTGTGATTTTGGTGACTTTAGTTTGATGATTTAAAGCATGGTTGATGTTAGGATGATATTATAAATATATTAGAAGTAAGATTTGATTTTTGAAATTCTTGGAAATGTTTTGATTTAAGGTCAAAACTTGTGATTCAAGTGCTTGGATCTTTTTACAAAAAAGTTTGGTGTTGATTATTAGCTTTTTCTAAATGGATGTTTTAAGTATGGTTTTGAACTTAGGATTGGAAGATGTTTGTTGCAAAATTTTGGTTTAAACATGAGTTTTGAAGTTGGAAGGAATTGCAACAAAAATCAAGGGAAATGGCCTATGGATGTTTCTGCCATAGTGTGTTTTTCAGAGTTGTGTTTTGTTTTAAATTTTTTTGAGTTGATATTTAAGTTTAGGACAAAATTTACATGAGAAATGTAAATTTTGAAAACTTTTGGAGTTAGTATGCAAAATCCTTAAGTTATGGGTAAAATGATCATTTTCCCACATGTAGAGAGTAAAATAAAAATTTTACTCTTTAAGTTAGTATTTTTCATATTTCAAATTATTAGTGATTTAGTTCTAACTTTTAGAATCACTAATTACAGTTCCTCGTAATCGCACTTGAAGTTTTATAAGAAACGCGGAGATCGAGGTAAGTTAGCTTTTAACTTACTAACAGTCTACTGTGTATGTGTGCTAAGTAAAGGAACTACAGTGTATGTATGTATGTTATCATATATGTCATGCCATACCAAGTTATCACGTAATTGTCTATTATACAGAATTTATTCTGTCATCAATTTTTATCTGTTACATAATATATTCTGTCATATATTACTGTACATTACAAGTATGTCATGTTAAATATGTTGTCTATTATATGTTAGGCCATGTTACGAAATGTTTCTATCTCAAGTTGGTCATGTATTTCAAGTTATGTTCAAATCACGTTATGTTACGTCAGGGCTCCAGTCCTTTCGTATTCCAGTCACGTTTCATGTTGAGTACATTCAGTTTGTGTAGAATACATGGGGCCACAACAACTGTGGAGTATGTATTTAACTGCATTGTGATGTGTAGAATACATGGGGCTACAACAACTGTAGAGTATGCATTTACACGTAGAATACATGGGGCCACAACAACTGTGGAGTATGTATTTTTCATGTTAAGTCAAGTTTGCATAGAATACATAGGGCCACAATAACTGTGGAGTATGTATTTACACGTAGAATACATGGAGCCACAACAACTATGGAGTATGTATTTTTCATGTTAATTCAAGTTTCAGAGCAAGTTAATGCTAAGTCAAGTTTCAGATCAAGTTCATGTCAATTCAAGTTCAGTTCATGTTTCAATTTAAGTTATGTCAATTATACTATATTGTACGCTAAGTTATGCTTTAATTACTTATGAATTTGATTATGCATTTATACTTTTACTGTCATCCATGCATCATTAGTGTGACATCCCCAAATTCTGTTTGGGATCGGACGGACATTTGAAATGTCGAGACATGCAACATAAGGTTACCTGCCCCCGTTCATGACATATAAGATGCAATATTCCTAACATACATCTAACATTATGCAATATTCGCAGCGGATAATTTTTTTTTCTTTAGCAATACTATGCACCAAATTGAAAATATTCCAAATACTTAAAACATACTTCATATATAAAAATCCATTGAATAACTAAGATCACAGCACTAGTCCAAAATAGTTATGATCCAAAAGTACTGGAGAGCAACTCAATCGTACAAGTAGTAATTTAACTACTATATTAACATTAACGACGCACCGTCGTTCAGTCGACTGTGTCTAGTTGATCAGCTCCTGATCCTCCTTCAGGTCCTGTAACAAGATCTACCATTTGGGGGGAATAGTAGTTGGAACTATCACAGTAAGATTTGATTACAAATCTCAGCAAGTTAACAAAAAAAACTTCCACACATGCTAATGATGCATGGATGACAGTAAAAGCATAAATGCATAATCAAATTCATAAATAATTAAAACATAACTTAGCGTACAACATAGCATAATTGACATAACTTAAATACATGAACTGAACTTGACTTGATATGAATTTGATCTGAAACTTGAATTAACATGAAAAATACATACTCCACAGTTGTTGTGGCCCCATGTATTCTACGTGTAAATACATACTCCACAGTTGTTGTGGCCCCATGTATTTTACGCAAACTTGACTTAACATGAAAAATACATACTCCACAGTTGTTGTGGCCCCATGTATTCTACGCATCACAATTGTAGTTAAATACATATTTCACAGTTGTTGTGGCCCCATGTATTCTACACAAACTGAATGTACTCAGGATGAAACGTGACTGGAATACAAAATGACTGAAGCCCTAACGTAACATAACGTGACTTGAACATAACTTGAAATACATGACTAACTTGAGATAGAAATATTTCGTAACATGGCATATCATATAACAGACAACATATTTAACATGACATACTTGTAATGTATAGTAATACATGACAGAATATATTATGTAACAGATAAAAAATTGATGACAGGATAAATTCTGTATAATAGACAATTACGTAATAACTTGGCATGACATGACATATATGATAACATACATACATACACTGTAGTTCTTTTACTTAGCACACATACACAATAGACTACTAGTAAGTTAAAAGCTAAACTTACTTCGATCTCCGCGTTTCTTATAAAACTTCAAGTGCGATCACGAGGAACTGTAATTAGTGATTCTAAAAGTTAGAACTAAATCACTAATAATTTGAAATATGGAAAATACTAACTTAAAAAGTAAAATTTTCATTTTACTCTCTACATGTGGGAAAATGACTGTTTTACCCATAACTTAAGGATTTTGCATACTAACTCCAAAAGTTTCCAAAATTTACATTCCTCATGTAAATTTTGTCCTAAACTTAAATATCAACTTAGAAAAATTTAAAACAAAACACAACTATGAAGAACACACTATGACCGAAACATCCATAGGTCATTTCCCTTGATTTTTGTTGCAATTCCTTCCAATTTCAAAACTCATGCTTAAACCAAAATTTTGTAACAAACATCTTCCAATCCTAAGTTCAAAACCATACTTAAAACATCCATTTAGAAAAAGCTAATAATTAATACCAAATTTTTTTGTAAAAAGATCCAAACACTTGAATCACAAGTTTTGACCTTAAATCAAAACATCTCCAAGAATTTCAAAAAGCAAATCTTACTTCTAACATATTCATAATATCATCCTAACATCAACCATGCATTAAATCATCAAACTAAAGTCACCAAAATCACAAAATAACATTTGGAGTTTTTGGTTTTACACTTAGTCCAAAAACAGAAACTTTTTCCTCAACTAGTTTTGATAAATCTCTTGATCTATGACTTATAAATATATGATCTTCAAACCAAACCATCACATGGTTTAAAAAGATGTCCTAAAACATATATAAGCTTCTAATTCAAGATCACATGGTTAGAAATTAACCAAAACATAAATTTAGCCAAGAATATCCACACTTTGGCTTATTTGAATATCTCTTTGCATAAAATTTCATATCTTTGAAACTAACATCAAATATCTTCAAAATAATAATATAACATGTATATAAGATACTTAGGATCTTCCAATAAAATTATTAAAGTCATTAGAATAGGTTTAAACCACCAAAGAGTTAAACTTTCTCAAAACAGAAACTGTTTTTCTTCTTCCAGTTTCTAAGTTTCTAAATCTAAGAAAATCTTTCATCAAAACCTTTAATCATGCAAAAATCCTCAACCAATAGTCACATATACATGTTAACAATACTCCATAAAAATTTCGGACCAATATCTATCCATTAGCTTGGTCAAAAACTCCAAACTATAACATATTCTCCAGTTTATCTCCCAGAATGACCTTTCTATAGTTTACACAATATTTGACTGACCAAATTATTTTCAAATGGGGCAAATAAGATATTCATGTAAACTAGACTAAAAAACGAACAACTTATATGAAGGAGACTTTATGATAAAACACTTACAACAACTTCGAAATGGGCGTGTAAAAGAACTCCTAAAAGCTGTCCGAGAGAGAGTGTTTGATAATCTTTTATTGGAAGGTGTAATTGAAGATAAGTTCATGGGTGCTGGCTGGACATACTTATGGACGAGATAAGGGAGGTGATAAGGCTGGAGTTGAAAGTTGAGTGTGGTTTTCTCCTACCCAAAATATCTATAAAAGATTATCTCAAAATATTCTATCCAATAATGTCTACAAAAATCAGCTCAATATATTTTCCAAATGTGGAGTAGACTTAGAAGAGTAAAGTGGCTAAAATATTTCCATGTGTCCAAATAAAATTTTGCTAACCTAATTTGGACATTACATACTGTGATTTTGAAAAACACTGCGCTTAGTACGTTTACCGAGCTTACTATTCACTCCAAAAATAAACGTAATAAACTTAGTACTGAAAAATCCTAAATATTCAATTAAGCCTAGTGGTGTAGACTATAATGTATTCTGACACTTCTAACTATCTCAAATAATTAAAATCGCATTTCTAGCATCATAGTGAGAGATAACACTAACTATGTTGACATGCTAAAACCTATGTGATTAATCAATTCGTGTAAACTTACGGAGTTTTCACGAGATTCATAAAGTCAATAGAAATTCCACAATTGAATTTCTAGCAGCTGTTACAATTAGCCTGTGTGGAAATTTTTTTTTTTGTTAACTTACTGAGATTTGTAATCAAATCTCAATGTGGTAGTCCCAACTACCATTCCCTCCGAATGGTAGATCTTGTTACAGGACCTGAAGGAGGATCAGGAGCTAACCAACTAGATACAGTCGACTGAACGACGATGCGTCGTTAATGTTAATATAGTAGTTCAATTACTACTTGTACGATGGAGTTGTATTTCCAGTACTTTTGGATCATAACTATTTTGAACTAGTGCTGTGATCTTAGTTATTCAATGGATCTTTATATATGAAGTATGTGTTAAGTATTTGGGATATTTTCAGTTTAGTGCATAGTATTGCTAAAAAATAAATTATCCACTGCGAATATTGCATAATGTTAGATACATGTTAGGAATATTGCATCTTATATGTCATGAACGGGGGCAGGTAACCTTGTGTTGCATGTCTCGACACTTCAAATGTCCGTCCGATCCTAAACGGAATTTTGGGGGCGTCATAGTAGGACTCTCTTACCTAATAATATCTACAAAAATCAATTCAAGATATTTTACCCAATAATATCCACGAAATTAGCTTAAAATATTTTTATCTAATAATATCCACAAAATTAGCTTAAAATATTTTTATCCAATAATATCTACAGTTTTGAACAGACGTTTTGTCTGAAAATATGAAAAAATGTTATTGCGCCATAAGACCTTAAATAACCATCCGAGTCTAATGGCACAAACCATAATACATTTTGACACTTCTAACTATCTCCAATAATTAAAAACACACTTCTGATACCATAATAAATAATAACACTAACTATGTAATTAGACAAAAACCTATACGATTAATGGATTCGTGAAAACTTATGGGGTCTTCACGAGATTCCTAAAGTTAATAGAAATTTCACAATTAAATTTTTAGCGGGCTGTTACAAGGAGCATATCACCGTTTAATTCAGTTCCTAAAACGTGAGCAACTTACCTTATTTGCACGATTCTACATCGCTTTTTAGGCTTTTGCATGTATGCAAGATACATATAACATTATTATAAACACAATCCAACAACATTAATTATCCTACATTTGTTATTTTAAAGTAGGACTTTAAAATGTTGTTCAAAACTCTTAACAAATTTTGGTCGGATATGGTTGGTAATTACTTTAGAATCTCTATACTTTTATGATAAAGATTTCTTGCTATTTTCTGCATTAATGACCTATTAATATATATTTTTAATTATAGCTAGCACTTTTTTAAATTAAAAAATTATAAGAAATCGTAATCAATGAATCTAATCTTCAAATGTGTGTTTTTATTTTTGAAAAACTCTACTCTGAATCTTCAAGCACTATACACTATAGACAGTTTTTTAATTTTTAATTTCTTTCTCCTACTAAATGTGTGGTATATGAATGATGAATATAATAATTCAGTTAGTTTAAGAATAATAAAACTAATAAAATCCTTTATTTTTGGTGCAAAACAATGAAGTAAGATTTTCTTTTCCTTTTTTAAATAAAAAAAATATAGGAGGTTTTGAATCTAATTTTTTTTAGAAATATTTTAATCACAAAGAGACTACTTAAAGGTAAATTTATAAACTGATGTGGTTTGATGCAGTATATTATATTATAAAGTTATTTTTATTAAAAATTAAATCTAATAAATCATATAAAATACGCTAATTTATAAATCTATTTTTATATAAACTATTTATGTTTTTAACGGTTCTCATTTTTTTTTTTACCAAAAAATCGATTATATCATCTGTTGCCCAAATGACTAACACAAGAGAGGGTGAATTGAGTTGTATTTAAAAAAAATAACAATTATAAATCAAATATACAATATAAATATAAACAAAATACGAAATAATAATAAATATAAAGAGTAAGGGTAAGAGAGAAGCAAATTCAGTATGTTAACGAGGTTCAGCCCCACTGCCTACATTCTCGCCTCAAGCTACCATTTGAGGATCTCCAAATTCACTATTCAACCTCTTTCAGGTGGAGATAGAAACCTATTACACTTTTGAACAACACCGCTACAAAGGATTCGTATAGAACACTCTATACACTTGCAATCACCTTACACGTAGTGATTCAACTATTCCCTGTGTAGAACACTTTCTACACGCACAAGGGTTATACACACCCTTTTACTGATACAAGAGCTGATAGTGGGTAGATTATCAGAAAACACTCCTCAATGAGTGAAATAAGAATAATACAGCGCAAACTATATCTCTCAAAATGAACAAGAATTAAGGCTTAATGTTTAAAGAAGAGAGAATGAAAGTTTTGAATGAATATTGTATGCTCTTGGTATTGTAAATGTGAAACTCTCAAATAATCTATTTATAGACATATGAGACTTCATATTCAAATTTAAAAAGATTCACATATCAAAGACAACATTATTTATTTTTTCAAAAAATTTAAATAAAAAGTTTTTCTTTTTTAATTGTCAAAGACAACATCATTCATTTTTTAAAAACTTTAAACCTAATTTTGTACTTTTGGCATATGACAAAAGGAGTACACTTTACTTTTCAAAAAATTCAAACCTAATCTTTTACTTTTTGCATATGACAAAAGAAGCACACTTTACTTTTCAAATAAAATCATCTACCTTTTGCATAAATTAAAAAAAGCATCAATTACTTTTGAAAATATTTAAATAAAATATGCACATGTGAAAGATGACAATCAATTATCTTTCAAAATTTTCAAATTTAATTTTCAAAATATTCATGCACATGTAGAAAATGTATTTTAATGCTTTATGATAAAATATTAATTTTGAGCCTTAATCCTAATTTTGAATTTTTAAGATATTTACAATATTACTCTATGATTTTAATGTGAACTTATTCCATTCTTGTTCATGCTTGTTTTCTTGATATACTTGACTCTATTATGTAGACAACTTGAGTTTAAAATTCTTTTATTCTTTAAATTCATTTATTATCATCAAAATTCATGTATAGATATATAATTATACAAAACTTGAAATCTTGAGTTTAATATCATTATACTCTTGGTAGGAAGATTTTAAGTCCACGTAAAGTTCGCAAAAAGCTGAAAGAAAAAATTTAGTTGAAAATATAATTATGTATTAATATATATATTAATTTATTATAATTAATTAAAAAGTAAATTTTATTAAAAATAATACTAATTTAAATTTTAATTATAAAAAAATTAATATTAATATATAAATTAATACGCAATTTTATTTAGTAAAAATAAAGCCTTATATGCTTCGTATATCGAGTCTTCTGGTCTGGGTCAAGAAAATAAAGAAGAGCCGACTCACTTCCACGCCCTACAGCAGCTTACTGAGGTTTATTTCAGACTAAAACCCTAGTTCGATCGTCTCTCTTGCCGGTAAAACTCTCTCTCTCTCTCTCTCTCTCTCTCTCTCTCTCTCTCTCTCTCTCTCTCTCTCATTCTTATTCGTTACTGATAATTTAGTTTAGCTTCTTCTCGATAATCAAATGCTGCAATGGTTGATTTATAAATATTTTTGGGTTCAACGGGAGGTTTTTTCGGTTGTTTTTTTCCGGGGAATTTCTTCTTTGGAAAGTAACACAATGATTTTGCTTACAGTTCTCTGCCTGTAATGTTTTCCTCTCAGGTCCGAGGTAATGGCCAGTGCTCGGGAAATTACAGCGGCCGAGTTTTTGCGGGTATGTTGTCATTATTCCTCTGTTCAGTTGCCGAGGAATCATAGGATTATGAATGAAGATTGGGAATTTCTTTGTGGAAAATGAATTCTAGTTTGTTGTGGGTACTAAAAGTTGACTTTTTCATACCATATTTGTGCATTTCTGACATGGCTTATAGTCAACCAAGCAAAGCCGTATCTTCTAATAATTTTAAATATCGATACATTCTCTGGGCTCTGGCCTAACCTAGCAAATATGATATTTTTGGCGTTTTCTTTTGTTTTTATTACAGGATACCAGTAGGCTAAATGTTTTTCTACATAGAAATTTCCGTAGCCAGAAAAGCCATTTGTTATGGGGTACACTGCGTAGACAAGGTCGAAGACTGGCTATATCTAACAGAGGAAGTGTTTCATTGAGGTGTCGAGCCCAAGCAAAGCCCGAGGCTATTGTTTCTGGGGTTGTAAGCAGTAACATAGATGAGCAATCGAGCTTGGTTGAGAAGCCTACCGAGGAAGTTCTCCATTTTTATCGGATTCCGCTGCTTCAGGAAGGTGCAACCGCTGAACTTTTGAAGTCTGTTCAATCCAAAGTCTCAAATCAGATTGTTGGCTTGAGAACTGAACAGTGCTTCAATATAGGGCTTGATTCTGGGCTTTCAAGTGGAAAGCTTTCTGTTCTCAAGTGGCTTCTTCAGGAAACCTATGAGCCTGAGAATTTGGGGACAGAGAGCTTTCTTGAGAAGAAGAGGCGGGAGGGGTTGAATACAGTTATAGTTGAGGTTGGGCCTCGGCTGTCTTTTACAACAGCTTGGTCTTCAAATGCTGTATCGATTTGTCGAGCATGTGGATTGACAGAGGTGGCCCGCATGGAACGGTCAAGGAGATACTTGATGTATAGCCAGGGTGCCCTGCAAGACCATCAGATTAATGAGTTTGCTGCAATGGTTCATGATCGGATGACTGAGTGTGTTTATACCCATAAGCTTGCGTCATTTGAGACTAATGTGGTTCCAGAGGAAGTCCGCTATATACCCATCATGGAGAAGGGCCGGAAAGCATTGGAAGAAATTAATCAGGAAATGGGCTTGGCATTTGATGAGCAAGATTTAAAGTATTACACCCGGCTCTTTCGGGAGGAAATCAAGCGGAATCCAACAAATGTGGAATTGTTTGACATAGCACAATCAAATAGTGAGCACAGCAGGCACTGGTTTTTTACTGGTAGGATGATTATTGATGGACGGGTCATGAGTAGAACTCTCATGCAGATCGTGAAGAGCACCTTACTGGCTAACCCAAGTAATTCTGTCATTGGGTTTAAGGATAACTCAAGTGCTATCAAAGGGTTCCATGTGAAGCAATTGCGACCCATTCATCCTGGTTCAACATGCCCATTAGAGACAGCTGCCCGTGAACTTGATATTTTATTCACAGCTGAGACCCATAATTTTCCATGTGCAGTGGCACCATACCCTGGTGCAGAGACAGGTGCAGGAGGTCGCATCAGGGATACTCATGCGACAGGAAAGGGGTCTTTTGTGGTTGCATCTACAGCTGGTTATTGTGTTGGGAATCTCAACATGGAGGGGTCTTATGCTCCATGGGAAGATCCATCCTTCACATACCCATCAAACTTGGCTTCACCTTTGCAAATCCTTATAGATGCTAGTAACGGTGCATCAGACTATGGGAACAAATTTGGAGAACCCTTAATTCAGGGCTACACTAGAACTTTTGGAATGAGACTCCCTAGTGGGGAGAGACGGGAATGGCTGAAGCCGATAATGTTTAGTGGAGGTATAGGGCAGATTGATCACACCCATATAGTTAAAGGAGAGCCTGACATTGGGATGCTGGTCGTAAAGATTGGGGGTCCTGCCTATCGTATTGGAATGGGTGGAGGAGCAGCATCAAGCATGGTTAGTGGCCAAAATGACGCAGAGCTTGATTTTAATGCTGTGCAGCGTGGAGATGCTGAGATGGCACAGAAGTTGTATCGCGTTGTTCGTGCCTGCATTGAAATGGGGGAGCATAACCCAATTATCAGCATTCATGATCAGGGGGCTGGTGGGAACTGTAATGTGGTAAAGGAAATTATATACCCCAAAGGTGCTGAGATTGATATCAGAAAAGTTGTAGTTGGTGACCACACGATGTCTATATTAGAGATTTGGGGTGCAGAATATCAGGAGCAAGATGCGATCTTGGTGAATCCTGAAAGCCACAAACTATTACAATCAATCTGTGATAGAGAAAGGGTTTCTATGGCTGTTATTGGAGCAATAAATGGCAAGGGATGTGTTGTTTTAGTTGATAGCTTGGCTATTCAGAAATGTCATTTGAGTGGACTCCCTCCCCCTCCTCCTGCTGTGGATCTTGAGCTTGAGAAAGTACTTGGTGACATGCCTCAGAAGTCCTTTGAGTTTTTCCGGATGGTTCATGTGCGAGAGCCCCTTGATATTGCTCCTGGGGTCACGGTAATGGATTCTTTGAAGAGAGTACTGAGACTTCCGTCAGTTGGTTCAAAACGTTTCTTGACGACAAAAGTGGATAGATGCGTAACTGGTCTTGTGGCACAGCAGCAAACTGTCGGTCCCTTGCAAATTACTCTTTCTGATGTTGCGGTCATTGCTCAGACTTACACTGATTTGACTGGAGGTGCATGTGCCATTGGGGAGCAGCCAATTAAGGGTCTGCTGGATCCAGAAGCGATGGCAAGGTTGGCTGTTGGGGAAGCACTCACAAATCTTGTTTGGGCAAAGTTCACTTCTCTTTCTGATGTTAAAGCAAGTGGTAATTGGATGTATGCTGCAAAGCTTGATGGGGAAGGAGCAGCCATGTATGATGCTGCTATGGCCCTTTCAGAAGCTATGATTGAACTTGGTATTGCTATTGATGGAGGAAAGGACAGTCTTTCCATGGCCGCTCATGCTGCAGATGAAGTTGTGAAGGCTCCTGGTAATCTTGTAATCAGTGTCTATGCCACTTGTCCTGACATAACAAAGACAGTAACCCCAGATTTGAAGCTAGGAGATGATGGCGTTCTGCTGCACATTGATTTGGCAAAGGGAAAGCGGCGTTTAGGTGGATCTGCTCTTGCTCAGGTTTTTGACCAAGTTGGGATTGAATGTCCTGATCTCGAGGATGTTCAATACTTTAAAAGGGTTTTTGAAGGAATTCAGGACCTTATCGGAGATGAATTAATCTCTGCCGGTCATGACATCAGTGATGGGGGGCTTTTGGTTTGTGCCTTGGAGATGGCATTTGCTGGAAATTGTGGCATTGTTTTGGACTTGACTTCAAATGGGAAGAGCCTCTTACAGACACTTTTTGCAGAAGAACTCGGTCTAATTCTTGAGGTAAGCAAGAACAGCTTGGACGCTATAATAGAAAAGCTTAGCAGTTTAGGTGTTTCTTCTAAGATCATTGGACAAGTTACTGCAAATCCCTCGATAGAGTTAAAGGTTGATGGGGTAACTCATTTGAATGAGAAAACTTCACTGCTTAGGGACATGTGGGAGGATACCAGTTTTCATCTGGAAAAACTCCAAAGATTGCCTACTTGTGTAGATTTAGAGAAAGAAGGTTTGAAATTTAGGCATGAACCTTCATGGGAATTGCTCTTTACTCCTACCTTCACAAGCGAGAAATATATGAATGCAACTTCGAAACCAAGGGTAGCTGTGATCCGAGAAGAAGGCAGCAATGGAGACAGAGAAATGTCTGCAGCATTCTATGCTGCTGGTTTTGAGCCATGGGATGTTACAATGTCTGACTTGCTTAAAGGAACCATTTCACTGCATGAGTTCCGTGGGATTGTGTTTGTTGGAGGTTTTAGCTATGCTGATGTGCTTGATTCTGCAAAAGGTTGGTCTGCTTCAATACGATTCAATCAGCCCCTTCTAAATCAATTTCAGGAGTTTTACAAGCGGCCAGATACTTTCAGTCTTGGTGTTTGCAATGGGTGTCAGCTCATGGCTTTGTTGGGGTGGGTCCCAGGTCCCCAAGTTGGCGGGGTGCTTGGTGCTGGTGGGGATCCATCTCAGCCAAGGTTTATTCACAACGAATCAGGAAGGTTTGAATGTCGCTTTACAAGTGTGTCAATAAAGGACTCACCTGCTATGATGTTCAAAGGAATGGAAGGTAGTACTTTGGGTGTATGGGCTGCTCATGGTGAGGGAAGAGCATTTTTCCCTGATGAGGGCGTATTGAATGATGTGCTTCACTCAGACTTGGCTCCACTTAGATATTGTGATGATGATGGGAATGTGACAGAATCTTACCCTTTCAATTTGAATGGCTCTCCTTTAGGGGTTGCAGCCATTTGCTCTCCAGATGGACGGCATCTTGCCATGATGCCTCATCCAGAGCGTTGCTTCTTGATGTGGCAGTTTCCCTGGTATCCAAAGCAATGGAATGTGGACAAGAAAGGCCCTAGTCCTTGGTTGCGGATGTTCCAGAATGCTCGAGAGTGGTGCTCTTGAGATGGTTAGTTTTTAACTGTTAGTTTCAAAGATAGCACTTATCAGAAGAAGGGAAGTTTTAAAGATAGCTTCCTTTTTTAAATGCTTACTAATACTGTGCTTCTCTGTTGTTAATCAACAACAGCGTTCAATGGCAGCAGGCATGGCGTTTTAAAGGTCACCAGGATGATTCAGATTTTTGTCTTATTGGGATTTCTAGAAATGTCGGAGATGCCAAATTTCTTTTAGTTTTTGTTTGCGACTACACAAGGTCTTGCAGAAATGGGCATCATTGAAGTTACCGTCATTGCATGGCGTTTCTCTGAATTATAGTTTGCTCTCTCTCTCTCTCTCTCCCTCTCCCTCTCTCTCTCTCTCTCTGTGTAACAAAATACAATATAGGTGACCTGTGGAGAAATTTCAATGGCATCAATTTTAATTATGATATATTGACAAGCTTTTTCCTGTTTTAATTTCATGCGGACCATCTGGAAGGGATTAAAAAATATATATTTTTATTGATAATCAGAATAGGCAAGAGCCAAATTACTGACCTTGAATGGACGAAAATATGATTGGCAGTGTATTTAACTTGTTGCAAGATTTGCTGGATTTACATGTATACATTAAAGCATGTGTACTTACTTTAATATGGGTGTATGTGTGCGTATTTCCTCTATTAGTCTGGCATTCTCTTATCTTTCTGTTTAGCCCCTGAAGTGTCTGGTTTCATTTAGTTATGCAGTTTTTAATTGTTTGTTGGTCATTGTTGCTTATTAATTGTGGTACTCTTTGGTTCCCGTTCATATCATAGGGTTTTATTGAGTTTATTGTGATCTTTGGCTTGTTTCTGGGATTAAATCACTGCCTTGAATCATTTTCTATTGTGTTTCTTATTACTCATGCCGGGGACGAATACAAGCACTTGTCCTAAAATTATTGTACCTGTGATCTGCATGTCTCTCACAACCCACATGAGGTATTTGTAGTATAATTCCAGACAACTACGATGGAATGTGAAATGAAAGTATTAGGTCAAGCATAGAGAAGAGAAGGATGTTTGTGTGTAATTTAAACTAGAATTAACTATGCCTACAACTCAAATACCAGGTCATACGCATACTTAAATTGCAAAATCAGGTCTAGTACAAAATCTGTTACCATAGGAAGCCGAAAGGAGTCCTTATATAACACAAGCCTTCTGTTCACATGAAAGCTATTCGTGGTATTTTTAGATTGGACCTGCGCAGGTTTTGATGTTGGTATTCTTGTACAACCATGGAGTCTCTTCGCTAATTTCCTCAATGAGGCTCTCTAAGATAGTTGGAACAGAGTCATCAAATAAGTTTTGGCTTTCCCATCCATATAAAGGAGGGAGCTGTATATCCATCTGGCTATCAAAAGAGGCATGGTTGGCAGTGGAACTTCCAGTATAGGAAAATAGACCACCTTGTTGGTTTTGATAATATTGTGTGTGCTTGTCATCATGTTGTGAAGAGAATTGTAACCCATCATATGGGCTGGTATTTACTTGAGAGCTTCCACAACTGCTGACACCAACTGCGACATTAGCCATTTGGTTCCCAATGATATCTATCTCCTCTTGTAAGTTGGCAACCTGCAAAAGCCAGGTAAATAGTGTATGCTATGGTTAGCTAATTATTCAAGCTTCAGTGTGAATTTTGCAGGTTTTGGGAGAGAAGCTGAAGTAGCAGCCAGGAAACCTGTTGTTGGAGTGCAAAGATATCGGCAACGCAACCATATATGGGATCCCGCACCCTAGCCAGTGCCTCATAAGCAATGGTGGTTGCCGCGACACTTCGGGTTTGTACTGGTAGGTGTAGTAATAGCTTTGAAACGTTACTTGCACCAAACACCTTGTGCACCGCTGCAAAGTGGGATGCAGCTTGGTCATAACAAAAGTAAGGAGCAAACACACATTCACTGGTGCACTTTCTCCTGAGGAACTTGCACGCTCCACATGAAGAGCCAATCCCTGTCATTGTCCTAAGCTTTTCCTTACCCCTGTCAGTTGGATTTTCAGTAGTACCAACTATTGGACTGGGTTGTTTGAGTAGCCGAGATTTATTCTTTATAGCGATGATTTACAAGAGTTGGAAGTTTGTATTGTTGCCTCCAAAGGACATTCTTACTTTTGGTTAAAAGTATGTTTCTTTTGGGTCTCCTTGATGGCCTACATCGTCATTCTTAAATTGGGCAACCTTTACCATTCGTGCCCTTAAAAGGCTAGACTATGTGATGGAATACCTAATCATTATGACCATAAGTTGGGCTATGAAAGAAAAAAATAGTTTTTGAAAACGAGTATTTTGATTGAAATCATTCTTTGTACGCAAATACAATGGCTATTTCTCCCTTTTGGCAACTATGATGAAAGTTCGTCACCCCTGAGAGAAGAATGATTAGGAAAAGATGAAGGGGATTTTACTCATTTAACATCTTATTGAAGCTTTTAAATGAGCAAGCTAACATTTAGTTGTCAATAGCCTTGTTAACTCCATGAAATGTTTATTCGGTTTCTGATTATTGGGTCCTTTCACTCTGCCTCCACAGCAGCCACAAATCCACGTGGCAGTAATTGCATGTAGAAATAATGAGAAAGGGGGACAAATTGTAGAATAATTTTCATGCTTTATGCGAAATCATCACTTGTCTCAAAAGTTTAAGCTGATAGGAAGATGTAGATTTTATTATTTATTTATTATCTTAACATTCTCTTTCCTGTGTGAGCTAGACTCTCTTTCAATGGGTGACCTAATATGTGAAATATTTAATTAAATAAGGTAAAATGTAGAGTCGAATTTAGGACTTCTGCGCTGATATTATGTGAAATCACTTGTTTCAAAAGTTTAAGTTGAAATAAAGATATAGATTTTATTATTTATTTTATGTCTTAATATAGTCAAAAGGAAGGATAAGGTTGGTAAATTACGGCTGAAAACAGGGTCTCTACTCCAATTAGGTAAATGTTGTTATATGTGCGAATAGTGATTGGATATTGTGTGCACTGACATGGCGGCTATTTGTCTTGATGTTACTAATTCTCCAAAATTATGCATTATTTAAATCATCGCAGGCGTTAATTATTCTTTAATAGCATATTTTAATGGTAACACTAGATCAGGTTTGGCTGTTGGCCACTTAATTTATGCATGGGTCGGTGATTTAGGACGGACCCCCACTTTGTCTTCCCAGTAGGAACTAAATGCCTCCAACAGCATTACTTCTAATGCTCTCGAGCCCAAGAGAGAGGCTCACGTACCTGTCAACAACAGTTTCTAAGTGCACGAACTTCTATTTTTCTGCATGCTTCATGGCTCTAGATGTAAAGCAGAGTTAGCCTAGTGTCTGTTTGTGTGTCTCACAGAGAGAGAGAGAGAGAGAGAGTTGGTTGGGACAACATGCCATTTGCAGTAATATGAGCTTCGCTTTCTGTCATTTCGGAACTGTGTAGTGTTTTGTTTTGGACCGAAATATATGCATGAGCAAGAGACTTTCGAGGGATGGTGGAGGGGAGCTTTTCGGCTTTTGAGTTTAACGATGTAAGTGCCTTTCTTTATCATGGATCAATTATCACTTTGTTCCATCTTCTAGGTTTGCCGACTCTTAACATTAATGTTGTTTGTTTGTGCATTCCCATGAACCTAAATACCATAGTTTAAGCAGAAAAAACTCGATGACCAATAGGTGATGGCTTGGACTACAACCCCTTTTGCTATTATGTGCTTGCAGAATTTGCTGTCATCAACTAAAATTTCACATAGGCAGACAAGATGGATTCTTATCCTCTTAGGACACGAGTATTCCTTTTTCCTATTTTAAACCAAGTAATTCTATATATTACACTTCTATCTTATTTCTATCTCATTATGTAAGATCTGATATATTTATTATTATTGGATAATAAAAAGTCACTTCAATAAAGGATCAATTACTAGAGATAAATACGTCACATCTTACATAGTGAAATGACAATGAGATGGTAATGTAGTGTATAGAATTAAAGTGATTATACCGAACCAACATGCTGTGTGGTGTTGCCCTGTTGCAGTTTCAGAAGTTTCTACGTACTATTGTGTACCTCCCTTTGTTTCACCTTCTGGGCACTTGATTAGTGCATTTTCCTGTTAGATGCAGAGGTTTGCTTAACCAGAAGAAAGAACTAGTTTTCAAGACATGCACGGACGAATTTGTGGGTGTCGGTTGGTCTTGCTGATTAAAACATCATCCATAAGGATTAAGAGCCATGCACTCAGCGTGGGCTGGGCCCACCCCCCTGCGGCTGGAGATTCAGGGCCTCACTTTTAGAGAGAGAAGCTATGCAAATTCTGAGTTATGGGCCAGGAGCTGTACTAAATTTGTATCTACATGGAATTTAGGGATAACGTGTATACTAATAATTAATCGAATTTATAAAAGAGATTGTCTGACGAGAATAACTTCATATTTATATTAACCTATTATTTCTTAATAGTAAACTACCGAGAAAAAAAAAGCTTTTGACCAGAATTTCAAATTGAAAACTAAATTTATATTCATTTTCTCACAAGCAAAGGTTGTATTTTTTTATGAAACAGATAATGGAAGGTTAAAATATCTTGATCTATACCATCTCCTGAAGAACCAAGATTTTCTTTTCATTTTCCAAGCTATGTTGCTTCCAAGCCGGGGGGTCGTCTAAATGCCAAATGGGACCCAAAATAGCCCTCTCACCATGAAACTCACCTCACATTTTGCTACATAATTGAAACCAGAATCATGAAAATCACAAACATATACTTCACCCAATCTATATCTTTTTTTTTTTTTCTTTTTTCTTTCCAAAATACCACTTTGTTTTTATATCCTAGTGGTAGCCAGATTTTAAGTGGAGAAGAAAGGAGCTTAGAGGGTAGACTCCTGTTCCAAGCACCCTAACGCTTGCCACGTGTACTACAGGGTAATCTTGATTGTGTGGCCGTTAGGAGTTCAAAAACCAATCCTCAAGATATCAATTTCTGTACACTCAAAGGAACTGCTATAAGTCCTCATCATTACCCACAATTGATCATCTCCTCCACCACCAACTCTCTGCATCAACTTGCAGCCTACTCCCGGCTCTCTTCACGCTCTGCAACTCCCCCTCCCAGATCACAGCCGTACGATCTCGGATATCGATGGCTGCAGCCGTCTCCACCATTGGAGCTGTCAACCGGGCACCGGTATGGTGTCTTTTTTTTCCCGTCCTTGGAAGGCTTCACTCACATTTATATATAATTCTATCAATGCCCACAGGGTACTTTTGTTTTGGTTTCTGATCAGTTATTGCTAGAATTTATTTCGAGATTTATACATGCATGTATATGATTTCTCAAAAATACACACATAAATCTAGCTTCATTGTCATGATATTTAGTCTTGTTGTTTGTGCGAGTATGTACTAATAAACATGCCCATCTGTGTATGCGTAAAGCCAAATTAGTTTATGCGTACTTACATGTATGCATGCTGACTTTTGGGAAAGAAAAGCGAAAAAGAAGGGTGCTTGTCTTTATTTTTCTTCCTAGTTTTCATTTGATAAAGAACGAGGCAAAGATCTTTGTGCATGTTTCGATGGCAATCAAACACAACAGTAAGCCTTCAAGCCGACTTATCTGGTTTTTATTGTATATTAGTAAAGAAATGGAAATTAGTCAAATTCTTCTCAACCTACCTATTTGGAATCCCCCTAAGCTATCATATTTTGAGTATCGCCTTCTCAAACTACTAAAAAAGTATAATACAACACTCATTTTTGGGAATTTTTAGGATTAATTTCGTATTTCAAAGATAAAACATGGATACATATATAGTTTGGGTAAGGATTACGTGTAAAAAGAGTTGAGTTTTACACCTTCCATTAAAGTGCTGCGTGCATGGTTAATGTTGATGCAGCTGAGTTTAAATAGCTCTGGTGTTGGAGCTTCAGTTCCAAGCTCAGCCTTCTTAGGCAGCAGCTTGAAGAAGTTGACCCCAAGATTCACCAAGGTTTCCACTGGGAGCTTCAAGGTCGTCGCAGAGGTCGAGGAGGATAAGCAGACCGACAAGGACAAATGGAGAGGCCTTGCTTTCGATGAATCCGATGACCAACAAGACATCACCAGAGGAAAAGGTATGGTTGACTCGCTCTTCCAGGCGCCCACGGGAGCTGGAACTCACTATGCCGTTATGAGTTCTTACGACTACATCAGTACTGGACTTCGCCAGTAAGAGAACTTAATCATTATTCAAGCTCTTGATTCAGATAGTGATTGGTTATAAGTCTATTTTGCCTGTAACATTTTATCGTGAACTTGTGATGATGCTTAACTTAGGTACAACCTGGACAACAACATGGATGGTTTTTACATTGCACCTGCCTTCATGGACAAGCTTGTTGTTCACATCACCAAGAATTTCATGTCCCTGCCTAACATCAAGGTGTACATATATATTCAAACCTGTTGGATTTCTAAGTTACGTTATTTATAGGCTGTAAATTACCACAAAATGGAACAACCAACTTTTTAAACTTTTATTACAGATTCCTCTCATCCTGGGTATTTGGGGAGGTAAAGGTCAGGGGAAATCTTTCCAGTGTGAGCTTGTCTTTGCAAAGATGGGAATCAGGTTAGTCCATATTTGTTTTAAATCAATTTTCACAGGAAATGCTTCTGCTGCTTGCACATTTATCTTAATTTACAAACAATGAAATTCTGACCAGCCCCATCATGATGAGTGCTGGAGAACTGGAAAGCGGGAACGCAGGAGAGCCAGCAAAATTGATCAGGCAAAGATACCGTGAGGCAGCTGATATAATAAGGAAGGGGAAAATGTGCTGCCTCTTCATCAACGATCTGGATGCAGGAGCTGGACGGATGGGTGGAACCACCCAATACACTGTCAACAACCAAATGGTGAATGCCACCCTCATGAACATAGCTGATAACCCAACAAATGTGCAGCTTCCCGGTATGTACAACAAGGAGGAGAATCCCCGTGTCCCCGTCATCGTCACCGGGAATGACTTCTCAACTTTGTATGCTCCTCTCATCCGTGATGGTCGTATGGAGAAGTTCTACTGGGCTCCTACCAGGGAGGACCGGATTGGTGTCTGCCAGGGGATCTTCCGTACTGACAAAGTTGCTGCTGATGACATTGTGAAGCTTGTTGACACCTTCCCAGGCCAATCAATCGGTAAATTACAACCTAGAAAGCATATCTCCTTCTTTCCCTTCAGCCTGATTCGATTGAAAATAGCACAATATTAGTTAATTATTCATATATGATTTTGTTCTATGCATGATTTTGCAGATTTCTTCGGTGCCCTAAGGGCTAGAGTTTATGATGATGAAGTGAGAAAGTGGGTTTCTGGTGTTGGGGTCGATGGCATTGGGAAGAGACTCGTGAACTCAAAGGAAGGACCCCCAACTTTCGAGCAGCCCCAGATGACACTCGAGAAGCTGTTGGAGTACGGGAACATGCTTGTCCAAGAGCAAGAGAACGTGAAGAGGGTCCAACTTGCCGACAAGTACTTGAGCGAGGCTGCTCTTGGAGAAGCCAATGAAGATTCAATTAAAAGTGGAACTTTCTACGGTTAGCCCCTTGATCCTAGAGGCCTTGATGGGAGGTTTGAAATTGAATCCTTCTTTTTGTAAACTTAACACGAAATATTGACGCATGAGGGGTGGGTTCTAGCTGAAAATCTTCTGCTTTCCCGTTTGGACAGTCAGTATAAGATTAATTGAGATAAAAATTAAAAATGAAATAAAATATTATTATTTTAAATTTAAAAATAATAAAATTTATTATTATTATATTTTATATAAAAATTTAAAAAATTATAATAATTAGATAAAATAAGATGAATTAAAACCAACTCTAAATACAAACGAGAGAGCTAGAGCGCAGTTGTCACTCCCAGAACACAAAGTTTAAACAAAAAAAAAAAAAACATAATGATTTCTCCTAAGTTTTTGTAATTTTTCTGGCGCAGGTAAAGCAGCACAACAAGTAAATATTCCTGTCCCTGAAGGTTGTACCGATCCAAATGCAGAGAACTTTGACCCAACTGCGAGGAGTGATGATGGGAGCTGCCTGTACACATTCTAGGTATTGCGTGGAAAGGAGAAACAATTTAGAATCATGTTCGATTAAGAATAAATGTTGTTACCCGGTTAGAATGGATTGTCATCCTCTAATTTTGTGTTATAACACATTTTCCAATCTTAAATAGGTTTTTGGTTCATTGTTTTTCCACGATCTGATATTTATTTTACCAGAAATATTCTAATTATAAAAAAATTATATAAAAGAAATCTCATAAATTGATGTGGATCAATATAATTCGTCAAATTATAAATTTATTTTTACTGTAAAATAGATTTAATAGATCAGATAAAATCACATCAATTTATTAGATTATTTTATATAATTCTTTTGTACATATAACAGTACTCTTTTTTTTTTTAAACACGCATTCACAAATCTCAATTGCATATCCGGCACCGATCAACACACAGGACCTTCTAGTTTTATGGCCAAATATTGTTTCACAGCTTTATCTTTTCTGTTTTTCACCAACTTTACCTTTGTTTGGAGAACCTTAAAAGTTGCTACCATACACATTTTTTTAAAGAAATATTATATTTTAAAATCAAGATCGATAAAAAAAATTAAAATGAAAAAAATTTAAACCTTTTATTTATGGACTAACTCTTAACTCTGCATGCAGCAATATAAATATTGTACTTTATGCCAACTTACAAATAAAATAACCTTATCTTCTCATAATATTTTATTATTATTTATTATTTTATCATTACTTTTCACATACTTTTTATTATTTTATATTACTATTTATTACTATTCAATACTTTTTCATTACATATTCACAAAATATCTAAAATCACCTCATTATCTAGACACAATCTTAAATTCAACAAGGGATGAAGAACACTAACTACACAAACACAGCACAAACGTTTTTGGGCTACGCCCATGCTTATTTACAACCGACAAAATTTTTGGGTAAATGGGCTAGACTGAAGTTCGTTTTAGAAGTTTGAGTAGCACCAAAAGGGCCTCAGTTAACAACGGAGGCCCTTCGGCCTAGACTGAAGTTCGTTTTAGAACTACTGGTCAAGCCCAAGTGGACATCTGTGTTTTCTTCTTCACTAAACTTGAGAACTCCATTTTGTAACGGGCAGCATATGGAAGGCCATGAATTCGTAGAGAAGGCAGGAAACGAGGAACACTTCCTCGTGTTGTCGTTGGACCGTATGCATGTTTGAGAAACTCAAGTGTCTTAGGTAAGGCAGCTTTATTCTAATCGTAAACATAAAAATAATTTCATATCGATTTGATCTGATTAAGATATCATTGCCGAAGCAGGCGGAAGTTAAAAGTCTTTGCCCAGCCGTCATGAACCACCTAATCCGAGACCTACCTAACGAAGCTTCTCTAACGGTGATATTTTTTTATCCCCATGAGTTTGTAGCAAAGCATCGTCCAATTCGCATGCAAGTCAATTCTCATGGGCGGATGTTGTTGATATATATCTGGGAAAAAACTAATTAGAGTAATCTATGAGAGGAGATGAGACTCGAGCACTGAAGATATTGGAATACTTTTGTGGACTAGCATGCAAGCGTGCGCCGTGCACGATTGATTTTGTGGAATATTGCATTCCCACGTACAAAAGTTGCAAACATCAATTCATGTCAAGGATGATTCTGGAAACGAAGAGCCATTAATATTAAAGAGCACATGGATTTGCTCTTTTTGCATTTGATCGAGTTCAACTGGACGTAGGCAGAGTACCTCCTAATACTTGCAGCCGTTATAAGCATTTATTTATTTTTTCTTTTTACTTCCAATCTTTGATTAAATGATAGGCTAAGATCAAATGTTAAATATTAGATAAAGAGTAATGCTAGATTGAAAAAGAGTGAAATTTATTATTAAAAAATTAATTTTTTTTATGTGGTTTTCATATTTACTTATTTGTTTCAAAATGAGTACTATTTGCATTATATGACTACAAATATTATTTTTTTTGAATAAATAAAAATGAATATAATTTTCTAATAATAAAAACTATTTATAATATAAACTAACTTGTAAATTTTATAAGTTAAAAAGTTACAAAAAAAAAATTCTTACTCGATTAAAAAAACCAATCTCAAATACCCTCACCGTATTATAGTATTATCAATAATTATTATAAAAATAAAAAAAAAAACTAATCTTCTAGTATAAATTTAGTTTTCTAAAAATATTCACTACTATTTATTATTTTATAATTACTTTTCATATAATTTATATTATTTTATATTATTATTCACTATTATTTAATATTTTATCATTATTTTTTTATGATTATTTACATAATATATGAGATCATTTTACTGTCTAAACGCAACCTTAATTATTTAGGTAAAAAGTCAATAACTAGGGGAGTAGTGTTTCTTACGCTCTCGCGTGGGACCATATGCTCAATAAAATACTAGTGTCCCGAGATTAATCCTAATTGTAAACTAATGAACGATCAGGTTCAGATCATTTTTCGTTGACTATAAAGATCCTCCCCCAACAACATGTCTCATTATTTAGTGAAGGTTTTTGTCGAACTACCCTTAAAATACAATCAAAGACTTGTTCTAAATTAAAGTATTAATCTAAGAATTACCCTAATTTAAAACACCAACCAATTAAGGACTTATACCATATACATATATTAAGATAATAATCAGATCGAGACTTTGCGATTGGTATTGACCGACTTTTGCAAGTCTAGCAATTGATGGTGACTGAACTTTGTGTAATGGCCAACCGCTTGCTCCTCCACCATTTTGCTATACCGGAGAAGATAAAGATCATAAAGTCGAAGTTTGCGTCCTAAGGTCTGAACTAAAATCGATTTTCGAGAAATAAACATAATAACTCCAAGTGGGTGATTAAGGTAAAAGATTCCCAGTTTCAGGGTTTTTTGTTCTCTTTCTTTCTGAGTAGTAGTCGAGCATCATCTAGAAGGTCCGAAGCTAAGAAAACATCGACATTTTTCTTTTCTTTGTCCCCTGTTTTATATTTTTATAATTGATAGTATTACTAAAATTAATTTTCGTATGTTTATTTTTAATGTTCCAAAAAACTTGGGTTTTAGTGATTTGATATTAAATTTATACGTGGTGAGTTTGGTGAAGAGGAAGAGAGTGTTTATGTTATTATGAACTATTATAATTATAACAAAAATAAAATAAAACGCCAATATTTAATTGAACACGAAATTCGTAACCGAGTTCAAATTGCCCATATTTAATTGTCCCCTACCCACCTTAAATTCCTCAATTGTCGTTGACTCACGTGGCGGAGGCAAGGCAGGTTAGGGGAGGACCGCCCTTCCTCTTGTCCAAACCTGAAGAATGTTAGATAACACAACCACCCCCAACGACAGAGCATTAAATAATAGTAGTAAAGCTATTATATTCTCGAAAAATTCATATTTACATCCCATGCAATTTTTAATTTTTTTACTCTTATCAAATATACAGTGTATAGATTTTTGTTTAAATATAAAAAATATTTCATCTTATCATTATAATTTTTTTAAGTTCTCACATTAAATATAATAAACAATTTAATTATTTTAAATTCTAAATAATAATAATAATAAAATAATATTTTAACAATATTTTATTCAACATTTATCTTTCATCTCAACTGATATTATCTTAATTTATTATCTAAAATACACTTTAAACTAAAAAAATATATAAAATAAAAAATGGTGTCATCGCTCTCAACTATCCAAACTACCGTTGGGAGCCACTAATGCTTTTTTTATTACGTGATTAAAGAATTATTTTTTAATGATAATGTAATTTTTTTTAAAAAATATTTAAAAGAATTAAAAAATACATATATAATAAAAATAAAAAATAAAAAAATATTAAAATAGCTAACGGAAGCTATCAGCTATGTGTAGCATTGTCCTTTCTCACATTGTATGTGTGAGGTTTGAGGTTGTCCGCGGGCACGGGTGCATGCTTATCTTTTAGTAGGAAAAGTGAAAAGACAATTAACAATATTTTTGATGCAATTATTGGGAAGATATTTCGGATTAATACTTGTTGGCTGGAATGAAATGATTGGAAATGGAATATTGCAACAATCGTGGTCGTTGGATGTAGTGATGATTCTGGAATACTTCTGACTATTTGGAATATTTGAACAAAGATATTTGTGTATCTATGCAAGTGCAACCATAACGGTCAAGGGTGGCTTTGTAATTGAAGAGCTGAGACTAGATTTCAACCACAAATTAGTTAATGCAGTTATTGAGAACGGGATCTCAATTTCAACCACAAATTTTTAGGAGGTGGAATTTTAATTTTATTGGTACTTTCAATTATTGTGAAGAATTACCTTGAAAGCAATTAAAAAATTTTGAGAGTTACAAAAATAAAAAATAAAACTCAAGTGTAAAATTAATTAAAACAAGAATTCATAAACTAAAGTCATTAAACTATGAATAAAACTATGGCATATTACTTATCTCGTGATACCATTATATCAAATCTTTAAAAAAAAAAAAAATAGCCCTCTCTCTCTCTTAAAAATCAAGGCTTCTAAATTTGATTTTTGATAGAAAGAGAGGAGGGGTCGGCTTCCTGCTCCTCATACATCCTATCCATTCACTTATCTTATCTATTAAGATTTATTTTGCTTTCTTCAATATTGAAAAAGAAAAATTTATAACTTTCAGTTAACTTTCGAAAGACACATGCAATACAAGCAAATTCACAGGTCGAAAATTATTCGAAGGAAAGCGGTGGTTTTGCAAAAATTACCATGCGTGAGAAATTCTCACGCACTACCCACATTTGTGCATGGTCCTCACACGTCACCCCTTCCGACATCACTTCTCAACACACGCGTCAAATCATCAGAACCACCAAACTTTTCATATATGATCTTTATGGTTGAAAAGAAATAAGTATGTTACTTTTATGGACCATCACATATTTTGAAGTTTACCAGAATTGGTCTAAAATATAATCTATCATTTTTTGTATCTATTTTATTATTTTTCTTTTTGATTTTTTTATTATTAATTAAAATAAAAAAAGTTTATCTATCAAACATTTGCCTGTAGAGGTTGTCCTATTTTTTCATGAATGGTGAGATTGAGTCTCTGTTTAAGTAGAAAGTGCTGTCTTTTAATTGTTTATCTTTAGTGAATATCAACAATAGTAAAGATCAGTCCAATCACAAAAGAAAATAATATACTGATAGAGCTTCAAATGCATTATTTTAATTTATGATATCATATTTGATTTGAAAATATTTTAAATGTATCTCATCATAAAGATAAGTTTGTCTAATGAATGAATTAAGACAATTTTTCATTAAATAAAAAATTGTTACATTTTTCTTTGGGACGCGATCAAAACCTAAAGCAAGTTATCTACATTCCTTTAAAATCAAGTAACCTTTTTTTTTTAATCTTTAATGCTTTATATAAATGACGGGCAAGATATACGCGGACGTCTTAAGAAATTAGAAGGTAAGGGGAAATGCTCGAGAGCCCAGCTCCAGCCCACTTATTTTATTTTATTTTTATTTAATAATTAAGTAAGTATTTTTTAATAATATCTTAATTTTTTTAAAAAGTATATTTAAAAATATTAAAAAAATAAAAATAAAAAAATATATTCAAAACAACTAGCTGTTGCCCGCGGTAGTGCCACCTAAAGTGTAATAAATCATTTAGATACATGACTTAATTTTTATTTAATTTAAGTCTAACTATATTATATTAATGACTTTTCAGGATCATTATTACCTGATGGCCGATGTCATGATGATTAATGCTTACACACGAACAACTAATAATAATTTCACAAATCCCATTTGTGTTACTTGCCAAAATTGACCATACACATCAATAACCGGTGAAATCTCACCTTCATGTGCCGCAATTATTTTTACCAACGTCACTGCCAGAAAATTAGGTCCCATTCCACATAACTTTATTCGCCCTTTTCGTTTTTAAATTTTAATTTGGTTGACCAATCCTCCATTTTTTCCAATAAATGGTTTGGATCCAAAGTCTATCCAAGCATAAGGTGAAATATTGTACCCTAGAACAGCCGAAAAAATTGAAATATTAATGGACGATCACGATACTGCTCAGAAAGGATTAAAGATATATATAGTAGGGTGGTAGGGTTTTGAATTTAGGAGATGCTTGGAAAGAAGATGAGACGAAAATTCTCTTAATAGTAATAAAATAATTTAAGAATAATAGTGAGATAATTAGAGTAGTGTTTTATGGAGTTTTGAAAAAAAAAAAGAATAAAAATAGTATTATAATATAAAATTTTAATATTATTTTTATTTTGAGATTTGAAAAAATTTGAATTGTTTTTTATTTTTTGTTTGAAAGTTTGAAAAAATTATAATGATGAATTTAAAAATGTTTATATTTAAATAGTGTTTAAAAAAATGAGATCAGATGAAATTAAGTATAACGTTACATACAGTCGTGAAATGTGCAAGCGTCGTACAGTCGCTTTAAAAAAGTAAGATTCACTATTAAAAAATTAATTTTCTTTTTATATGAATTTGGTATTTATTTATTTTTTTTAAGTGATTGCACAGTATCTACACACTCAAGACTACAAGTATCATTTATCACGGAAAAATTTTGAGAGTTTTGAAAATTTTTTCTCTTCTTTTTTAACTCTTGAAGTAATAAGTAGTTATTTATCCAAATATTACAGTTTATGGAATTCAATTTGCAAAAAGGGACTGGATTACCAAAGAAATATTAGTTTTTTAATAAATTAATATCGTCATCCATTTCTGTAAATTATATAATTAAGAAATGTACTCTATTTAAATAGTATATCTTGCATTTTGATTTAAACATACAAACCATTTAAGGTCGATTATCATTTTGAAATATCAGGTTTTCTAAGTTTTAAACTTAAATTGTTAAAAATATAATTTTAATGTATACGGCTCATGCAAATCATCAGTTGCGGGTTCCACGAGTTAATTTAAATTTTTCTTGCGCATGATCTTTTCGTTGGACTTTAAAGTATAATTCATAATTGGATGATTTTCTCTTATGATTAGGAAGAAATGGTCTTTGCGATTATGCGAGCGTGAATTGTTTACTTAAAAAAGAGTAATATTATTTATAGTCATTTTATTAATATAATTAATCGGAATAAATATTTTTCATATACAACTATATTACACATAAAATTTTTATTTGAAAAAAGTTACTATTTTCCCTTTGTTACTCTTCCGTTTGATCGCTCGGTAAATTATTATTTTTATTTAATAATTAAATAAATATTTTTTAATATATTGATAGATTTTTAATATTTTTTAAAAATATTAAAAAAAAAAAATCCAAATGTGCTAGCGGCACGCCAGCGGTCATTGCTGGCGGCAGCCACAGCCTCTTGTTTATTTTGGGCCTTCATTTATTTCAAACGAAACAGCTGCAAGCGACTGGGAACTAGGAAGAGTGGTTCTTTATTACACATGGGAACACGGGCTGTGTTTGTACAGTGCACCACTCCCGTCAATCTTTCTGTTCTCTCCTTCGAAACCGAAGAAAGCCAAACCACAAAAAATGCATAGACAATCCAATATTTTTCCGCATTTGCCCTCCCGTGTCGAACAATAATACACTCATCTTCACAGAGCTGATCAACTTTTAACTTTCTGTTCTCTAACATGGCAACAAGCTTTCTCTCTCTTTGGGTTCTCCTTCTGCTCCTGTACCCAGTAAGGCCCGATGTGGACGATGCCGATACCTTGTTGAACGGGTTCAGCCGAGGGTTCGGTGCTGCAAGCACCAACATGAGCTTAAACGGCATTGCATCCATTGAGAAAAATGGCCTACTTCGCCTTACAAACGACACGCTCATGGCAAAAGGCCACGCGTTTTATTTCCGCCCAATTCAACTCAAGAACTCCAGCGGCAACGCCATGTCCTTCTCTACTTCCTTCGCTTTCGCTATAGTCACCCTGCCTGATAGACAAGGAGGGGATGGCCTCGCGTTCACGATCTCTGCCTCAAAAGAGCTTCTTGGGGGTCAGCCGGGATCTTATCTTGGCCTATTCAACGCCACCAATGATGGGCTTCCCTCGAACTACATAATCGCGGTCGAATTCGACACTTTCAAGAATATTGAGTTCAATGAAGAAAATGGAAACCATGTTGGCATCGACATCAACAGCATAATATCGAACGTATCTGTTCCGGTCAAGCAGTTTCAGGGTGGTGGTGACACGAACAAGGTTGACCTTAACTTGAAAAGTGGTCTGGTAATTCAGGCATGGATCGACTATAATTCTCCAATAAATCAATTAGACGTGAGGATTGCGACGGATTCTACCAAACCCAGGTCTTCAATTTTGTCCTATAAAGTAAACCTCTCACAATATCTTCAAGAATCCATGTACGTCGGGTTTTCTGCTGGCACTGGCGCATCCACAAGCTCCCATTATATACTCGGTTGGAGCTTCAACAGGAATGGAGATGCCAGAACTATCAATCTTGTTCAACTCCCGAAGATTCCTACTAACACCAAAAAGAATCACACAGGCCTAATTGTTGGCGTCTCGGTTTCATGTGTTTTGGCTGTGATTTTGGTGACTGCCGCGGCTTTTTACATCATCTGGAGAATCAAGACGGCTGATGTGATTGAAGCCTGGGAGCATGATATTGGTCCTCATAGATTTCCTTACCAGGAGCTGAACCAAGCGACGAGGGGTTTCAGAGACAAAGAGCTAATTGGGTCTGGTGGATTCGGTCGAGTTTATAAAGGAGTCCTGCCAAATTCAGATACCCAAGTTGCTGTTAAGCGTATCTCCCATGACTCAAAACAGGGTTTGCAAGAGTTCGTGTCAGAGGTTGCTATTATTGGTCGTCTTCGCCACAGAAACTTGGTTCAATTACTGGGTTGGTGTCGTCGGGAAGCTGATCTACTTCTTGTGTATGATTTCATGCCTAATGGAAGCTTGGACAGGCATCTCTTTGATGAGCCTAAAGCAACCCTGAGCTGGGAGCAAAGGTTCAAGGTCATCAAAGGAGTGGCTTCAGGGCTTCTCTACTTACATGAGGAGTGGGAGCAAACCGTAGTTCACAGAGACATCAAGGCAGGAAATGTTTTATTGGATTCTGAATTTAACCCAAAGCTGAGTGATTTTGGTCTGGCCAAGCTGTACGAGCACGGGTCCAAACCAAGGACTACCAGGGTGGTGGGCACGCTGGGTTATTTGGCACCTGAGCTCACACGCACAGGTAAGGCCACAACCAGTTCGGATGTTTTTGCCTTTGGTGCTCTGTTGCTCGAAGTCGCATGTGGTAGAAGACCCATTAATTCTGATGCATCGTCTGAGGAGTTCATGCTGGTGGATTGGGTGTGGCAGAAGTGGAGAGTAGGAGCAATTCTTGGTGTTACGGACCCAAAGTTGGGGGGCGAATTTGACGAGTCTGAAGTCGTTTTGGTGCTTAAACTGGGCTTAATGTGTTCCAATGATGACCCGGAGGCACGCCCCACGATGCGGCAGTTGGTGAGGTACTTGGAGGGCGAGTTGGCGCTGCAGGAGGAGGTGGCGGAGCCATATAGGAAAAAAGTACGTGGTGCTACTGCTAGCGATTCGTTTGAGAATTTCTTGCAATCCTTTCCAACTACGTCGTCGTATTCTCAGAAGGCCAGCACGTGGGCTTCCGTCGGTAACAGTGGGAATGATGATGCTGAAACTGGTTTGACCCCTCCATTTTCAGTTCTCAGCAGAGAGAGACCGGTAGTTAGGCATGAGATTTCAAAACTCTTCTACTCTTTTTTTTTTAAATGTTCACCTTTTCTTTTCTTTTCTTTTTTGTTGTTCATATGTGTTTACAATATTAACACTTTTGTACAGGCAAAGCAGCATATAAGAAGAATCTTCGATCCTGTCTCTGGAGGTTTTGCTGATTTGGAAGGAACCCAAGACCCAAAAGCTAGCTGGAAATTATGATGGAGTTGCCTACATATGTTCCGTGGACTTTTAATTCTAGGTAATTATCGTTGGAAGTACAAGCGCTTGCTCTGGGATATGACATCGTCAATAATACTTACTTCGATTATAAATGTCATATGGTCTTTTGTAAATGTCTTTTATGCTAATCAATTACGACTCCAAGCAAGTGGAAATGGGAATTTAAAACGTAAAAGTAGCGTTGATATCTGACATGGCTTATATCATTTTCCATTTTTAATCTAATTCAATATAATCGGATCTTAAATTTTCAATATGCAGTTATATATTTAATCATATCTTATGTATGCATCACAGAGACATAAAGCCACGAAATGATTTGTTGGGATTCTGAGTTTGATAAAAGGTTTAGCAATTTTGGTCTTGCTAAGGCGCCACACGAGCACACTCAGCTCATACCCTAGCACCACCAGGGCGCCCAGGGTTGTTTAACTTATTTTGGGACCTATGCTCACATGGACATGGTTAGGCAAGCCTAGCATCAGCTCGGATACGTTAATTTGCAACTATTCATGATTTGTTTGAGAAGATCCCGTGGATTCGGACGCATAGGCGATTTACATCTTTTAGCTTCAATCTCATCACCTTTGTCGAGCTTTACATCCTGCTTTGTTTTTAAGATTTTCGATTTAAACCATGGTCGCTTCAATATTTATAATGTCATCCCGTTAAAAGATAATGAAATGATGATGATTAATTTTTATTTTTTTTTTATTACAACTTTCCCATCTTTTGGAATCCATTGCACAGCTTTCCGGTTATTTACAGTAACCCAATTGAGGCATTCACCCATATGACAAATGTAGCACTCAGAACACCCAATTTTTAATGTATTACCTGAGCGCACAACTTTCTTCCAGGATTTCGAATTAATAGAGCTAGTTTACTATTCCCCCTACCTGCAAGTTTGTACACAAATCCCCATTACGTACCTTGAAACCATCAATCCCATTTCTCCTTCCCTCCAACTCCAAGTTTGTGAGAGAGTAATTTCATCCACTTTAAAAACTTCGGATGGAACAACTTTAGTGAATCAAAATGTGAATTTAAAATACGAAAACAACAGATCAAATGGTTTGGATATTAACGGGTACTTGTCGAATAAACGCCCGCAGAACACTTTCACTAAACACGATGAATCAAAGCCCATCTCAAGACCATTACCAGCCTTGGTCATCAATAACAGCCCAACATACCCTATGGATGCCCAGAATCTACCCTATGGTCCATGGAACATGTTCTCTCCCCCAATCCTTATATTAAAAGTAAAAACTCACAACATTTCATATTTGTTTCTATATGAATAAGGCATCTTTAACAAGAATTGAATAAAACATCCTTTTAAGAGTACTTACATCCAATTCCTCAGAATTGATTCTTAGCTAAATTATAGGCAAAATAATGATGAAGATAGAGGAAAAAAATGAGCTACATCCAGTTCCTTATAGTAACTTTTGATTTTTTTTTTTTAATTCTAAACTTATATTTTAATAGAATATAAAGTGAAGTGAGATAAAAAATAATAATAAAGAAATAATAAAAAAATTTTATTTTAATAAAATAGATAAATGATAAGAAACGAGATATAGAAACTTTTAAAAAAATGAATAAAATTTAAAAAAAATTATAAAAAATATTATTTCTATCCAAATTTTAGAAAATATTGTAGGAACGAGTGTGAATCCACTAACAAGAATGTATCTCATTTTTTATGAAAAGAAAATAATGTGTTAGGTCCATGGCCAATCTTGCAAGAAAAACAAATGTTCAGAATATTAAAGCAAATTAATATTAATCAAGGACTAGACAGTAAAAAAGTACCTCCATTAAATATTTAGTGCTATCGAATAGATATATTATTGGGATACACGACACTTCTACCTATTCTAAAATTAATGATTACGTAAAAAACTTTAATAATATGACATGATCATAAGAAAAATTACCTTATAATTACTTAAAGATTAACTAATAATTAAACTTTTTATATATAACTACCGACCGTAGTAAGTTTCGAATTTTAGTCAATTTTGGAGGCCTAAAAGTAATTCCAAGTGGTACTTAAGTAAACATATTTCCCAAAATTCTTTCTTATTTTGGTTTATTTTTTTTCCTATTTATTTCTCAATTGATCATCAAACGTACATCTTCAAGGGAGGGAGGGATGGAGGGTTGTCTCCTGTTTTACATTACTTGTACTGATGTTAGTATGAAAACATTTATAAGTTCGGATTTTGACGTACCAAACAATTTGACCTTATGATCGAGAGAGTATTCAATTTGCCTTTTAGTGGTTTGGAAAGCACGGTACGTAACGGATAGAATATTATGCATGCTCGAGTTTTCGTGAAAATAGTGGGAAGATTGTTTCTAGAATACTTATAAATCAATGTTATAGAAAACTTAGACAATATTTAGATGTTTAACTGATCTTAAATAACCTGTAAATAATAATAAAATATATTTAATTATTTATAAATAATAATAAAATACTCTCATTTACTTAACACAACATGTAATATAATTATTTAATTAAATTCTAATAACCATCCGAAATTGCTTCAGAATATGGATGGAGATGAGGTGAGCTGTAAAACGTCATTGTAATGAAGGATAAGGATCCCACCAATCGTTTATTGCCCCTTTTTTTTAACACTAACCAAAGTAGAATTGAAAGAAATTCTATCCGAATATATATTATAAATATTAAAGACAGTGAGTTGCACAAAGTTCAAACGATGACGCATTTTAAAAAATTTTACATAAATTTTATATTTATTATTATTTTTTAAAAAAATTATAATATTTACAAATTTTATAACTGTAAATATTATTTTATAAATAAAATATTCATTCACTTTTTTCATCCAATCTCGCCCTTGTCTCACTCCCGCTCGAATCGAGGGGGATATTAAGCCACCAGCAACATCACAAGCAGAGCAGCAAGAATCCTCTAAAATATTTAAGAATATTTCTTGTAATTGAAAGAATGAAATTCCAAAGCATCCCGAGAGGAGATCCTGTTGGTGGAATGGGTGTGGGAGAAGTGGTGTGAAGAATAATTTTTTGATGTTTTTGCATATTAGAAGAGATGTAATGAATTGAGATAAAAGTTAAAAATTGAATGAAATATTGTTAAAACTATATGTATGCAAGTGCAACCATAATGGTCAAGGATGGCTTTGTAACTGAAGAGCTAAAACTAGATTTCAACCACAAATTAGCTAATGCAGTCATCCAGAACGAAATCCCAATTTCAACCAAAAATTTTAAGGAGAAGAAATTTTAATTTTATTGATACCTTCAATTGTTGCGTAGAAATAACGTGAGAGTTAAAAAATAACAAAAAAAAAAAAAAAAACTCGAGTGTAAAATTAACTAAACCCATAAATCATAAAATAAAGTCATTAAACCATGAATAAAACCATAGCCTATTACTTACCTTGAAACATCATTCTATCCAATCTTAAAAAAAAAATAAAAAAGCTAGCATATCCCCCCACCCACCCACCCACCCACCCACCCACCGGCGGTCTCTCTCTCTCTAATAAAGGATCTAAATCTCATTTTCATTAGAGTGAGAGAAGGCGGCTTCCTCTTCCCTCTTCTTCCCTTATTCCTTCATTCACTAACCTTGTTTATTAAGATTTATTGTGTTTACTTTTATTTTATTTTTTTCAAGATCGAAAAAGATTGATCTACATCTTTCCAGCAACTATTGAAAAACACGTGAGGCACAAACAAATTTACCAGTTGAAAATCATTCGAAGGAAAGTAGTGGTTTCATAAAAATCACCACGCGTGATTCTCACGCACCACCTATAACAACCCGCTAGAAATTCAATTGTGAAATTTCAATTAACTTTAGGAACCTCGTGAAAACCCCATAAATTTTCAGGAATCCATTAATCTAATAGATTTTTGTCTAATTACATAGTTAGTGTTATTATTTACTATGGTATCAGAAGTGTGTTTTTGATTATTGGAGATAGTTAGAAGTGTCAAAATGTATTATGGTTTGTACCATTAGACTCGGAGGGTTATTTAAAGTCTTATGGCGCAATAACATTTTTTCATATTTTCGGACAAAACGTCTGTTCAAAACTGTAGATATTATTGGATAAAAAGAAATATTTTCAGATAATTTTCGTGAATATTATTGGGTAAAAATATTTTGAGTTGATTTTTATAGATATTATTAGATAAAAATATCTTAAGTTGATTTTTTGTATATATTATTAGATAGAATATTATGAGAAAATCTTTTATAGATATTTTGGGTAGGAGAAAACTACACTCAACTCTCAACTCCAGCTTTATCATCTTCCATATCTCATCCATAAGTATCTCCAACCACCCCTCCCCACGAAATTATCTTCATTTACACTTTCCATTGAAAGAATATCAAACACTCTCTCTCGGACAGCTTTTAGGAGGTCTTTTGCACACCCATTTCGAAACTTTTTTCCTCGTGATCGCGCTTGAGGTTTTATAAGAAACGCGGAAATCGAGGTAAGTTAGCTTTTAACTTACTAGCAGTCTACTGTGTATGTGTGCTAAGTAAATGAACTACAGTGTATGTATGTGTGTTATCATATATGTCATGCCATGCCAAGTTATCACGTAATTGTCTATTATACAAAATTTATTCTGTCATCAATTTTTTATTTGTTACATAATATATTCTGTCATGTATTACTGTACCTTACAAGTACGTCATGCTAAGTATGCCATCTATTACATGTATGTCAAGTCATGTAATATTCACTGTTAAAAGTATGTCATGTTAAATATGTTGTCTATTATATGTTATGCCATGTTTCAAAATGTTTCTATCTCAAGTTGATCATGTATTTCAAGTTATGTTCAAGTCACGTTATATTACGTCAGGGTTTCAGTCATTTCGTATTCCAGTCACGTTTCATCTTGATTACTTATATATGGGGTCACAGCAATTGTGGCGCATACACTACGTGAGACACAGCAATTGTGACACGTAGAATACATGGGGCCACAACAACTGTGGAGTATGTATTTAAGCAGTTAAAGAATAAGTTTCCGTAGAATACATGGGGCCACAACAACTGTGGAGTATGTATTTACACGTAGAATACATGAGGCCACAACAACTGTAGAGTATGTATTTTTCATGTTAAGTCAAGTTTGTGTAGAATACATGGGGCCACAACAACTGTGGAGTATGTATTTTTCATGTTAATTCAAGTTTCAAAGCAAATTCATGCTAAGTCAAGTTTCAGATCAAGTTCATGTCAAGTCAAGTTCAGTTCATGTTTCAATTTAAGTTATGTCAATTATGCTATGTTGTACGTCAAGTTATGCTTTAATTACTTATGAATTTGATTATGCATTTATACTTTTACTGTCATCCATGCATTATTAGCTTGTGTGGAAGTTTTTTGTTAACTTACTAAGATTTGTAATCAAATCTCACTTTGATAGTCACAACTACCATTCCCCCCGAATGGTAGATCTTATTACAGGACCTGAAGGAGAATCAGGAGCTGATCAACTAGACACAGTTGACTAAGCGACGGTGCGACATAAATGTTAATATAGTAATTAACGTAAATTACTACTTGTACGATTGAGTTGCATCTCTAATACGTTTTGGATCATAACCATTTTGAACTAGTATTGTGATCTTAGTTGTTCAATGGATTTTTATGTATGAAGTATGTTTTAAGCATTTGATATATTTTCAATTTGGTGCATAGTATTGTTAAAGAAAAAATTTATCCGCTGCGAATATTGCATCTTATATGTCATGAACGGGTGCAGGTAACCTTGTGTTGCATGTCTCGACGCTTCAAATGTCCGTCCGATCCCAAACGGAATTTGGAGGCGTCACACCACCCATATATCTGTGAGTGGTTCTCAAGCGTCATTCCTTCCGACAGCTCTTCTCAACACATGCGCTAGATTACTGGACTCCCCAGCACCAAAATTTTTAAATTTAACCTTTATAATTGAAAAGAGATAAGTGTGTTATCTTTATGGGCCGCCAAATATTCTGAAGCCTATCGGAGTTGATCCAAACTATAATCTGTCTTTTTTTACATCTGTCTTATTGTTTTCTTTTTTTTATTTCCTTATTATTAATTTAAAAACAAAAGTTTGTGTTTCAAACGTTTGTTTAGAGAGATTGAATTCTCTTTTTATATGAAGATTGAGGTTGAGTCTTTGTTTAAGTAGAAAATATTGTATTTTAGATGTTTCTTTGTAGTGAATATCAGTAATAGTAAAAACAAACCTAGTCACAAAAGGAAATAATGTACTAACGGAGGTCCAAATATATTATTTTAGTTTATAATGTCATATTTGATATGAGGATATTACAGAATGTATCCGATCATGATTGTAAGTTTATCAGATAAATGAATTGAGATAATTTCTTATAAAATAAAAATAAATAAAAACATGTTACTTTTTTCTCTGGGACGAGCTCAAAATCAAAAGTAAGTTATCTACGTTCCTTTAAAATCGAGTGACCTTTTTCTTTATCTTTATTCAAATGACAGGCGAGATACACGGGGATGTCTTCAGAAATTAAAAGTGTAATATATGAATTAGATACATGACTTAATTTTAATTTAATTTAAGTCTAACTATGTTATATTAATTACTTTTTAGAATCATTATTACCAGATGGCTGATGTCATGACGATTAATATTTACACATGAACAATTAATAATAATTTCACAAATCCCATTTGCATTACTTGCGAAAATTGATTATAGACATCTACAATTTTGATCAGACTAAAGATTAATATCAATGTCCAAAGCCTATGACCGAGTGGAATGGAGGTTTTTGGAAGGGGTAATGAGGAAGATGGGTTTCTATGAAAAGTGGATCAAGTTAATTATGAACTGTGTCTCTACTGTGAAATATTTAGTTCTAGTTAATGGCATCGCTAGTGAGATCATTACCCCTACTAGGGGATTAAGGTAGGGTGATCCTATGTACCCCTATCTGTTTCTCTTGTGTGCTGAGGGTTTGAGCTGCCTAATCAGTTGGGCTGAAAAAAGGAATGTATTAAATGGAGTAAAAGTTGCTAGAGGAGGAACAAGAGTGAGTTACCTAATGGTTGCTGATGACTATATCCTTTTCTGTAAGGCATCAATTGGGGAATGGAAAAGTTTAAGGAAGATCTTAGATATGTATGAAGGAGCATCAAGCCAGTGCCTAAATGAGCAGAAAACCTCAATTTTATTTAGTTGTAATACAAAACAGCAAGTGAGAATGCAGATTTTGGAGGTAGTGGGGGCAAGAATGATTGGTAATTGTGAGAAATACTTGGAATTACCTGTGATGGTAGGGAGGTCTAGGTATAATGCTTTCAGAAGTATCAAAGATGAGGTGTGGCAGAGGTTGAACAGTTGGAAGAATCAGTTTTTATCCCAAGTGGGTAAGGAGATTATGTTGAAAGTTGTTATACAGTCAATTCCCACATATTATATGAGTGTCTTTCGTTTACCAAAGAATCTTTGTAATGAGATTTCCTTTCTTATAGCTAGATTTTGGTAGGGGCAGAAACATAATGAAAAAAAAAAAATTCAATGGAAAGGGTGGGATAAAATGGGAGCAACAAAAGAGGTAGGGGGGATGGGCTTCAGGGATATTGTCAGTTTTAACAGTGCAATGTTGACAAAACAATGCTGGAGGGTTTTGGTAAATCCAACTTCTTTATCTGCAAAGATTCTAAAAGAGAAGTACTTTAAGCACCAGGATTTTCTTTAAACTAAACTAGGGTGGTGCCCATATGTGATGTGGAGGAGCTTGTGGAGTGCAATAAAACTGCTAAAAGAACGTTTAGTATGGCGAGTTGGTAATGGAGAAGATGTGAAGATATGGGAAAGTAAATGGGTTAATTCATCTTCTATGTGGAGGGCTGTAAACAAACCTGTGAAGATACTAAATAAGGAGGCAAATGTAGCTGAATTTGTTGATGCAGAAAACAAAGGAATGGAAAGAAAAATTCATTAAAGAGGTGCTAGGAAAAGAGGAAGCTGAGGTAATTAGCAAAATGCCTATAAGTAAGTTGGGATTGAAGGATAAAATGATTTGGGGTTATACTAAAACAGGCATTTTCTCGGTGAAAAGTACTTACCACTTAGATATGAGTGTGAAGAGGAGGGATAAGGGGAAGACGTCTTATGTCAATGATGAAGGACAAGTCTGGAAGGGTATATGTGATATGAATGTTCCTGCGGTGGTTAAAAACTTTATTTGGAAAGCTGTAAGCAATTGCTTGCCAACTAAAGAAAATCTGGTGAAAAGAAAGATAGTAAAAGAAGCATGGTGTCGTATATGCTTTAATGAAGAGGAATCTGTAGCTTATTCTCTTTGGGGTTGTAGTGCAGTATCTAATATATGGACAGAGTCACAAAGCCCAGTTTAGAAATTGAGCAGTAATGGTAAAGACTTTTTCTCGATTTGGAAGCTGTTGGCACAGAAATTGAAGGCTAATGATCTAGAAAGGTTGGCAATAATAATGAGGAATATATGGTTGAGAAGAAATAAAGTAATTTTTAAGGATTCCTTCATCAGCCCAAAAAGAGTAGTAAGGAAAGCAATGGATGATTTGTTTGAATACCAGATGGCAAGGAGGGAGATTAGTGTGAAGTATTCAAGGTCTGGGGTTCTTTGATCAAAGGTTAGATGGAGAAAACCACAGGTTGAGATGCTTAAACTGAATTGGGATGTAGCGTATGATTCAAAACAGATGAGGATGGGAGCAGGTGTGGTTATAAAGGATGAAGAGGGTGAGGTGTTGGTGTCACTGTGTATGCAAAAATTGAAAGTCTGCAATGCTATTGTAGTTGAGAAATGTGCTTTGTGGCGTACAATGCAGTTATGTACAAAACTGAATATCTCCAAAGTTGTGTTTGAAGGAGATGCAGCAACAGTTATTGAGGGGATAAACAGCAAAGATGGATGTAGTACTTGGTATGGGCAAATAATAGATGATTTAAGGGTGATGCTTACAAATAAGAAAACGTGGAGATTGCAGCATATATACAAGGAAGGAAATAAAGTTGCTTACAAACTGACAAAATTAGCCATGTCATACACTAAAGAGAAGATTTGGATAGAAAACATCACCCTCTTTTGTTTTAGACAGCCGATAGAAATTTTTTCTCTTGTTTTACAAGATAAACTTTGTAACTATTGTTTACGGTGAAATGGAAAGTATACATGTTTCATTCAAGAAAAAAAAAACCAGTCAAATCACGTTCTTGTGATGCAATTATTTTTGCCAACGTCACTACCAGAAACTTAGAGGTCCCATTCCACGTAACTTTATTCGCCCTTTTCGTTTTTAAATTTTAATTTGGTTGGCCAATTACCTTTAAGCCATCCTCCATTTTTTCCAATAAATGATTCCAAAGTCTATCCAAATCCAAGCATAAGGTGAAAATATTGTACCCTAGAACAGCCGAAAAAATTGAAATGTTAATGGACGATCACGATACTACTCAGAAAGGATTAAATATATATATAGTAGGGTGATAAGGTTTTGAATTTAGGAGATGTTTGAGAATAAGATGAGATGAAATTTTTTTTAATTATATTAAAATAGTTTGTGAATAATGATGAGATTATTGGAGTAATGTGTTTTGGTGTTTTCGTAAATGAAAGAATAAAAAAGAATAAAAATATTATTATAAGAATTATACTATATACAGTCGTAAAATATGCAAGCGTCTTGTAGTCGTTTTAAAAAGAAGTAGTGTCCATTATTAAAAAATTAATTTCTTTTTATATGAATTTAGTATTTATTTATTTTTAAGTGATTACGCAACGCTTACACACTCATAACTACAAGTATCATTTATCATCGAAAAATTGTAAAAGTTTTGAAAATTTATCCTTTTCTTTTTTGACTCTTGAAGTAATTAGAAGTAATTTATCAAAATATTACAATTTATGGAATTCAATTTGCAAAAAGTGACTGGATTACCAAAAGAAATATTAGTTTTTTTAATAAATTAATATCGTCATTCATTTGTGTAAATTATATAATTAAGAAATGTACTCAATTTAAATAGTATATCATGCATTCTGATTTACAGGTCGATTATCATTTTGAAATATCAGGTTTTCTAAGTTTTAAAATTAAATTGTTAAAAAATATAATTTAAATATATACGGGTGGATCAGGCAAGTCAGTTGCGATTTCCAGTTCCACGAGTTAATTTGAATTTTTGTTGTGCATGGCTTTTTCGTGCAAATTTATCACTATCCTAGTAAAACCAATGGGCTTTAATGTATAGAAATTTTATATGAAATCACTTTGGAATATATTTTTTTTATACTATATTAATGTAATTAAATTATGTATTAAAAATAAGAATATAATTAATTATATCGATAAAATATATAAAAATAATTATATATAACAGACCTCTTTAAATTATAATTCATTAGAGCATTGTCATTGGCTTAATCAAAAGTCAATGCATTTTTAAAATTTGATGAATATAGATAAAATTGACCTGCATTGCATTTGGTAAAGGCTTTTATCTCAAGTTTTGAGTTATAATAATTCTTCCATTTCCTTCAAATTTAAATGACTACTTTTACACATTTATTCTTATATTTTATTATAATTTTAATACACAGCTGGTTTATTTTATTTCATCTCTCCTTTCTGTTTTCGGCACTTTTCTTTCTTTCCGTTGTCTTCCTCCATTTTCTGCCAGCTTCATCATGTGGCAGCCACAAATATAGCACTCATGGATTGTTCCATCGTATCCTCATCTATATCTTTATTTGCTCCATTATTATCAATGGAAATCTTTTATACGATTTGTGGCTGGAAATATTTATTAAACAAGCGTATATATATATATATAACTGAGTGTGTGTGTGGATGTAAAAGAATGGTTGGTAAAATATGTTTGTTGGTAATTAGATTGAACGAAAAAATTAATTGGAAATAAATAATTTAAATATCAAATTAAATTATTAATGTATATATATAAGGTTTAATTGCAAAATATTAAAAAAATAATATTATTAAAAAAATAATATTATATTATTATTTTGATGAATCTAATATAAAATTTTAAATAAAAAAATTTTAGATTTATGAATAGAAAGATCTAAAATCTAAAATTTAAATAGACGGTGCTATTCTGCTCGCCTAGAGTGTACCGTTCCTTTTGACTGTACAGTAAAATTTTTTTTTTTAAATTTTTTTTTCAGATTTTTTTAATATATTTAAATATTTTTAAAAAATATTAATATATTTAAAATTACTTCTTTAATTACTAATTAAAAAAAATTATAAAAAAAATTTCGTAAACAGCAATCACTTTGAGAGAGTATGAAAAAAGGCATCTTAGCATTTTTCAATTTAAATATAGATTTTAGATTTATATTTTTTATTAAATTTTAAAGATAGTTTTGGGCCATGCTTTAAAAGTGCGATTTTCCCTGAAGAAATGGTTGTTGCGATTATGCGAGCCAGAGTTGTTTATTTTAGGCATTTATTTATATCAAACGAAACAGCTGGAAGCAACTAGAAAAAGTGGTTCTTTATTACACATTGGAACTCGGGCTGTGTTTGTACAATGCGCCACGGCCCACTCCCGTCAGTCTTTCTGTCCTCTCACTCGCCAAACAGAGACGAACCACAAAAAATGCTTATCACAATCCAATATTTTTCCGCATTTGCCCTCCCGTGTCGAACAATAATACACTCATCTTCACAGAGCTGATCAACTTTTAACTCTGTTCTCTCACATGGCAACAAGCTTTCTCCCTCTCTGGGTTCTCCTTCTGCTCCTGTACCCTGTAAGGCCCGATGTGGAAGATGCCGATACCTTGTTGAATGGGTTCAGCCGAGGGTTCGGTGCTGCAAGCAACAACATGAGCTTAAACGGCATTGCATCCATTGAGAACAATGGCCTACTTCGCCTTACAAATTACAAACGCATGGAACAAGGCCACGCGTTTTATTTCCGCCCAATTCAACTCAAGAACTCCAGCGGCAACGCCATGTCCTTCTCTACTTCCTTCGCTTTTGCTATAGTCAACCGGCCTGCGGAACCAGGCGGGGATGGCCTCGCGTTCACGATCTCTGCTTCAAAAGAGCTTCTTGGGAGTGCGCCGGGCTCTTTTCTTGGCCTATTCAACGCCAACAATAGTGGTCGTCACTCGAACTACATAATCGCTGTCGAATTCGACACTTTCAAGAACAATGAGTTCAATAATGAACAGAATGGAAACCACGTTGGCATCGACATCAACAGCATAATATCGAACGTATCTGTTCCGGTCCAGCAATTTCAGGGTGCCAATGACACGAACAAGGTTGACCTCAACCTGACAAGCGGTCTGGTAATTCAGGCATGGATCGACTATAATTCTCCACTAAATCAATTAGACGTGAGGATTGCGACGGATTCTACCAAACCCAGGTCTTCAATTTTGTCCTATAAAGTGAACCTCTCACAATTTCTTCAAGAATCCATGTACGTCGGGTTTTCTGCAGCCACTGGCGCATTCACAAGCTCGCATTATATACTCGGTTGGAGCTTCAACAGGAATGGAGATGCCAGAACTATTAATCTAGGCCAACTACCCAAGATTCCTACTAACACCAAAAAGAATCACACAGGCCTAATTGTTGGCGTCTCGGTTTCATGTGTTTTGGCTGTGATTTTGGTGACTGCTTTGGCTTTTTACATCATCTGGAGAATTAAGACGGCTGATGTGATTGAAGCCTGGGAGCATGATATTGGTCCTCATAGATTTCCTTACCAGGAGCTGAACCAAACGACGAGGGGTTTCAGAGACAAAGAGCTAATTGGGTCCGGTGGATTCGGTCGAGTTTATAAAGGAGTCCTGCCAAACTCAGATACCCAAGTTGCTGTTAAGCGTATCTCCCATGACTCAAAACAGGGTTTGCAAGAGTTCGTGTCAGAGGTTGCTATTATTGGTCGTCTTCGCCACAGAAACTTGGTTCAATTACGGGGTTGGTGTCGTCGGGAAGCTGATCTACTTCTTGTGTATGATTTCATACCTAATGGAAGCTTGGACAGGTATCTCTTTGATGAGCCTAAAGCAACCCTGAGCTGGGAGCAAAGGTTCAAGGTCATTAAAGGAGTGGCTTCAGGGCTTCTCTACTTACATGAGCAGTGGGAGCAAACTGTAGTTCACAGAGACATCAAGGCAGGAAATGTTTTATTGGATTCTGAGTTTAACCCAAAGCTGAGTGATTTTGGTCTTGCCAAGCTGTACGAGCACGGGTCCAAACCAAGGACTACCAGGGTGGTCGGCACGCTGGGTTATTTGGCACCTGAGCTCACGCGCACAGGTAAGGCCACAACCAGTTCGGATGTTTTTGCCTTTGGTGCTCTGTTGCTCGAAGTCGCATGTGGTAGAAGACCCATTAATTCCGATGCATCGTCTGAGGAGTTCATGCTGGTGGATTGGGTGTGGCAGAAGTGGAGAGTAGGAGCAGTTCTTGGTGTTATGGACCCAAAGTTGGGGGGGAAATTTGACGAGTCTGAGGCCGTTTTGGTGCTTAAACTGGGCTTAATGTGTTCCAATGATGCACCGGAGGTACGCCCCACGATGCGGCAGTTGGTGAGGTACCTGGAGGGCGAGTTGGCGCTGCAGGAGGAGGTGGCGGAGCCATATAGGAAAAAAGTACGTGGTGCTACTGCTACCGATTCTTTTGAGAATTTTTTCTTGAAATCCTTTCCGACTACGTCGTCGTATTCTCAGAAGGACAGCACGTGGACTTCCGTCTGTGACAGTCGTATTCTCAGAAGGACAGCACGTGGACTTCCGTCTGTGACAGTGGGAGTGGTGATGCTGAAACTGGTTTGATTCCGTCATTTTCAATTTTTAGCAGAAAGAGACCGGGAATTAGGCATGAAATTTCGAAGCTCTTCTGCTCTCTCTTTTATTTTATTTTATTTTTTTCTGTTTATTTTTTGTTCATGTGTTTACAATATTAACACTTTTGTCAGGCAAAGCAGCATATAAGATTAAGAAGAATCTTTGATCCTGTCTCTGGAGGTTTTGCTGATTTAGAAGGAACGTAAGACCCAACAGCTAGCTGGAAATTATGATGGAGTTGCCTACATATGTTCCATGGACGTTTAATTCTAGGTAATTATGGGTGTAAGTACAAGCGCTTGCTCTGGGATATGATACCGTCAATAATACTTACTTCGATTATATATGTCATATGGTCTTTTGTAAATGTCTTTTATGCTAATCAATTACGACTCCAAGTAAGTGGAAATGGGCATTTAAAATGTAAAAGTAGCTTTGATATCTGACATGGCTTATATCATTTTTCATTTTTAATCTAATTCAATATACTCAGATCTTAAATTTTCAATATGCAGTTATATATATTTAATAGTATTTTATATCTTTATATATATAAAGTGGCTATCTAACGGAATTTTATTGGTTTAACGGTTTTTGTTGTTTTACCGTTAAAATTAACGCCGTTAGTTACATAAATAAATTAAAGTGGCTCTCTCTTCTTAAAAGTTCTTAATTTTTTAATCTCTCTCTCCCCAATCACTTATGAATAAATTCATAATTATTAAAATTCATGCAGCATGCATGATCCTGTAACCTATGCATTGATGATCATTTATTTATGAGGTATATTAGATATCTATATATATATATATATTCTATTATATATATCTATATAAATTATATAAATATATATTCTATATTCTATTATATATATATATGATCTTTTATATAAATTATAATTTATATATCAATTTATTTATGTGATTTAAAATTTTTATTCATTCCTTATATAAACAAAGAGAAATGTAAAATAATTAAGTTTAAATCTATTTATCAACTACATTTACGAATACAATTATCCTAATAAAATATTATTTATTTATCAATTTAAATTCATTATGAAACATTAAAATCAAATAATAATATCTTATAAAAACCTTAGTATTTTATTTCTTTATAAAAATTATGTTACTTTTTAAAAATAATCGCTTTATTAAATTAAGAAAACGTGCTATGCACGTTCCTTTACTGTTAACAGTTTATCTCTTGTGCTGCACATGTTTGTTTCAAGATTTTTTTTTTTTTTTATAAATTCTAAATGCTTTAAAACTGATTTAAGTTTATCTTACTATTTGACGTTAGAATTTATATATATTTTTTCTAAAAATATTACATTATTATTCAAAATTTTTTCCTTAATAAAAATAATATTTCTATACACTGGACGAACGTCCCTTGGACGTTGCCCAACTACTAGTATATATATATATATATATATCACATAGGCATAAAGCCACGAAATGTTTTGTTGGGGTTTTGAGTTTGATAAAAGGCTTAGCCATTTTGATCTTGCTAAGGCGCCACACGAGCACGCTCAGCTCATACCCTAGCACCACCAGGGCGCCCATGGTTATTTTGGGACCTGCTCACATGGACATACATGGTTAGGCAAGTGTAGATATGTTAATTTGCTTCTATTCATGATTTGTTTGAGAAGATCCTGTGGATTCTGACGCATAAGCGATCGAAGGAGCTCGTGCTGCTGTTGTGGGTGTGGATTGGGAGAAGTGGACTTTAGGGACAGTTCGTGATGTTGTGGAATCGAGATCAGATCCGAGGGTTTGGTTTATGCTACACATTTGAATCTAGTTTATTTACATGGCATCCAACATCGAGATTCAACAAAATGGCCGGGACTCTGCTACTTGACGATTGAAAGTATGCGCACCACTCAAAAACCTTTAGCTTCAATCTCATGATCATCTTTGTCGAGCTTTACATCCTGCTTTATTTTTAAGCTTTTCAGTTTAAACCATGGTCGTTTCAATATTTTTAATGTTATCCCACTAAAAGATAATGAAATGATGATGATTAATTGATTGAATTTTTTAATTACAACTTTCCAATCTTTTGGAATTCATTGCACAGCTTTCCGGTTATTAACAGTAAAATGAGAGCGTCCTAAGTTCGAACCCAATTGAGACATTCACCCATATCACAAATGTATCGTTTAGAACACAAATCTTTAGTCCCAAGTTGACCCACATATTACTGCACGCACAACTTTACTGTTCCCCAGGCCACAATGAGAGCCAACGGAAGTTAAATTTCTTATTTCATGTGACAAGTGGCCTGGAGAACCCATCACTTGGGATGGAAAATACTGGCAATTAATTTTATATTAATCTCCAATACCTTAAGAAGGTTGGCTATGGTTTTCAAAATACCCAGAAATAATGTGTAATTTCCCATAACAATAAATGGGTAATCATAAATAACCGATTTTTATACGTGTCTACCTGCAAGTTTGTACAGAAATCTCCATTATGTACCTTGAAACCATCAACCCCATTTCTCCATCCAAGGCTCCACTCCAAGTGTGTGAGAAAGTAATTTTACCCACTTTAAAAACTTCGGATGGAACAACTTTAATGAATCAAAATGTGAATTTAAAATGGAAAAAACGGAAACAACAACCCAAATGGTTTGGATATTAATGGCTACTTGTCGAATAAAGCCCGCGGACGGCAGTTAAGACACGCACACTTTCATTAAACATGATCAATCGAAGCCCATCTTATGACCAATGCTTGCCCTGGTCAATGTGGTCATCAGTAATGGCCGAACATACCCTATCGATACACAGTATCTACCCTATGGCCCATGGAACATGTTCTCGTGTTCTCACAGGAGGGACACCCATACACTTAGGGAAAATGGAAAGCAATATGTCAATATCTTAGAAATTATAATACTGCACAATGTCTGGGTCAGGCCTCTAGATAAGAGAATTAGATTCGAATCCCCCATTTCTTATATTAAAAACAAAAACTCACAACCTTTCATATTATTTCTATATGAATAAAACATCTTTAACAAAAACTGAATAAGACATCCTTAAGAGCACTCGCATTTGGTTCCTCTTAATTGATTTTCAGCTAAATTATAGGAGAAAAAATAAAATGTGAAGAAAAATGAGCTACATCCGTTCCTTAGGATATGTACATCATTCTTTTGAAGAAAAATGTGAAGAAAAATGAGTTATATCAACTTTTGATTTTAGGATATATACATCATTCTTTTGATTTTTTTTTATTCCAAACTTATATTTTAATAGAATATAAAAATAATAATATAAAGAGAAGTGAGAGAAAGAAATAATATAGAAATATTATTTTAATAAAATAGATAAATAATAAGGAATGAGATGTACAAAAATTTTAAAAGATGAATAAAATTTAAGAAAAAATTAAAAAAAATGTAAATTTTAACCAAATTTTAGAAAATATTGTAAGAACAAATGTGAATACTCTAACAAGAATGTATCTACTTTTTTATGAAAAGAAAATAGTCTGTTAGGTCCATGGCCAGCTTGGCAAGAAAAAATAATCTTCAAAATACTTAAAATATATATATAAATATATATATATATATATTAATCAAGGACTCGACAGCAAAATAGTACCTCCATTAAATATTTAGTGCTATTGAATATGTATAATATTGTTTCGACCATCGAAGGATACACGACACTTCTACCTATTCCAAAATTAATGATTATGTAACCAACTTTAATAATATGACATGATCATAAGAAAAATTACCTTATAATTACTTAAAGATTAACTAATAATTAAACTTTTTATATATTACTACCGACCGTATTTGGGACCGGCACCATTTTATAAGGAAGGAGATGAATAGTCCGAGTCAATTTTAATTATCCTTCTACTTTATAAGTTTCGAATTTTAGTCAATTTTGGAGGCCTAAAAGTAATTCCAAGTGGTACTTAAGTAAACATATTTCCCAAAATTCTTTCTTATTTTGGTTTATTTTTTTTCCTATTTATTTCTCAATTGATCATCAAACGTACATCTTCAAGGGAGGGAGCGTTGTCTCCTGTTTTACATTACTTGTACTGATGTTAGTATGAAAACATTTATAAGTTCGGATTTTGACGTACCAAACAATTTGACCTGATGATCGAGAGAGTTGTGTCCATTTGATCTATTTTCTTGTATTCAATATTCCTTTTAGTGGTTTGGAAAGCACGGTACGTAACGGATAGAATATTATGCATGCTCGAGTTTTTGTGAAAATAGTGGGAAGATTGTTTTGAGAGTACTTATAAATCAATGTTATATAAACTTAGACAATATTTAGATGTTTAACTGATCTTAAATAATCTGTAAATAATAATAAAATATATTTAATTATTTATAAATAATAATAAAATACTCTCATTTACTAAACACGACATATAATATAATTATTTAATTAAATTCTAATAACCATCCGAAATTGCTTCAGAATATAGATGGAGATGAGGTGAGCTGTAAAACGTCATTGTAATGAAGGATAAGGATCCCACCAATCGTTTATTGCCTTTTTCTTTTTCTTTGTTTTTTTAACACTCACCAAAGTAGAATTGAAAGACATTCTATCTGAATATATATTATAAATATTAAAGACAGTGACTTGCACAAAGTTCAAACGATGACGCATTTTAAAAAAGTTTTACATAAATTTTATATTTATTTTCTTTTTCAAAAAAATTTATAATATTTACAAATTTTATAACTGAAAATATTATTTTATAAATAGAATTTTCATTCACTTCTTCGATCCAGTCTCACCCTTGTCCCAGTATCAGACGAATCGAGGGAGGATATTAAAGCACCAACAACATCACAAGCAGAGCAGCAAGAATCATCTAGAATATTTGAGAATATTTCTTGTGATAGAAAGAATAAATATGAGTGGTCTTTAAAACAAATTCTGTTACGTAAATATCTATATATACTCATTCTGTACATCCATCTTGGATATAGAAGAATACAATCTAAGAGTGAAACATTTTCACAAACAGCTCATATATGCTCTTAACATCGTCATTTATCTCAAAAGATTAAGATATATAAGAAAAGTTAAATTTTATTATTTATTTTTTATATCTTTTAACACTACTTGAATTTGTTTTATTTATAACCAGCATCGCTAGCTTGTCACGCTAATATAGGGCAAATTTTTTTAAAAAATAATTTCTTTATATTTGTATAATAATGCAGCAAAACTTAGGAACTCAAGTTTTAGAGAGATTCCTGTGCTGTATCTTTATTATTAAAATAGTAATTAGAATAGAGAGTTTACCCGTTTTCGGGGAAGGAGACATTCAACTCCTTACTGTCGTCGCAGGTTTTTCATTAGAAAATGAAGCAACTTTTGCAACCGCTAATAAAGGCAAGGACACAACGTGAAAACGTGTGTGCTATTCAATTATGTTGGAAAAATGTGTTTCTTTTTTCTTTTTTTGGTCAAAAGAACAAAACGTGTGTACTATATATATTTGCAAACAATTATTTTAGTAAAGGAAAACGTGTACCATATATTTCCTTTACTCCTTAGTAAAGGAAAAACGTGTAGAACAATAATCAAATAATGTAAGTTTTGATTATTGTCAAATCGATAGGAATAAATTAAAAAGAGTGGGTAACGTACGGTTGTTGGAGAACATGAAACATGAATGTGTATCTGCAAGCTGAGCTGGGTTATTTGGCACCTTAGCTGACGCGCACAGCCAAGCCTGCGCACACTCGGGGGTTTTTGCCTTCGGTGAGTTGTTGCTAGAAGTGGTATGTGGCAGAAGGCCTGCGGATTCCAAAGCATACCCACAGGAGATCCTGTTGGTGGAATGAGTGTGGGAGAAGTGGTGTGAAGAGCAATACTTGATGTTTTTGCTTATTAGATGAATTACGATGAATTGAAATAAAAGTTAAAAATTAAATAAAATATTGTTATATATTTTTTTAATATTATTTTTATTTTTAAATTTAAAAAAATTAAATTATTTATTTTATTTTATGTAAAATTTTAATAAAATTGTAATAATTAAATAAGATAAAATAAAAGTGAAAACAAATAAGATAAATAAGAGAACTAGATTCGAATCTCTTATTGTTTATATTAGAAACAAAAACTCACAACCTTTCATATTGTTTTTATACGAATATAGCAATTAGCGAAAAACTATTTAGAGCATTCACATTGGTCTATGCATATACATATGCAAAGTCATATTTGCATAATATGAGTTTAAATTCATCTACATTGGATTATGCATCTTCAAATATTTGCATAACTATGAACAGTACCTTTACATGTTTAAAGATCTACTATTCACTCTCCAAAACATATTTTATTCATTATTTTTCTCTCCTTCCACTCTCTTTCTACATATTTTATCTTTAAATATTTTACTACATATTTTACTCATTCACTCCCCAAAAAATATTTTACTTAAATATTTTACATATTTGAATATCAAATCCTATTAAAAAAAAGCAAAAAAATAAAATAAAATGATAATATTTTATTATTATTTTGTCTCAAATTTGCATAAGCCAATGTGAAAATTTTACTTGTGTGGCAAATTGGATCTCTAAAATATGTGATTTTGCATATGCATATGCCTAAACCAATGTGAATGCTCTTATATATGAGGGGACGAGATTCATCATTTACTCGGATGGGATGGACTTATCACTTTTGGTGGACCAGACCGAACTGTTAACTATTAGTTCGGCCAAGTTATTTTGTTTCATTTTTTTCTACAAATAAATTAATAAAAAATTATTTAAATTACTAAAATTTAAATTAAATAAATTACTAATATAGATTATGTAACTAACTAAATAAAAAAAATACTTAACTAAAATTATATTTATGATATTGATAATTACTATTTACTAATTTAGACTTTACTCTTTAGTATGCATAATTATTAATAATGTTCTACATTTTATATATGGTTAATGAATATCAAATAATTTCACTGTACATTAATAATTCATACTTGCTTGCAACTTAGGCATTTAAAAGTAAATTACCTAATTATTTTAATTAAATATAAATAATAGAGTATGTATGAATGTATTATGTATCTACATATATCATCATATGATTTATGATATATTATTAATTGATAAGATATATTTATTTAACAGTTTATATGATCAATTATAATAGATTAGATAAAAATTATATAATTAACTTATATAATATTATATAAAAATATATATTATATTATTAAGAATATATATTTCAATCGGTCGGTTTTGGTCCGATCCAATCCATAATTTATAGACCTCAAGATCAGACTGTAACTTTTTGGTCTCACAAATTGTGGACCAAAACCGACCATACCAATTTTTAATCATGTCCGATCAAAACTGAATTATTCAATTCGGTCAATTTTTTCGATCGGGACTGAAAATGTTTCACTCTTATGTGTGAGGTTGTCAGCCGGCACGGGGGCATGCTTATCTTTTATTAGGAAAAGTGAAAAGGAATGAGACAATTAACAATATTTTTGATGCAATTCTTAGGAAGATATTTTGGATTAATACTTGTCGGCTGGAATGAAAGTATTGGAAATGGAATATTGCAACTAGTCTCGTGGTTTGGGTGTACTTCTTAACCCTCTTCGTTATTATTAATTATTTGATTATTATTTTTTACTTATTTTTTATTATTATTTATTACTTTTTACTATTATTTAATATTTTATTATTATTTTATTATCTATTTTTTCATTACTATTCATAATATACTTTAAACACTTCTTAACATTTAAGTTGGAATAACTTTGGAATATTTGAAATATAACCAAATATTTGGAATATTTAAATAAACATATTTGTGGATCCACACAAGAGCAACCAAAATGGTCAAGGATGGCTTTGTAATTGAAGAGCTAAAACTAGATTTCAACCACAAATTAGCTAATGCAGTCATTGAGAACGGGATCCCAATTTCAACCACAAATTTTAAGGAGATGAAATTTTAATTTTATTGATACCTTCAATCGTTGCGTAGAAATAACGTCAAAACAATTAAAAAAACTTGAGAGTTAAAAATAACCAAAAAAAAAAACTCGTGTGTAAAATTAACTAAACCCATAAATCATAAAATAAAGTCATTAAACAATGAATAAAACCATAGCCGATTACTTACCTTGAAACACCATTCGATCCAATCTTAAAAAAAAAAAAAAAAAAAAAAAAAAAACTAGTGTCTCCTCCCCCCATCTCTCTCTCTAGAATTAAAGGCTCTAAATTTGATTTTCGTTGGAGTGAGAGAAGGCGGCTTCCTCATCTCTCTTCTTTGATTTTCGTTGGAGTGAGAGAAGGCGGCTTCCTCATCTCTCTTCTTCCTTCATTTATTCATTCACCAATCTTGTTTATTAAAGTTTATTTTGTTTAGTTTTATTTTATTTTTTTCAAGGTCAAAAAAGATTGATCTACAACTTTTTAGCAACTATTAAAAACATGCAAGGCAAAAACAAATTTACCGATTGAAAGTCATTCGAGTGATAGTTTTGCAAAAATCACCATGCGTGATTCTCACGTATTGCTCATATCTGTGAGTCGTTCTCAAATGCCATCCCTTTTGATAGTTTTTCTTGACGCATACACCAGATTACTGGACTTTCCAGCATAAAACTTTTTAGATTCAACCTTTATGAGTGAAAAGAGATAAGTGTGTTGTCTTTACGGGTCGTCAATTAAAAAAAAAGTTTGTCTAGAGAGATCGAGTCCTCTTTTTCTATGAATAGTGAGGTTGAATTTCTATTTAAGAAGAAAATATCGTCTCTTAGACGTTTGTTTATAGTAAATATCATTAATAGTAAAGACCAACCTAGTCACAAAAGAAAATAATGTATTTATGAAGCTTTAAATATATTATTTTGATTTATAATGTCATATTTGATATGAAGATATTATAGAATGTATATGATTCGTGATTACGATTGTAAGTTTATTATATTAATGAATTGAGACAATTTCTTATAAAATAAAAATAAAAATAAATAAAAACATGTTACTTTTTTTCTGGGACCCGCTCAAAATCAAAAGTAAGAGCATTGATAATGGATTATTTATCTTCATCTTCATCTTCATCTTTGAATTTGAAGAATATGTCCTTAAAATGATCTGTATTGGTTTATTCATATGTATAGTTATAAATAATTATGTACAGTTTTTATTCAAAGATGAAGACCTCATTTTCATTCTTCAAACTATATTTTTATTATTTTTGCTCTCTCCTCCTAACTCTCTCTTTTCTCTATTTTATTTTCTCTCTTTATTATTTTATTATTATTTGATCAAAAAATACATAATCTAATATAGAAATTTTTCTTTATATTCAAAATTAATCTTTAAAAAATGTAATTTTACATACGAAAATAAAGAATCTATTACCAATACTTTAAGTTATCTACATTCTTTTAAAATCGAGTGACCTTTTTCTTTTATCTTTTTTCAAATAAAAGACGAGATACACGGGACGTCTTCAGAAATTAAAAGTGTAATATATTAATTAGATACATGACTTAATTTTAATTTAATTTAAGTCTAACTATGTTATATTAATGAATTTTCAGAATCATTTTTACCAGATGGCCGATGTCATGACTATTAATACTTACACATGAACAATTAATAATAATTTCACAAATCCCATATGCATTACTTGTGAAAATTGATCATGGACATCTATAATTTTGATCAGACTAAAGAATAATATCCATAACCAGTGAAATCACGTTCTTGTGGTGCAATTATTGTTGCCAACGTCACTGTCAGAAAATTAGGTCCCATTCCACAAAACTTTATTCGCCCTTTTCGTTTTTAAATTTTAATTTGGTTGACCAATTACCTTTTAAGTCATCCTCCATTTTTTCCAAGAAATGGATAGTCTATCCAAAGCATAAGGTGAAATATTGTAACCTAGAACAGTCGAAAAAATTGAAATATTAATGGACGGTACTGCTCAGAAAAAATAATTTTTTAGGATTAAAGATGTATGGTAGGGTGGTAGGTTTTTGAATTGAGGAGATTTTTGAGAATAAAATGAGATAAGAATTTTTTTAATTGTAGTAAGATGGTTTGTGAATAATGATGAGATTATTGGAGTAATGTTTTTTTGGTGTTTTTAGAAATGAAATAATAAAAAAAATAAAAATATTATTATAAGAGTTATGTTACATATAATCGTGAAATATATAAGTGTTTTGTAGTCGTTTTAAAAAAAATAGAGTCTATTATTAAAAAATTATTTTCTTTTTATATGAATTTTATATTTATTTATTTTTTTAAAAGTGATTATGCGATGCTTGTACACTCATAACTGCAAATATCATTTATCACTGAAAAATTGTAACAATTTTGAAAATTTATCCTTTTTTTTTTTTTGACTCTTGAAGTAATTTGAATTAATTTATCAAAATATTACAATTTATGGAATTCAATTTGCAAAAAGTAACTGGATTACGAAAAGAAATATTAATTTTTTTAATAAATTAATATCGTCATTCATTTGTGTAAATTATATAATTAAGAAATGTACTCAATTTAAATAGTATTCCATGCATTCTGATTTACAGGTCGATTATCATTTTGAAATATCAGGTTTTCTAAGTTTTAAAATTAAATTGTTAAAGATATAATTTAAATATGAAAAAATATAATTATAAGTATAATTGTATACTAATTTATATATCAATATGATGTGATTGATTAAAAAATAAATTTTATTAAAAATAATATTAATTTAAATTTTAAATATAAATAAATTAATATTAATATATAAATTAATAGGTATTTATATTTATATATAATAAAATTCTTTAAATATATACGGGTGGGTCAGGGCCTGACGGTCAGGCAAGTCAATTGCAGTTTTCTCTTTTTTAATTAATTAAAAAAGTATTTCTTATTTTTATAGATTAGCAGCACATGTACTCAATGAGTTTCAAACCCACAACCTCACAGTCCACCAAGTTTTTACCAAAAAGAAAGCACATGAATATATATATATATATTTTTTGATTTGTATGTATAAAATATAAGGGAGATGTCCAATAGTTCTACCTGTATAAAAATTTTATATGAAATCATTTTTAAATATTTTTTTTGTATACTTTATTTATTAATTTAATTAAATTATATATTAAAAAAATATAATTAATTATATCAATAAAATATATAAAAATAATTATATATAACAGTCCTCTATAAATTATAACTCATAAAAGGGCGAGTTTTCCTGAAGAAATGGTTGTTGCGATTATGCGAGCCAGAGTTGTTTATTTTAGGCATTTATTTATATCAAACGAAAACAGCTGGAAGCAACTAGAAAAAGTGGTTCATTATTACACATTGGAACTCGGGCAGTGTTTGTACAATGCGCCACGGCCCACTCCCGTCAGTCTTTCTGTCCTCTCACTCGCCGAAGAGAGCCGAATCATAAAAAAATGTTTAGGATGATATACTTACTACTCCTCTACAGTTTATTTATTATCTTTTTTATATTTAATTATTTTTTTAATTTTTAATTTTATTTAATAATTAAAAAAATGAGTATTAATAAAATTATATATTTTTTTAATTTTTTTAATAATTAAGAATGTTAAAAAAATATTTAAAAAAAATTAAAATATACTTAAATAATAAAAAAATAATAATAAAATAGTAAGACTATCGTTACCCTTATAACAATCTAATATTTTTCCGCATTTGCCCTCCCGTGTCAAACAAACGGGTTTTAACTTTTATTACGCATTAGCAACTATTTATATTTCACATTATTTATTTATAATTTTTTATAAAATATAAGAATACTTTTTATAAAAAAATATAATTATAAATATAATTATATATTAATCTATATATTAATATAATATGATTGATTAAAAAATAAATTTTATTAAAAATAATATTAATTTAAATTTTAAATATTAATAAATTAATATTAATATATAAATTAATACATAATTATATTGATAAGAAATAAATTTTTTTTATAAAATATATAGATAATTTTATAAGATATATAGGTAATTTTTTATAAGATGTATGATGATAATAAATACCGGCTGGTCCAATATTTTCTCCGAACAATAACACACTCGACTTCACAGGGCTGACCAACTATTAACTTTCTGATCTCTCGCATGGCGACAAGCTTTCTCTTTCTCTGGGTTCTCCTTCTGCTCCTGTACCCAGTAAGGCCCGATGTGGACGATGCCGATACCTTGTTGAAAGGGTTCAGCGGAGGGTTCGGTGCTGCAAGCAGCAACATGAGCTTAAACGGCGTTGCATCCATTGAGAACAACGGCCTACTTCGCCTTACAAACGACACGCTCATGGCAAAAGGCCACGCGTTTTATTTCCGCCCAATTCAACTCAAGAACTCCAGCGGCAACGCCATGTCCTTCTCTACTTCCTTCGCTTTTGCTATAGTCAACCGGCCTGCGGAACCAGGCGGGGATGGCCTCGCGTTCACGATCTCTGCTTCAAAAGAGCTTCTTGGGGGTCAGCCGGGCTCTTATCTTGGCCTATTCAACGCCAGCAATAATGGGAATCACTCGAACTACGTAATCGCGGTCGAATTCGACACTTTCAAGAACAATGAGGTTATTAATGAAGTCAATGGAAACCACGTTGGCATCGACATCAACAGCATAATATCGAACGTATCTGTTCCGGTCCAGCAATTTCAGGTTGGTAGTGACACGAACAAGGTTGACCTTAACCTGACAAGTGGTCTGGTAATTCAGGCATGGATCGACTATAATTCTCCACTAAATCAATTAGACGTGAGGATTGCGACGGATTCTACCAAACCCAGGTCTTCAATTTTGTCCCATAAAGTAAACCTCTCACAGTATCTTCAAGAATACATGTACGTCGGGTTTTCTGCTGCCACTGGCGCATCCACAAGCTCCCATTATATACTCGGTTGGAGCTTCAACAGGAATGGAGATGCCAGAACTATCAATCTAGGCCAACTACCAAAGATTCCTACTAACACCAAAAAGAATCACACAGGCCTAATTGTTGGCGTCTCAGTTTCATGTGTTTTGGCTGTGATTTTGGTGACTGCTTCGGCTTTTTACATCATCTGGAGAATCAAGACGGCTGATGTGATTGAAGCCTGGGAGCATGATATTGGTCCTCATAGATTTCCTTACCAGGAGCTGAACCAAGCGACGAGGGGTTTCAGAGACAAAGAGCTAATTGGGGCCGGTGGATTCGGTCGAGTTTATAAAGGAGTCCTGCCAAATTCAGATACCCAAGTTGCTGTTAAGCGTATCTCCCATGACTCAAAACAGGGTTTGCAAGAGTTTGTGTCAGAGGTTGCTATTATTGGTCGTCTTCGCCACAGAAACTTGGTTCAATTACTGGGTTGGTGTCGTCGGGAAGCTGATCTACTTCTTGTGTATGATTTCATGCCTAATGGAAGCTTGGACAGGTATCTCTTTGATGAGCCTAAAGCAACCCTGAGCTGGGAGCAAAGGTTCAAGGTCATCAAAGGAGTGGCTTCAGGGCTTCTCTACTTACATGAGGAGTGGGAGCAAACCGTAGTTCACAGAGACATAAAGGCAGGAAATGTTTTATTGGATTCTGAATTTAACCCAAAGCTGAGTGATTTTGGTCTGGCCAAGATGTACGAGCACGGGTCCAAACCAAGGACTACCAGGGTGGTGGGCACGCTGGGTTATTTGGCACCTGAGTTCACGCGCACGGGTAAGGCCACGACCAGTTCGGATGTTTTTGCCTTTGGTGCTCTTTTGCTTGAAGTCGTATGTGGTAGAAGACCCATTAATTCCGATGCATCGTCTGAGGAGTTCATGCTGGTGGACTGGGTGTGGCAGAAGTGGAGAGTAGGAGCAATTCTTAGTGTTACGGACCCAAAGTTGGGGGGAAAATTTGACGAGTCTGAAGCCGTTTTGGTGCTTAAATTGGGCTTGATGTGTTCCAATGATGCACCGGAGGCACGCCCCACGATGCGGCAGTTGGTGAGGTACCTGGAGGGCGAGTTGGCGCTGCAGGAGGAGGTGGCGGAGCCATATAGGAAAAAAGTACGTGGTGATACTGCTACAGATTCGTTTGAGAATTTTTTGCAATCCTTTCCGACTACTTCATCGTATTCTCAGAAGAACAGCACGTGGACTTCCGTCGGTAATAGTGGGAGTGGTAATGTTGAAACTGGTTTGACCCTGCCATTTTCGGTTCTGAGCAAAGAGAGACCGCGAGCTAGGTATGAGATTTTGAAGCTCCTCTATTCATTTTGTTTTTTTTTTTTTTTTAAATGTTCACCCTGTCTCTCTCTCTCTGTTTTTATTTTTTATTTTTTTATTCATGTGTTAAAAATATTAACACTTTTTTGTGCAGGCAAAGCAGCATATAAGAAGAATCTTCGATCCTGTCTCTAGAGGTTTTGCTGAGCATATGTTCCATGGACTTTTAATTCTAGATAATTATGGGTGGAAGTACAAGCGCTTGCTCTGGGATATGACATCGTCAATAATACTTACTTCCATTATATATATATATATGCCATTTGGTCTTTTGTAAATGTCTTTTATGCTAATCAATTACGACTCCAAGTAAGTGGAAACGGGCATTTAATATGTAAAAGTAGCTTTGATATTTGACATGGCTTTTATCATTTTCTATTTTTAATCTAATTCAATATACTCAGATCTTAAATTATTAATATGCAGTTGTATATTTGAGAGTATCTTATATATGCATCACAGAGACATAAAGCCACGGAATGTTTTGTTGGGGTTCTGAATTTGATAAAAGGCTTAGCAATTTTGGTCTTGTTAAGGCGCCACAGGAGCACGCTCAGCTCATACCCTAGCACCACCAGGGTGCCTGGGGTTATTTTGGGACCTGAGCTCACATGGACATTGTTAGGCAAGCTTAGAACCAACTCGGATACGCTAATTTGCTTCCATTCATTATTTGTTTGAGAAGACCCGTGGATTCCGACGCATAGGCAATCGAAGGAGCTTGTGCTCTGCTGTAGTGGGTGTGGATTGAGAGAAGTGGACTTTAGGGACAGATCGTGATGATATGGAGCCGAGATGAGATCCGAGGGCCTGGTTTATGCTGCACGTTTGAAGCTAGTTTATTTACATTGCATCCAACATCGAGATTCAACAATTCGCTGGGACCATGCTCAACTTAGAGCATCTTCGTCTCATTCCTCATCTCCATTCCTATAATTTAACTCAAAATTATATTTTTTCAAATTTTTTCTTAAATTTTATTCATCTTTAAAAAACTTTCCACATCTCATTCTCTATCCCTATCTTTATTTTATTAAATAATATTTTTCTATTTTTTTATTACTTTTTTTCTTTCACTTTTATTTACAAATTTAACTACTCAATATTTTTTCTTATTTTTTAAACTATTACTCTATTAAATATTTTAAATAAAAATTTAAATTATTTTTGTGTGAATATGATAATATTTTTAAAATTAATTTTTTGATATTTTCATAATTAATTAAATTATTTTTAAAATTATTATTTAAAATTATAATAAATATGAATATGAGAGAAAGTGTAAATGATTAGTAAAATTATTTATTTTATATATTAGAATAAAATATTGATAAAAATGATTTAGGGAATGAATAGTGAGTCTTCAAATATAAGGACTTACTGTTTATTTTTTAAATTTTTTTTTCTAAAATAGGGATTCGGATGTAGAGGATATTTTAATCAAAACTTTAAAATAAATTCTAAATTATAAAAAATATGATATTGTAGAGAACCGAATGGAAATGCTTCTAACGTATGAAAGTATGCGCTCCACTAAAAAAACCTTTAGCTTGTCATCATCTTTGTCAAGCTTTACATCTTTCTTTATTTTTAAGATTTATGGTTTAAACCATGGTCGTTTTAATATTTTTAATATCATTCCATTAAAAGATAATAAAATGGTGATGATTAATTAAGAAAATATATTCTCATAAGTTCATCCGATTTACTCCAAACAACGGCATCAGATGGAAGCAGGTCACGAAAACTCCACGTCCTCTCAATGGTAGACTGCGCTGCAGAGAAAGAAAAAAAAATTATGTTCCTCACTAGTCACTTCCGTCCTTCCTCTCTCTCTCTCTCTCTCTCTCTCTCTCTCTCTCTCATTCCAAGCTTCGTATACCATCCACTTAAACCCCCTCCCTCAATCTCCTGCCCTTTCATCTCAACAGTTTCTTACCAAAATCTTGGCCATTTAAAATGAGATTAAATCTAAAGGATGCTACAATTATTTTATATTATATATTTTATATATTAAAATATTATTTTTTATTTTATTTTATTTTTATTAAACTAATTAAATTATTTAATTTATCATTTACATACTATATATTTATTATAAAAAAATAAAAAAAAATTAAAATAAGTGTAGTGTGTAAAATGTAAAAATGACAAAAATTTTTTTTCTTAAATCTAACGGGTCGAATTGGGCGTTGCAATTCTTGCAAGTTCTGAGGATAATTTGCTCTTTCGGTTTCGCAAAGTATCGGACTGCCTGGAATCTCGGTGGTAAATATGTGCTCTTCTGAGTCTCTAACGTCTATAATCTCAGGGTTTGAGGAGCAATCGGTGGATTTTGATGGAAGAATAATAAAAAGCGAGCCTGTGAATGAGAAAGACCTGTAGTCATGGCTCTCACTCTCAAGAGCAAAATTTTAGGACTTTTTGTTACTCTTTTTTTCTTTTAAAATCTTACGGCGTAGCACGCACAAGAGTTAAGCAAGTAGTTGTTGGAAACTTGCTGGTAGTTAATGGATTTTTATCTGGCAGATCCTCGAATCGGTTGAATCCAAATGGGAGTTCGACCCGACGTGGACTTTATATAGGTCCCACACCACATTCTTGGAAATCAGAATGCATTCAATGGTGATGAATCCAAACCCACGTGTCGTTTTGAGATTGAGTAGTTTCATATCATTAATGCTATGGAAGGCTAACTATTGATTTACATACTGCACAACTACAGATTTGTCAAAAGAATATGGGTGAATTCGATCCGGTAGGTCTATAGGGAGATTTATAGATCGGATTGGATCAATTCGGTTCAAGATTTTTTCACTTTAAATTGGATTGAAATACAATAAAGACCGGTCTAGTCAGTCTCTTTCGGAGCGATCTGGTCCGGTCAGTCTGTCAGTCCAAATATGGATCATGAGGCCCATGAGCCCAATCGGCCCAACAGTAAAATTCTATTAATATTTCACTGTATTTTAAGTCAAAAAATACCAAAAAGAAAAAAAGATTTGAATGCAAAATAAAATTAAGCATAAAAATAAAATTATCAATATACAATAAATTTGAATAAAAGATTTTACAAGAAAAAAAAAAGTAAGAAAAATTGAAAAAGACCCATAAATTGCAAAAGAACCATGACTTAATGTTTAAATTAATGACTTGCAAAGGACCCATGACTTCATTAAAATCTCAAGAGCACCACTTTTACATCCAAAAAAAAAAAAAAAATTCCAACAATTCATGTCAAATCCTCACATACAAGCAATATTTTATATCAAATGAAATTTAATACATCTAATTCTATACCAACTAAACATCCATATTTCAAAAAAAAAAAAAAAAAAGTTAAAGAATACATCCAATTCTTAACTAAACATCCAACTAAACATGCAAAAGTCCAAATAAAAGGGAAAAAAATAAAATAAGAAACCAAAAAAAGTTAACTAAATGACACAAAAAATATTACAATTTACAATCCATGCATCTAGGCTTCTAGCCATAATAACTAATAAAGTGATATTATAAATTACAAATGACTAAATAATAACTAATACAAATAACAACTAACTAAGATTTGATCTCTAAACGGCACACTTGATCTCGTTAAAGCTTTCATCACCAAATGAAATGCTGCCAAATAGGACACAAAAGTTCAATGAGAGACAATACAAAAGTAAAACTAAATTGGACAAGTCACAATTGAAGAAAATAATTTGAAATTTTAAAGAAAACAATTCAAGTTCTCACCTCATGAATTTGCATTAGATGTAGACATTGTATTTGACGCCTTTATAGAATTTTCACATTCCTGAGCAAGTGCTATACGATAAAGGAAAAAAAACAATTTATATAAATTTTCACTACATATATAGATCATAAAAGTTATAAAATGAAGTAAATAATAAACATACCCATATCCAACTGCCTCTCAAAATCTTCCACATCATCCATTATAGTCCTAAGGCTTATTGGAGTAGATAAAGAACGAAGCCAATTTTGTGTACAAATAAAGCCCTCAACCATCATCGGAGATAAACTACTTCGGAAAGGATCAAGAACACGATCCGCCGTGCTAAAGCAAGATTCAAAGGCAACTGTAGAGACTGGTATTGCAAGTACATCGCGTGCAATTTTTGAAAGCACACGATATCTAAATGAGTTAACCTTCTACTAAACTAGAATGTTAAAACTTACATTGTCTGTCTCACACTTTTCATCTAAGTATCTATCAACCTCTGACTTGCTTTCAAGAGAGTCCTTCGACTGCAACCGTTTCTTAAATATGACCATTCTTTGTGCACGAACGTCCATGTTTGTACTTGCACCATCTTCACCCGTAAGATTTACATCTTCACATGATAAACTTCTAGGCTGCTGCTATTGTGGGATCATGGGTATACATCCATTCCAACTCAAAGTCAAGATATCGCATCTTGTACCGAGAATCAAGAAGAATCCCAACAAACAACATATTCATATTATCCAAGTTGCCCTAATATTTGTTAAATTTTTTCTTCATATTTGTGGCCATTGATCCCACCACAAGGTTTTGATTTTGACACTCCAAATCAATTGCATCGGATATTGTAGCTAACTACAGAAAAAAAGAGTTGCAAGTTGCATATAGACCCCCCGAAAAGCGTAAAATTGCATCATGAAATAGTTTAAGAAACTTTACAAACAACTTTGCCTTCTCCCAATCGATATTATTGGGAGGCTCCAACTTTTTTGACGTTCTCCTATTCACTACTTGCTCCACATCATCCTCATCATCGTCATCATCATTTCCAATACTAGTAAGGAAAGCCGAATCTTCTTCTTCCAACCTTTCAAATGCTCTTCAAAATTTTGAAACTCCCTCTAGCATAAGATAGGTGGAGTTCCACCTAGTCGGTACATCTAAGCAAATGCCACTTTTGCATGTAATTTCTTCCGACTGTACACATTTTTTAAACATACTCCACCTTTGAGGTGAGGACTTCACATATTTTACAACACCTCTCACATTCGCAATAGACTCATCAAATTCCTTCAACCCCTCACGAACAATTAAGTTTAAGATGTGAGCACAGCATCGAACATGCAAGAATTCATGTTCCAAAATAGTATCCTTCCTATATTTGGTTTTTTTCTTCAAATAAGAAACTGAACCATTATTAGAACTTGCGTTATCAAGTGTGATAGCAAGATATTTTGGTTACCCCCAATCATGCAAACACATCTCAATGGCCTTACCAAGTGTATCCCCCTTGTGATTCTCAACCAAATAAAAAGAAAGAATCCTCTTGTTTAAATTCCAATCATCATCAATAAAGTGTGCAGTAAGACACATATAATTGAGATTTTGCACGGATGTCCATATATCCGTAGTGAGGGAAATTCGTTGCCCTTGAAGAGCACTTCTGGACTTATTTTTTTCCCTCATATATATACTGAAGCAATCCTTCGCAACCGTAACACGGGATGGAATCGTTACCCACTTAGGACAAACAGTAAGCATAAACTTTTTGAAACTCTCTCCTTCAACAAATCTAAAGGGTAACTCATCAAGAATTATCATCTCTGCTAAACTTTGTCTACAAGCCTCAACACTAAAGGCTATAGACACAAGTTCCCCACTACTACTTTCTCCATCCGCCTTCCAAACTATAGTAGTTTGAGACTTATCAATCTTATTAAAAGGACATTTCTTACATTGTTTTTCAATGTGATATTTCATGGACTTTGAACCATTGGTTTTCGTATCACATGCATACGAAGCAGTACAATAATTACATTTAACCCTAGGTTTACTTGGATCACCATTTGGTATTTTAGTAAAGTGATCCCAAACCATTGACCTATGTCTACCACTTATATTGGGTGCGGGTGGAGGTAGGGCTGTATCACTTTGTGTAGGCATAGTTGACTCTACATCATCTGTAGTAGAATCTTGTGGATTCATATCTTGAATCTGGTCTATCTACAAAAATATACTAAAAGTCAGTAAATGAACTTGCATAAATATTATAAAGTTAACAAAAATAGTAAATGTTATACATTGGCCACCATCTGGTACCCAATCATTATGAGAAAGATACATCCACCAAAGTCTTAAGCTTTGAGACATCATGACATAAACTATATCCAAAATCTACTCAAAACTCTGGACCCTCCAAAATCTACTCAAAATAACGAGTAGTCCAAAACCTTCAAGGCATTAGTAAAACTAGGATGTAGATGATGCAGTCTAAAAATTGAGCAAAATGCCAGGCCAAGATACAAAATAAATAAACAAATACAAGTACTTCAAGGCAACATTTATGACTCAAATGTACAGCTGCATCTAATATTTAACGGGTGTTGAAATCCCCATCCAGCTTCAATGGCAGTTCATCATTTGTTATTGTGGAAATGGCAAAGGCATCATATTTTCATTGAATTCCTCCTAGTAAAACCCCAAAAGTGAGGACGAAAGAAATTGAGGGCAGACAGAAATAGAAGGGAAATAGATATTTGGGGCAACAAGTTACATCCCACAATTGCTGGAAGGACAATAGTAATGGCAGAACTAATTGTAAGAGTTTGTAATGGTGAAACAAGTGATTACATCCAAGCCTCGAGTAAGATTTACAAAACATACTAAGCTCGAATACTGGTGTGAAAGTAAACTATGCCTTGGCTTTCCCAGTTTGGAGTGATTGGATCTTCTCTCCAAGGCAGGTACATATCTCCACTTCCCCTGGTTTCTCGTTCATATAAATGTTCTTACTATCAACTGAAACATTTGAGCTATTAATACCTCATTCTTCAAAGAAACATTTGAGTTGTTAATTTGTAGAAACATGGCCGAAGAAAAACCGAGTTTAAACACTGTAAATTGCAACCAACTGGGAAAAAGGTATTTTTTTTTTTGTGTTTATTTTTAGAGAAGAATTCTCAAATAAACATCTCTTTCTAAGTCTTAACAAGCAAATCATATTTATTCATTCTAATTAAACCGAGCCATCTCAGATAATAGATTCATCATATTTATTCAAGCCATTTCAACAAATTGAATCACTAATCAGTAATCACCACGAAAACACACAATATTCAGATTCAACAACAAGAAACCTAGATTCAAGAATCATAAATTCACATTTTGAAACTGAGATGCCCAGATTCATGAAATCAAGAAATAAAACCGGAAAGGGACATTTATCCTTACCGTCTGCCGCTGCGAACTGCCTTCCCAAGAATGAGATGAAATTTTCTGTTGGTCATGCCGTCACAGACTCACGGTCCCACTCCAGTGTCCACGAACTCAGCCTTCAGGGAATGGGAGGGCTAGGGGAGAACGAGAGAGATCTGAGAGAGAGAGTCTGAAAGTTGAAATGAGAGGGAATCGAGGGAGGGCGATGGGACTGGGGTGAGGGAATGGGAATTCACTTTTAGGGCTACACAGAACGACACCGTTTGGATTATAAACAATCCTAAACGGCGCCGTTTTAACAAGGGAAAGGGCAAAAAAAATAAATTTGGCCATCTACTGCACGGCGACGTTTAGGTCCCATTTTGCACTAAACGGCGCCGTTTCTTCCCTTACTAAATATGTCTTCTCCTTTTTTCTATGTTTTTAACACATAAATTAATAAAAGAAATTATTTGAATTAGTAAAATTTAAATTAATTAAACTATTCAATATAATTATTTAATTAACTCATTAAAAATATATATATAATTAATATTATATTGATAATGTTAATTGTTACTTTGTTACTAACTAGAGTATATCAAACTATCAATGTATTATGATAGTTCTAACTTCTAAGTTAATGCATAATAAAGAATGAACTATATATTTACATTTTGTATAGTAAGTAATAAGCATAAATAATTTAATTATACATACATGCTTTATATTTTCTTGCAATTTAGGTCATAGATGTAGAATTGTAGATGTTATCATGTTACTAATTAGTTAATGGGAAATTGGTATTAGCCATTAGGTTAGTTAATTTACAATTTATAAATTGCTTTATATTTACTCACAACTTAGGTAATTTACAAAAAATTAATCTATACACTTTAATTAGATATAGATATAGATGTTAGTAATACTTAATAGTGAATTGGTGATAAGTTAATTGATAATAATATTAATATATGTTGCCCAGATGACTAACACAAGAGGGGGGGTGAATTGAGTTGTATTAAAAAAATAACAATTATAAATCAAATATATAATATAAAATATAAACAAAATATGAAATAACAATAAATATAAAGAGTAAGGATAAGAGAGAAGCAAACTCAGTATGTTAACAAGGTTCGGCCCCACTGCCTACGTCCTCGCCTCAAGCTACCCCTTGAGGATTCCCAAATTCACTATTCAACCTCCTTCAGGTGGAGATAGAAACCTATTACACCGTTGAACAACACCGCTACAAAGGATCCGTGTAGAACACTCTCTACACTTGCAATCACCTTACACGTGGTGATTCAACTATTCCCCGTGTAGAATACTTTCTACACGCACAAGGGTTATACACACCCTTTTTCTGATACAAAAGCTGATAGTGGGTAGGTTATCAGAAAACACTCCTCAATGAGTGAAATAAGAACAATACAGCGCAAACTATATCTCTCAAAATGAATAAGAATTAAGGCTCAATGCTTAGAGAATAGAGAATGAAAGTTTTGAATGAATGTTGTATGCTCTGGATGTTGTAAATGTGAAGCTCTCAAATGATCTATTTATAGACATATGAGACTTCATATTCAAATTTAAAAAGATTCACATGTCAAAGACAACATCATTCACTTTTTCAAAAAATTCAAATAAAAGGTTCTTCTTTTTTAATTGTCAAAGACAACATCATTCACTTTTTGAAAAAAATCAAACCTAATCTTTTACTTTTGGCATATGACAAAATGAACACACTTTACTTTTTAAATTTTTCAAACAAAATCATCTACCTTTTGTATAAGTCTAAAAAAGCATCAATCACTTTTGAAAATATTCAAATAAAATATGCACATGTGAAAGATGACAATCAATCATCTTTAATATTTTTAAAATTCAACCCTTTAATCAAGGCATGCACATGCAAAAGATGACAATCAATCATCTTTCAAAATTTTTAAATTTAATTTTTAAAAATATTCATGCACATGTGAAAAATGTATTTTAATACTTTATGATAAAATATTAATTTTGAGCATTAATCCTAATTTCAAATTTTAAGAGATTTACAACATTACTCTATGACTTTAATGTGAACTTGTTTCCTTCTTGCTCATGCTTGGCTCTTTTGATGTGCTTGATTCCATTGTGTGAATAACTTGAGCTTGAAACTCCTTTATTCTTTGAATTCATTTGTTATCATCAAAATCCTTGTGTAGATTTATAATCACATGAAACTTGAAACCTTGGGTTCAACAATCTCCCCCTTTTTGATGATGACAAATACTTGATAGAACTTGAAACCTGTATTAATACTTAAGCTCCCCCTGAAAATATGCGTTAGTTTTTTAAGCAAAAATATAAATATAATTCTAAGCATATATAACAAGTTTAGTAATTTAAACAATGTTAATGTTCTAGTCTAAAACTTCTCCCCCTTTTGGCATCATTAAAAAGGATCGGCAGCAACTAAATGGACTGAAGAAAATGATGCGTTTAATAGTCACTGTAGATAGTTGAAAAAAGGAGCCATCCGTGACCCGACAAATGCTGCAAAGTCTCGAGGCCTAACTCTATGAATTTAGTGCGGTTAGAGATTTAAACAATCGCCTGATGCTGTTGACAAACGTGATTGAAGGCTCTGAGTTGCTATAAAAAAATGATCATTTTCATCTATCGGATGCCAAAAAAATAATCGCTTCTTGACCTGAGTTCTGTTTTTCCACAACGATAGAATGACTGAGCAATTCTCTTCCACTAATGTTCCAAACTTGAATCAGGAACCCTTGACGCATCAATCATCAATCTTCTCTCCTGAGGCCATCAATACCATGATAGGAGCAGTGAACCGTTTTTCTAGTAAGGCTGATACTGAGATTATTGCAGAATCAAGAATGCTCAGTAGTCAATATGCTGCCTCTGATACGATCATGTCTCGGAGGTTAATGGCGAGGGTGAGTGAGATTGATCATCTCAACATGCAAATATTTGAGTTACGACAGAAGCTTGCTAATAAGCATAGTGAGAATAAAAGGCTAAAGCAAGAAAACCAAGAATTGAAAAAATTTACAGATTGGTATGCTCATAATCTGCAACCACGAATAGAGGAGCTGGAACGAGAAAGTGTTTAGATACAAGGTCAACATCGGCAAATAACAGCAGAGGTTCATCGTTTACTAGAAAAATAGGGACAATCTACTGTTAATCTCGCTGGCTTAGTAAAAAAACTTTTGACAATGTGTGTCCAGCATATCTTGTATTTCTTTTGACTAAATAAGATTTGAAGAGACAATAGTTTGTCTTATTCTTTATGCTATCTCTATAAAATCAATCCTGAAATTCACTCAATCCGCATCAAGTTTTCATCTCATCGCTATAACTCATCTACATTCCTTCAACATTCTCATTTTAAGCCTTCTATTATTTTCTCAACGGCTCATTCTTTTAACATTTCTCTAGATCCATCCATGAGGCATTCTGCATCTCAACCTCCTGTCCTTTCTGCAGCTGCCATTGGTGCCATGTTGCAGTAAGAAAATAATAATCTGACTAATAAGTCAGATTCTGATGCTATTTATGACTTGGTGAGTCTTGGGACTCGCTACTCTTCCTCTATTGTTGCTTTTTCTCAGTGGCTACAAGCCAAAAATTACAAAGTTGAAAAGCTCAAAGAACAAATTGTTGTACTTCAACGAATTGTTCAAGAGTCTCACACAAGGGAAGGAATCATTCGGCAGAAGAATAAACAGTTGAAATCTTTATTAGATTCTTCATTCCGCTTGCCGGTTCCCATGGATAAGAATGACATGATATTGTATGAAGAGAATGAGCGTCTCAAATATGAGACTAAGAATCTCAAGTTTATGTAAAAGTATTTAAAAAATCTATCTCTATTTTTATCGACTCTGGTCTATCTTTTAAGAGATATTCATAGCATGCATCATACCTATTTCTCTTCTGATCATACATAATTTATCTTCTGGTAAAGGTTTTGTGAAAATATCTGCTAACTGATCGTGTGTGTTTGTGAACTCTAATATTATATTGCCTTTCTGCACATGATCTCGAAGAAAATGATACCTTATTTCAATATGCTTAGTTCTAGAATATTGTATTGGGTTCTTTGAAAGATTTATAGCATTTGTATTATCACATTTGATTGGAATGTGATTATACATGAGTTTAAAATCTTCAAGTTGTTGCTTCATGTAGAGAACTTGAGCACAACAACTACCTGCAGCAACATATTTTGCCTCAGCAGTAGATAGTGCAACAGAATTTTACTTTTTACTAAACCAGGAAACTAGTGCATGACCTAAGAAATGACATGCTTCACTAGTGCTTTTTCGATCTATTTTACAGCCAGCATAATCTGAATCTGTGTAGCTGATTAGATCGAAAGATGTGTGCTTATGGTACCATAACCCTAGGTTAATTGTACCACTAAGATATCTAAGAATGCGCTTAACTGCAATTAAATGTGATTCTTTTGGAGATGATTGAAAGCGTGCACATAAGCACACACTAAACATAATATCTGGTCTACTTGCTGTTAAATATAATAAGCTACCAATCATACCTTGATATATCTTCGAGTCAACTGGCTTACCGGATTCATCTTTATCAAGTTTAGTTGATGAGCTCATTAGTGTTCCAATTTCCTTAGCATTTTCCATCCCAAACTTTTTTAGTAATTCCTTAATATATTTTGATTGATTGATGAATGTCACACTTTTTGCTTCCTTAATTTGCAATCCGAGAAAGAATGTAAGTTCTCCCATCATGCTCATCTCAAATTCTTCCTGCATAGTATTAGCAAAAACTTGACACATATTTTCATTAGTAGCACCGAATATTATATCATCAACATAAATCTGAATCAAAAGAATATCATCATTTTCATATTTAATGAAAAGAGTTGTGTCGATTTTTCCTCTTGAAAAACCTTTTTCAATCAAGAAACCACTGAGTCTCTCGTACCAAACTCTAGGAGCTTGTTTAAATCCATATAGTGCTTTTGTGAGTTTGAAAACATAATTTGGGGAAATATGATTTTCAAAACCTGGAAGTTGCTCAACATATACCTCTTCATTTATAAAACCATTTAAAAAAGCACTTTTAACATCCATTTGAAACAGTTTGAATCTTTATAACAAGCATATGCAAGTAGCATTCGAATAACTTCTAATCTTGCGACATATGCATATGTCTCATCATAATCGATTTCTTCTTCTTGATTAAAACCTTGGGCTACAAGTCGAGGCTTATTTCTAGTAATGACTCCGGACTCATCTTTCTTGTTTCTAAAAACCCATTTTGTTCCAATAATAGTATGATTTTTGGGTCTAGGAACAAATGTCCAAACATCATTTCTTTCAAATTGATTCAACTCTTCTTACATAGTTAGAATCCAAGATTCATCAAGAAGTGCGTCATCAATATTTTTGGGTTCAATTTGAGATAGAAAAGCAGTATGATTGCAAATATTTCTAAGAGATGATCGAGTACTTACACCTTGTGAAGGTTCTCCCAAAATTTATTCCACTGGATGATCTTTCACAAATTTCCACTGTTTGGTTGCATCTTGTATTAAATTTTGATGATCTTTCCTGATGGCCCCATATTGAACTTCCTCTATTGTTTTCTCTTTGTTGAGATTGAGACTTTCTGTGTTATTTATACCTCCTGTTTCTTCATCAATAGATTTCTTGGAGAGTGGAGAATTAGATTCATCAAATACTACATGCATAGATTCTTGTACAGTCAAAGTTTTTTTATTGAATACTCTATAAGATTTACTATTAGTAGAATATCCGAGAAAAATACCTTCATCAGATTTTGCATCAAACTTACCTAAATTATCCCTGTCATTCAAAATAAAATATTTGCATCCAAATACATGAAACTAACCAATGTTGGGCTTTTTCTCATTCCAAAGCTCATAGGGGGTTTTATCTAACTTAAACCTTAGCATAACTCTATTTATAACATAACATGCAGTACTTACCGCTTCGGCCCAAAAATAACTAGGCAAGTTGTTCTCATTGAGCATTGTTCTTGCCATCTCTTGAAGAGATCTATTTTTCCTCTCTACTACCCCATTTTGTTGAGGAGTTCGAGGAGCAGAAAAATTATGCACAAAACCGTTTTCATCACAAAAAGTTTCAATATTTTTATTAACAAACTCTTTTCCCCTATCACTTCGGATACTTGAAATAATATAGCCATTTTCATTTTGAATTCTCTTGCATAACTTGGTAAAGACATTATGTGCCTCATCTTTATGAGCAAGAAAGATGACCCAAGTATATCTAGAGAAATCATCAACAATAACAAATGCATAATATTTTCCTCCTAGACTTGCAACTCTATTTGGTCCAAAAAGATCCATGTGTATCAGTTGCAATGGTCTAGTAGTGAAAATATGTTTCTTAGTTTTAAAAGAAGTTTTTGTTTGTTTACCAAATTGACATGCATCACAAATTTTGTCTTTAAGAAAATTTGATTTTGGTAAACCTCTCACAAGATCATTTTTTGAAAGTTTGGAAATAAGTTCCATATTAGCATGACCTAATCTTCTATGCCATAGCCAACTAGTTTCATTTTGAGCTGAAAAGTAAATAGCATCTTGTGAGGTAATTTCTTCAAAATCGATTGTATAAACATTATTGTTTCAAAAAGCAATAAAACAAATATTACAATCATGATCATTCAAAATAATGCATTTATCCATTTTGAAAGTAACTGTAAATCTTTTATCACATAATTGACTTATACTCAAAAGATTATGTTTTAACCTTCAACAAGTAAAACATCTTCAATTATGAGAGAAGATTCATTACCAATTTTACCTATTCCCATGATATTCTCTTTCAAGTTGTCTCCAAATGTCACGTGTTCTTCTTCTTTAGATCTAAGATCAAAGAACTTAATCTTGTTTCCCGTCATGTGTCTTGAACATCCACTATCTAAAAATCACTTATTTTTGCTTGTGGATGACTTCATGCATACCTATAAAAACAATTAAAATGATTTTTCTTGGTATCCAAATTCTTTGAGTCCTTTATTTATTAGTATTAGAGCAAACAAGATTTTTAGGTACCCATATGGCCCTAATAGTCATTGTATAATTTCTACTAATAGGACAAGTATGATAATTATGACCATTTCTATTACAAAAATTACAAATAGCATGTGAAATATATGAAAAACTTGAATGATTATAATAATATCCTTTTTTGACAAAATTATTTTTATAAAAATAATTTTGAATATTAGTCTTTGATGTAGAATGATTATCAAAGAAATTTTTATAAGGTTTGTATTTTTGTTTTGGTATATATCCCAAACCTGCCTTGTCAAAAACACATCTTTGACTACCAAGAAGTTTTTTAAAATTTCTTTTTCCATTCGTAAAGTTTTCAACAATATTTTCTAAATCGGTTTTCTTCTTATTCAATTCAAGATTTTCATCTTTCAAAATGATACTTTCTTTTCTTAAAATTTCAATTTCGTTTGTTAAAAAAGAATTTTTCTTTTTCAAAGCAGTATACTTGATACCCAATATTTCAAATTCCTTATAAATCTCTTCTAAAACATTTTGCAATTCTTCATATGAAGGATTTTCAATATTATCAAGATTTGTTACCTCAATGTCATCTTTAGCCATTAGACAAAGATTTGCTGATTCTTCATTGCTTGCTTCACTATCTGAGCTACTTGAATCATCATCCCATGTAGCTTTCATTACTTTCTTGCCCTTGTTTCGATCTTTCTTTAGCAGAGGACAATCTGGCTTGATATGACCAGGTTTATTGCATTTATAACAAATTAAAGTGTCATTTTTACCTGAATCTTTCTTGGAAAACTTTTTGAAGGATTTCCTCGGAGGAGTTCTATTTTTCTTCAAGAACCTTTGAATTCTTCTTGTTATCATCGCAACTTCTTCATTTTTATCGTCATTTTCCTCATCTTCATCACTTTGACTTTCATGAGGAACAACTTTAAGTGTTAAGCTCTTCTTTGGCTTTCCTTCTTCTTCTCCTCTTTTCAATGTGTACTCATGGGTGATAAGTGATCCGATAAGTTCATTGATTTCGAGCTTCTTGAGGTCTCTAGCTTCAAGAATCGCTGTAACTTTTGATTCCCAACGTTTTGGTAAAGAGTTGAGAATTTTTCTTACTATCTCCACCTTGGAATAAACTTTGCCAAGAGCTGTCAAGCTGTTTATGATGTTAGTAAAACGAGTGTGCATACTAGAAATAGATTCATCATCATTCATCTTAAACATTTCATATTCATGAGTAACAATATAAATTTTTGATTTCTTTACTTGCGAAGTTCCTTCATAAGTTACTTCCAAGTTATCCCACATTTCATTTACCGTAGCGCAATTCATTATTCTATTAAACTCATTTCCATTAAGAGCATTATATAATAAATTCATAGCAGTTAAATTTAAAATATAAAGTCTATCGTCTTGACGATCAAACTCTTCTTCTTCCTTTTTGACCTTTACTCCATCAACCACTTTTGTTGGAATATAAGGTCCATTTACAAAACATTTCCAGATTTCTCTACCTTGAGTTTGAAGAAATATTCTCATTCTAACTTTCCAGAATAAGTAATTATCTCCACAAAAGAGTGGAGGCCGACTGCTAGATTGACCTTCACCAAATGAAGCTGCAATGTTAGCCATAAGATCTTAACTCAAAAGATAGTTCATCTTATAATAGAACTCTTAACTCTGATACCAATTGTTACCCAGATGACTAACACAAGAGGGGGGGTGAATTGAGTTGTATTAAAAAAATAACAATTATAAATCAAATATATAATATAAAATATAAACAAAATATGAAATAACAATAAATATAAAGAGTAAGGGTAAGAGAGAAGCAAACTCAGTATGTTAATGAGATTCGGCCCCACTGCCTACGTCCTCGCCTCAAGCTACCCCTTTAGGATTCCTAAATTCACTATTCAACCTCCTTCAGGTGGAGATAGAAACCTATTATACCTTTGAACAACACCGCTACAAAGGATCCATGTAGAACACCCTCTACACTTGCAATCACCTTACACGTAGTGATTTAACTATTCCCCGTGTAGAATACTTTTTACACGCATAAGGGTTATACACCCTTTTTCTGATACAAAAGCTGATAGTGGGTAGGTTATCAGAAAACACTCCTCAATAAGTGAAATAAGAACAATACAGCGCAAACTATATTTCTCAAAATGAATAAGGATTAAGGCTCAATGCTTAGAGAAGAGAGAATGAAAGCTTTGAATCAATGTTGTATGCTTTGGATGTTGTAAATGTGAAGCTCTCAAATGATCTATTTATAGGCATATGAGACTTCGTATTCAAATTTAAAAAGATTCACGTGTCAAAGACAACATCATTCACTTTTTCAAAAAATTCAAATAAAAGGTTCTTTTTTTTTAATTGTCAAAGACAACATCATTCACTTTTTCAAAAAAATCAAACCTAATCTTTTACTTTTAGTATATGACAAAATGAGCACACTTTCCTTTTCAAAAAATTCAAACCTAATCTTTTACTTTTTGTATATGACAAAATGAGCACACTTTACTTTTCAAATTTTTCAAACAAAATCATCTACCTTTTGTATAAGTCTAAAAAAGCATCAATCACTTTTGAAAATATTCAAATAAAACATGCATATGTGAAAGATGACAATCAATCATCTTTAATATTTTCAAAGTTCAACCTTTTAATCAAGGCATGCACATGCAAAAGATGACAATCAATCATCTTTCAAAATTTTCAAATTGAATTTTTAAAAATATTCATGCACATGTGGAAAATGTATTTTAATGCTTTATGATAAAATATTAATTTTGAGCATTAACCCTAATTTCAAATTTTAAGAGATTTACAACATTACTCTATGACTTTAATATGAACTTGTTTCCTTCTTGCTCATGCTTGGTTCTTTTGATGTGCTTAATTCCATTGTGTGAATAACTTGAGCTTGAAACTCTTTTATTCTTTGAATTCATTTGTTATCATCAAAATCCATATGTAGATTTATAATCATATGAAACTTGAAACCTTGGATTCAACAATATATTATAATATACCTTGGTTAATTATTAGAATATTAATTTATAATTTTACATTTAAAATTTTATATTGTAACTGGTAATAGTCTGATAGGTTAGATGAAAATGACTTATTAATTATATAAAATAAATATATAAATTTTTTTTAGAAAAATATTAATTCGGTCGGTCTGGTCTAGAAAACCTGGACTGTGGACCAGACCGAAGACCGATTTTAGCAAAATGGCAAGACCGAAACCGGCCATGCATTTGCTCGGTCCGGTTTGGTCTGGACCGAACCTATCGGTCCGGTCGGTTTTTCCGGTCTGGACCGATCGCTGTACACCCCTAGTCAAGAACACGAGGAAAACACATACGGAGGGAGTTTTGCTTTGGGTAAGGCTACAATGCTGCTCCAAACGTACTGCTGGGCGTTTTTTCTTTTTAAAAATTTTTCATTTCACACTTTTTAATCACTTTTTTAATTATTAAATAAAAAAAATACACCAATATATTTAAAATTATTTTCTTAATCATTAAGTTAAAAAAAAAATTTTTTTTGCTCAGCGGTCAATCACAAGCAGCAAAGGGGCTTTTTTCCTTTTGCTTTTGATATGTAGTGATGCAAATGCAGGAGTTTACTATGAAGGATTCTAATTTGTCAAAATAGTTCTGCTTGGCCACTAAGAATTTTCAGATGAAAATTTTGAGTTTTAGGATTTAATATTAAAATATTATATTTTAATATTATTATTATTTTAAGATTTAAAAAAATTAAGAAAAAGTTGAATTGTTTATTATATTTTGTATGGAGATTTAAGAAAATTTTAATGATGAGATGAGAATTTTATATTTGAGATGAAAAATTCAAATGACTAAACAGTACCTAACTATTGTTAAACTCACAACTTAGGAACTTCCGTTCCAAAGAGGAACTGATTAATTATTTGTATTTTTTAATTACTAACTTTCCCATCTTTTGGAATCCATTGCATAGCTTTTCGGTTATTTACAGTGAAATGAGAGCGTCCTAAGTTCAAACCTAATTGAGACATTCACCCATATGACAAATATAACACTCTAAACACAAATCTTAAACCCAAGTCGACACATATTACCTACGCGCACAACTTTCTTCCAGGATTTCGAATTAATAGAGATGCTTTACCATTCCCCAGGGCCACAATGGCAGCCAACCGAAGTTTAAATTTCTTAATTCATGTGACAAGTGACCTGGAGAACCCATCACTTGGGATGGAAATTACTGGCAATTAATTTTATATCAATCTCCAATATCCTTAGAAGGTTAGCTATGGTTTTCAAAATACCCAAAAATAATATGTAATTTCCCATAACAATAAATGGGAACATAAATAATTTTAAGAAAAAAAAGGAGGCCCAAGGCCTAAGTGAGGGGCAGCCCACGTATAGGAACATAAATAAGGCATAGACACTTAATGGCAGGATTGTAATTTTAACCAAAGGTTCTTCAAAAGATGATTACGGGGGCTTTAAAGGGCATTAAGGTAATATAAGAGTTTATTTGAGGGGCTATTGGGAAAGTCTAAAGTAAAGCAAATAAAAGAGTCTAGGAGGAGCTTACAGGAATGGCTCACGTGTATCATTGGAACCAAAGAAAGAAAAAGAGAATCAAGTGTCTATGCGATGCTTTATCGAGAGGAAGCTGAGGCGACGACAGCTCTGGGATGGCTGGAAGTGACCGGCAACACCACTGGCCTTCTCGAAATGGTGGTGTGAACCAAGGGAGGGAGAGAGAGAGAGAGAGAGAGAGAGAGAGAGAGAGAGAGAGAGAGAGAGAGAGAGAGAGAGAGAGAGAGAGAGAGAGAGAGAGAGAGAGAGAGAGAGAATCTGTTAAACCGAAACAAAGAACAGAGGGAGAGAGAAAGAAGATTCTGGCGTGGGCTTACCGGAAGGGAGTGGGTTGGACGAGATTGGGCTGGTCGGCACTTTCTGTGGCTGTTTCCAACAAGTTGGTTGCCTTGGTTGGCTGTGAGAGTGGTTTTCTAGGTTTGTAGGAGCTATTACGTTGGACTGGTGTGAGTTTTTTTGCCTATCTTTGTATGTGAAGAGTCTGAGTATAATGTGGGATTTTATGGAGAAAGGGTTTCTTATTTATGTGGTCTTCAAGAGGAGTTTAGATAGGATCTGATTTGAGTGTTGTTCTGATTTCAGAATATTTTTGAAAATAATTTGAAATCCATCCGATAAAAATAAGGAATACAAGATAAAGGAAACCTCTTTAAAACTCTACTTAATATGGTTTATTATCTTATTTAACAAATAAATAATTATAAGCATATGAAGAAAGATAAATAAGTAATTAATAAAAATAATAAATAAAATAATAACATAACTAAATAATTTCTAACTGAATTAATCTAAATTCTGGGTTCGTATGTTACAGTCTCCCTTTCCCTATCACAATATGTGGACTGAGTACTTGTTTTGAAGAACCAACAGTTGCTATAACATTTGCGGTACCACCAACATTGGGACAATTTTGGATGTATGATGGGGGATCTTGATTGCCAGAATAGAGATCAATCATTGCATGCAATTTATTAGTTACATCCAAAGTACATTCTCTCGAACTCGCAGCATGAGTAATCATCTTATAACAGATGTTCAAAAGACTTGAATAAGCAATAGAATCCTCCCGTTGCTGTACTGTGTTGTAGCTGTTGTGGAATAACATGTATCTTCTTTTGATATCCTTCCTCTATCGATCCAAAATGTACCCATCTGGCAATGATTTAATCCCGTTACATTTGAACACAGCGAAGATGTGCCGGCACACTATCCCCTTCATTTCAAATAAACCACAAGAACACTTTGCAGCACCTGTATCTTCCTGACTAAAGTCCACTAAATGTATAACCAACTTAGTGAACTCTTCAAGACAAACTTCCTCCTTTACTACATAGGTCTTTACTGTACCATGCACTTTGAGTAAAACTTGGTCCAAGTTGATAACACGAGCAAGTTGTTGTTGAACTTCCCAAAACTTTTCATTTGTGTACAAATCTTGATATCTCTTTTCAATTGGAGATCTAGAGATGCAGGGAATTGTGACATTAAATGAGTATAAGTCTGCTACATTTTCGTTCTCAATTTTCTTTTTCAATGCATTATCATATTGATCGAAAAACTCTTTTCAAGTTTGTTTTAGCACGAACATAGCTATCAAAAAAGGCATTCATGCTCTCGTTTCGTTGAGTTGTACTCATTCCAGTCCAAAAAACCTCTCTCAAGAATACTGGTACCCATTACTCATGCTCAGTGTATAAACTTTCCAACCACACATTCTCATGCAAGTTGTACGTGGTGATGAACTGATCCCAACATTTCTCGAACTCTTCCTGAGTTTGGGTGTCATACACACATTTCATTAGTGCAGTTTTCATTCCAGTTTTGTAGAAACCATAGCTACCAAGCTTTTCGGGGACTTTCCTAAGTATATGTCAAAGGCAAAATCTATGTCGACTTTCGGGAAAAACAATTGAAATTACATTTTTCATCGCTGTCTTAATTAGTGATAATAGCCTTCGGCGCTATACCATCCATACATTGTAACCAGGTCTGGAACAACCACACGAAGGTCTTAGTATCCTCTGAGGAAATCAAGCCAGCTCCCAACAAAATTGATTGTCCATGGTGGTTTACACCAACAAATGGTGCAAAGAGCATCCCATATCGGTTCGTCAGGTATATGGTGTCGAATATGACTACATCACCGAAATATTGGTAGGCTGCTCTACTATGGGGGTCTGCCCAAAATACAATCTTTAACCTATCGTCATCATTCAGGTCCATTAATGCAAAGAACGCCAGATTTTTGTACTGCATCCGTAAAAAGTAGTCTCGAAGCACCCCAGTACCATCTGCACCTAGTCGTAGATGTCGTGCCTTGTCGATGTAGTTACGACAATCCTTTTTAAAAAATGGGACGTTCTCAAATCCACCCACACCAACAACAAGAGATCTGAAACTTTTATTCATTCAGATGCCAGCCATATCATTTGTATCAATGACTCTTTTTACAGATTCACTTACTTCTCTATTACATCGAAAGAAGCGTGATTTCTTTGGACTGAGGTTGTGGTTATGGATATTGTGAACTGCATTTAGCCAAAACTTTTCTTCAGCAGTTTTTGAGGCATTAATCTTTTGCCTTACATTTCATCTTTCCTGTCGGACGAGGGTTGGAAACATTCAAAATCCTATTCTGGGCCTTCCCACCACGGGCACAGGCAATTGTGACATATCTAACAGTCCCATCCTCTCTCCTCTCACTCTTTTTTGTTATCACCCCAAACCCGCATTTCTTATCATATTCCTTATAATAACTCATTAAATCTTCTAAGGAATTAAATTCCATCTTGGACTTTGGCACATCATCACCATCCATTTGCACTTTCTTAGATGCTTCGGCACTGGATATGGGGGTTTCAGTTTCCCCACCATCTATTATCCTGTGCATCAGGTATATCCGCAAAACATTCATCAACTCTAGAGGATGTACATGGCGACTCGGTTTCCCAACCATCGGGTCCACTATCTTCTGTACCTTGGAATTTGCTTGTAATGGAGCTTGTACTAATGCGAGATACTGGGCCTTCCATGCCATGTTGAATTGGGTAACTACCATTTTGGCAAAAAGAAAGAAAAAAAACAATGCAATTAAGCTCTTTTAAAAAACAAAATTATTAAAATTAAACTTGTTCGATATGACATCACCATCTGTAGGTTGCTTGGATATTGGTTGGCACTAGGATATGATAAAAAAGCCGGTGACCACGCAGGTATTGGTCCATAGTAATCGTGCATGTAATTTGTGATGTTTGGACAAGTTGATGGTATGTCCTAAAATATTATTGGATAAGTTATTGATGTATTTTGAAAATAAATATCAACTAATAAACAAATAATGTTTTCGATATATTAAATAATATAACATACCGCGGGTGGGGGATTTGAGTTAGATGGCTTTGAATTAGATGGGTCTTCTTTTCCGTTTCCCATGCTAAGAGGGAGGCAAATGAATTGTTAATAGCAATATTATATAACTTAAACCACATTAAAATCTATGCACTAGTATATAAAAAATGATCAAATATATGTATATCTACAAAAAATCCCAAAATCAACATTACTAGGAAGGAAACAATGTCCTGCAAATGCTTTCCAGCCAATCACTGAGTATAATAATTCTAAGGTGGAGAACATTGACATAGATTTGGTAATAATTCACTACATTCTAACTATGGTTTACCAAGTTGACAAAAGCTTCTTCTAGCAAACATTCAAGTTGTCTTGTCAATTTTTTTCCCTCTTTAATCTCTAAATATTTATCCTACTCATCCTAGGATTTGATCTCTAAATAATTAGTGGCATGTTCTATTTTAATTCATAAAGTAATTTATGTAGTGGACTGATTGTTTTGCTTTAGACATTCAGGCATTGCTCATGAGAGAGATCAATAAATATCAAAATTTGTTTTCAGCATCATTAGATATAGTTAAGAGGCTTGAAGCCACACGATTAGTACTTCAGTGGGAAGCAAATATGAATTCATCCAAAAATTGAATCAACCAACTAGCCTACTGTTAAGAGATTTTCATGCTCATTAAAAATTTTAAATTTTTCATAAAAGCAAGTTTATTATGGCATCTAAGTCCATGTATACTGTAGTTGTAAAAATTAAAATAAAGATGCAGACGTAATGGAAGAAGCATTGTCATTTCTTTCCCGTAAGCTGAAATAGGACACATTCATCAACACAACAACAAGAACTTCCAAAAACTGGAGACACCGTAAACATCATTACTATAGACCAAAAAATCTCTGAAACCAGATAGTAAGACTAAATCAAGTTTGTGTAAAAGGAAAGAATAGAACAACAGAAAAAAAGGAACAAAAAAGAAAAAGAAAAAACATAACTCATTACCGAATAATCCACAAGAACTATGAAGCAAATTTAGATATGGAAGTAGTGACAGACGGCAACCTCAACAACTGCTTTTGTCCACATCGGCGACTTTCTGACGAGATTTTTCAAACCACGGCAGTTTTTGGTCTTCTCTCTACTTCAAACACATTTCAAAGCTTCTATTTTGATTTCTCTCTCTTTTTCTGCTTTTTTTTTTTTATATTAAAATATTAACTAACGTGGCAGTACACGTCCCGATGTCGCACTTGTTTTGCAAAACCGGTTGTGTACAGAAGAATTGTCTTTCTTTAGTGAGCGGCTACTGGATTTGGTGTATTTACACCTTTTACACCACCAATCAGGAGATGGCACGTAAGAGTTTATTCAAAAATGAAATAGAATTGGTTTCAGAAAATTGGTAGGGAAATTCTCTCCGGACCTGATACCTTTCACTCCTCTCCTCACCCATTTCGCTCCCTCTCTCTCTCTTTCTCCCATTTGAATATATAGCATCTGATATGCTGTCATATTCATCGCTGAAAGGGACTGACCTTTCGAAAGGGTATCAACTGCAATGAAGAAGAATGCCCTGAGGAGTAGAAGCAAAACTAAGAAGAGAAATGGCTTGGCAGTATTGATTCCCATATCCTCACTAACATGAAGCACCGTAAATAGTAGAAAAATGCTTCTTGCACACGCCGAAGGGGACACGCCGCGTACCCTTTCCTCCACGTGTATAAATAAACGCTGCGTTTCATATACATCAAAATCACTGAGGCTTTGCTGTTCCCTTCCTTCCCTTCGTCGAACACTCTGATTCTCCCTTGCTTCTCCCTTCATATATCCACGAAAATAGAGTTGCTTCTCCCTTCAACTACCCACAAAAATACGTTCGTTTTCTTATCTTCTTCTCGACTTCGTCTTCTCACAGACAAATTATCTACAAATAAGTCAGCACTTCGGACAAAAGTGACAAGAAAAAATGTTAACGAAAAGACCATTCTTTGCAAAAGTGAGGTTGAAAACCCAACAACTCACAAACTCTGAATATTCTCAAAATTAAACCACATTCAAGAGGATTATCAGAGTAAAATAACACAAAGTAGCAAATAAACTTCTTTCTATACCATAGATGTCAAATTCTTACCGGAGAAACTAAAACGTGCAAACATTTGTAGAGTGAGACAAAAAAACCTTTGAAATCATTTGCAGGCATTCAAAATATGCAAACATTCACAATCACGGAAAAATTACTCAATAAGAAATTATAGGTTTCTTTGTTCTCACTTGATTCGCACACGAGTTGATGAAAACTTTTGGTCTTTCAAAGTTCTAAATGATGGAAAATTTAGAAAGACTCGATATCCATGACGGGAAATTTAGAAAAACTCAATATCCAAATATTATTAGAATCTGAAAATTTTCTCATCAGCCAAGTGCAACTACTGCAAAGGCCATGGGGAAAACAGAGCTGCTTCTCCCTTCATCTCCCCACAATAACAGACTGCAAGCTTTCTCTCTATCTCTCTCAAACGGCACTCTCTCTCTATTAGACTGCCAGTGCTCTCTCTCTCCCCAAGACAGTACTCTCTCATTTCTCTCTTTTAATTGGTTTATTTTTTTTTTGTTATTTATTTATTTATTTTTTAATAAAGTCAGCCGGTTACTCCAAAGTTACCAACGCCGAGTAACTATAGCAAAACTCCAAATAGTAATGGTAGCAATGATGACCATTGTTTTTTATAATTTAATTGTTCTTAATATAATGACCATAGAATACTCTGCAGTAGTTCTTTATCCCAGCGGTGAAGTGAGGTTTGGATATTTCTTTTTTCCCAAGAATTACTTCTTTGAAGCTGCGTAAAAAGACAAGAAATTCCGTGCTGGAGTTCTTTAAGTTGTTTCAGCAGTAAATTTGTCAAAGATCAAAATGTTCAAACAAATTGAGAAGAGGGAAATCAACGAAATCGCAACTTTTGGCTAAAGAAGATGGGTTCCAAATCGGCTTCGCGACCTGTTGAGAGTCATCAACCCAGATTTCATGATTTATATTTCAAACAATAAACAAGAAACAAGGAAGGTTGAGAATCATCAATCCAAATCTTGGTTGTTGCTTCCGTTGGATAGAGATAGAGAGAGAGAGAGTGCGAGAGAAGTCTGCGAGAATGAGAAAGAGAGGGTTTGCGAGAGACTGGCGACTTCATTGGCTGCTTCATCCACGAATAAAGTTTGCGAGAGAGAGAGAGAGGAACTGGATTTGTTTGGAGAGAGAGAGAGAGAGAGAGAGAGAGAGAGAGGAACTGTCTGGAGAATGAGAAAGAAATGGTCTCAGTGTACACCCATGATAAATTAAGCGAGTCTTTTACGTGTTCGATTTTTATTGACCGGTGTAAATTAAAAGTTTACCCCGGTTCCGATTTGAAGGTTTTTTCTTTTCTTTCTATTTATTCAAATGACAGGCGAGATACACGAGACGTCTTCATAAATTAAAAGTGTAAATTTGTAATGAATCATTTAGTTACTGTTTAACACATAAAATTTTATCGATAATTTTTTTAAATTTTTATATAAAATATAATAAATAATTTAATTTTTTCTTAAATTTTTTAAATCTCAATACAACAATAATATTAAAATATAATATTTTAATATTTAATCTTGAAATTTAAAATACTTACCTAAAAAATCAATAGTCGAACAAAACCTTAGATACCTGACTTAATTTTAATTTAATTTAAGTGTAACTATATTATATTAATTAATTTTCAGTATCATTATTACCTGAGGGCCGATGTGATTAATATTTACACCCGAACAATTATTAATAATTTCACAAATCCCATTTGTAATAGTTGCGAAAATTGACCATACACATCAATAATTTTGATCAGATTAAAGAATAATATCAATAACCAGTGAAATCACGTTCTTGTGATGTCACTGCCAGTAAATTAGGTCCAGTTAACTTTTTTTTTTTAATTTTTAAATGACCATGGCAGTTAACTTTATTCTCCCTTTTCTTTTTTAAATTTTAATTTGGTTAACCAATGACCTTTAAGTCATTCTCCATTTTTTCCACGAAATTGTTCCAACGTCTATCCAAGCATAACGTGAATTGGGCGATTTTCTCTGATAAGAAATGGTCGTTGCGATTATGCCAGCCTAAATTGTTTATTCTAAAGGTTTGTTGTGTTGTCGATTTAAAGATAAAAGTAAAGTTTATAGATTTACTATTTATTCTTTAAATATTATTTTTAAATGACCAGACCGGTTTACTTTATCAGAACCGCTTAGTAATGGTCGGGCTGACAAAAGGAGAAAAGCAGCCCTCCATTCACAGCACGCCACATCAAAAATTTCACAATAAAAGAAATAGACTCCACCACACTAGAACGTTTCTAAGGAAAACAGCTCACTTTTCGCCCAAAGCAGTTCGTCACTTCACTCTTCGTCTTCCTCACTGCAAAATCTTCAACTACCACCATCTCAGTCTGACGCCCAAGAGCCATAGAACAATTGATCGCACGGGAAAAAAAAAATAGAAAACAAGCAGAAGGGTGTGATCTGCAGATTTGTAAACCTGTAAATCTTCAGATTTGTAAGCAATTACTAGTTTCTGTAAATCTGTAAATGAGATTTGTAAATCTCTTCCTCTTCCTCCAATAATCGTTTATTTACTGGTTTCTCTTGCTCCTTTCAAAATCAAGTTCTAATTAGCTACTATAAATATGCAGATTAACAGATTTAGATAAGAGAAATAGATATCAAGATTAAGCCCCCTAACGGTTTGACAAAAGTCTGAGTTTAAAATGCTCTTAAAATTATGTAACTTAACCCATGTTTGTACTCAAATGAACACCAAATCCCACGTATGAAAAAATGATCAACAGAAAAAGAGAGAAGCTAGTTGAGTTGAGCTATACAGGTGGCAGCGACGGATGAACGTTTCTCACAGTGCGGCAGTTCATGGAGCGGCAATCTGGGGAAGGGGTTTCGCACAGGTAGTTTACCAGTGAAATGATTTTTCATTTTAGATGGGTTTATAGAAATTTAATCTCAGTCTCAATTTTTGTTTCCTTTTCACGCTTTGTTGCTCTGCACTTTGGATTAAGAATTTGTCGTATGATGAAGGGGCGAGAGGGAGGTGCCATGCGAGAGCTCCCGTGTGATGAGAGGAGACGAAGCCAATAGGTGGGTGCCGTGCGAGATCCTCTATGTCGCGGGAGGAGATGAAGACGAACGGGCAAAGAAAGGTGTTGCGAGTTCCAGCCAGGGGGTGCGAGAGGGGGCGACGGGATTGCCTAATTCTAATCAGATGTAGTGTAACTATACCATAGATGTAATGGAATGCCTAGGTGTCAATTAGTTAATGGTGAGCTGCTCTTCGGCTGAAAACAGCCGGACCATTTATAAGGTTTGCTCTTACTTTATTCGCCCTTCAAATTTCTCTCTCTATAAAATGACAATCCAATATTTTTCCGCATTCGCCCTCCCGTGTCCAACAATAATACACTCATCTTCACAGAGCTGATCAACTTTTAACTTTCTGTTCTCCATGGCAACAAGCTTTCTCTCTCTCTGGGTTCTCCTTCTGCTCCTGTATCCCGTAAGGCCCGATGTGGACGATGCCGATACCTTGTTGAATGGGTTCAGCCGAGGGTTCGGTGCTGCAAGCAACAACATGAGCTTAAACGGCATTGCATCCATTGAGAACAATGGCCTAATTCGCCTTACAAATTACACGGGCATGGAACAAGGCCACGCGTTTTATTTCCGCCCAATTCAACTCAAGAACTCCAGCGGCAACGCCATGTCCTTCTCTACTTCCTTCGCTTTTGCTATAGTCAACCGGCCTGCGGAACCAGGCGGGGATGGCCTCGCGTTCACGATCTCTGCTTCAAAAGAGCTTCTTGGGAGTGCGGCGGGCTCTTTTCTTGGCCTATTCAACGCCAACAATAGTGGTCGTCACTCGAACTACATAATCGCTGTCGAATTCGACACTTTCAAGAACAATGAGTTCAATAATGAGCAGAATGGAAACCACGTTGGCATCGACATCAACAGCATACTATCGAACGTATCTGTTCCGGTCCAGCAATTTCAGGTTGGTAGTGACACGAACAAGGTTGACCTTAACCTGACAAGTGGTCTGGTAATTCAGGCATGGATCGACTATAATTCTCCACTAAATCAATTAGACGTGAGGATTGCGATGGATTCTACCAAACCCAGGTCTTCAATTTTGTCCTATAAAGTAAACCTCTCACAGTTTCTTCAAGAATCCATGTACGTAGGGTTTTCTGCAGCCACTGGCGCATTCACAAGCTCGCATTATATACTCGGTTGGAGCTTCAACAGGAATGGAGTTGCCAGAACTATCAATCTAGGCCAACTACCCAAGATTCCTACTAACACCAAAAAGAATCACACAGGCCTAATTGTTGGCGTCTCGGTTTCATGCGTTTTGGCTGTGATTTTGGTGACTGCTTTGGCTTTTTACATCATCTGGAGAATTAAGACGGCTGATGTGATTGAAGCCTGGGAGCATGATATTGGTCCTCATAGATTTCCTTACCAGGAGCTGAACCAAGCGACGAGGGGTTTCAGAGACAAAGAGCTAATTGGGTCTGGTGGATTCGGTCGAGTTTATAAAGGAGTCCTGCCAAATTCCGATACCCAAATTGCTGTTAAGCGTATCTCCCATGACTCAAAACAGGGTTTGCAAGAGTTCGTATCAGAGGTTGCTATTATTGGTCGTCTGCGCCACAGAAACTTGGTTCAATTACTGGGTTGGTGTCGTCGGGAAGCTGATCTACTTCTTGTGTATGATTTCATGCCTAATGGAAGCTTGGACAGGTATCTCTTTGATGAGCCTAAAGCAACCCTGAGCTGGGAGCAAAGGTTCAAGGTCATCAAAGGAGTGGCTTCAGGGCTTCTCTACTTACATGAGCAGTGGGAGCAAACTGTAGTTCACAGAGACATAAAGGCAGGAAATGTTTTATTGGATTCTGAGTTTAACCCAAAGCTGAGTGATTTTGGTCTTGCCAAGCTGTACGAGCACGGGTCCAAACCAAGGACTACCAGGGTGGTCGGCACGCTGGGTTATTTGGCACCTGAGCTCACGCGCACAGGTAAGGCTACAACCAGTTCGGATGTTTTTGCCTTTGGTGCTCTGTTGCTCGAAGTCGCATGTGGTAGAAGACCCATTAATTCCGATGCATCGTCTGAGGAGTTCATGCTGGTGGACTGGGTGTGGCAGAAGTGGAGAGTAGGAGCAATTCTTGGTGTTATGGACCCAAAGTTGGGGGGGAAATTTGACGTGTCTGAGGCCGTTTTGGTGCTTAAACTTGGCTTAATGTGTTCCAATGATGCACAGGAGGCACGCCCCACGATGCGACAGTTGGTGAGGTACCTGGAAGGTGAGTTGGCGCTACAGGAGGAGGTGGCGGAGCCATATAGGAAAAAAGTACGTGGTGCTACTGCTACCGATTCTTTTGAGAATTTCTTGAAATCCTTTCCGACTACGTCGTCGTATTCTCAGAAGGAAAGCACGTGGACTTCTGTCTGTAACAGTGGGAGTGGTGATGCTGAAACTGGTTTGACCCCGCCATTTTCAATTTTCAACAAAAAGAGACCAGGAGTTAGGCATGAGATTTCGAAGCTCCTCTGCTCTCTCTCTTTTATTTTTTATTTTTTATTCTTTTTTCTCTATTTATTTTTTGTTCATATGTGTTCACAATATTAACACTTTTGTCAGGCAAAGCAGCGTATAAGATTAAGAAGAATCTTTGATCCTGTCTCTGGAGGTTTTGCTGATTTAGAAGGAACGTAAGACCCTACAGCTAGCTGGAAATTATGATGGAGTTGCCTACATATGTTCCATGGACGTTTAATTCTAGGTAATTATGGGTGGAAGTACAAGCGCTTGTTCTGAGATATGATTCCGTCAATAATACTTCGATTATATATGTCATATGGTCTTTTGTAAATGTATTTTATGCTAATCAATTACGACTCCAAGTAAGTGGATATGGGCATTTAAAATGTAAAAGTAGCTTTGATATCTGACGTGGCTTATATTATTTTCCATTTTTAATCTGACGCATAAGCGATCGAAGGAGCTTGTGCTGTTGTTGTGGGTATGGATTGGGAGAAGTGTACTTTAGGGACAGTTCGTGATGTTATGGAATCGAGATCAGATCCGAGGGTTTGGTTTATGCTTCTCTTTTGAATCTAGTTTATTTACATTGCATCAAACATCGAGATTCAACAAAATGGCCGGAACTATGCTACTTGACGTTTGAAAGTATGCGCACCACTCAAAAACCTTTAGCTTCAATCTCATCATCTTTGGTCGAGCTTTACATCCTGCTTTATTTTTAGGATTTTCAGTTTAAACCATGGTCGTTTCAATATTTTTAATGTTATCCCACTAAAAGATAATGAAATGATGATGATTAATTGATTGAATTTTTTAATTACAACTTTCCCATCTTTTGGAATTCATTGCACAGCTTTCCGGTTATTTACAGTAAAATGAGAGCGTCCTAAGTTCGAACCCATTTGAGACATTCACCCATATCACAAATGTATCACTCAGAACACAAATCCTAGACCCAAGTTGACCCACATATTACCTGCGCGCACAACTTTCTTCCAGGACTTCGATTTCGAATTAATAAAGCTATTTTACTATTCCCCAGGGCCAAAATGAGAGCCAACCGAAGTTTAAATTTCTTATTTCATGCGACAAGTGGCCTGGAGAACCCATCACTTGGGATGGAAAATACTGGCAATTAATTTTATATTAATCTCCAATACCCTAAGAGGGTTGGCTATGGTTTTCAAAATACCCAGAAATAATGTATAATTTCCCATAACAATAAATGGGTAACCACAAATAATCGATTTTTATACGTTTCTAACTGCAAGTTCGTACACAAATCCCCATCACGTACGTTGAAACCATCAACCCCACTTCTCCCTCCAAGTTTGTGACATGGTAATTTTACCCACTTTAAAAACCTAAGATGGAACAACTTTAGTGAACTAAAATGTGAATTTAAAATAGAAAATATGGGAACAACAATCCAAATGGTTTGGATATTAACGGCTACTTGTCGAATAAACACCTGCGGGTGGCAGTTAAGCCACGCACACTTTTATTAAACATGATGAATCAAAGCCCATCTCATGACCAATGCCTGCCCTTGTCAACGTGGTTATCAGTAACGGCCCAACATACCCTATTGATGCACAGAATATGCCCTATGGCCCATGGAACATATTTACGTGTTCTCACTACAGGGACGCCCATACGCTTAGGGAAAAAGAAAATAATATGCCAATATCTTAGAAATTATAATATCGCACAATGTCTGGGTCAAGTCTCTAAATAAGATAATTAGATTCGAATCTCCCATTTCTTATATTAAAAACAAAAACTCACAACCTTTCATATTATTTCTATATGAATAAAAAATCTTTAACAAGAACTGAATAAGACATCCTTAAGAGCACTCGTGAAGAAAATAAAATGTGAAGAAAAATGAGCTACATCCGTTTCCTTAATATCAACTTTTAATTTTAGGATATGTACATCATTCTTTTGATTTTTTTTATTTAAAACTTATATTTTAATAGAATATAAAAAAATAAGACTGTTCATCTGAGTTTCAGACCAGATATCCGAGTATACCCGGTTCAGAATCTGGATCTCAAACCCAGGCCAGATTTCGGCCCGGATATACCCGGGTTGTGATCCGGGCCGAAACCCAGATGTATCGAGATTTTTACCACCCGGAAATTTAGGTTCCGGCTGAACCCCCCCCCCTCCTTTTAATAATAAAGGCCATATTATTAGATTTTTATAAGTAAAGAGTAATGGTGAAAAGCATTTTTTTAAATCTAGAAGCCTATATTCTACTAATTTTTTTTCTTACAAAGCCTATATATATATATATATATATATTTTCAAGAAGTCATCTTGAAAGCCATAATACTTAATGCTTATACATTGAAGATTATCTATAATAATAAAAATATATTAAAAATGAAAAACGAAATTTTATGTCAAACACAAATAAACCTAGAAACAACTAGTTACCTTTTTAACTAAATGCATGCCAAAAAAAAAAAAAAAAAAAAGAACATCCAATATTCATCATGATATGCATGCAACACACAACACACTACATATTGCATTATTTTGTATTATATACATTACATTGCAAGATATAAAATTACAAGATAAGAGTTACATATAAACAACATAGTCCTTCATTAGTGGTTTAATCACACCAAAATAACAACTTCAAGTCTATTATATGTAGCCACCCAAACTAGAGACATTCGCCACATTGAATTCCTAGTATATTCTCTGCAGCCACTCAAACTGAAGAGAAGGAAGATATTTCAGCAGAGAAAAATACAAACCATAGAAAAGAACACCAATTCCTAATATAATTTTGATATTGAAATGAATTGAGTAGTACTAATTATGGTGTTAATTTGAACATTTACCCCATCTCTAATGTGGGATTGCAATCTATGGGCTGGAAAAACACTTGGATTTTGAGGACCATATGAGTAACTTCACTCCCCGCCTTCCCATGATTGTCAAAGGTGATTTTTTGAACAAATCTCATCCGACTGCCAATAAAGAAATTTTAAAGCATATTTGTGGTTAACAAATGTGTTGATATCAGGAAATTAAATACACAATAGCACTCTAGAATAGTGGCTGCCATTATTGATCTGGATAAAAAGGCTGGACATTATGCAAAAGAGTTAGTTGAAGAATAGTGTAAGTACTCACAATAATGACATATATGCTGGCATGGGAAGTGAAAAGTGAGCAAGTATATTCCTGCAATATAATGGTTTCTTCCTAAAGTTTTCATCTTTCATGCTTAGAAACCCAAGAAATTCTCCAAAAATCAATAATCTGAAATATTTATAAAAAATGATCTCCGAAGCATGTGGTTGAAATGGTTGCACAATAGACCTTTTCGGTCAATTCACTTCTCATCATCACCCTTAGATTTGTACTTGGAAATAAGAGTGGGAGCTTAAGATCCCTTGGATTTGGGTGGAATTGCAATCAGAATATATAGCATTTATGACTACTACTTATAGATTGGGAATTGTTTGGAACTCAGTTGTAGAAAATCATTCGTTTATACATCAAATTCGTAGCCAGACATAACAACAATATACAAAGCTTCGTGAATTCTTTTAGATCCTCTCTCCTACTACTTTTCCTAAAATGTGGCGGCTTTGTGAATTCTTTTCTGTTTTTGGCCAGGGTGTCATGAGAAAAAATTAAAACGATAAGATACAACAATAAAACTACTTTTCGTCCAAGAGTTTCACACTTGCAGCCCATTTTCATTCATCAATATAACAAACAAAAATTTCCAAACACATGCAGTTACAGACACCGATCCCTAGCAAATATAGCATACAGATCAATAAAGTATGAGAGAGGAGACCCATACAGTGCTTTTTGAGTAACCATTTAATAGTCCAACCCTCATCTTCCTAACTCGATAGATCCATTTTAGTCTTCTTCCACTTCGTGTCTTCTTTGTTCCTTGCCCCCCCTCCAATCGGCTACTTCCATGAGAGATAACACAAGAAAAATCACATTCAACAAGTTCCAAGCACAATAAGGAGACATAGTTCATCGAAACACCAAATCTATCCAAATTTACATTCATTGTTCACAAATCGGGAAAGAGACTTACCGAAAGGTCGCCTGTGAGACAAACATGGTAGCGAGATAGAGAGATAACGGCCGGAGCTTGAATAGAAAGACTATTTCGCGATTTCGTGAGAGAGAGAGAGAGAGAGAGAGAGAGAGAGAGAGAGAGAGAGAGAGAGAGAGAGAGAGAGAGAGAGAGAGAGAGAGAGAGAGAGGCGGAAACCCTACCAAAGTTGAAAGAAAAAATCATATGATAAGGGGGTGGGGTAAAATGGAAATCGTGAAACCACTTGAGGTGTATATAAAATTGGGCACCGGGTATATGTTGCCCAGATAACTAATACAAGGGGAGGTGAATTGAGTTGTATTAAAAAAATAAGAATTATAAATCAAATATATAATATAAAATTTAAACAAAATATGAAATAGCAATAAATATAAAGAATAAGGGTAAGAGAGAAGCAAACTCAGTATGTTAACGAGATTCGGCTCCACTGCCTACGCCCTCGCCTCAAGCTACTCCTTGAGGATTTCCAAATTTACTATTTAACCTCCTTCAGGTGGAGATAGAAACCTATTGCACCTTTGAACAACACCGCTACAAAGGATCCGTGTAGAACACCCTCTATACTTGCAATCACCTTACACGTTGTGATTCAACTATTCCCCGTGTAGAACACTTTCTACATGCACAAGGGTTATACACACCCTTTTTTTGATACAAGAGCTGATAGTGGATAGGTTATCAGAAAACACTTCTCAATGAGTGAAATAAGAACAATACAGCACAAACTATATCTCTCAAAATGAACAAGGATTAAGGCTCAATACTTAGAGAAGAGAGAATGAAAGCTTTAAATGAATGTTGTATGCTCTGGATATTGTGAATGTGAAACTCTCAAATGATCTATTTATAGGCATATGAGATTTCATATTCAAATTTAAAAAGATTCACATGTCAAAGACAACATCATTCACTTTTTCAAAAAATTCAAATAAAATGTTCTTCTTTTTCAATTATCAAAGACAACATCATTCATTTTTCAAAAACTTCAAACTTAATATTTTACTTTTGGCATATGACAAAAGGAGCACATTTTACTTTTCAAAAAATTCAAACCTAATCTTTTACTTTTTGCATATGACAAAAGGAGCACACTTTACTTTTTAAATTTTTTAAACAAAATCATCTACCTTTTGCATAAGTCAAAAAAAGCATAAATCATTTTTGAAAATATTCAAATAAAACATGCACATGTGAAAGATGACAATCAATCATCTTTAATATTTTCAAAGTTCAACCCTTTAACAAGGTATACAAATGTGAAAGATGACAATCAATCATCTTTCAAAATTTTCAAATTTAATTTTCAAAATATTCATGCACATGTGGAAAATGAATTTTAATACTTTATGATAAAATATTAACTTTGAGCCTTAATCCTAATTTCGAATTTTTAAGAGATTTACAACATTACTCTATAATTTTAATGTGAACTTGTTCTCTTCTTGCTCATACTTGTTTCCTTTATGTGCTTGACTTCATTGTGTAGACAACTTGAACTTGAGACTCATTTATTCTTTGAATTCATTTGTTATCATCAAGATCCATGTATAAATATATAATTACACAAAACTTGAAATCTTAGGTTCAACAGTATAAAATGCGGAACCTGCGTTTTAATATCCGGCCTGGACCGTATAGGTCTGGGTTTTGTTATGCAGGTTTTGGCCCAGATCAAATCTCGGCTGAAATCCATAATCGGACCGGATTGAAAAAAAATTAGATCCAAATGAACAACCCTATAAAAAGAAATAATATAAAGGGAAGCGAGAGAAAGAAATAATAAAAAAATATTATTTTGATAAAATAGAGAAAATGATAGGAAATGAAATGTACAAATATTTTGAAAGATGAATAAAATTTAAAAAAACATAAAATAAAATTTAAGAGAAAATTATAAAAAAAGAATGTGATTTTTAACCAAATTTTAGAAAAAATTGTAAAAATAGATGTGAATGCTCTTAGAAAAATGTATATCTTTTTTATGAAAAGAAAAAGTGTGTTTGGTCCATGGCCAACCTGGCAAGAAAAAATAATCTTCAGAATACTTAAAAAAAAAATATATATATATATATATATTAATCAAGGACTAGACAGCAAAAAAGTACCTCTATTAAATATTTAGTGCTATTGAATAGGTAAAATATTGTTTCGATTATCGAAGGATACACGACACTTCTACCTATTCCAAAATTAATGATTATGTAACTAACTTTAATAATATGACATGATCATAAGAAAAATTACCTTATAAATACTTAAAGATTAACTAATAATTAAACTTTTTATATATAACTACCGACCGTAGTTGGGACCGGCACCATTTTATAAGAAAGGAGATGAATAGTCCGAGTCAATTTTAATTATCCTTCTACTTTATAAGTTTCGAATTTTAGCCAATTTTGGAGGCCTAAAAGTAATTCCAAGTGGTACTTAAATAAACATATTTCCCAAAATTCTTTCGTATTTTGGTTTATTTTTTTTCCTATTTATTTCTCAATTGATCATCAAACGTACATCTTCAAGGGAGGGAGGGATGGAGGGTTGTCTCCTGTTTTACATTACTTGTACTGATGTTAGTATGAAAACATTTATAAGTTCGGATTTTGACGTACCAAACAATTTGACCTTATGATCGAGAGAGTATTCAATTTGCCTTTTAGTGGTTTGGAAAGCACGGTACGTAACGGATAGAATATTATGCATGCTCGAGTTTTCGTGAAAATAGTGGGAAGATTGTTTCTAGAATACTTATAAATCAATGTTATAGAAAACTTAGACAATATTTAGATGTTTAACTGATCTTAAATAACCTGTAAATAATAATAAAATATATTTAATTATTTATAAATAATAATAAAATACTCTCATTTACTTAACACAACATGTAATATAATTATTTAATTAAATTCTAATAACCATCCGAAATTGCCTCAGAAAATGGATGGAGATGAGGTGAGCTGTAAAACGTCATTGTAATGAAGGATAAGGATCCCACCAATCGTTTATTGCCCCTTTTTTTTTAACACTAACCAAAGTAGAATTGAAAGAAATTCTATCCGAATATATATTATAAATATTACAGACAGTGACTTGCACAAAGTTCAAAAGACGACGCATTTAAAAAAATAATAATAATTTATTATATAACAAAATTAATATTTTCACATAAATCTTATATGTATTCACTTTTCAACAAAAATTTACAATATTTACGTACTTTCTGTAAATATTATTTTATAAATAGAATAACGATGTAAGTGTATTTTTTTTTTATCATTTTCTTTTGAGATTTTTTTTTTTAAGAAGAGGACGGTATCACGATTTTATTAATAGCTCTCACTTATAATAAAAAAAAACCGTGATTACATCTCAAATTCTTGAGAATTACAAATAAAAGTAAAAAACAAATCTCAGTCATTAAAAAAATCCAAAACTATAAAGCCAACAAATTACAAAGGGTCCAAAAAAAGGAATAAAAACTCAACTAGTAAATCTATTAAACCAAACCAACCTGTAAAAACAAAATACATACAATTAAAGACACAAATTATAATATATGAGAATAGCAAACGAACCTGGGACAAAATCTATGAGATCAAACACAAAAACATCGATTAATATTCAGACCGTTACAGGACTCAGGTTGAAGCAAAATTCGAATATAATAAGTCCTTCCTTTATATGATTTTATCCTCCACTAAGTCCAAAGCTTTCTTGGCCAACTTATGAGCCGCCCCATTAACATATCTTTTAACATGATGAGCAGCGTGTCAAACTTGCCCACTATTCATTACGCCTATAGTTGCTCTGATAGATGATATGAATCTCCCTATATTAAAATTTTAAATTGATAAAATTTATAGATTTTATTATTTATTTTTTATATCTTAATATACTCTCTCTTATGTGAGTTAGACTTTCATCAACGAGTGTTTCAACACGTAGACTATTTGATTAAATGATATATAGTACAAAATCAGGATTCAAATTCAAGACAACTGTTTTAATATCATGTAAAATCGTCACTTATTTTAAAAGATTAAGATGATGAGAAGAGTTAAGTTTTATTATATATTTTTTATATCTTTAACACTGCTTGTATTTGTTTTATTTATAACCAGCATCGCTAGCTTGTCATGCTAATGTAGGGCGAATTTAAAAAAATAATAATAATTTCTTTATATTTGTATAATAATGCAGCAAAACTTTAGAACCTCAAATTAAATGCTAGCTAGGACAACCCAAGTTTTAGAGAGATTCCTGTGCTGTATCTTTATTATTAAAATAGTAATTAGAATAGAGATCAGTTTACTCGTTTTCGGGAAGGAGACATTCAACTTCTTACTGTCGTCGGAGGTTTTTCATTAGAAAATGAAGCAACTTTTGCAACCGCCAATAAAAGGGTAGGACACAAGGTGAAAACGTGTGTGCTATTCAATTATGTTGGAAAAACGTGTGTGTAATCGTATATAATTACTATATATATGCAAACAATTATTTATGAAGGGTCCTGTCCTTACTCCTTAGTAAAGGAAAACGTGTAGGACAATTATCAAATAATGTAAGTTTTGGCTCAAGGAATAACTTAAAAAGAGTGGGTAGCGTACGGTTGTTGAAACATGAATGTGTATCTGCAAGCTGTTGTCCATCATCTGAATCTGATTTATGTATATGATCTTTGTTATAAGTGTTAAAAGAGTAAAATGTCATGGAATCATGACATGTCTCTTAGGAACTTTTAATATGTGGTTCGTCGATTTTTTCACCCCAGATACGGTTTTTTTTTTTAATGTTCACACCGGCGAGTAAAAATGACATGAACAGCTATTAAGTTTGGTTATATAAAATTAAATTATCTTATTTAATTTTATTTTATTTTATAAGTTTTTTAAATTTTCACATAAAATATAATAAATAATTTAATTTTTTTTAAATTACAAAAAAATAATAATATTAAAAATTAATATTCTAACAATAATTTTTTTTAACTTTTATGTAAAACTATCTTATCTTATTTCATTATTCAAACCATATTAAAATATGGTGTTTGATGTAAAAAATATTGTTAATATTATATGAAAGTTTAAAATATTATATTTTAATATTATTATTGTTTTAAGATTTAAAAAAATTAAATTATTTATTATATTTTATATAAAAATTTAAAAAATTATAATAATAAAATAAGATGAAATAAAAATTTTAATCATATCGCATGCACCAAACCTAACAAAAGGGCTCTGATTTTAACCATAAGCTGAATTTCCCGTGCGAGTTCGGGAAAAAATCACTGCTTGAATAGAGACAGTGCGACACAACACAGAGTACAGAAAATCCTCTACTTTCTTACACCCTTTCATGTTCGCCCAACAACGACAGAAACAAAAACAAAAATGCAGTTGGAGAGAATATTTCCGACGTCGTTCTCACACCTACCCACCGTGTTGGTATCAATTTATAAAAGCCCTCTACTTCCTCTCTTCACAAAACTCTGTTCTCTTTTCCCTCACACATGGCAGAAAAACTAATCTCTCTCTTGGTTTTCTTTCTACTTCTTTACCCAGTAAAGCCTGATTTAGACAATGGTGGGCCCTTGTTGGGAGAGTTTATCGATGGGTTCAATGCTGCAAGCAACAACGTGAGCTTACACGGCGTTGCTGCAATTGAAAGAAACGGCTTGCTTCGGCTGACAAACGGCTCTCTCCAAGCTGTCGGCCATGCATTTTATTCTTATCCGATCCAATTCAAGAACTCCAGCGGCCAAGTAATTTCTTTCTCCACCTCGTTCGCTTTTGCTATAATCGACCAGAGTGGGAAACAAGGCGGCGGCGGCGGCCTCGCTTTCACAATCTCTCCAACAAAAGAACTTCCCGGGACTCTTCCAGGGCCTTATCTTGGCCTATTCAACGCCACCAATGATGGGAACTTCGCAAACCACGTGGTTGCGGTAGAATTTGACACTTTCAAGGACTTGGAGTCCAGAGACGTCGACGACAATCATGTTGGGATCGACATCAATAGCGTAGCATCGATCATGTCTGTTCCCGTCGTGCAATTTAAGGGTAGTGATACCAACAATGTTTCCATCAACTTGAAGAGGGGTCAGGTAATTCAGGCCTGGATCGAATACAATTCGCAAATAAATCAACTAGATGTAAAGGTTTCGCTGGAGTCTGCTAAACCCAGGTCTATACTTCTGTCCATAAAAAAGAACCTCTCAGAAATTCTTCAAGAATCTATGTATGTCGGATTTTCTGCTTCAACTGGTTTATCCGCTAGCCAGCATTATATTTTGGGTTGGAGCTTCGAAGTTAATGGAGAGGCTAAAAGTCTCTATTTAGACAAACTCCCTAAGCTTCCCTCTATTCCTGGGAACAAAAAGAATCACACAAAAATAATAATTGCTGTCTCAGTTTCAGGTGCCTCGGCTGTGATTTTGGGGACGGCTTTGGCCTTCTACGTATTCAAGAAAATCAAGAAGTCTGACGCGGTAGAAGCCTGGGAGCATGATGTTGGTCCGCATAGATTTTCTTACAAGGAGCTGAAGAAAGCAACAAGGGGTTTTAGCGACACACAGCTACTTGGGTTCGGTGGGTTCGGTCGAGTTTATAAAGGAACTCTGCCAAACTCAGACACCCAACTTGCTGTTAAGCGTATTTCCCACGATTCAAGACAGGGCTTGGAAGAATTCGTGTCCGAAGTTGGTAGTATTGGTCGTCTTCGCCATAGAAACCTGGTTCAGTTATTGGGTTGGTGTCGTCGGGAAGGCGATCTACTGCTTGTTTATGATTTTATGCCTAACGGAAGCTTGGATAAGCATCTCTTTGATGTGCCTAAAACAATCCTCAGTTGGGATCAAAGGTTCCAGATCATCAAAGGAGTGGCTTCAGGGCTTCAATACTTACATGAGGAGTGGGAACAGACTGTGGTTCACAGAGACATCAAGGCAGGAAATGTTTTACTGGATTCTGACTTTAACGGAAAGCTGAGTGATTTCGGTCTTGCAAAACTATACGAGCACGGTTCCAACCCAATCACTACAAAGGTGGTGGGCACGCTGGGTTATTTGGCACCTGAGCTGACGCGCATAGGCAAGCCTACAACCAGCTCGGATGTATTTGCCTTCGGTGCGTTGTTGCTAGAAGTGGTATGTGGTAGAAGGCCCGTGGATTCCAAAGCATCCGCAGAGGAGATCCTGTTGCTGGAATGGGTGTGGGAGAAGTGGTGTGAAGGAGCAATACTTGATGTTATAGATTCAAGGTTGGACGGTAAGTTCGATGAGGTTGAGGCAGTTTTGGTGCTCAAACTGGGATTAATGTGTTCGAATTATGCGCCCGAGGCACGCCCCCCGATGCGGTTGTTGGTAAGGTACCTGGAGGGGGAGTTGACGCTGCAGGACGAGGTGGCGGTTCCTTACGGGAGAAATGATTGTACTTCTGGTCATGGTGTTGAGTTTAAGGATTATGTGCGATCTCTTCCGACTACGTCTTTTTCGACTTCTCAAAAGGGCAGCACGTGGACTTCGGTCGGTAGTGATGGTGATGCCGATATTGAAGCTGGTTTAACCCCACAAGTTTCAGTTCACAGTAGAGATGATGGTAAATAGAAACGAGGGGGTTCGAAGCAGTGCGAGTACTTCCCTTCTTCCTTTCTTTGGTTTTGTATTTATTTGTTCGAATGTGAATGTATCAATCAGCATCTATGAATGAACTTGCGGAATTTACAACAACGAGTTTGATTATGATGCTGAGTTCAAGTTGAGATCTAATTCTAAATTCTTGATTGGGTTGAGCCTGCAAAGCTAAGGTTTGAACTTGAAGCCGTCCCATTACTATTATTATTATTATTTTTTATTACAATTAGATCCATCACATCATTCAGGAAAGAGTTAACTTATCAGGAAAAATAAGAAAGAGCAAAATGGTGAACATGGAAATTAATTAATGTAATACTTGAAAGGAGAAAAATTCAATCTTGTCCTTCCATAGTTTTTCAAACCGCGTAGATGAGGGAGGGAGGAAGGCTCAAATGGCCGGTAGTCGTAGCTAGCAAGATTTGCCTCCAGTCGGAATCTGAATATCTCTACTCGGATTAGAGGAGATCGAGGACGGACACATGGCTTCTAATTCGAGTTCATCTATTTTTTTATATTTGCATATTTTTGTTGTATGATGACTCCATTTTCCCCTGTTTCAGTTCTTGAAGCTGATGGCAAAGAATCCAAAATGCATGATCTTAAGTCATTAATCTTAATAGATTGAGATTAGATTATAGGTATTCCAGAAGTTATCCATGCCTCCTAAACCTTCTCAAAACTGATCAAATCTGAAAAATGATATACACTAGTATCAAAATTTAATATTTCCTGCTTATAAAAAAATTAAATTAACATTATCCCCCTCTTATTGTAAAGAGTTGTGCCAAGATATACATACATAATGAGATTAGTATTATGCCATCTAGGAACAAAAAACAACAAAAAACAGAAAGAAAATACCTTCCTTTGACCTTTCGATAGAGATTGTTAGTTTGGTTACCAAATATTAAATTATGTCATTTTATTTCGTTTAATTTAATTATTATAATTTTTTTAAATTTTTATAAATAATTTAATTTTTAAAAATTTTAAAAAAATTAATATTAAAAAATTATATTATAATAATATTTTATTTAACTTTTAATAAAACATCTATTTTTATCTCATCTAATTTTAATCAAACAAACTCTCCTAGCTACCACGTGGCCTACGGAATTTCGGCCAGAAAATATGAATCAAGTTGGTGCAGTTATTGCAGAAAAAAGACTACAATAAACATAGCGTTCCCAAGTGCCCCTACAAACCAGGCAGGCAATTAAAAAAAAATATGGGGACGAATATTCTTTTAACTTTGGCCAGTAAAAATCAATTCGGAAGAACAGAAAACGTGTATTAAATCTTCCTTCTACGCAACTAAATAACATAAAAATTACTAACACGTGATCTTTTTTTATTTAAGGTCGGACGGTGAAGGGAAGCATATGACATGTTGTAATCGTGGGTAAACTTTTGACGCTTAAGAATTTTATTTTTATTTTTGTCTTGTCTTGTCTTGTTTAAGAACAGGGTGTATATATCTAACTTACCAATATTATATTTTTAGAGAAAGTGAGGCAGAAATTTTATAAAAATAAATTTTTAAATTGATATAATTTTATATGATTTATTATGTCTAATTTAAAATAAAAATAAATTTAAAATACTACCAAATTATATTAAGAATGGAAATTAATATCGGTCAATAATAGAAAATAAAGCATCGGGGAATCATCATAAATTTATAAATGGTTATAAATAAAGTTTCTCCAGGGTTCAATCCGAGGTTCAAATTCGGTGGGTGTTTCAATTACTCAAGTGGCCGGTGGACTGGAGTGGTGGTGGTGTGGGCTGCTTCTGTCACAATCTCAAACCCCTTTTGTCAAATCAGAGTTAATAGTTACGCCCCGGCCTACATACCGCAGGTCCTCAACCTTTCCCTCTTCCCTTTCCTTACTCTCGAACCAATCGAAGGAAAATGTGAACAAAACAGTTCAAATATTTTTCACAAGAACTCACACACCATATACCATAACACACCTGCACATCCTCAAGTTCAGGCAGCTCATATCTGATTTCTGCCATGGCGGAAAAACTCCTACTTTTCTGGATTTTCTTTGTTCTCTCAACTCCCGCAAGGTCTCAGCTTGACGAATTCTTCTTTAACGGGTTCAAAGGTGCAGACAGCAACATGAGCTTGAATGGCGCCTCAGATATCCAAGACAATGGCATACTACGACTAACAAACGGATCGCAGCGAGTGCTTGGCCACGCGTTTTACCCACGTCTAATCCAATTCAAGAACTCCACGAATGGTAAAGCTTTCTCCTTCTCCACCGCTTTTGCTTTCGCCATAGTCCCCCAGTCTGCGACTCTTGGCGGCCATGGCCTCGCCTTTACAATCTCTCCCACGAAAGAGCTTCCGGGGACCCTTCCAAGCAATTATCTTGGCCTACTCAACGCCAGCGACATTGGCAACTTCTCTAACCACATACTCGCGGTGGAGTTTGACACTGTCCAGGACTTCGAGTTCGGGGACATCAAGGATAATCATGTTGGCATCGACATCGACAGCTTAGTATCAAACAAGTCTGTTCCGGCGGCTTATTTTGATGGTAATAACTCAAAGCAAGATCTTAATTTGCAGAGCGGTCAGGTAATTCAGGCATGGATTGAATATGATTCGCAAAATAATCGATTAGATGTAAAGCTTTCGCCTTCATCTGTGAAACCTAGGTATACACTTCTGTCCTTTGAAGTGGACCTCTCATCAATACTTCAAGAGTCCATGTATGTAGGATTTTCTTCTTCAACTGGTTTGCTCGCCAGCTCGCATTATATCATGGGCTGGAGCTTTCAAATGAATGGACAGGCTAAAAGCCTCTATTTAGATAAGCTCCCTGCACTCCCACGGCCTAAAGAGAATCATTTGGGCACGATCATTGCTGTTTCTGTTTCAGGTTCTTTATTGATGATTTTGGGTATTGGTTTGTCTTTTTACCTCGTTAGAAAAATCAAGAACGCCGATGGAGTTGAAGTCTGGGAGCTTGATGTTGGTCCACACAGATTTTCTTACAAGGAGCTCAAGAAAGCAACAAGGGGTTTCAGAGACAAAGGGTTACTTGGGTATGGTGGGTTCGGTAGAGTTTATAAAGGAACTCTGCCAAATTCGAACACCCAAGTCGCTGTTAAGAGAATTTCGCATGAATCAAAGCAGGGTTTGCGAGAATTCATGTCGGAGATTGCCAGTATTGGTCGTCTTCGTCATAGGAATTTAGTTCAATTGTTAGGATGGTGTCGTCGGCGAGGCGATCTGTTGCTTGTCTATGATTTTATGCCCAACGGAAGCTTGGACAAGTGCCTCTTTGATGATCCTGAAACAATTCTGAGTTGGGAGCAAAGGTTCAAAATCATCAAAGGTGCGGCTGCAGGGCTTTTATATTTACATGAAGAGTGGGAACAAATTGTAATCCACAGAGACATCAAGGCAGGGAATGTTTTGGTAGATTCTGAGTTAAATGGACGAATTGGAGACTTTGGTCTTGCTAAACTATATGAGCACGGCTCCAATCCAAGCACTACCAGGGTGGTGGGTACGTTGGGTTATCTAGCCCCCGAGCTAACACGCACAGGCAAACCGACAACCAGCTCAGATGTGTATGCGTTTGGCGCTTTGTTGCTTGAAGTGGCATGTGGAAGAAGACCCATTGAGCCTAAAGCGTTGCCTGAAGAGCTGTTCCTGGTGGACTGGGTGTGGGAGAAGTGGAAAGCAGGAGCAATTCTCGAGGTTGTAGATCCAAGGTTTGGGGGTGAGTTCAATGAGCACGAGGCTGTTGTTGTGCTCAAACTAGGCTTGATGTGTTCTTACAATTCACCAAAAGCACGCCCCACCATGAGGCAGGTTGTGAGGTACTTGGAAGGGGAAGTGCCCCTGCCTGAGGCTGTGGAAGCACCAGATGCGTATAATGAAAAAAAAGTTGGTGCTGGTGGTAGTGAGTTAGAGGATTATTTGCATTCTTATCCAACATCGCCCAATTACGAGAAAGCGAGCATGCAGTCATCGGTCGGCGATGATATAGACGCTGATCTTGAAGCTGGTCGTTCAACCTCACCTCTTTCATTACCCAGTAGAGGTGATGCTAGATAGCCATGACATAGCTTCAAGTCTTCTTTTTCTTTCTTTCTTTTTTTTTTGTTGGATTTGTTTTTTTTTTGGGAGGGGGAGGGGGATTATTTCAATTATACGGTTATTAAAGTTTTGTTCTTATGTAAATAGTAGTCACCCATTTTTTTTCCCTCTGGTTGAAAATAGATTAGTAGAATTTGTTTTGTAATTCAAGAATCTTTTCTTTTTTATTCTTCTCGGCAATATCATAAAAGTAAACTAAATTGCGAATATAATTAATATGGGAAAGATTCCCGCATACAAAACAACAATAAAAAAATACATAAAAGCCGTCTAAATTGTTCAGTAAAGGATTTTCTATCAAGGGGCTGGAGGTCCAAGGCAAAATGGCTTTTGTATGAACAAGCGATGAGAATATAGGAGATAATCTTGATGCAGAGAACAAGAACCACGTGATGCTATACTTAGTATTTGGATCCAAGTATTGTTGGAGTAGGCGGCTCTCCTTAGGAGATGTTGGCCAGAAGGATGATTGTGGCAAACAGCATATGTGGAAAGCGGGAATAAAAACAGAGGTGCAAGATCGGGGGAGGAGGTGGAACCAGATATATCATTTGAAGCAAAAGAAGAGGGGGAATAAAAGAATATGCCGAGAAATAAAGAGGGATGGTGAGGGAACGCTTGGGGAGGAGGAGGGGCTCTTCACGGGGAGGGGAATCAGAGAGAGACGAGAAGTAGTTCAAGAACCTATTCAGCATCTCAACCTCGGGAATGTTCCACCTGAATCCTCAAGTCAATGATTATTTCATATCATTTTTGGGTATTCCTGCACTACCCATATATATATGGTGCAATATCTATTAACCAAGAGAAACATGAGAGGCATATCTAGGGTGGACTTGGTGAGATAGAGATGAAGATGCAGATTAATTAATTAATCAAGGTTTACTGGTTTAGAAGCCTACCTTCCAACAACCACATCATGCAGACTTTCTCCATTACAAGTTTTTTCTGCGACAGTTAGATAATGGTTCTTTTGAAGGAGAGAAATGGGATCATAAAAGTGTCCTAATCTTCAAGCTTACAAACACTCTTATCCAATTAAATTATACAAACATCTACCAACTGTAAGAATATCAGCGTCATTCATCATAGTCATCTAATATTCTTTTGGAATGGCAAAGAATACGTGACAAACAATACTGGACAAGCTGCAAGGTGGGTACCTACCACACAGGTGCTTGCTTTTGCTTTACCAACCGAGAAGAGACTGGCCTACCTCTTATCTTTCCATCTCTTTCTATGGTACCTAGCAAAGCATCTTGGCGGGTTCCTCCACCGATCGATGCATGCTTTTTTAATGTGCGCACTGTAAACAACGTGTGTAGAAAGCTCTAAAACACAAGAATCCAAATGTACCTGCCGACAATTCTTGCATCTAATATAAGATTAAGCTGTCGCTGATGCATCCATACAAACAAAGTGAAACTTAAATTGCCTTTTCTTTTTTTGTCTTTTCCTTACTGAATTTTTGATTAATTAATTATTTTCAGATCTATACACTATACATTAGAATCCAGTCCCCATGACAGCAAATATTCAGTCAACCATATCCTAAGCGCAATGGTCTTTCAACCCTCCCCCCAGTTATCTCTATCCGTTGTTAATGCTAGCTCTCTTTATTAATACATGTAAAATTTGCTAAGGGGAATAGTGGTTGGGGGGGATATGTAAATAGGCAAAAGCCTGTGAAAAAAGTACCATATGCATATGCAGTTTCTTAATCAGTTCGTGACATAATCATGGAGAATAATTGTGAAGAAAAAAATGCATAGCATATTCTAAACATGATAATGTGTAGTTCGGAGTTATTTAGCTTGTGAAATTCAAGCTACATGTTTTCATATATAGCATGAGGTCTTGCATGCGAGAGTTTAGTGTGCAGCGGTGTCCAACTTCATAAAGGTACAGAGCAGCTACAATTTGACCAAAACTAAGAAGAATATTGCTGGCCTAGTCTTGAACTTTCCTCGTTTCTTCACTCCACTCTCACGGTGGAATTCCAGAATTTCTCTACGGCATTTCTCTATAGTAGTCACCCATTTCTCTATTAACTTTCCTCGTTCCTTGAGCTTTGTCTATGACCTATGTGGCAGTATTCAAATAGCAAGCAGTAGCTCTCTAAAATTTGACTGAGAAAATATTTGAATATGACTCCGTTACCTTTGTTTTCAAACTCAGCTCCTCAATTCTGTTGTTATTTATGCGTTGATTAAGCTCCCAGATGGATCTAAAAGGACATGGAGATAGTTTGGGGGTTTAGAAAATTGCAGGGAATCAATGGGGAATATGAAGAGCCTGCGGGTGTGCTAAGGCATTACAGACAAGGACAATATCCTAACGAGGAAGAAGAGGTGAATTCAGGGTGTAAAATTTAGCATCATCATTCATCATTATCCAAAGAAAATGAGGAGAAAAATCAAAGCAAGCAATAATGACCTACACTTTGTCATCTCTAAGATCCTGTCCTTTCGTGACCGAGAATCCTGTTATAAAAATGATGGAAGTTGGGGATGGATATACGTGCTTGATGACTCCTTGAAAGATTTTAAAAGACAGAATATTGTATTAGATTCGCCCAGGATGCATGCCCTTGAACCAGTCCTTTCGAATTTTGGGAGTTATGCCTCAGTCCGTGTAAAATGCCAGTGTTAATGTCAAACCCCTTTCAAATCTCTGTCGTGATCATGTACATAAGCGTGTGCGCTATTATGTTGCACTAGACGCGTGCTACAGAAATAGAAAAAAATTACAAAAAAAATGTACTTTTTGTCTGTAATTATGATTAGAGTGGCATGCAAATGGTCTTTTGGGAAGTAAAAATCAAAGGGTCTTTTCATTTTTCAAAATTGAAAATCGAAATTGTCTTTTATACAAAAGGAAAATGTTGTGTGCCGCTCCAGCTAATTGCACCGCTACAGTATATCGTTGGATTTTTTTTTTTTTTTATTTAGTGATTAAAAAAATAATTTTAAGTATATTGGTGTATTATTTTTATTTAGTAATTAAAAAAGTAATTAAAAATATGTGAAAAAAAAATTAAAAAAAAAAAAAACCAACTGGGTGGTACACCAGCGGTGTACTCCAAACAGCATAGTAGCCGCGTCCTATACAAAAATGGTCAATTAAGTAGTAGAAGTGTGTAAGAGATTGGATAAGTGAATAATTACAAAAGGTGAAGGGGAAATGTCGGTATTGTAACGAAGAGAATATCAATAAAGTAGTAAAAAAGAAATGTAAAGTGTCTCCATCAGAGTAAAGAAATGTTTAAGTCTGGCTTTTGATTCATCTTAAATTAATTATTGATAGAATTTATTATTTTTTTTAATTTTTATAAAAAATTAAACTCATCTTAATCTATTTTATACATTTAAATATATATTTTAACTTATTTATATTCAAATATATCTCAATCTATTTATATTTAAATTTATCTCAATAAAATCTATAAAATATTACTATTTATAAATTAACTTAGATCATTTGAGATTATATCTAAACAGGCCCTTAAAGTTATATAATAATAAAGGCCACCTTGTGCCCCCAGTGCAAATTGCACTTTTTATTTTTTTTTCTTTTAATATTTTTTAAATATTTTTAAACATTTAAAAAGTCACAAATTTAATTTTTTAACCATTAAGTAAATTAAATTAAAATAAAATACACGAACGGTTGCATTTGGTCAAAATGAGAGAATAAACCATGCGACAAAGTTAGCATTACGGGTGGACAGCGGGGCCCCGGAACCCGCTGCCCCGCCCCGTTCGCCCCGCCCCCGCATAGGGCGGGGCGAGGCGCCCCATACCGTTAGGGCCGGGGCGGGGGCCCCCGGCCCGTATGGCTACCCCCAGCGGAGGCGGGGGACGGAAACGGACCCCCCCGGTCCGTTTTTCCCCCTCCCCGCACCGTTATATATATATATAATATATAATATATTATATATTATATAATATATATAACCGGATATCTAAGAGAAACGACGTCGTTTTGTGGTGGACAAAACGGCGCCGTTTCAGTTAGTGGGTTTTATTATTAACCCACTAATTGAAACGGCGCCGTTTTGTTAACGCGCCGTTTCAATAACCCTAACCCATAACTCCACCCCCCCTCCCCCCGATCCCCTGATTCCCCTCCCCTCCCCTCCCCTCCCCTCCCGAGTTCCTTCCTCCCCCTTCGGCCTAATCCCTTTTGCATAGCCCCCGTGTTCGGTGTTCCCTCCTCCCACCGGCAACCAGTCCGGCCGCCGCACGTATTCCATCCTCCCTCTCTCTCGCACGACGCACGACACCGGACGCACGCCGCACGGTAACATTTCTCCTCCTCTTTTGATTTTCTCCGTTGAGTTTTTATTTTTTTATTTTTTATTTAGTTTTGATCGGAGATTGGAGGTAGGATGGGGTTGAATCGAAGATGGAGGATGGGATTTGTGAATTGTGTGTTGTGGATTCAATGGATTGTGTGATTGTTTGGATTGAATGGATTGTTTTTTTTTTTTTTTAATTTCATTGAACTTCGGACCCCTAAATTGATTTAGGGGTTTCATGATTGAAACCCCTAAATCAATTTAGGAGTAAGGTTTCGGATTGGAACCCTAATTAAATTAGGGTTCCAATCCGAAACCCTAATTTGATTTAGGGTTTCATTGAAACCCTAACCCCTAAATTGATTTAGGGGTTTCATGATTTAGGGGTTAGGGTTTCGGATTAGGGCCCTAAATTAAATTAGGGTTCCAATCCGAAACCCTAATTTGATTTAGGGGTTTCAACTATTGAAACCCCTAAATTTGAAATAGGGTTTCAGATTGTGGGGTTCCAATCCAAAATTTCAGTTTTTTTATGGGTTTAGAAACTAGTTTGTAAACTATTAAAAAAGTGAAACCCTTTAGAAATGTAACAATTAAATTCAATATTTCCATTGCATTTAACGGGATATAATATTATAGTAAGGACTGGAAACGATAAATCTCAAAATAGTTAATGATAAATACAAAGTTTTGATAATTTATTTTTTGGGTAAAAACAAAATCAAAATAAAATAAAAGCTCATTTCTACTGAAAATTTTTTTGTTGGATGGATCATAGACAAAATTTTTTCTCCAAAAATAAAGACCATGGATTTTGTAGGATTTTGAAGTTCATTTTCTGCTCACATGTATAAATACAAAGGATTTTTTTTTTTATTCTTTTGTTATAAATACAAAGGACTAGTTATGACAAGTTACCTTTAGTTCTCTTTTAGATTTAGAGTTGATCTCAACTTATCTTATCTAATTATTCCAATTTTCTTAAATTTTTATATAAAATATAATTTTTAAATTAGGGTTCCACATCTAAAACTTTACTTTCGTGTATTTAAATATTAGACTTTTGGGTTCTTTGAGTTATTTAAATTAGAAGTATTGGATTTTATCGGTTTTGAAAATCATTTTGTGCTCACATTGAAGCAAAGCTAGGGTTTCAGATTAGTTTGTGGCAAGTGGTCTATAGAGCTTTATTTTATGTATTTTAAGATTAGTTTGTGACTTGTTCTGTTTGTATGCATTTTTGCCCTGATTGTGTTGGATTGCACTTTGAATTTTATTTTTATCCTTTTTTGTCGGAGAACCAGGAATGTCGTCGGATTTCAGTGATAGCTCGCCTTCCCTAGCCAACACCCCTACCCCAGAAACTAACCCTACTCCTACCCCTATAACGAGTACACCTTGCCCTGCTCCGAAGCCCACACAGGGCAAGAAACCTGTATCCATAGTTTGGCAACACTTTACCAAACTAGAGGGTGGTGATCCCAACAACCCACAAGCTAAATGTAATCACTGTGGGAAAATGTATGGATGTCACTATAGGAAACATGGTACATCCCAGCTGAAAGTCCATCTAGAGGAACAATGCAAGAAGAGTCCAATTTTAAAATCCTTAGTAAAGAATGGTCAATCTAGACTAGATTTTAAAATGGCGGATGGGAGTAGTGGGGCCGGGGGGCCAACATTGAAGGAGTATACGAAGTATAACCCCGATGAGTGTAGAAGAAAGTTAGCTCGTATGATTGTCATGGACGAGCTGCCTTTTCAGTTTGTGGAGGGTAAAGGGTTCCAAGAGTTTGTCCAAGAGTTAGAACCGAGATTTGTACTTCCTTTTCGTCACACTGTGGCAAAGGATATTAAGAAAATGTACCTCCGTGACAAAGATGTTTTGAGGGGCCAATTGGCGGGTTTGGTAGTTTGCCTCACTACCGATACTTGGACTTCAATCCAAAATATGAATTACATGTCGTTGACTGTGCATTTTGTTGATGCTAATTGGGTTCTGCACAAAAAAATTATTAAATTTTGTCAAATAACTGATCATAAGGGTGAGACGATTGGAAAGGCCTTGGAGGCCGCAATAAAGGAGTGGGGGTTGGAAAAAGTTTTGTCTGTGTCAGTTGATAATGCGTCGTCTAATGATGTCGCATTGGGGTATCTAAAGAATTATCTTAAAGATGCAAATAAGACATTCTTGGGTGGTGAATACTTGCATGTTAGATGTGCTGCACATATTTTGAATTTAATTGTGACTGAGGGGTTGAAAGATGTTGATGACTCGGTTGCACGAGTTAGAATGGCTGTGAAATGGGTGAGGTCTTCTCCTTCTAGATTGGAGAAATTCAAAGTTGCTGCAAAGGCTGCGGGCATAACATCGAAGAAGGGTCTTTGTACTGATGTCCCTACCAGATGGAACTCAACCTTCTTGATGTTGGAGGCGGCCTAAGAATATAAGGCAGCCTTTCAATTATTGGGTGATGAAGACATCCAATATGTCAAATACTTTGATAAGCACGGTGGATCACGAAAGCCTAATGATGATGATTGGGTGGTAGTTTCTACTTTCGTTGATTTTCTTGGATTATTTTATGATGTCACATTGAATATATCTGGTTCTTTGTACCCTACATCCCATGGGTTTTGTCAACAAATATGTAGGGTAAAAGAAGAATTAGAAGATATGCGTAGGGGTTCCAATGAAAGGATGAGGGGGATGATAGTGAGCATGATGCTAAAATATGACAAGTATTTGGGAGATTTGACTAGAATGAATATTTTCTTATATGTGGCTGTTATTTTTTATCCCCGTCTGAAAGTTTCAGACTTGTTATATGGGTTGGGACTTGTTCACGATCAGGTATGGACTGAAATTATTGGTGAATTGGCCCGAAAGACCGTGAAAAAATTGTATGACGAGTTTATGGCAATTAAGGGTGGTACTACATCGAAGACACATACACCGACCCCAACGCCATCTACAGACACCGTCACCGGGCCTCCTACAAAGAAGCGCAGAATGCCGTGGACTAAGACCCTCGCACAGAATCCCACACTTGTCCATCAATCTACGGAGGTCGTTTCTGAGTTAGACAACTATTTGTCAGTGGATATGGTCCAAGATGATAATGATCATTTTGATATATTAGGATGGTGGAAGAATGCCTCAAAGAAATATCCCATCGTTTCTGAGATTGCCCGCTGTATTTTGGCCATCCCTATTAGTACCGTTGCCTCAGAGTCAGCCTTTAGTACCGGAGGTCTTATATTGGATCCTTTCCGTAGTTCATTGTCTTCTACAACTGTAGAGGCATTGATATGCACACAGAGTTGGACGATAGGAAAGAATATTCATGTTCCGGATATTTTAGATTTTAAGGAGACCGATATGGGTGGTGATCAGTCTAGATTTGGACCACCTAGTAAATGTTTTTTATTCTATTATTTTAATTTATTTATATTCATTTCCATTTCATCGTTATTAATTTTAATATTATTATTTGTAGTAACACATGATACATCTAGCACCTCTGCAACATAAAAATGTGCTGAAGCCCGGGCCGCCCCAACTGTCACACCCCTTGACTCAAAGACAAGCCACAGCTGACAAGCCTCTTTAGAATATTTATTTTTTAATTATTTGTTCGAATTTTGTATTCAATAATTTGTAATGTTGATACAATGTCCCTTGGACACTTTTATGTTTGTAATTTTATAATTGTTTAGCCTTTCAATTTTGTAATAGCTTAGTTATTATTATTTTACCATTCATAACACTTTTTTTTAATTTGGTTTTTTAACTTTTCTTTTCCTTTTTACTTATAATTTTATGGGCTGAAAAATGAAAATGGCCTAGAAATTACTTTTTTGGGGCCAAAAATAGCAATTTCTGGGTCATTTTCGGCCCAGCAATTGCTTCTTGGCCCAAGGCCCAGAAGATGCTCCTGGGCCCAAGGTCCAGAAGGGGGTGCGGGGGGTCGGACGGATTGCCCCCCCACCCCGTACCCCGTCATGCGGGACGGGGTACCCCGCCCCCGCACACCGGGGGCGGGGGACGGGGGAGATTTACCTCATCCGCCCCATGCGGGGGCGGGGGGCGGGGGGGTCTACCCCGCACCGTATGGTGCAGGTAGCACCCCTAGTTAGCATTTTCCAATCAATAGATAAGGGGTTATCCCAGCAATTTGTGCCTTTATTTTTCACTTGAGAAGGACACACAGAAACAGTTGCACAACTTGAACCCAACTCAAACACGGCCAGAAAATGAACGGAGGTGATTTTTAGCACATGTTTAAAATTGCAATAAAAAATATAGCTTATAACTTTAAGGTTTATAATTTTTAATTTAAATAACAAGCTTTATTATTAAAAAATTATTTATTATTTAATAATTATGTCTTTAAAGTACTTTTAAATTATTTATATTAATTTTTTAAAAATATACAATTATCTGCAGAAGCTTTTCAATAAAAGTTTTAATTTAATATTTTTTAAAGAAAATAAATTTTCAAAATTTTCAAATAATTAAAATATTTTTTATAAATTTATCAAATACATCGTGTTTTCTTTAAAAAAAAAAGCTTTTAAACAATTAAAAGTTATTTTTAAACTTTCAAAATCAATCCCAAAACATCGTCTGACACTTTTTCATTTGCCATTCCCAAATGAGTAGTAACAACAGAAGCTGCTAAAGTGCACATTCAGTCAGTTTTCTTTTCTGTTATCTTTTTCTTTCTCCTTCACTATCATCGTTGGCAAACCGTGTATACTGGGGAAGTTTCTTTGCGGTTAAAGTTCTTTCGTGGCTGCGAAAGACAAGGAAACGTCGCTCCCCTCCCTCTCCCTTTTAGTGTCGCATTCCCTCTCTCAACACATACAGAGGACGAACAATCAGTTCCGCATTCCAGAATCCTTAAAAAAATGGCAAATGCCTTACTTCCCTTCTTCCTCTGTATTCTTTACTCCCTCTTCTTCGCAGGTGCTCTCTCTCTCTCTCTCTCTCTCTCTCTCTCTCTCTCTCTCTCTCTCTCTCTCTCTCTCTCTACTTCTAGTGAAAAATATAACAGCTTTGATCGTACATTACCGCCTGTTTATCTTTTGTTTGCAGATGGGATTCAGCTTATAATAGTGAACAACTGCAAGGAGAGCATATGGCCTGGAGTTCTTGGCACTTCAGGCCAACCAAACCCCAAGGATGGCGGCTTCCATCTCTATAGCGGCGAGGAAGTAGTCCTCGAAGTCGCGGAGGGATGGTCTGGGAGAATATGGGGCAGACAAGGCTGCTGCTTCGAAAAACAAACTGGCAAGAGGTCATGCCAAACTGGGGACTGCGCGGGGCTTTTACATTGCCAAGGCGTTGGCGGAGTCCCTCCGGCCACTTTGGTCGAAATGACACTTGGAACCCCCAAGTCCGCCTTACATTACTATGATGTGAGTTTGGTCGACGGGTTTAACCTTCCTGTGTCAATGGTTCCTGTAGGCGGTGGTGTGGGATGTGGAGTAGCCGCGTGCGAAGCTGACTTGAACGTTTGCTGTCCATCTGCCTTGGAGATAAAGCGCCAAGGGAAGGTGGTGGGCTGCAAAAGCGCCTGTTTGGCCGCAAAGTCGGATAGGTATTGCTGTACCGGGGATTTTGCTAATCCAAAAAGTTGCAAGCCAACGGTGTTTGCTCATCTTTTTAAGGCCATCTGCCCTCGGGCTTACAGCTACGCATACGATGATTCTACAGCTCTAAAGACATGCAGGGCTCCTCGGTATGTCATCACGTTTTGCCCTCCTGTTTGATGGATGACTTAAAACGGTAAAGTTAAAAGCAAGTCTACGTCTGCTGTTTTAATTGTTATCAATGATGTCCGTGATATTTGTAATCACTATTGTAAGTTTTGGAAAAATCTGGTTGTAACGATTTTAGGTAATATTCATCCAATGTAATTAGTTAGAAAGTTAGACTTTAAAAAAAATTGTATCAATTTAAATTTTAAATATGAAGGCAGCAGTATCGATACATAAATTCATTTATATATGGTAAAACTCTCAAATTTTTTCTTTGGTGTGGGTGAATTGTTGTCTGGAAACCCGGATTTGATTCTCAGCCCACGGATTAGACACCCTTATTCTATTTCCACCACTGGGGCAGTTGGTACTGTTAATGCCACTTCAAATTCAATTTGCAGTTTGCATTTTCAAAGCCAACTTGGTTTAGGGTAATCATTTTCACCCAGTAACTTTGGTAATTTATGATAGAGATCATTGGAACGGAATCTGAATGCAAGTTGGTATTTAGCATGCCATAAGATCCGTTCTCCAGCTCGTGAATGCAAGTAGGAGCGCCTTAGAAATTAGATTATGTTGCTACAAAGTGTCTTCAAAATGCGTCTCATGGATTTTAAATTTTAACGGTCGCTTCTAATTAAGTTTTGCTAACCCTGTTAGGGGTGCAAACTACTAGCATCTAAGTATTGAACATGTAAAGATTGAATTGCAAATTTTGACTTTTCATGCACATTATAGAATATAGAAGCCCAAAACATCACTCACATGAGCATTTGAGTGAGTGCACAAGACCATTAAGAAGGTCAAGCACCGTGTTGAAAAGCAAGTATTTTGCCTAACTTCTTACTCAGATTGGGCAAGCCATCACTCACCACATTCGCTCCCCCACCCACCAAATAATTGCTACAAACAACGTTCATCCAAAGCATAACGATCAACATACCAAGCAGCACCAAAGTTACACATCAGTTAGTTTTAAACTTATGCCAGCCATATTGAGTTGGGGAAAAGGTTCTTTAAATAAAACAAAATAATCCAATTTCACATTTAAGAAAATTTCTGGATTCTCCTTAACACAAGGCTCTCTCCACCTGACAACATTTTGTACCGTCACGGTTACAAATCTAATACCTCCTTTTTTAACACCGTTAAAACGTGTATACTTTTTATCTCCTCTGCAGAAGCATCGGGTGCGTTCACCATCTGATCCCCAGCTAGCCTGTTTCTAGGTATATTCTCAAACTAACAATGTACAGTTAGTTTTTTAAGTACAAGCACCAATTTTTATTTTCAATTAGCTCCTAGTAGACAGGAGAGAGAGAGAGAGAGAGAGAGAGAGAGAGAGAGAGAGAGAGAGAGAGAGAGAGAGAGAGGGTCCTCATACTATCCTCAGTTAGCTGTACAGGATCTTTGTTTCCTACGCCATCTAAGCAGGATGAGGATTCATTATGCAGCCTAATCCTCCTTTCTGCAAACAGATTTACCCAATCAGAAAGCTTTTACAAGCTCGTTATGTATTGAAGGAAAAAACTGAGTACAATCTTAGCATATATTCCCGGCCGTAAATTCATGATAATACAAGATCTAAAACTGGGAAGGCAAGTAAAATAGACATACAAAGAAATATATCGGGGCTCACCAATTCTCAATCAATTGACAAGAAATGAACATTAAAGAAAAACCATTAATTTGCAGACAGAAAATTAAACTGTCCTCGTGTATACAAGTAATTAGAGTAGAACCAAATGAAATACTAAAGAAAGAAAGTGCCTCCAGCTGCAACAAGTTTCTCTACACGTGCAACGTCTATATGCTTTCCGTAGGTATACTTCTTCAGAGCATTCAGATGGACCTTTATTCAGTTAAGTATCAGTTCAAGTTGCTGGTCATCACAAGTTTCCAACACTTTCTGTACAACATAGTTTGCAAACTGATCTTTCATTATTACCTAAATCAACAAGGAAGAAACCAAAAACAAAATAAGAAAGTGTTAGAAAAGTTGACATAATGATAAAACAGGTTTAAGAACATTAGCAAAACGAGTTACCTTGCAGATACATAGAATGGCCTAAAACTGTACAAGGATGGAAACCCTTTTTCATATAGGTAAGAAAAGAAGTTATTAATAACCTTCTAATATGATATTTTTGCATCACTAGTCTTAACGTAAGTAGGTAACTTAAGTGCGAATTTATTTGCATATAAACACGTACATGATTAAGTCTGTTTGGTTTCTGGCTTGTCAAAGTGTTCCAATCTTGCTCACAGTAGAGCGACTATATTTTTATGATAATATTAAATACTTTTAAAATAAACCGTTTGACATAAATATCTAATCCAAAGATAATTTAATCAAATATGACTACAAAATGAAGCATATCAGATCTGAGTATTCACTTCGGTGGTTCAGCATTAGTTACATCTTTTATAGCCCAAGGACAAGGAATGGTATTGCAGACACGTGAGGCTGTTTTGCGCCAATTGTGCTTCTGCTACAGTGGTCACGTGCCTTGTCTTAACTTTCTTATTTTAATTTTTTTCCCGTGGCTTAAGTTACTCATTTTGATGGTGGAGATAATTTTTATTTTAAGTAGTTTTAGATATAGTTATATATTATATAAGTGTCGTTTTTGTAGTTTTAAAAGGGATAGAGTTTATTATTTAAAAGTTAAAATTTTTAAGTAAATTCTATATTTACTTATTATTTTTAAAAAAATGTAATGCATGATATTTACGTATTTTATGAATATAAATATTATATATATATATTATTCCTCCTATGGACCTAACTACATTACCTTTCCATCCATGATTTTCAGTGCTCTCTCTCTCTATGATACAAAATTCAAAGATAAATTGAATGGACAAGTACTGATAAAAAAAATAAAAAAATATATAATTACAAGCACAATTATGTACTAATCTATACATTAATGTGATGTAATTGATCAAAATGTAGATTTTATTGAAAACAGTATTAATTTAAATTTTAAATATAAATAAATCAATATTGGTACACAGATTAATACGCGACTATGCTTGTATATAACAAAACTCAAAATAAAATAATCATCCTCTTTTTCATTCTTTTTTGTTTTTATTTATTTATTGTTGGGCTATGGGTCATGTGTTCTTCCAGAAATTTGAGTTGTTGGTTAACATACCAAATTCATAAATTTATATTTTATATTAGTAGTTGTGAGTGTTAAATGCTGTTCACGATACATTCGGCATATTAATTATTTGTTGAGTGGGCAGTTACTAAGCAGTCAAAAATAACGTCCAATCTTTTAAAAAAAAATTGTATATATCATATTACCATCTTATTTATATCACACTAAATAAGATCTGGCATATTTATTATCATTAAATTATTATTTATTGCATATTTTTTTATTATCAAACGATGATAAATACGTCACATCATATATGGCGAGATGCAAATAAGATGGTGGTGTGGTGTATAGCATTATTTACCTTTTAATATCTCTTCTGCCTTATGTACACCTATTTTTTATACCTGTAATAGCAAAAGTAAAATAAATTCTAAAAACTTCTTTCTTATATATTTAAATACGAATGCAACTAAAATAACGGTAATTAGATTAATCATCAATAAAAGTAAACATATTTAAAAGAATAAATGATATATCCCACACTATGATTTTACTTTCATTTTACTTTTATAAATGTGACATGCATATTCTATCATTTTCATATTGCCTCTTATTTTATTATTTAAATTTAAAAATTAATTTGTAATTAATGCAACCTTATTATAAGTTGAGAACAAAAATGAGATGTAAGTGTAATTGATAGAACTTTTTTATTTACAATAACGCAATTGAAGAACTCGAGCTTTTAATATTGATGATGATGTAGGTATGGGATTAGACATTTGGAACCGATAGAAAATTGGGAAAACGTCGTGTCCAAAAATTTTAGGAATCAATCTTCATTGTAGTGGGACATCATCACATGATTGAATATAAACACAAAGAGTAGCAATAGCAACTAAGTGGGCAAAAAAGCAATAGCAACATGCATGCATCTAAGTGGGCAAAAATTCATTAGTGTTTGAAAACCAGAAACTTTTAACCATCTGCCTAATTGGTTCAAGTTTCACTACTCCTTCGTCTAGCCAGATTAAGATCTCATTTGGTTACACACATTAAATGAGATAAAATAAAATTTAAAAGTTGAATTATTTATTATATTATGTGTAAAAATTTTAAAAAATTATAATAATTATAGAACATGAGATTAGCCAAACCAAACGAGGCCTAAGAATTCCATCCAACTAGCCATCCATTTAATTAACGTATCACAATCTTTGTGACATTCGACCTCACGTTATAATTTATCTTCATCTATCCCAACAATATCTCCTCATCTTCTTCTTCTTTGTTTTTAAATAGTAGCATAAGGCTTATATAGCTTTTTACGAGTAAACTCTTCCGATCCTTAGATTCTATCGTTTGACAAAAGAAAAATGAGAAATTTAATAGAGATTGCATAATGAACCTATTTGTTTATTAATTTACTAAACACACAACTAATATATAATTAGCATAAAAATATTATTTTAATAATTAAAAAAATAATATTTGCAGTTATAAATTATGCAAGCGCCGCATGCTCCTTTTAAAAAAGTGAGTAAAGATGAGATCCACATGAAAAAATTATTTTTTTAATAGTAGGCCTCATCTTTTTTAAAAGGAGTGCGCGACTCTTGCACAATAAATGATTGTATCTAACATTACTCTTTGAGAGCTATTACAGTCACAAAAAGATTATATAGAAATAAACTCACAAATTAACATGACTTTATGAAATCAACTAAATTTATTTTATAATAAAAATAATTTTATAATTTATAAATTTATTTTTACGTAATTCTTTATAGCCAGAGTGTTTTCAAATATGAAAAATTCTAACGGAAATTTTTGATCAAACGGAAATAGATTAGGCTGCATAAAGAGATGGGCTTTGCTAGATGCAGTCGGGAAACGCAGTCGGGATGCAAACGGTTGTACGGAATAAATAAATAAAAATTATAAAAAAAAAAATTTCATAGAGGACCTACATGAATAAAAAAAAAGTTATAAAAATTTTTTTTTTCATGTAAGTCTCATATTAATTCATTTTTATCTCTACGACTGTATGCCAACTGTATTTTCCGACTGCACAAATCATTTATGTAAAGAGATACATCGGACGGGCCTCACACGGGTTTGCCTTTCTCATTCTTTTATCATTTTCCTCGTTGGGTTGACCCAGTTTCATGTGCTGATTCATGAGTGATTCCCAAGCAGATTGGAGGATGGGATCAGAAATGGGTGGTCTAAGAGGAGCTTCCCTCTTGGGCCATTTGCGAGATAGGGATGATTGGAGATTAATGGGCCGAAACTAGATAAATTCCTCCATGTAGACCTGTATAATTGTATTGATCAGTAAATAGATATATTCAGCCAACATCATTAAATAAATATATAATTCCCCACATTGAACTCGATGGCCACGTATTATGACGTGCATGATTTAGGATTAATTTATGGAATAAGAATATGATAAATACCCGTATTAAGCAGAATCAGTTAACTTAATTAATGTAGCTCGATCTTCATTATAAGATCAAGGAAGGAGTGTGATAAATCAACGGTCATAATCACTACGCACGTTCAACCTAATTAATTATTGACATTGATCATATATATACACATACCCAATTGTGCTTTAAGTTGCTAACGTGTAATTTTGGTATATGATTTCGTTGTCAAAGGAAATCCTTATAATTAATTATTATAAGATATAATGAAAGTACTGCAAAAAACACCATTAATATTAATTGATCAATTTATTAACAGCTAGCTTCAACGAATATATATATATATATGTTAAGTAACTTATGGATGATCTACGTACACAAAAACATGAGTCTACCTCCAAAAACACTTAAATCGTCAAACCGAACTTACCTACCTAGAGAAAATTCTGGTGTTTGAGCAGATTAAGAAGTTTTATTATTACCTAGCTAAGAGGGGGAGCAACCATATGCATGCATGCATCCACGCATATTCGATCCTCGGATCAGAAAACCGGTGCAAGGGCAAACAAGTTTCTAACCTACTTTACTGCTCCTACATTTATATATATATAATATTTAATGCGCGCGCACACAGATATATGCATCTTGAACTGTAAGAAGTCAAATAGATGGAGTACTAGAGCTTCCTTAAGCGACAAAATGATACTTCAATTAGCAGGACTAGAGCTTTCTTAAGCTATATATATATATATATATAGGAAAATTCTTCTTTTTATCCTCATACTTCACACACCATATTTATTTTTATTTTTTTTTTTATTTTTTTTTATAATAAATATGTAGTGGATGATAACTTCAGACAGATTAATTCGTTTTCGTTCATATAATAGAGTCCAATTAAAAGATGCCACGTACACCATACACGGGTTGGCCTGTGGTATGCATTTCATAGGATTTTTTTTCTTCTCAGTCTGCACCCCCCCCCCCCCCCCCCCCCCCCCCCCCTCTCCCTGAATACCTCCTCCTCCTGCGTCCCCCTCTTCTCCTGCTGAAACAAAATTAGTTTTCCCCCACCCCCGTTGGTCTGTGGCCCCAGCCCTTCCCCCCAATCTCTTTTTCCCTTCGTTTGCCTCTAACTGCTAGGGTTTTTTTTTTAGGCATGGGATTGATTTTAATCGTGTAAATTTTCAGGTGAGTGCGATGTTTCTGTTTTTTCCTTTTCAAAATTGTGTTTTCCATTGTTCCTGGGAACATGAACCAAATGTGTATGGATTTGCATGCATCTTGGGCATATCCAAGGAGTATTGTTACAAGGTGTGAATTATTTTCACGGATATGTTGTTACTCGTGCATGAAGCAGCCTCAGGAAATTCATGAAGTTGTAGATTTTTTTTGATGTAGCTATCAAGTAATAATTTTGATTTGGGTTGTTTAAAAGTCTAATAGCCAGTTTTGTTTTTAATCAAAATCATTTATATGGGTGTTTTAATTTATCAAATTCTTTGAGTACCAAGTAATAACAAGTGGGGGAGTGGTAGAATTATTTGTATTAATATTTCCCAATTGTCGCTGTGGAGGTGATGAAGTAGGAGGAATGGAAGGCAGCTGCTACGATGGGGCTAGCAGCGTATGGCATGCAGGATTCGGGTAGATATATGCGAGTAGGTGCAAACCAATGTGAGAAGAAATGTTTCAGAGGCAGGGGGGGCGGGGGCAAAGGTCGCATTCTGGGAAGAGAGAGAGAGAGAAGTTTACAGTTTCAGTTCCAGAGGAAAGAAAGGGAGATAGAAAGAGAGGGTTTTCGATTTCCAGTTATCCCTGCATCGCACAGTAGTGGATTTAAAATTAACCGCTTACTTGGCAAATCTTAATTGGTCTCCGTTGTTCCGTTGTTCTCCATTTATAGGTGTATCCAGTCTGAAGCGTTTCTGATATATAGTTTGAATATGCAGAAAATCTCGCCAAATGAAAACTTTTTTCATTCACGGCAACGTACCCCAAATTGCATCCCATGCAACAACGTGGGGATGACCATTATCACGAACTTTTTGAAATATACACCTTATATATGCACAGTTGAATAACATCACCTACGGCTCAAGCTGCCACAATTAAGATAGAAACCTAAAGTCTCGAGTTTGGCGTATTTCTAGGTGTACACGTTAATCGGCTTAAGTTGTTGGAGCAAACTAATCTATTTTTGTATAAAACAAGTGGCGTATGATGCTTTATTCTTTGCAGATATACCCACCCAAAGAGAAACAGCGAGCGAGAGAGAGAGAGAGAGCCGGGAGAGAAGAGAGGGGGGTGGGGAGTATAAAAACGGGTAGTTGTAAACTGATGAACTGCCCAATTCCCACGTTAGAGACCAGTCAAAAAACACCAATACTGTAAAGCTAAAAGCCATTATACGCATTGTCACCCTCATCCAAGAACCGGACATTCTTAACACAGGAACGTCCTTGAATAGGTAAAAAATACTAGATCACGAGAAATGAAAAAAGCCCCAGTGGAGTCGGTGGTTGCGGAGCTCGAAGGCACCCTTCTGAAGGACCCAGACCCCTTCTCCTACTTCATGTTAGTGGCATTCGAGGCCTCGGGTTTGATTAGGTTTGCGTCGTTGCTGATGTTATGGCCCGTGATTCGCTTGCTGGACATGATGGGCATGGCGGACGCCGGGCTCAAGCTTATGATCTTTGTTGCAGTCGTGGGTGTTCGTGAAGCCGAGATCGAATCAGTGTCGAGGGCAGTTTTGCCAAAGTTTTATATGGATGGCATTGATACGGAGGCATGGAAAGTCTTTAGCTCGTATGACAAGAGAGTTGTAGTGACCAAGACACCGAGGATTATGGTGGAGAGGTTTGTGAAAAAGCATTTGCGAGCTGATGAGGTTCTCGGAAGCGAACTTGTTCTGAACCGCTTTGGTTTTGCAACGGGTTTTGTCGAGGAATATGATATTCGTCCTCTCTCTGATCGGGTGGCAAAGCTTTTTGTAGATGAACCGCCAAGTTTAGGATTAGGAAGGCCTACATCAGCCGCTGGTTCTTCGTTCTTGTCGCTATGCAAGGTAAGTAGCTACATAGATAATTTCACCAAAGAAAACAATATTAAAGTGTACATACATGATAATTTAATAGACTAATATTTCTCGAGGTAAACTTTATCTTTAGATTTGTAAACTTTTTTGAGCACACATCAAATTAAATCCTATTCTTGTAGCGTTGTGCGTACGTTCGGCCTTATATACATGAACAAATTTATTAAATCCATTTAATACCGAGATAATCTGTGATATACAGGAACAAGTGCACCCATCAATGACCAGCAACCAAAAGCAAGACCGCCAGGTCCTCCGCCCGCTACCGGTAATCTTCCATGATGGCCGCCTAGTCAAGAGGCCAACACCATTGACTGCCCTCCTGATACTCTTATGGATTCCCTTAGGCATCTTGCTTGCAATAATCCGCATTGTTGTGAGTTTGATGGTACCAATTTGGGCTATTCCGTACTTGTCTCGGCTATTCGGTGGCGAGGTAATTGTCAAAGGCAAACCACCCCCGCCTGTGTCTGGTGGCAACACTGGGGTACTATTTGTGTGTACCCATCGAACCCTATTGGACCCCGTGGTCCTTTCCACCGTACTCAGACGTAAAATCCCAGCTGTGACATACTCCATCTCTCGATTAACAGAGATCCTATCACCAATCCCCACCATCAGGTTAACACGAATACGTGAAGTGGATGCAGAGAAAATCAAGCAACAATTGACCAAAGGAGACCTAGTGGTTTGTCCCGAAGGAACAACATGCAGGGAGCCCTTCCTTTTAAGGTTTAGCGCACTATTTGCTGAACTAACAGATCGAATTGTACCGGTGGCTATGAATTATCGTGTTGGGTTCTTCCATGCAACAACGGCTGGGGGTTGGAAAGCACTGGACCCCATTTTCTTCTTCATGAACCCTAGGCCTGTCTATGAGGTCACGTTCTTGAACCAATTGCCAGTTGAAGCAACATGTTCCTCTGGGAAAAGCCCGCATGATGTTGCAAACTACGTGCAAAGGATCTTGGCTGCTACGCTAGGGTTTGAGTGCACGAACTTTACAAGGAAGGATAAGTACAGAGTGCTGTCTGGAAATGATGGAACTGTGTCTTATAATTCGATCATTGATCAGTTTAAAAGGGTGGTGAGCACCTTCAAGCTGTTTATTCACTAAGTTTATATTAGGCTAAGATTGATTTCTTTAACTTTCTGTCTGCTAGATGATTTTTTTATGGTAGTAATTTTCTTTATTTTTAAATTATGAAGTTAATTTGTGATCTCGAATTATTAATGTAAAATAATTATGTATGAAGGTGGCTAATGTTTGTCTAGTACTACAGGCGCCGTTACTGTCATGATCAGTTACGTACCCTTTTGGGAGTAGAAAAGAAAAATACGATTCAGACCAATTTATCTATAAGTTCATAAGTTACTCTTGTAGAAGTAGAAGTAGAATTAACCAGAATCTCTAATAGTTGAACTCAACATCCTTAAGGCCAGTCGTTGTTGGAACTTTAAGCCGGCCAATATAAGCTCCCTCAACCTAGCTATTAAATTTAAAAGTAATGTTGCATACAATCGTGAAATATACAAATACTGTTTAGTCATTTTGATAAAAAGTGAAGTTTACTATTAAAAAATTATTATTTTTATGTAAATTCAGTATTTATTTACTTTTTTCAAAGTGGTTGCACGTCACTTGTGCACTCACGATTGTAAATATCATTGTTCTAAATTCAAATTGTCCAGTAAACCAGAAGTCTTAGAAATTAAAGTCTCAAGATCTTATACTGGGTATGGGATAATTTACGCATTACAACAAGAAAATAAATATTTACGATGATTTATTTTTTTACGAAAATGACTATTTGTGATAATAGATACATTTTAACATAAAATAGTCATTTTGGTAAAAAATAATAATTTTCATACGAATATAACTGATAACAAATAAATAGTTTTCTTATAATGCATGCAACAAGATGTGTATCATATATATTGGGATTTGGGACACGAGTGACATGTGCCTCGTGCGGCAGTGTCACATAATTATGGTATGTCGTGAGGAATTTATAATGGAATAAAAATTTCTTGGTTGAGTTTCATGACAAATAATGGAATGCTTAAAAAAAGAGAAATAGCTATATATATATATATAAGACACTGTTATATGAATTGTACGTTAAAAGAAACTTTATAGTTTTAGAAACCTTATACTTTTAGAAACTTCCTTGGTCTAGCCAGGCGGAACAAAGAATGCAACGCTTGCATAGACTAAACAAACAGCGCCACGAGGGTTCAAGGAGCCAATTGCAGCACCATATGTAGCTGAAAACGAGAGTAAGGCAACCCAAATCTCCCTGTAAAATGGGAATCGGTATACAAGATATGAGATGACGTCGATTGACGAAGAATACGCTAGCGTATTGCAGAAAAAGAAGAGCTTGCAGTTTCCCGGTTTAGAACTCAAGATCGCGCTACCAGCATGACGAGTTACGCCATTGACAGTGGAGGTGATCTCTTGCTAAACCCCGCCAGGAGTGTCGATTCCAGCTTGGAAAGTCGCGACAGCAACTAGTGCCACCACCACTAAAAGTACATTTTGAATATCACTGGCGGAGTCTCGTTCTGGCTTATACCGGAACTGGAGTGTGCGGCCCAATTTTCCTTCTGAGAAATTTCGGGCGGGGGGTAGGCAGAATGGGCTGGGCATGATCTATTTCAAACGAGGAAGCAGCCGGTTGGTTGGGCTGATCGGCAGACATTCGTCGGCTGCTATTAAGCAACTAAAGCCTTCACTTGCCTACAACTTTAAATAGAGACCAAGCAGCTAGCCAGGCGACACTTTTCTTTTGTTAAATTTAGTTGCTGCAAAGCCCATCACAAGTTGTAATAAATATCCAAGTCTAACCATGGGACCCTTTTAGATGGGCCTTCAGACAAGTGTTTGCACTTTACCCCATCGTTTCAATTAGTAACCTCGGCCGTAAGTATTTGGCTTTCTTCAAATGAAAAGGAAACACGATGGAGGGAGGAACTTTCAAGAACATGAAATTCAGCAGAGGTCACAGTCGATCAAGTTGATGCGTTGGGGCTCTATTATTGGAACAATGATAGAGTTCCAGAAAATTATGAGAACGTTGCCAACATGGATATGCCTCCTAGCTTGAGGCTAACAACTTTTACTGCAAGTGTTGTTGGGGGGGGGGGTTTTGTTTCTACTTCTTTATTAAAACCGGGAAAGCATTGCCACAGATCAAACCCATATCAAACTTGGATGAATAAACTTTTTGAAAAGGCGATTTTGAGTGCGAAAGCACACCTATTCCCTTTGTTTTCTTATATTTGACTTCTCCATTCCCCATTTCTTTATGCAAATATGTAGAACTTTTTAAATATCTTTCTAGCAAACGTTCTAATATCGAAAGCAATTTTACAATCCAGCATGGTTCGATCTTTATGATTGTGAAAAAGGCAAAAACGTCACGATCGAGCTTGAAACGTTTTCTCTCCCCCCAACGGTATTCTATACATATATATATTTTTAAAAAATGCCTCTCGTGGCACAACGTATACACCTTTTTATCTCTTCAGTCTGTATGAAAGTGTTTTCTTACAACAAATAAAAATAAAAAAATGAAGAAAAGAACATTAACTCATCTGTTTTTCTCCCCCTCTCGTATCGTATAAATAATAATCTGAAAGGCAAATCTTTTGCCCAATATTCAGCAAATTAAATAGACTACTAAAAAAATAAAATAATTTGTAGTTGTTCCAACCTGCTACGATTCAATCATTTAGACTGTCCCTGTCTAATTATAGCTGTAGGTAACTAATGGACATTGCTATATGGATGAATAACATGAGAGAGTCGTGGTTGGACCCGATTGCTTGACGACGACAATTAGTAGAATCAACTGCTGGATTAACGATCGAGACAGCTACACTGCTTCACCACCGGTGCCGTCGAAGCCTACACGCTTTCTGCATAGTGCCATCAGTATTGGATCGCGATGTGTGTTCAAACATTACGTAAGGTGGCATTATTATTGTTTTAAAATAGACACGCACACTCAAAAAAAACTAGTAATTGGTAAGAATACAGTATGGATCACTTGCATACTTCGACTTAGAGTACTCTTAATACATTAGTTAAAGTTAAATGACATTTTTAGTTAATGTGAGATAAATTTAGTTTTAATTATTCGGATTCTTGCATCAAAATAGCTATTTTTTATTATTTAATAATAAAATAATATGAGATGAATTTGACTTTAATTATTATTTTCACATTAGATTATTTATTTATTCATTATATAGTAATAAAATAATATTACTTTAAATAATATTTAAATATTTAATTATTAATTTATTTAATGTAAATTAGTAATCATATTCTAATTAAATTAATGTTATTTCATATGAAGTAAATAAAAGTTTGTAACATATCAAAAGGAGATTAAATGATAGCATAATTCAACTAGGAAAGAAAAAGAGGAAAAATACTCAAGCGGCTGATGAGAAAAAAGAAAGAAAAATAATTAATAAAATATATATTTGGTCTATTTACAGTAATCTTCAAAGTTTGAAATTATTTTGAAAGTCACTACAATTATAGTACAATTATTCCATTGACGATAATCTAATAAACTTGGTAAAGACACCAAAATGGATAAGTAAATAAACAAACAAACTTGGTAAAACGTGCATAATTTTACGTCTCAAAATATTAAAGAAGATGCCAATCAATTATTACACTGAATGGATTTAAGACATTTTCACAGGGAAATTGTGAAATTAATCCACTCGTACGTGCCTCACATCAACAGATTAATTAATAGGTGATTTATGCATAAACTATATATATAAACATGAGAAGTCAAATTAAACCGTGTGGAAAGGGTTAATGCATGGATAGCTCGGGACATATCAACATATGGTGGGTATACCCGTAGTTGAGGTGAAATTAGAACAAAAGGTATTCTCTCTAAATTATATTTTAAAAAAAAAAAAAATTTGATTTGTTATGAAGTGGAAAATGCTTGACACCTGATGTTTTTATGGATCACATTGAAAGAAAGGTTTGGAAAGTCTAAAAATTGTGATGGATTGACAGCACCAGAGCCTGGAGGTGGACCGGGTGGCAGAGGGGGCGGCTCCCACATAACAGGACAGAGTCGAGAATTTGAACCTTGTGTGTTTTGCGGAAAGTTGAAGTCTCTATTTAGTTAGGCGTCACAGTCACCAACATAATTGCACAACTAATATGATTTTAAAAGTCAAATTATCTATAATTTTCTAGAGTCCAGACAATTAACAAGAGTCCCTCGTCTCCAAGCCATGCAATTCTGGTGGTCGCTTCCATTGCTGTGTTCCTCCCGATTTTCGTAAAAGTATCAGCTTTTTGTCCCCAGTTGTACCTTCAAGACAAGACCTTTTTTACCCTTTTGTGTTCTATAAGGTCACGTCTTGGGTAATCGAGAAACCATGTCTACAGAACATGCACTCATTCTGATTTAAAGTATCTCGTTTAAAATGGATTCTGGAGCATAATATTCTCATCATGCACAAGCGAAGCATCTTAGTGCCGACTAAACAGGCAGAAAAGCTGTTCAAATAGACAAGTAAATTGCAATAACAACTGTTATGTGTGTGAAATCAATCCTAGTGAGGGCAAGCAGCGGTATATGCCAGAAACAGAATCATTTCTTCTAGAGCTTAGCAAGAATATATCTGTTTCAAACATAAATTCTATATTTAAATTTAGCTATTTTCATTATATTAATTTTAACATCCTGATAAATATTTTAATTTCTTTTCATTAGCTTAAGCTAGCTGTTAAAAACTTAAAATTAGCAATTGAGTTAATAATATATATAAATTTGTAGTTAAAAAGTGTGATGGACTACATTGGTTGTTGATTGGCTGCTTCAAAAACAAGACCCTCATGGCACTTTGATTAACTTTAGAAACATGCATGCACGCATCCAATTAGCACATAGGAGTGGGTGATTGGTCATAGTTCTAAGATCCAAAAATTCTGAGGCAAACATCACGTACGCCCTCTAATGCATGTCAGCCAACCAACTATATATTTAAGGAAACGAAGAGGTACCTCTCACCCATACACATCCTTCAAGAGTCCCAAACCAACACACACACCTTTATCTGATATTTCAACCTCTCTCCCCGAAGCTTTTAAAGCAAATTAATACGCATCAAACAGGAAACACATCGTTAGGTAACATCTCCTTACTTTTATGCTTCAATATCTTCTTTCTCCATGGCCTGCCTTCAAACTCACCATCCACGTCTTCCTCTTGTTCTTCTTCTTCAGTTCACCTTCTTCTTCATAATAAATCAATTTCAATCCTCTGTCTCAGCAACTCAGAAATCGCTCATACTGCCCCTCAAAGCCCAAACAGTACTACCACGTGGATCAGCATCAAAACCTTCAGACAAACTCTCTTTCCACCACAACGTGACCTTAACGGTCTCCCTCACCGTAGGTTCGCCTCCGCAGAGAGTTACCATGGTCCTCGATACAGGTAGCGAACTCTCTTGGCTCCACTGCAAGAAAGCCCCAAACATCAGCTCCATATTCAACCCACTTCTCTCTTCCTCGTACTCTCCAATCCCGTGCTCCTCGCCCTTATGCACAACCCGGACCCGGACCTTACTAGTTCCCGCTTCCTGCGACCCGAATAAGCTCTGCCACGCGACTGTCTCCTACGCTGACGCCTCCTCCATTGAAGGCAACCTCGCGTCCGAAACTCTCTACCTCGGAAACTCTTCCCGACCCGGTACGATATTTGCATGTATGGATTCCGGTTTCAGTTCCAACTCCGAAGAGGACTCCAAGACCACTGGGTTGATGGGTCTTAACCGCGGGTCTTTGTCGTTTATCACCCAAATGGGTTTCCCTCAATTCTCGTACTGCATTTCGGGGAGTGACTCGTCCGGTGTTTTGCTTTTTGGCCAAGAGAGTCTCACTTGGCTCCAACCATTGAACTACACTCCTCTGGTTCAGATTTCAGACCCGTTACCTTATTTTGATCGGGTAGCCTATACAGTTCAGCTCGAGGGTATTAAAGTTTCGGGTAAGATTTTACCGCTTCCGAAATCCGTGCTTGTACCAGATCATACGGGGGCAGGTCAGACCATGGTTGACTCCGGCACCCAGTTCACCTTCTTACTCGGCCCAGCCTACACCGCATTGAAAAACGAGTTTATTCAACAAACAAAGGGAATACTGAATCTTTTGGAAGACACCAACTTTGTTTTTCAGGGAGCCATGGACTTGTGCTACAGAGTCCCCTCGAGTCGGCCTAGTTTGCCACAGTTACCCGCTGTGACCTTGATGTTTCAGGGGGCCGATATGGTGGTATCGGGTGAGAGGTTAATGTATCGGGTACCAGGAATGATGCGGGGTGGGGATTGGGTGTATTGTTTCACATTTGGGAACTCGGACTTGTTGGGCATAGAGGCATTCTTGATTGGCCATCATCATCAGCAGAACTTGTGGATGGAATTTGATTTGGCAAAGTCTAGGGTTGGACTTGCAGAGGTTAGGTGTGATCTGGCAAGTCAAAGGCTTGGCTTGGTAGATTGAGGCAACACTTTTTAGGCCAAGTTTCCCTAGTCTTTTCTTGTGCAGATTGGAACAGAAGGCATACACTCATATATATAATATGCAATCTGTGGAGGTGGATTTTGCTAAGAGAATCGGCACTTCAACAATTTTCATCAGTGTTTGCATAATTAGGTTTTGCCATTACCTACCCCATGACTGTACCAGAGGGGCTCAATTAATTGGGCTGTCCATGACCTACACAAATCAATTATTTTATTTTAAAATGTATATTTATTGCTTGATATGTAGATTCTATGTATCTCTAGGATTTGGTGTAGTCGTGACTGGGAGTTATTGGGGGAGCAGGTGGCTTCTGAGTGCACCTAGTACATTCATTTTATCTTTGAAATTTGCTTTATCCACCAAAAAATTTTGTATAATTTACTGATCTGACGTTATGTAATGTCAAATGTGTTTAATATTTTTATTATATTGTATTATATAAAATTATGTTAGTTTGAGAATTTTTTTTTTATAATTTTCATCTTTTTATTTTTTTATTTTTATGATAGTATCATTTCTCTTTTTATTTTGGGCTGTAAAGTTTGTTAATGAACGGTGTGAATAATTTTTGGACTAGTTACCATCTATCATGATTTTTGTTTTACGGGTAAACCAGAAATTCGAACTGCGTAATCGTTCTGATCATCAAATCCTAATTCTGAAGTGTTTAGATATTACATGTTTTGACAAAACTGATGCAAGGTTTGCTACTATTATACATTTGAATTTTCTTAACAATGTTAATTGAATAACCAAACTATATAAGCCCAAAGATCCTCTCCATTGCAGAGAGAGAATGGCAGGCAGGAGAGGTTAAGATCTGATACATTGTCGAAGAATTTGATCTCTGTTTTGAATTTTAATCAGTTCACTGAATCACTCATATTCTAGGAGATAAGACAGGGGTTGGAATTGAAGTGATAGCTAGAAGGAGTCGTCAATTTATTCTAAGCTAATCTGTGCGTTCTGGATAAGCATTTACGTACAGTATGAAAAGATGTTAATTGCTTTGCTTTTCAATCACATTTAATGTCCAATTTGATCACTTTTCTCCTCTTCAAACGTCGGAAAGTTGTTGACGCGGAAAAGGTTGAACTCAGTTTTGGCATTTCGAACTTTACAAAATTCCAAGTAAAGAAAATATAGAGCAGAACGAGATCTGGGCATGCACGTACTGTAGTGTAGTTACATCACAAGAGTCGTCCTCTGCATAAATTCACCATATCGACATATGTCATTGTGTTTGTTTGGCGAAGTCTGGAAGTGATATACCACAAAATCTTTGTATTTATCAGACAGCAAAGTCGACAGGCACATATGCCTCGTTTATCACAAGGGCCCTCCCAAATTTAGTAGCTTTTTGGTACTGTGGCGTAGGTTCCCCACTCCCAGATTCCACCGACTGTCTTCCCAAAAGTCTGTTTTTTCCTTGCTCTGTTGAATTCAATATCTCTGTGTTCTCTTTTTGCTGCATTTGCCATTCATTCAAATTATTTAACTACATACGTAGAAATATGGTAAAGTATAATAGCATCTATGTTTACTTCTATACGCACGATGAATAGTTTTATGTGCACAATCTGAAACCAGCATTGATTTTCTGATAAAAGAAATTTCCAAATTTATTACGCGAGACTTTTTATAAATGTAACGTTAAATATAGTTTTATAATACACAGACATTGAATTTGAAAAATGTATGGTTAGCTATTAAAAAATAATATATATATTTTTTTATATGTAGGTTTTAGATTTAACAATTTTTTTTAAAACAAATACACATAATTTATATATTCTAATACTTTAAATATTATTTCTCTTATTCTAATAAAAAAACTATCAACTTTAACGAGTCACCGCACACTATTCCTTGTAATAGTTTATATAAAGAAAAAAAATATATCATACTCGATAATCCTACATCATATACATACGGAAAGGGAAAAAAAAAATTGTATATCATAATGTAGAGTTGCTAAATAAAATAACTCTAAACAAAATAAAATGACTAGGATTATAAGGTAACTGCCCGAGATTAGAACGTGGCTAATACTGATGACTAGGATTATGTCCGGACGATTTAAGAAATCTGTTTGATACAAGGGCATAGTGTTTTTGCGTTAAAGTGTCCAATTTTCTTGGGGATCTAAGGGTTAAAGGAGCTGCTCTGATTGGAAAAGCATACCAATTAATATAATGGGGAAACCTTTATCTTGTTATATGAATTGGAATGGGAAACCTTTTTTGAGAGGCGACAAGTCTTGTAACTTTTTTTGAAGCCGTCTTGATTAAATATTAAACCCTAAAGAGTTTGGTTTGACGGCAGATTTGTATTTTCCTGAGGTTTCTTGATGAATATCTGAGCGTTTCAAGGGTTAAGGACTTCCCTCTTGCAAATCAGAGTTTCGTTGCAGTCGGATTGTTCAGCTCTCTGTCACGCAGAGATGGAAATATTCCTGATCCATCTCTCTCAAGATGTAGGAATGGTTTAATAGCAGATCTTGAGGGCGGCACGACAGCTTTGGTTTCCTAGTATGTTTTGAAGCCGTTGCAGGTTTTTTTATTTAATTTTATTATTTTTTCTTGTGTGTAAAAGAGGCAAAACCTTTAACCTTGTATAACCGACCATGGTCGATATGATATACGCCAACCAGACGCATTAAAGTCCACGTGAATATTAATGCGACGTCGTTACACTCGATTTCCCCAATTCTTGTAATATTTGTAAAACGAATAATCAAACAAACAGCTCCAACCAAAGCTTACGAGGAAAAGCTTCTTGATCTAACGATCGGCACGTCCGAGTCCGAGTCGGGACTCGCTGATCTGCCTCCCGGCTCTTACACAGTCCCCCATCATTCGACGGAGATCCGAACGTTGCATTTGATCAAAACGCTTTTTCTAAGTTACGATGCGATAATCTCTCCTGTATCGATCTGATTCCGTAAGTCACACTTTCGCTTTTCCAATCCCTCGTTGCCTTTCGAGTTCCATCTTTCCAAATGGAAGATCACTAAGCTTTAATATTATTTATTTTATACACTTTGTATGCCATGGTGTTGATTGCTGAATTTTGTTTAGTATGTGATATGTGGAATGTGATTTTGGGATTAGGTTTTTGGCTGATCTCAAATTTCACAAATGTAAATGGCTTTTGGTTTTTGCTTGCTCTTCTTGTTATTCTAGAGAGTCTGATGCATGACTAATATGATTTTACAAAAATAGATTTGTACGATTCATTTATCTTTTCCTGTGTCTCCCATGTGATTTAGGCATTGGTTATTTTGCTAAACACGCATATGCGCCCCCAAATTTAATGGTTCGGATTGAGCCATTAGAGGGAGTGGCTGTCTTGCTTCTATCACTCAAAGCATTGAAAAAGTATTGGGATGATGGGGAAAATGCACTTTCCACGATCAAACTAATAGCGTTTTACACTTTCTACCCGAAACTGCCAACACTTTATAGTTTTGGGTGCAAAATGTAAAATGTCTCTTAGTTGAAGGGTGAAATTCCCCAGTATAATACTATTTTTATTTAATTACCAGAGCTTGTTTTATACTGTCAACTGCTTAAATGACTATAATACTTCATGGCAGCCCGTTGGCAGTGGCGGAACTACTAAGGGGTTTGGGGAAAACCCCCTCCCCCCCCCCCCCCCCCCCCCCCCCCCCCAACCCCCCAAAAAAAAATTCAAAATTTGATGAAAATTAAAATTTTAAAGGGGTTTTTATAAAGTAGACTATATGAAAATTAGTATTTAGCCCCACTATTTTTTTTTTTCTAACTTGCCCCCCGCCCCACCAAAACCAGATTTTCTGGTTCCACCCCTGCCTGTTGGGACGTCATGTTGTGGTATGAAACAGGAGTCAAGTAACGACTTTGTGTTAAAACATGATGATCTATATTATTCATTTTTATTTTTTTTAAGTAATAACATATTTCATTGATATAAAGATTGGCATAGCCCAGTTACACTAGAGGTATACAAAAGCATAGCCCAAGCCCAAGTAATCATCTATATTTTTCTTACACGTTAGAAAACTTGAGAACTTCATGCTTTTTGATATTAAGTCTTTAGTTTTCACCGATAAAATGCCAGCATTTTATGGGTCATGCAGTTCAGATTAATGGAAAATTAATAGGGGATGGATCCCTAATTGGGCTTGTGTATCAAACAGAATTTCTAAATTTATAATTTTTTTGGTGCTTGTTAATGTTTTTGATTGCATTGAACTCCTTTTTTTGTAGCACACATTACTTTACATCTCATTAATGGGTGGTTTATAATTTTGCATATCAGAAGTGTATTTTGTTAGGTGCTTTCAATTTCCGGTGGGCTTGGTAAGAAGTCACATTATAAGCTTGTGAAGCCTTCAACCTACAGCTATGAGTTTTGTATTTCGGGGGACGAGAGGAGATATAGAAAGTGGATTTCCAGGATATATACCTGAGCGGCGTGCAATGGTACATTTCTTTTTAATTTATTCGTTGGGCCAGAATATACTTTTGTCCCAAAGCCTGGATGATTATACCATTCCCATTTGGTTTCTTTTCTGAATTCTCAATCACTGTGTTCTGATGTTGATTCTGATCTCCATCAGCGTGTTCACGCAGCACGTCCTGTTAATTCTAACTCACTGGCTTTTCTTGTCACAGGTATTTATAGTTTATTTTGTTTATTTTTATATTTGGTATTTATTTTTTCAATCAACGTGGATTTTCTAGAAATGTGTTTTCTTATCAACATAACTTGTTAAAATGTGTCAGTTCTCTTGCTATTCATGATACTAAACTCGCACCAGATGTCGCCTAATTTTCTGGTATGTCCATTTACTGATTTTTATGTGAGGAATTTTGTATTTTTAATGAACGATTATGTGATTTTTAATTTTTTCAATAAACTACTTTATATGCCCTTCTCTGTGTAGCTTTGGCTAGTCCTCGGTGTCTTCTTGATGGCTACAACGCTAAGGATGTATGCAACTTGCCAACAACTTCAAGCTCAGGCCCAAGCTCATGCTGTGGCAGCCAGTGGGCTTCTTGGCCATACTGAGTTGCGTTTGCATATGCCACCATCCATAGCACTTGCAACAAGAGGCCGACTACAAGGCCTCCGACTTCAGCTTGCACTTCTTGACAGGGAATTTGATGATCTAGGTGTGTTTGTTATGGTGCATTTGTCTAATATTATTAATTTGGTGTTTAAAGCTCTTTTTTTTTTTTTTTATTGGTAGGTGTTTAAAGCTGGAACTCAATAAATGCTATTATAGCTTGAGATTCAAAGCCATAACTAGTGATTTATATTCTTAGGATATTCAGATTATTATGAGCTCTTTTGGCACTTAATTTCAGATTATGAAACCCTGAGAGCACTGGATGCCGACAACGCTCCTGCAGTTCCTTCTATGACTGAGGAAGAGATAAATGCACTTCCTGTTCACAAGTACAAGGTTGCAGGTCCTCAAAAGTATGTTCCTCTGGCTGAATCTGATATTTGGAGTTGGGGTTTGAATGAACTATGTTGATTGTAGTTGTTCAATATCTTGGTTTGAAACCCAGTTATCTTTAAGATTATTTTTTTATTGGTGGGTTATCTATAAAATTAAATGTAATATTTGTGCACTGATGTACGGCAATAATATGACTTGGAATTTTTCTTTTTTGCAGCAGTAGCCTATCGATGCAACAGGCTTCATCTTCAGGATCTGCAGCAGAGATGGTATGTGTATTTAAGTCCTTTTCTTCTTGTCTCTCTCTCCTCTTCTATTGTTGTTTGGGGACTTTTGATGTATTGTTGAAAAAGAGATATCCACTTATTCACCAAGCCAAAGTTTGGTGCTGCAGTATATGCATGTGAACATACATGTGCAAGTGTTTTTCTCCCATTTGGATTATTCTTGTTTCTGAAATGTCTTAAGTTTAAGGCATTCCTTTTTGATGACATGGAAGTCACCCAGGGTCCTTCAGACCCACCCCTAGGAAGTATCTTCTAGATAGACACAACCCCACCCATGAAAACCGTCCTGAGCTCAAGGAATCTTGCTGGTTATACTCCGTGTCTAAGGAACTGTAAGCAAGTCGTGCTCTCCATTGCTAATTGCGATGTGCAGAGTGTTTATTGCTGAAAATAGTGGGACATTTTGGGGGAAAACTGTGTCCAGTTAGGCATTTGTCTCCCAGAAGCCCCTAAGATCATATAGAGGATGTTTGGACTTTTGAAATGTGTTTTCTATATGTACCTCTGAGGATCAAATGGGGCTGGTCTATATGCTATTTGTCATAATCGGAGAAAGGTATGGTTATTGTTTAGTTGTTTGTTTTTGTCAGTCTGAACTTGTGTAGCGTTCAGGAAATTAAATCATCTTTGCTTTTGTGTAGTTTAAAATTATGTTAACATACTACACTTTTATCCCCGTGGATGAAACTTACTTTCCATTCTCAGATTTTTCTTTTTCTTTTTTTTCTTTTTTGTAATATTTTTTTTAAAATTCTTGAGAGTGACATCAGTTTTACAATTCTCTCTTAAAGCAGAAGCAAGACAATCCCAATAAGGTTGTGAGCACTAAGGCCTCAGAAGATGAATTAACTTGCAGTGTTTGCTTGGAGCAAGTTAATGTGGGAGAACTTATCCGTAGCTTGCCATGTTTGCATCAGGTTCCTTGTCGTCTTGCTCTTAACTGTACTTTCTTAGCTCATCATTGAATTATAAATTCTTTTTTCAGTTCTCAAAAAGTTGGAACTTTTTAAACAGATTCCGTCAAATTGTTTTAGTATTTATGCAAAATCTCCATTGTAACTTCTAGTTAGGTGTTTCTCATATGCATCACCTGTGTACCTGGGTTTTGCCTATTTCAATGAATATAACTTCTTGATTACCTAAATATATATTAAAAAAAAAAAAAGGTATTTATGCAAAATCTGTCCCGGGGAAGTACTCGTCTGTGTCAAAAATTAAGAGTGGGTGTACACATCTTTTGCGTCTTCACTTTCTGGTTACTTTGACAGTCATAGCACACTGTAGAACTGTCCTTTCACACTGAAAATGATTATTTCCCTCCTCCCATGGGGGACAAGGCATTACAAATGATGTTTTAATCATGGGACCTAAAACCCCCCTTCTTTGAGCTTCTGCCTTTAGATGCCAAGTAAAGAGCTGACTGCCACAATTCCTGTGTAAATTCTGTGGTACATATTTAAAAAAATAATAATAATAATAAATAAATAAAATAAAAATAAAAAAATAAAAAATAAAAATAAAAATAAAAAATTATGTGGTACATTATTTAACAGGACTATTGGAGATCCCATTTCTGGGACATACAGAAAACTGGTTTTTCTTCATAGTTATGTTTATTACAACGAGTTGGATTCATCTGTATAAGAATCTGATATATGAAAGAGCCAGTGGTCTTTGTACATTTTTGTGATTTTATTAGTAGAGTTTTTCTCGTATCCAACGAAGCATTGTCCTAGGCAGTTATTCTGAATGACCAAGCTGCAATTCTACTAATATAAGCTTATGCAAAAAATGTACTAATATATTTGATCATCTTGCAGTTCCATGCTAACTGCATCGACCCTTGGCTGGGACAGCAGGGAACATGCCCTGTTTGTAAATTTAGGGCGGGATCTGGGTGGCAGGAAAATGGACAAGGTGGCTTGGATGCTTCTTACATGGTTTGATTACATGGATGCCTAAAGCTTTTGGATATATTCACATATATGAATATGGCCATAGATTGGGCAAAATAGGGGGTTCCTTCTTGTAACTTACGGCCAGCATTGGTGTAATTATCTCTGACATATAGGTACTATAGAATACCATGTCGTCGGTCATATAACAGATTGTAATTGTACTCTTGGAAGATCTCATTGGAATTAGATATGTTTTGAAATTATCTGACGAGAGAATCCAGGTAGCCTTTTCATTTTTGGTATTTGTTGTACCGTCGCTGTGATGCTGAGCATTATAAACCATCTTTTCCTCTATGTTTTTATTTTATCATCTCCTTGAAACCAGGGGCAACCCATTTGACTTAACCGTTTTGGTTTTTAGAAGAACTAAATTCTAGGTAAGGCGTTCGAACGTGGGTAGTGTAGTGTAAAGTGTTAAAACTGTAAACCCTAAGCCGTCCTGATTGCTTTTCTATATATAGCTCATGGCCAATATGAATTTGATCATAACATTCAACGATGAATGGTAAGGACTGGCTTTATACATGATTTGCATCACCAAGATTAATATCAAGAGATCCCATTTCCGAAAATGGCCTTCGCCTTGTAGCATTGCAGCATCGGTTATAAATATAATGCGATACCGTCAGATAAAGAGAAACATGTAGGCGAGAGAATTTGATACTCATAATAAACAGTTCATATAAGACGCTAATGCAGACTAGTTTTTTGTTTGTCTTGGTGATTGGTGTCACGAAATTGAGTTCTGTTGCCTTCTTGAGTGGTGTTCATACACCCAACCAACAGATTTCCACTCCAACAAAGTAAAAGTATTTAGAGATGGCCCTGGCCCCGGCCCCGCCCCGGTGTCTGATGTTGCTACCGTGGCACAATTTATAGTCTTAACACATTTCAAATATTGTTTATACGTCTCAATATAGTAAAATATTAGTTATCAGCACACATTAACGTGAATGAAACTTGCGATATGCCACTACTTTGCTTTGCCCTTCCCCTTCCCTTGACCTTTCTTGGATTCCAGCTTGGCTTGAATTCGGGCAGCTGCAGCCGCTTTAGCATCTTCTCTCTTCTTCTTCTCTTCTTCTTTGGTAGCGGCAGCAAGCTCCCTCTGCCTTTTCAGCTCTCTGGTTTGAAGTTTAACACGAAAAATAACCCATTAAATATTTCTCAAAGTAGGCAGATCTCAATAAAAAGAAATATATATATATATATAATGCAACTGACTTGGTCTGACATTTCAAGAGAGAATAATACATGGAAATACTAAAGCAAACTTACTCTAGCCTAGTCCTCTCCTCTGACGCACTACCCAAACTCGAACCCTTCCGTGGCCTGCAAGCCACTAATTGCACCTCAAAGATAAGCGTAGCACTGCATGGGATGCAAATAACGGGCCCTTGAATTAAATTTGAAGAAACTCAGATGATCTATTAACAATGAACTAACAGTAGACAAAGGCAATTAACCAAGCAAATGCAACACTTTTCTGGATAACAACACACAAACAAAGTATTGAACTCTAGGACATTGCCATGATAGGATTGACCCTCGTGTAATCCTAACCATCTGTTACCCTAACTTTATTTTTCAGGCTGGTTTTCCTTGAGTATCTTATTCTTTTTCTTTTTCTTTTTCTTTTTCTTTTTTTTGAAGTAATTTAACACGAGCATATTGTGGGAGTACTAAATACATATTGTTCCCACTTTGAATGAAATAGGTCATGGTAAGTACCTACGTTCCAACCCATGAGCAGGATTACTCTCATGCTTGCAAGACACATTGCTACGCGGTTTCGTGGGAGAGTTTATGCATGCACGTTTACATAAGTTGCTCTTTAATGTGTTTCAACTATGTAAGATCATAACTCATAAGTGCAACGAGATTACTCTGGTGGGATATCTGGCGGAGAACCCGCACTGCCATAGGCATATTCTGGCTTGCACGTGACTTTTGCAACTTCCCCAACCTGGTAAAATAAGAAGCAGAGAATGTCACAAAAAGACTACATAAATGCCCAAAAATATTCTGTCAAAAGATATTGTGACCTTCATGGTTCTCAATGCAATGTCCCAAGCCTTGATTACAGTGCCCTTTCCAAGCTCAAAAGAGAATACAGTATTGTCTTCGTGTGTGGTATCAAAAACTTCGCCATTATCAGCAAGAACACCTTCATAATGAACTGCTCAACACAATAAATAAATTGTGATGATTGCAGATTTAACGAACTGCTAACCACTTTAATCCTTCAGGGAGAAAATTTTAGCAATAAGCGGATACCATCAACAAGAGGAAGGTCTTCTGTTGGAGCAATAGCATCAGCTTTGGCTTGGCTTACAACTGTCTTTATAACACCTCCATCACCGGTTAAATCAATCACATCACCCATGGCTCCAAGCTGTCAACGGCCTGGTCAGGCACAACCAACATCAGGAATTGGGAAAAACTAAATACTGCTTGGAATTTAAATATTTGCAGAAAGAATGCTGCTAAAGCAAACTAGACCAAGAAATGCTACGGCTAAGGCCCTTTACTATGTTTGCATGGTGCTACCAAACTGCTAAAGTATTCCCAATTAAACATATGCTAAGAACTAAGAAGTATCAGTAAACAGACGTTAAGAACTTAATTATTCCTATTTGCTCCACTTACCATTACTATCCTTGCAGTTGTCAATATATTTTTCTAAATAAATAAAAAAGTAAAACCCAAGAAAGTCATGCTCCTTCTCAGTGGATCAAATAAGGGGATGCATGGATAAACAAATTAATAAGCTCAAGATATGACAAAAATTGGTTAAACGATTTTATAAACAAATGGAAAGAACCAACATAATGTTTACTGAAGTTCTTGTCCAGAAAGTTTTCCTTTTTCAAACCTTTTATGGTCATGGAATGGGCATAGGATTAACGGGAAGCGTGCCTAAAAAATATCCCAAAGCAGTGACTTGAGATTTATAGCGGGCATTGGAATAATCATCCAGAATAAAACTCAGATCCTGACATTTCTGCTGTAGTGAGAGGTAAAGGGAGGCATGGAGGAGAAATAAACAAGATCATATCAACTGTAGTCTGTTGTAAGGCAATATCAAATGATATTGACTACAATGAGGGTAATAATGCACACATTTCATAGTTTAGATCTATTGTAGTATCTTGACACCAAGCAGAAGGCAAGTATCCATTTAAACTAGAATTTCTTTCTTATTAGTGACTACAGGAGCAGTGTTATGGGGGGGTAGATTGGCAGTCAGATGGAAATAGAGAATATTAACAAGACAAGCCCACCAGAAGAACAAGATTACACTGTTGACTGACTCAAGGAGCTACCTCCACAAGCTAAGGGAAGCAACCCTCCCAAAATTACAATTGTATTCAAGGCTTTAAGCCAAAACTCTCCGTAGAGGGGAAAATAAAGGGTCCAAAAGTCATGCTTCTATATACGTGCACATAAACCCTTTCAAGAATCCTAACAGAAAAAACAACTCAATAAAATAAATTGAGATAATTCCCAAATATTCCTCAAGTGGGTGCAAAAGGAACATGATATAATTTGACCCAAATTGGGATCTTTTTTAGGAACGGCGTTGATTTTGGTTCTTTATGTCAAACTTTAGGATGCACAGGAAAATAAACAAGTATCTGGATAAAGAACAAGATTAGGGTTTAGTATCTATTGAACACCACTAATTACAGTTCACCATATCCATCTAAATTAATAACCAAAACGAAAAATAAAATTACTGCAATCATACACGTATACATAATTGGAAAATTGGAATAAAAAAGTAGCACGAAATTTCTTTTAAAAAATGACAATTTCTGAGAATCTAGGGTTTGTGACAGAGAACACAGCAGTTGTACGAACCCGTTACTAAGCGAAGGGGGAGCTGACGAAACGAAACGGAGAGATCGGCTATTGGATTGATTCGGGGACAAAGAATCGTGACGAATTGCGGACAGATCGGTGGCCATAAGCGTCTCGACGAAGTTCGCAGTACGACTGCAAAGAAGGTAGCTTTGTATGTCTGAGGGGGATGGTAAGTCCACGCGCATAGCGCGTGTCTAGTGTTGCGGTGATTTTTTTTTTTTTTTTGTCTTTTTCCTAAATTGTATGTATTAGAGCTCGATTTAGATTTCTTCTTATCTCAGTTTATCCTATTATTATAATTTATATAAAATTTCAGATAAAATGTAATAAATAATTTAATATTTTAAAATTTTAAAATAATAATAATATTTAAAATAAATATTTATTATAATATTTTTTTAATTTTTAATTTAATTTATAATTATTTAATTTTTTCTTAATCCCAACTAGCCTTCAAAGACTTTAAATGCAATAACCAAACAAATTATATTTGACAATTAAATGCATTTTTTGAAGTTTTAAGTTAAAACTTTCTTTGACATGATCAAGGAATACATAATACTTTTTTAAATTAATCAAAGAAAATCATACGAAAGACAATTCTATCTCAAAAATTTTCTTGAAATTGAGAATATTGCGTAGCAAAAATCAAATTCAATATATAGACTTCATTCTATTTTAAATCCACTTTGGATTAAAAAGCTATAAATATAATTAGTTCATAAAAAATATGGTATAAACAAATTCATTTATCATGTTACATTATATTATAAAATTATTTTTATTAAAAATATATATGATATAATATATTTAACTTTATCTATTTATGAATTTTATTTTTATAAAAACTATTGACAGTAATTCTCTTAAACTCTGAGTGTGTTTAAAAACTTCTCTACCGGTGAAATAAATCCGAACGATTCGCAGTGTCCGAAACAATTCAGTCACAGTACTGTCACAGAGTCTTTAATGTGAACTTGAAGTACTTAGTTAGGTGGGCTGTGGTGGCACCTGCCATCTAGGCGATGATGAGTGAGATGCATACATCTTTGACTGCTTTTTTATTGTTATAAATGCATGTTTTCGCCCGTGTGGACACATCTTCATCTGCCCCACAAACTGAGTTTTTGCTCGCCACGAAGGAATCATCAAAATCCTCAATTCCATGATTTTGATGTTTCTAAATCTGCTTCCTCAATTGGAATTCATTACGGATTGATTTCACTCTGGCTAGCTGGTTTTGAACCTCTGCTCATTCAAATGATTACAACAATATTATTTTACATATGACTCAAATGTTGTAGTGAAAGACAGAGTACATTAGGCCAAGCATGTGGACTGGACTTTGGATGGGAAAAGGAAGGACAGTGTTCATCAAAACTATGATTAAAGTGTCCTACGGGAAGAACAAATCTCACGTGTTGACATCAATGCAAGTCTGAGTGCAATGTATGGTAGAGAGAGGAGTTAAAAGGATTTAATGGAGTGGTCCAAGGTCCCCCAAAAACCAAGCATATCACGATGTGTTCGAGACACCACCTTAAATGTTATTTGTAGGAGTGCCATAAAGGATCATACATATGTATATATATACACATACGATGTCCTTGGAGAAGACCAACTTCCGGGGTCCCTACCCCTTTAGCCCAAGCTTGTACCATTAATTTGGGGATACCCCTCAACCCGACCGCCCTTACCTATATGTACTAAAAGCCCACTAAAAAAAACAATAAACCCCATCTCTCACTTTGGAGGTTGGGACCCACTCTAAAATTCGAACACTCTCGTGCTTGATGGGCCCCCTTCTACAACATGTGATGTGACGAATGGTCCAGAAGAGTTTTTTTTTTTTTTTATTCCCTACTTAACAGATTCTAACTCCGAAGTGTGAACGTCTTATCTTTTATATTTGCTAATAACTTCTCATATATATTATATTTTTCTACTATTTATAATTCCAATTCCAATTTCTTATATTGTTCTATTCTTCTTCTTATTTTGATCTTCCTCTTCATTGCTCATATAGAAGTATTTTATCCACAAAGTTATATCAAATATAATTTTGAAACATTAAAGACAAAATTACTGCTAAATTGTTGATGAGCTAAAATTTAAATATATTAAATTTTTTATTATTTTTATCATCACACACACACGTGTATATACATACTTTTGTCTTCAAGTACAAGATTACCCTAAGGTCAATCAGGGGCCCACAAACGGTTTCCTAAGAGAAGGCTTAGGGCTTGGCTGGAATCTTCTTTAGAGTTATGTTTAGGGTTAGGGTTGGCCCACGTAGATGAAAACATTGGCATTTGGTAAACCGAAGCGATAAGAAGGGGTGGGCCCACAAATTGTAGAGATAATTAATGACGTTTTAAGAATCACTCACGCCCTTGTTTGGCTCAGCTTGCCCATGCATCTATTTTGAGATTAATGTCACCCATTGGTCTCTCAAGTAATTTTATCTTCTCTCTCTTTTTTCTTTTTTATCTTTTTTTAGTGATCGAAAAGACTTAAGATTTTCAATCATCGAAACTAATAGTGGGTTCGGATAACGTGGGGCTGACACGTTTCCACTCGTGTCAAACCCATCATTAAAGATTTAAAATATGCAATAATAGTTTCACCCTTTTTCTTTTGGTCTTCAGGGGTCCCTTAGCACACGGAGCAAAATCCAATGATTTATATTCAAAACCTAAATCTCATAGGTACTTATGTTTCTCTAATTGCATGAAAACAGAAGAAAAATCCAGGAAAGCAAAGTTAATTGGTTGACCGTTGACCTGAAAAGTAGAGGACAACATATAGAATTTAGAAAAGCCAGAGAAAAAAAAGAGAGAGATTAATTATGCTTATCATCCCAACAGAAAGAGGCGAAACCAACCCATGAATTGTATGACTTTTATCCTTCTGCTTGACAATATTTTTCGAGAACATAAAATCCCCGACTGTAGTTTGTTGGTATTGAAATTAAAACCCTAAATGAAGACCTTTACCAATTTGTATTACCATGCATGCATCAAACCGCGGCCTCATTGGTGGATCAAGCCATTGAATATATATATATTTAGGGCAATAAGTCAGAGAAATTATACCAATAATATACTACTTATATAAATTGGTCGACTGTCAATGCAGGCAATGTTTGAGAAAACAAAAGGGCTTCGACCCATGTGTAGTTCTTGTGCTGCAATGTCAGCAAACGTGCATACTTGCCATTCCCAAAGCTAGTTTCACATTGGATCTTATACCATATATTCATCCTCCTTTGAAATAAAATCATATACTCGATTTGAATTTCCCATTCTGTATCACCATTACACGCCAAAAAGAAACAAATATTTTATTCCCTCTCTGGTCCTTTTTTTTTTTTTTTTGGCGTAAGTAATAAGTCATGATTCATTGTAGTGCCGAAGCTTTATGATTCCCAAAGGCTTTCCATTTTTTTTTTAAAGAATTGTCAGATCCATGACGGTACTACACCCACATATACAGTATAAACTACAGAAAAACCCAGCTGTAAAATTTCACGGACGAAAATACCCCCAGAAATACACTTTAATTACCTTTCACATTATTCGACTCTGCTAATGCTACCAGCTTTCAGTATACATAATTAATCTTCATATTATATATTTTAAAATTTGATTTTAAATATGAAAAAAAATTTCTACATTGAATTATGTATTTTTTGATTAAATAATAATAAAATAATAAAGAGAGAAGAAAAAAAAAAGAGCAAAAAAAAAAAAAGAGAGTTGGGAGGAGAGAGAAAAAACAATAAAATAATATTTGAAGAAGGAAAAAGACATATTCAAAGATGAATAATCACTGTTCATAATTATTTAAAATTATAAAGATAAATAAGTCAATGTAGGTAATTTTAAGGCAAGTTTATTCAAATTTAAGAATAAAAATAAAGATGAATAAACCATTACTAGTGCTCTTAGACTCTGAGAGCTCACAATGGATTTTGTAAAAGAGTTTTGCTACATACAAACACAATCGCGCATTAATCTGTATACCAATATTAATTTATTCATACTTAAAAGTTAAATTAATAATATTTTCAATAAAATCTACTTTTTGACTAATCAACTTTTTCAATATGAAATAAGGGGTCAAGTGGTCCAAAATGGTCAAAGAACTCCAGACTTTAGGACAAGACGATCGTTTGATTTAGGTAGGGTTTGATAATAAGATTAGAATTTTGAATTTTAACATAAAATATTAAAATATTATATTTTAATGTTATTATTATTTTAAAATTTAAAAAAATTAGATAAAGTTAAATTATTTATTATATTTTATATAAAAATTTAATAAAATTATAAGATGAGATGAGAATTTTAATAGGCTTAAACCGAATTGCCGTACATATAATGTCTAACCCGATTAGATTTATGTTAAAAAATGAGAATTTTTCTTTCGTAAGCAAATTAAATCGACAAATGAAAGGTTTTAAGGATTTGAAATTATCATATGTTAGGGATACGTGCAGATCATTCCAGTCCCACGCATACATAATGCATGTTCACGGTGCTTACCAAGATTTCATTGGAATAGTGGTTTCTGTAGTGTTATGGCAATTAATTTTATTTGCTATTGTTATATGTGATCTGACCTCTTTTGTGTCTTTGTGACATTGACCGTGTTAAATGAGTAGAAGATTCTGGAATGCTGAAGTTAAAAGCCTGAGTTGGTGATCACGTGTTCTGCACGTGACTCGTAAGCAGCATCAAGAGGAGTTAAACTTCAGCCGCAGGATCTGTACACGTGGAGCTATCTGTGCCACCATATATATGTATCGCTATGGGTCTTTCAGATAACCTAATCTTCATTTTGGTTTTTCAGCCAATTGAGTGAGAGCGTCTTCGAGAGAGAAAGCAGTGAGGGAAACTAGGGTTTTCACTGTTGTGAAGGAAATCTATGTAATTCTTACAGTGAGATGAGAGATTTGTAAATCTTTGAGTGTTTCTGAGGCTTCTCTGTGAAGGACATTGCTTATCAATAAAGATCTGAGGCTATTCCTGCCGTGGACGTAGACCATTAGGGTCGAACCACGTAAATCGATTGTGTTGTTCTTTTCTTGCTTATTTCTTGTTTATTTCCTGTCATTTCTGTTATTCTTTGATTATTGATCTTGCTACGGTTTAGTTTCTTGTTAATATTGTTCTGTTACAATCTAAAAATATTCTTAATATCTGTTATCTGTTAGGTTGAATATTTTGTTAGACTGAATCTGTTAGTAGTCCGAATCTGTATATAACATGATATTGCTGTTAGGTCTAATCTGTATATAACATGATATTGCTGATTAGGTCTAATCTGTTATTAGTGTTGAATCTGTTTGGTTCATGTACGTGAATATATTCTTGTTAAATCTTGCTTAATATCTTTATTTGAACTCTGTTTTTGGATTAGAATAAAGATAATTTCTAACAAGTGGTATCTAGAGTCTAGGTCGATGGGGACAATGAGGTTTGACATAGAAAAATTCACAGGGGATAATGACTTTGGGTTATGGAGAATAAAGATGAGGACACTCCTAGTCCAACATGGACTTCAGGATGCCCTCTTGGGTGAAAGGAAGAAGGGTTCTTCCTTGAAAGGGGAAGATAGGGAGACTGTCAAAGAAGACATTCTCCAGAAAGCCCACAGTGCCCTAATCCTATCTCTCGGGAATAAAGTCCTGAGAGAGGTGGCCACTGAGGACACTGCTGCAGGAATATGGTTGAAACTAGAGAATTTGTATATGACAAAATCTCTAGCCAACAGGCTCCACAAGAAAACCAAACTTTATACTTTTAAAATGAACCCTGGGCCTCATATAGGACAGCATCTCGATGAATTTAACAAAATCATTCTAGATCTAGCGAATATAGATATTAAGGTGGAGGATGAGGATCAAGCAATCCTCTTGATGAGTTCCTTGGACTCATCATATCAGAACCTTAAAGAAACCATGATGTATGGTAGGGATTCCTTGACTTTAGATGAAGTACAATCTGTACTTCATACTAGGGAATTACAAAACAAAGGTGATACCAAACAGGAACATGGGGAAGGGCTATCTGTTAGGGGCAGAACAGAAAAAAGAGAAAAGAAAGGCAAGAGTGACATCAAGAAATCTATGTCTAAATCAAAGGGAAAACATTTTAAATGTTTTCATTGTCATAAGGAAGGGCATTTCAAAAGAAATTGCCCTGACAGGAAAAACAATATAGGGAATAAGACCAAAGAGGCAGGGGATGCCTCTGTGGTGCTGGAAGGTTATGAGAGTGCTGAGGTACTCACAGTAAGTGAAGTTGATTCTAAGACAGAGTGGATAATGGACTCTGGTTGCTCTTTCCACATGTGTCCAGTGAAAGAGTGGTTTGAAACCTTTTCTGAATTAAAAAGGGGACATGTAATCCTAGGAAATAATAAGTCCTGTAAAATCATGGGTATAGGATCAGTTAGACTAAAATTACATGATGGTACTGAAAGAACCTTGAAGGAAATCAGATTTATACCTGAGCTGAAGAGAAATTTAATTTATCTTGGTATGCTTGATTTATCAGGTTGTACCTTCAAGTCTGAAGCAGGGGTTCTTAGGGTTACTAAAGGTTCCTTACTAATTATGAAAGGGGTTATTAAGAATGGGTTATATACATTGCTTGGAAAAACTGTAGTTGGGGAAGCTTCCTCTATACAGAACACTTTAGAGAATAAGTCTGTCTTATGGCATAGGAGGCTTGGTCATGTAAGCCAAAGGGGGCTTGTAGAGTTACAAAAACAAGGATTACTGACTGAACAGAACCTAGGAAATTTACCTTTCTGTGAGGATTGTATCTTTGGAAAGGCAAAGAGGATCAGTTTCAAGTCAGCAACCCATAATACTGAGCAAACCTTAGACTATGTCCACTCAGATCTATGGGGACCTGCAAGAGTAAATTCACATAGTGGAGGGAGTTATTTTCTCTCCTTAGTGGATGACTACTCTAGGAAAGTCTGGATTTATATTCTGAGGAACAAGAGTGACACCTTTGAAAAGTTCAAAGAGTGGAAATCTTTAGTGGAAAATCAAGTGGGAAGGAAGCTGAAAACCCTAAGGACAGATAATGGTTTAGAATTCCTGTCAAATGAATTTAATCTGTTTTGTCAAAAAGAAGGAATTCTTAGGCATAAGACTGTGAGGGAAACACCCCAACAGAATGGTTTAGCTGAGAGAATGAATAGGACAATTTTAGAAAGAGTTAGGTGTTTGCTGTCTAATTCAGGACTGCCCAAAACCTTTTGGGCAGAAGCTGCCACCACTGCAGTTCACCTAATAAATAGATGTCCATCCTCTGCTATAGGGTTTAAAACCCCACAGGAGTTATGGTCTGGAAAACCCCCCAGATATGACTACCTAAGAGTTTTTGGATGTGTAGCTTATGCACATTCAAAAACTGATAAGTTGGAACCTAGGGCACTTAAGTGCATTTTTATAGGATATCCTGAAGGGGTAAAGGGATACAAACTTTGGGTAGATGGACCTGGTAGACATAAGTGTATTGTTAGCCGAGATGTGACTTTTAATGAGTCACACATGGCTCGGGTACAAGAAACACAGCCAATCAATAATACTGACAAACAATTAGAAGGATCTCAGGTTGAGGTGGAGCAGGATGACACTCAACCTGAACCTGTAAATGGTGATGACAGTGACTCTGAGGATCAAACCTCAGAGGACACAGGTCAAGGTGGAGCCAGATCTTGGAATCTGGCTAGAGACAGACAAAGGAGGGTAATTAAACCTCCTCAAAGGTTTGGACAAGCTGACCTTACAGCTTTTGCCTTGACAGTGGCTGATGATGTTGTTTACCAAGAACCTAGGTCTTATAAAGAGGCTATATCTAGTAAAGACTCATCTAAATGGCTCTTGGCCATGCATGAGGAGATGGAGTCACTAAATAAGAACCAAACTTGGGTTCTGGTGCCTAAACCTAAAGGAGTCAGACTCATTGGATCCAAGTGGATCTTTAAAAGAAAGGATGGTATACCAGGGATAGAAGGGACTAGGTACAAGGCTAGACTTGTAGCAAAAGGATTTACACAGAGAGAGGGAATCGACTTTAATGAGATTTTCTCACCTGTGGTGAAACATAGCTCAATCAGGCTACTGCTAGCCTATACAGCTTTTGAAAACTTGCATTTAGAACAATTAGATGTCAAAACAGCTTTTCTACATGGTGAAATAGAAGAAGAACTTTATATGCAACCTCCTGAAGGCTTTACTGATAAAATAAATAATAATCTTGTGTGCTTTCTTAAAAAATCTCTATATGGTCTTAAACAATCTCCTAGACAATGGTATAAGAGATTTGACACACACATGATTAGTAATAAGTTTAATAGGAGTTGCTATGACAGCTGTGTATATTACAAGGAAGAAAAAGGAATAATGATATATCTTTTACTTTATGTAGATGATATGCTTATAGCTTGTAAAGACCGTGATCTAATTGATGAAGTTAAATGCATGTTGAAATCTGAGTTTGAAATGAAAGAACTGGGCCCTGCTAAGAAAATATTAGGAATGGAAATAGTAAGGGACAGAAATGCAAAGGTTTTATATCTGTCCCAGAAAACTTATATTTCTAAAGTCCTAAAGAGATTTGGTATGAACCTTTTGAAATCTGTTAACACACCTTTAGGTCAACATTTCAAACTTTCTGTAGATCAGGCTGCTAAAACAGATTCTGATATTGACTTTATGAAACAAATCCCCTATGCTAGCATGGTGGGGAGCATAATGTATGCAATGGTCTGTTCTAGACCTGATCTAACTTATGCAGTGAGTATAGTCAGTAGGTTTATGGGGAATCCAGGGAAACCCCATTGGCAGGCTATCAAATGGTTACTAAGGTACCTAGTTGGCACTACTAATCTAGGACTGAGTTATGGAAAGGGTGTTGAGAAAGGATGTGAGTTAGTTGGTTATGTAGACTCTGATTTTGCAGGAAATGTAGACACTAGAAAATCCTTAACTGGGTATGTGTTCACTGCTTTTAGAGGGGCTGTTAGTTGGAAGTCACATTTACAATCTGTTGTGGCCTTGTCCACAACAGAGGCTGAGTATATAGCATTGACTGAAGCAATAAAAGAGACCATTTGGCTAAAGGGCATTTCAAATGAGTTAAGTATTTTTAATGACAATATTTCTGTGCACTGTGACAATCAAAGTGCACTTCACTTAGCTAAAAACCAAGTTTACCATGAAAGGTCTAAGCATATTGATATAAGGCTTCATTTTTTCCGGGATGTTATAGAGTCTAAGATTGTAGGTGTGGAGAAGGTCTCAACTGAGGATAACCCCTCTGATATGATGACCAAGTCACTCCCAAGGTCTAAGTTCAGACACTGTTTGAACTTAATTAATATGGAGTCTGGAGTCAGTCCCCATTAGGGGGATAAGTGCAGGAATGAGCCAATGTTGATAATCGATAATTTTGGCAAATAAATCTTTTGCCAAGGTGGAGATTTGTAGTGTTATGGCAATTAATTTTATTTGCTATTGTTATATGTGATCTGACCTCTTTTGTGTCTTTGTGACATTGACCGTGTTAAATGAGTAGAAAATTCTGGAATGCTGAAGTTAAAAGCCTGAGTTGGTGATCACGTGTTCTGCACGTGACTCGTAAGCAGCATCAAGAGGAGTTAAACTTCAGCCGCAGGATCTGTACACGTGGAGCTATTTGTGCCACCATATATATGTATCGCTATGGGTCTTTCAGATAACCTAATCTTCATTTTGGTTTTTCAGCCGATTGAGTGAGAGCGTCTTCGAGAGAGAGAGCAGTGAGGGAAACTAGGGTTTTCACTGTTGTGAAGGAAATCTGTGTGATTCTTATAGTGAGATGAGAGATTTGTAAATCTTTGAGTGTTTCTGAGGCTTCTCTGTGAAAGACATTGCTTATCAATAAAGATCTGAGGCCATTCCTGCCGTGGACGTAGACCATTAGGGTCGAACCACGTAAATCGATTGTGTTGTTCTTTTCTTGCTTATTTCTTGTTTATTTCCTGTCATTTCTGTTATTCTTTGATTATTGATCTTGCTACGGTTTAGTTTCTTGTTAATATTGTTCTGTTACAATCTGAAAATATTCTTAATATCTGTTATCTGTTAGGTTGAATATTTTGTTAGACTGAATCTGTTAGTAGTCCGAATCTGTATATAACATGATATTGCTGTTAGGTCTAATCTGTATATAACATGATATTGCTGATTAGGTCTAATCTGTTATTAGTGTTGAATCTGTTTGGTTCATATACGTGAATATATTCTTGTTAAATCTTGCTTAATATCTTTATTTGAACTCTGTTTTTAGATTAGAATAAAGATAATTTCTAACAGTTTCAATGTCTTGAGAGTTGAGATCTCTCAATATACCGTGCGGAAACGTTGGTTTTGTATCAAAACGAGACTCTATAATAACTGCAGAACTAATTTCTGCAAAATACAATGGCGTTGAGGAGGCATCTATCATGGTTGCCCCTTCAGCATTCAAAGAGTCTCTCTCCCACGTTGATCCATCTTCTACGGGAATATCACCTTTTTGTTTATTAATTTTTGACATCCATGATTCATTATAAAATTAGAGAAAATAAGATAAAGTAATCATCTTTGTCAGCAGGGCGAGCCAGATCCACAAAGCTCAAACTGCAACGGTTGAATGGAATCTCCATCCGACCAGAGAGAGAGATTTGAGATCACAGAGTCAGAGACACCCATCACTTCAATCAAAAGTGAAGCCAGATGAGAGCCAAAAACTGAATTCCGGTCACCACCAAAACAAAGAAATTTAAAAGAACGGAGAACTTAAAAGGTAGAATAGGGTAAATGACACTGGGATGCTGAAGCTTTGAACCATTCTCTCTCTTTCAATTTCAACTTCTATTTTCAGACGGATAACATGGCGAAAGCAACAGCAACATCTAGAACCCGTCTCCAGTAAAGGAGATTCAGAGCTCAAAAAAATCTAACAAGAAAAACCATTAAGAAGGGGAAAAATTATATACAGGTATACGACTCTCATTTGCTTCCTCCTTGGACGCCAAGAAAAGCCTAAACTGGACGTTTTGTCAAAACCCAAGAACGATCTCGTAGAAAGACACAGAAAAAAAGAGACAACTTTATCCCTCTAACCCTCTATCCTTCCCTCGACTCTTTTAGGAATCGCTGTAGTCTCTCCAACAGATGAGCATGGTGACGCAGCGCCTCATGATGTAGAACCTAGCCCTCTGCTCCTTTACAAGCCTAGCACACTTTCTTGTAAAAGCACACCTTCTATGCGAGGAAGTCTTCATGAGAGGAGTACTCGAGGAGCGGCTTCTCGATGACCCTTCTTTCTTTGAAAGCTTCCATTTCTCATCAAAGTAAAACGGTGGTGGTGGTGGAGGAGGATTGGGGTTTGTACTAGAAGATATGGAAGCCATGGATGTAAACAAACTTTCTGGGGAGATATTCTCTTTCACTTCAATTACTTTTGCTGTGCTTTTGCAACACAGAGAAAGAGAGATAAATGAAAGCAACAAGAAGTGAAAAAAAAAACTGTAGGCAGTGAGTAACGGGACTGAGTCTGTGAGGAAGAAGAAACGGTGGGTTAGGGTTACTATTTATAATGGGTTTAGGGAGGAAAAGAGGTTGCAGATGGTTGGGACAGTGGGTATCACCTGGGTCTTCTTTGCCTCGAGAGCCCCACTTAGTATTTTATTAGTATATTATTTTATAATATCATTTTTTTTCAATGGAAAATAATTTTATAATAATGAGGTGGGTTCCCAAAGCACACGTCATGGGCTACTCAATTCGGTGAAATGGAGGGGATGGGAATTTAATGCTAGAAATCTCACTGGGCTGGATGTGGTGCTGAGACTGTAAAATTTATAGGGTTTGCACGAAAGTCTGTATAAAACAGTTTGAAAGCTGCATATGTTGAAAAGTAAAGAAAAATTTATAGAGATCCTGCATTCTGCCATCAAACCAGTTGGCAAGTAAAAGGAAACAAAAAAAAAAAAAAAGGCTTGTCACATAAAAAAAGGTCTTTGTGACATCACGCGCGCGCTTGAGGTTTAGGTGGCCAGGAATGTTAACTGCACTGAGTAGAATTTCTAAGAGGAGTGACTGTGAATGATGTGGAAACCCACTTGTGCCGGATAGAGATTTCTTCTTGTTTTCAAAGGTGGCCAGGAATGTTAACACGCCTTTTTCTTTTCTCGAACGGTAAAAAAGTTTTCTTGGCACGTAATCACAATGTACTCATTGGCTTGTGCTTTATTTATCCGAATGAAAGTTCAAAATTACTGCAAAGATAATTCACAAGGAGACGATAATACTTCTAAGAGATATAATTGAATTTGAGAAAAAAAAAAGTTTTATTAAAAAGAATAATTAGTTAATAACAACAAAATCAACTTTGCTTCGCTATTTCAAAACACTTGTATGGCTAGGATTTGGTAACTAAAATGGATTTAGAAGTACTTAAACAAAAAGGCGATTCTAATCTATATATGCCTGTTTCAAAGGAGTATTTTATTTAATCTATCTCCTTATTTTGCCAATAATCCCACCAATTAGCAGGTGTCAAGACCTGGCCGGGAAGAAAACAGTCATAGCGGTGTCCACTAGAAATAGAGGGAGTGACCACCTTTTTCACCTATGTCGTGGAACTAAATATATATATATATATATATGGGCCAAATCTAATAATAATAATAATAATAATATTGCCTCTGAACTCACGCCCTCCCATCCCTTTACGCGGTGCACGAACGCACCGACCACCAGATCCCGATGGGATACCCTCCAACAACGTGTCGTTCATGTTCGCATTGCATGGTTCAGCTCTAACTAGAAAGAAAAATTAGAATGGGGGTCTGTTTTGCTTGGTTGTGTTCCTTGTCGTAAAAGATTGTATAATATGGGAAGCTAGGTAGCGTTTTATGCAGTTTGGAAAGAGAGAAAGAAAGAGGATCAGGTGGATGTGACGGTACGAGAAAGGGGGAGGCCAATGGTGGCCTCTGGGCGGGGCCGGCTTGATGATCAATCTGATGCCTACCTCAGATTTCCCACAGTGACATATCGTATTGCATGTTCAATCAGTCCTGCCATTTTGAGCTCGAAGACGTGTTCTACTAGAGGTACACCCATCTATACATACATATATAAATATATATATATATATTCTTCGTACTCATGCGTTCTTTATCATATTCATCGTGGGTGTGGCAGAGACTCACCGAATCTAGAGGTTTCCGAAGCAGTGAAGAGAAATGTATATCAGTTTCATTTGCTATCTCGCATGTCGCATCCAATAAACGTACGTCCTAATTAATTAAATGATGATCACTTCAAGTCCTGATCTGATTGATAAGCCATTTGAGGACTCGTCTGTTTATCAATTTAAATAAATAAATAAATACATGCATGCTAAAAAAGCTGCTAGTATGCATATATTAGTTCTCTTTTTATTTTATTTTATTTTAGATAATATGTTATCTTTTTAAAGCTTTCATGATCAAGATTTAAATGAACATGATCATACTCTCCAATTTTTATGTCAAGGTTTAAATGAATTGATATCTAACTGATCTAATCGGAATTCACTACGATGGAAAATTGAAGTCGATCGATTCACATTACTACCTTTTCGTTAACATACTTTTGACTCTAAGCTAATCTTTTATTTATTTTTAAGTACATAGATCGTACATTCAGATAGATTTATCATTGTGGTCCCATTTATGCTACGTAGAACTTTTAAAAAAGAAAAAAGAAAAAAAAGTAGTACTTGGGTACATGACCCTTTTGCACGGGTGCAACTTTGACTCCTTTGAAAAATAACAAGTTTGTGTAAGAGTCAAATTTAATGCATGTCCAATGCCCACGTGAAACAGCGCCAATATTCTCTACGTTCCATGTTCGTCCCACGCTCTCCTCTCTAGGGACCAGCAAGACTTGGCGGTAAAATCAAAACAAATACGGCCTTGTTTTTCTTCACTCTCTCTGTTTTTATTTTATTTTTAACGAAACACTGATAAAAAAATCCTCTAAATATTATTTTCGACTTTCGTATTAGGCGTATTTTTTAAGATCACACACATATATATGTGTAATCGATACCATGGAAAGCCATAATGTAATTTTTAAAAACATAAATCTATAGAAAAAAAGATAGATTGGCCGGATTGCCTAACGAAGAAAAATTCTAAACATAAGAGCATTCACATTGGTTTATCTATATGCATATGCAAATTTACCTCTTTTACATATCCACTTTATCATTTTAACAAAACTTCCACATTGGTTTATGCATATTTAAAATAAAATAATAATAAAATATTATTATTTTATTATTATCAGTTGCAGCGAGAGTGTGGTGTACTGAATGTCGACCTGCGAAGCTACGGAGATGATGGTGTTCTCCAGTAAGCAGCAGGTATTTCCGGTTGACTACGAAGCAGATGTCTCGCAACGGCTACTGGAAGCTTCCCTCACCGGTGATCTGAAGTCGGCGATTGAGTACATCGTCGATCCCTTCGTGAATGTGAACTTTGTCGGCGCGGTGTGGTTGAAGAGTAGGAAGACTGAGCTGGTCCCGCGTGATGAATCGCCGAGCGAGGTCTGCTTCTTCCGGTGGGATTGTTTGGGTCGAGAGAGGGATGGATATTTGGAGAGGAGAAACCGAAGGAGAGAGCTGCAGAAATATCCCGTTTGGGAGGGAGGGTCCGGGGAGAGAGAGTGTGGGAGGAGAGAGAAATAAAGATTAAAATAAAACTTGGAGAGTAAATAGTAGATATGGAAAATTGTAGTAACACTGTTTATAGTTAGCTAAATTTTTAGAGATAGAGAATCCAATGTAGACCAATTTATGTTAATATTATGTAAAAGTGACTTTGCATATGCATATGCATAATTCAATGTGAATGCTCTAAGCCCATACACCACATACCATCCATTTTTTTAAATTTTTTTATTTTTTTATTTTATCAAATATTTAGTATATAAATAATGAATAGAAAATTTGAATTAGTTTAATAAGAATTAAAAAAAATAAAAAAATTTAAAAAAATAAAAAATATGTAGTGTATGGTGTATGAAGCTTATGAGTAGCACTACTATTCTACGAATGTCCAAATCAGAAAACCGTAGAGAAAAGAAAAGGATAAAAACAAAAAATTGTTACAAACTTGCAAAGGTTGAGGATAGGTGAAAAGGGAATAACCGGGGAGAGAGAGAGAGAGAGAGAGAGAGAGAGAGAGAGAGAGAGAGAGAGAGAGAGAGAGAGAGAGAGAGAGAGAGAGAGAAGAAGAAGAAGAAGAAGAAGAAGAAACAAAAACTGAAAAAAAATGGACGTTAGGTAGTGAGGATCACATGGTGCACATCGTATCATGCATGCATCGTCGAGAAGGTTAAATTTTGGGTTGCTTTCTGTCGCTTTGCACACGTGTCAGTCGGCACAAGGGACACTCTGTGTCTCCGGTCCCTCAGACCAAAAGTCCTTGCTGCTTTTTCTTTTGGTCAACCATCTGTGAGAGAGAGAGAGAGATCTGCTACGAACAGTGTACGTAATTTGTTTTTTTTTTTAAATGTGCGTATGTAGTTTGAGCTTATGAAAGCGTTCGTGTTTCCATTTCCTTCCAGCTTTAATCTGTATACACAGAACGTACAAGTCTCCCTCTCGCCATAAAAACATCCGCATGGTTCATGTGTCCAGGTTTACCCATTGGCTATGTTAAACGCATTTAGACAACAATCCATGCAAGACATGGCTATATTTCATTTCCATTCTCAGCGGTCAAAAATCACAGAGACCACGTACCATGGATATCGAGAACTGACCTTAAACGTCTTCGACGCGTAATCTACGTATGGTGTTGACCTTATCTGGTTTAAAAGTGCATGATCTCCACGTGTTCTCTTTTGGTTTTATTAGCTGCATGCATTTCGTCCACAAAAAATGTGGACGATATTCTATTTTCCATCCCCACTGATGTTGATTATATATAGCATATATGGAAATTCAAGATGACCACTCTCATGGGAAAACTGGGTAAGTACGTATGTCTCGAGTGTTACAATCCACAAGTTCTGTTAGCTAGTGGTTATAGAAATACACGACTAGTACACAGAAACACTTCATTCTTTTTCTTGTCTCTCTGAACCTCTTTTCCTATCTTTCTTGATTCATTGATTTCCCTATTACATATCCACTCAAATGGGCAAATTCCCAATAGACTACGAACCGAAATCAGTTTACGTGGACCAAAAACGGGGAAATCAGTATTAATATATATATAACTATCTAGTCTCTTAATCATTCGGAGTCTATACTATTAAGTATTACCAAGACAACCCTCCATTAACTAGATTCCAATTCAATCATGGCGCCAAGGCATCATCAATCATTGACTCTTCCGTTACGTTTGGATTATGGGATATAGAACACAAACGCAAAATGAGGCAGATTCACCTTTTCAGCCCTCCGTGTTCATGGGATAGGGAACATTTGCTCTAAAAATGTTTATCTTCCTTTCCTGCGTTGAATTCTATGGTATCTTTGTTTGTTTTGTTTTTCCTTTCGATTGTCTTAATTGACTAGTCAAAATGATTTCTCAGTTGCAAAACTGCATGTTACTGCACAAAAACTTCTGCCTTGCCTTTTTTGTGCCCAATAAAGAAGAAAAATAACACATTTAAGTAATGAAGAGACGGTATCTGGGATCATGGGAGTGGTTAAGCATTTGTCTTTTAATTATGCTTTGATATCTTATTAAGACATTTTGTCTTACTCGGTCGTCGCCCCTTTACGTTTCTTGGACTTTCTAATGCATATCAGTTTGGGACCACAAACATTGCTCTTAATGCAGGCGTGAAGACGTGGTTCTTATCTTCTTTAAAATTAGTTCACCAACTAATAAATTACTTTATCATGCTGTTGTCCTCTATATATATGTTGTTATGGAAGCTTCATTTTCATAACACGAAAGCGGTTTTAATGGCTTTCATGTTGCTTTGCTCATGTGTTGTTCCCCTTTAATGTCCTATGGGGCTTTTAGTGAAGTTTTGCCTCACCCCTTCCAAAAACATTTCTCAATAACCACAAAAATCTGAACTCCAGGTTCTCTTGATGCTTGAACTTATTGATCCGAGTGTTACGACAACCTGTCTGTCGGCTTAGGAAAAGGGAAAAGAAAAATTAATTAGAAAATTACTGCTTTGTCAGATAGCCTGAATGCAACTTAATTGTAGCAGTACTACTTCAGTCAATCAGTCTCTTAATTATGCTGCCCTGGCATATGCATAGGTCCACTCGTTAGATATCTACAATTACATTGCATTTTTCTGCCATAATGACTTGGTCAATGTCACGATTCTTTGATTATCAACTGGGTGAAACTATCATATGCTTGCATGTGAGCGATGTTGCGTTCTGAACTTAATTTCAAACTAGGGGTGTTGTTTATAAACCGAGTAGTTAGAGTTCATGTGCCAACAACCCTGCAAATAATGTCAACCTCAAAATGGTTCTTCTTGAGAGATCTAGAGATCAGTGCCGTTAAGTAGGACGGGAGATATATCATTCTCCATATCTTTGCTTATTTTATATATATATATATATATATATATTTGGAGCGACAAGTAACTACCGGAGATGTCTGGATGCTACCCATTTGCTTCTAGGTCTGATCGTTATTTGATTTCTTGGTCGAACGAAAGACCGATAATTAAATCAGTACATTTTTTGTCTTTCTCAGACTATCTAACAAAGATTATGGAATTGATAAAAAACCAATATCCTGCATTAATTTGTTGTCAAAACATTGGAATCGAGAGACATTTATATATTCATAATTTCCGAGTTCTACCAAGGAATGGTCTTCTCTTAGTTGAGGCCGGGTTTTTACTGATTTCATGAGCGCTTGACCAATCTTCATGATGTCAACGATCGTTTCCATGCATGAACATTTGGAGTCTTCTTCTACGAGCGAATAATTATTTCCTCAATTTCCTTTGCGCTCAAATTAATCATCATATAGTTCCAGACACTAGTGATATACTGCTCAACACTTTTCCTTTGTGCTTCCCCAGAGCTTATACAGTCAGTATTCAGTAGTATTCTCATCACAGAAACTTCAATTTAACGTGAACTGAAAGTTGAAAATTCCAAAACCAGTGATACACTGCTCATCACTTTTCCGGCGCATGGTTTTGGCTAGCTAGAAAGCCTAGACTGCTATCATGCTAAGAGTAAAAGTTCAAATTATTAAAAAAAATGTCGTGACTCTTTCTTTGCGCCAGGGAATCATCAATAATCAGGTAATTAAAAATATGCAAAAATATGTTATTTTTTCTATAAAAAGTTGATCAGAATTGTAAAAGGCAGAGCAGCTTCCATAAAGCACGCCATGTTTACTGGAAGGGAAAGCATATTAGATTCGATAACATGAGATGTGTCGCACACATGAATGCATAAAGTTTGTTGCAGCTGCCGATTGAAGGAAACTTCAGTTAAAATAATGAGTTGAAGTTGTGAGGCTAGCTAATGCTTTTCTATTCATGTTTCTTCCATCGGATTTCTATGGTGCGCTATCCTACCAGTACTTTTGTTTGTTATTAACTTTCTTGACTCACAAAAGTTCTTCTCAAATGGAGATGAAATATTCATGAAACCACACTTTTATTCGTAACTGCAGCTGATATCTGCCATATATTTGAATGAAAGATTTTTTGATCAATTCCTTCATTTCAACTCACTCTGCTACATTTCTATATATCTTACCGCGATATCATGGACACTTGATTTTCTGGCTGCATGGTTAGAAATTCTAGACCAGCTTCCATGAAGTTAAGTTTAGAAAATCTTTTACATCGATCGCCGAGCTAGGCAACTTCAATCATGAGCCTGTGATTAATAAAGACACTTCCCCTTTTTTTTTTCTAAGATCGCGTCAATGTAAGATCGATAGAATCGCAAAAAATAGTGGATACAGAGATTTACTTGCATGTATTGTTCATGGGAAGGGGAACACGAATCCTACAAATATTTCCCATGCCTTATATGCCATATGGGTATCTTTGTTTGTGGGTTTGATATATTAGCTAACTTGACAAGATCATATAGGGGGGGGGGGGGGGGGGGGGGGGGAATGAATGGAGCTGAGTTGAAGTAGAAATTGGTGTATATATATTTTTCAATAAAATTTACTTTTTGACCAATATTAAATTGGTACACATATTAACGGACAGTTGTACTTGTAACTAAATTTTTTCACACATATATATACACGTATGTATATATAAAGAAATCCAGTGAATGATTTTGTTTTTATATTACCTTTAATTTGTTGATGACTATTCATGACATACATATATATATAGAAGAATAAAACGAGTAGAATATTTAAGAGAATACTTGTCCACTTTTTTTATAACTAATTTCATACTATACTATAAATACATAATGATTCATGATCAGTAAACTGTTGTTATAATATTAAATCGTTATAAGGCTTAAAGTATTAATAGTTCACATGCTACTAACTTTTTTCTTATAATCATTACAATTTTAATATTCCCTGTAAATATTGTTCGATCGTGCAAAATTCTGTCACGTTCGTTTAGTACAAGGTACTACGAGCCTCCAAGTCCAACTTACGTCACACACTCACCCACCCCCACCTCCCCCCGGCTCTCTCTCTCTCTCTCTCTCCCTCACAGAGCAAACCAACGTCCCGTATATACCGTTCGTCCGAACCGTAGTACTCCTTCACACAAAATCGATTACAGAATTAAGGCGAGAAGAAAATATACAATTTCATATTCTTTAGATGCAGATTGAATTCAAAATTAAGGTGAGAAGAGAATATCATATGCATGCGCCTCCATGTGAGCGCGCAGCAAGCGCTAAATTTTCAAATCAGCGGCGTTTTATATATATATATATATAAAGCAGCAAGCTAGAGAGGGGGGATCGTCTAGAATTATTTGAGATCAAGTTAATATTTAATTCCCAATATCATTATTTTTAAAAGAGTTCTGTTACATACGGCCACTTTGATATATTTTTTATACATTTCACTAATATGATTTGTCAAAATAATTATTTTATATTAAAAAAAGTGACGCAGCCAATTATTCATATTAATAGAGTGTACATGGTATACACATAAAGTTATTATTTTTAAAAATCAAGAATATTAACTCTTTCTGTTTTTCTAGTTGATGTCCTAACCGAAATGGCCGGACTCAAAAACTAGATGCAACGACAGGATATATATTAATATAATCCTCTATAATGATTGAATGCAATTTATTATTACCTTTATGATTATTTTTTATGATAAAAGAGATCAAGATTTTGTGCCCCATGCAGACTATATTTGTAATATATTTGCTAACCTATGGTCAAATTCGCAAGAAAAAAAAAATGATACTTTTGTCAATTTATTATTTGAGTTTATTTTCTTTCCCTTTTTCGTGGCCCAAAAGTTTTTCAAATTCTGAAAGCCTATATCGATGGGTCGGTTTTTAAATGGTAAATGGTGGTGTCCCTGAAGGCAGCCCAGATAGTAATGGGCGCACCCATAAGCTTTGGGCCCTTGCAGTTAGAAGCCCAATAATATTGAGGCCCTCTATTAGCGATGGTCTGATATCTCGCCTTCAAATATGATGGAGAAGCGTGTTAAGCGGAGCAATTCACCACTTTCATACTCTGAATAGAATAAGCATGGGATGATTACATCTATATATATAAGCAACGGTTCAATTGGGAATAGCCGATAGAGTTTGACTTAGATTATAATTTCCATGGCATTGTCAAATATTTTATGGTATTGAAGTATATGGAATGCTATTTATTAATCTATACCATACACTTAATATATTTTAAAATTATTTTATTTTATTTTATTATTATTAAAATAATTGAATTGTTCTACTTATTATCTATACGTAGTCGACATGCTTATTATAGACAAATAAAAAAATAAAATAAAATAAATGTAGTATATGATATATAAAAATGGTAAAGTGGAATTATTCTTAGAGCATTCTTGCCCATGCATGCTTCACCTTTAATCATGACACATGTTATTTTCCCGATGTGATTGTCATCCATTTTTTTCCTCACTCATTAATGATTCTCTGTGACTTTTTGCCAAACACCTCACCTGCAGCCACCCTCTACGCAATTATATATAGTACACCCACGTTGCAACCTCACCCCTTCAGCCATTGCCCCAAAATATAAACCACCGAAGGATAGAGAATAAAAATTACGTAAAATTTATTTCTTTCCTATTAATTCAAGTGTTCGAGAGAACTAATTATTTAACATCGATCTTACTTTTTCGTTTCCCATATTAGAGCACTCTCAATAAGTTTTGTGAAACTTATTTTTATGTAAAACTTGAAGAAAAATAGTTCAAAACTACCTCTTAACGGATTATGTATTTTTAAATTTATTTTATATTTTGCTACAGTATTAAGCTAGATCTAGTGTATATTGTACACAAATATAAAAATATTTTATTTATTTTTTATCTTTTAATATACTTTGTCTCCCACAATAATTTTTCTAACAAACTATTAAATAATATAACATTTAAATGATGTAAAGAACAAATAAATAATTCGATATATGGTATATTATAAAAGTTAGCATGTAAAATAAAAAATAAATAAATTTTGATGATATATTTTAAATAATAGAATACATAAACTATTAGGAGTGCTCTTATATATTTTTCTAGAAAAATCATAAGAGCTCTTGCTCCCAACTACCACTCACATTTTTTAATTAATTATTTATTATTATTTTTGTTATTTCAAGATTAAGAAAATATTTTTTAATACTGTTGTGAAAAAAATTATTTAAAAATATGAAAAAATTACATATAAAAAATACAATAAAAAAAAAATCTCTACTTATATATACTAACGGTAGCTCTCAACGGTAAATGGGAGCGGTAGCTGGGAGCGGTGGTACTAACACGGTCCATTTTTCTAACATACTTCATTTTTGTCCAATTGATTTGCAACTTAGAAACATTACTCTTAGACATTAAAGAATTTCTTGTCCGTATGTGTGCCTTTTTCTTCCTTGATACAACACCAGGGATGTAGGATTTATGGGTCCTCTCTCTCTCTCTCTCTCGCTCTCTCTCTCTGTGTGCGCGCACGTCTGCCGTGAGTGACAGGTGAGTAGGATAAAATTCGAAGCTAGTCTAGATCAGGAGCTTCTCGATAAACACTCGCCTAAAACTAGGCCAGTTTTAGGATGGCCGGAGTTGGTAGCTTTAAAATTCCCTAGTATACATATCTCGTCAATATAGTGATGTTGAAAGCGGGCCAGAGACTCGATGATATTCTTGAGCACATGTCACGACCCAATTGGCTCAAACGGAAATATCAGTTCAAGAAAATAAATTAACTTTGGCTTTTTCTATAATTGAAGTTAACTATTATCGATTCGGTACTTGCAAAGTTTTATCACTAACCCCGGTTGTCCAACTTTCATAGTTGCTTTAATTTACTTAAGAGAGAGAGACAGAGAGAGAGAGAGAGAGAGAGAGACCAAATAATTGACATGTTAAAAGGATTTTTTTTTCTTGGACGAGTTTAGTTAATGGGGTCATATCATTCTCATCACATGAAGATGGAAGAAAATGCATGGCCACAGAGAGTTGAGCTTTCAGAATCATAACCGCCCTTGCCTGCCCTGCATGCACCATGGCCTCATCATTGAACCAATGACACTGTTTTAGCTAACACTGATCTGGGAGAGATCGAGGCAAAGAATATCAAGCACCCAACTATACTTGAATGAATGTCATGTGGAGAAGAGGACCCATACAAATGGGAATCTTATATGTGCATTCATGTAAAATTGCCCCCACAGACTATTGTTATTCACAACCACAGCTTCAGTCGATCAGATTCCCCAAGTATAGCCCTAATTGCAACCTGTTGATCTCACCTCTCAACGGATGCGATTTCCTTGTAGCGGGAACACGATCGACTGCCTAAAAATTCTTATAATTCTGCCATTATTAATGCTACCACGTCTGGGTACATATTTGGTGCTTGATGCTTTGTTAAGTTGCAATTTACAATCTGCCGCCCGTACTGACAAATCCAGGATAAAGTTGAAATTGTCCAAGACTAGGTTCTAATTGGATACTATAATACAGTCACCATTTGATGATGTTAAACCCAATGTTTCAAGTTTTGTATAATTATATATCTACACATGGATTTTGATGATAACAAATGAATTCAAAGAATAAAGGAGTCTCAAACTCAAGTTGTCTATACAATGGAGCCAAGCACATTAAGGAAACAAGTATGAGCAAGAAAGGAACAAGTTCACATTAAAGTGATAGAGTAATGTTGTAAATCTCTCAAAAATTCGAAATTAGAATTAAGGGTCAAAATTAATTTTTTATCATAAAGCATTAAAATACATTTTCCACATGTGTATAAATATTTTGAAAATTAAATTTGAAAATTTTGAAAGATGATTGATTGTCATCTTTTACATGTGCATGCTTTATTTGAATACTTTCAAAAGTGATTGATACTTTTTTTGACTTATGCAAAAGGTAGATGTTTTTGTTTGAAATATTTGAAAAGTAAAGTGTATTCATTTTCATATGCCAAAAGTAAAAGATTAGGTTTAAAGTTTTTAAAAAATGAATGATATTGTCTTTGACAATTGAAAAAGAAGAACATTTTATTTGAATTTTTTGAAAAAGTGAATGATGTTGTCTTTAACATGTGAATCTTTTTAAATTTGAATATGAAATCTCATATGCCTATAAATAGATCATTTGAGAACTTCACATTCACAACACCAAGAGCATACAACATTTATTCAAAACTTTCATTCTCTCTTCTCTAAGTATTGAGTCTTAATTCTTGTTCATTTTGAGAGATATAGTTTGCGCTGTATTGTTCTTATTCCACTCATTGAGGAGTGTTTTTTGATAACCTACCCACTATCAGCTTTTGTATCAGTAAAAGGGTGTGTATAACCATTGTGCGTGTAGAAAGTGATCTACACAGGGAATAGTTGAATCACTATGTGTAAGGTGATTGTAAGTGTAGAGGGTGTTCACGGATCCTTTGTAGCGGTGTTGTTCAAAGGTGTAATAGATTTCTATCTCTACCTGAAGGAGGTTGAATAGTGAATTTGGAAATTCTCAAGGGGTAGCTTGAGGCGAGGACGTAAGCAGTGGGGTCGAACCTCGTTAACATACTGAGTTTGCTTCTCTCTTACCCTTACTCTTTATATTTATTGCTATTTCGTATTTTATTTATATTTTATATTGTATATTTGATTTATAATTGTTATTTTTTTAATACAACTCAATTCACCTCCTCTTATGTTAATCATCATCTGGGCAACAGATGATAATTAATAAAACAACTGCCGCGGAACAAAAAGAAAAGAGGGTCAAACTACTGTCTGAAAGAAAGGAGATGCATGGCGTGTAAGTAGATGAAAGCTGGGGCGGTGGAAACAGAACTACTATAAGATCATGAGTCGGCTTTGGACGTTGGGATTTCCATTCGTTCCATTTCTGGTAATTAAGCCACTGATTCAATTTAACGTGACATCCGTTGGTTAGTAAACAACTCTCACCGAAATTTCAGGGAGTTTTTTTGGGGACAAACCGGTTCAGAGCTCCTAGCCTGCCGCCTACTTAGGGCTCAATCGTTTCAAGTTTCAACGAAGTGCCAGTGCAACAAAACATGTTCAACGTTAATAATGCCGTTACAATATTACAATGTTGGGAAATTAATTATCAAGTAGGACGCAATTTAGATCCACCTAATTAATTTGACCTGCAGGTCACATTTCCCCCCCTTTTTTTTTTCTAGGTTTTATGCAGACTTTCTCGATCGTGTGGTTTACTTGATGAGCCAATAAATGGAGTTTTTCTTACTACATTGATCATGGATGATGCATGCACTGATATTCTTGTTTTATTACGTGACGTTACCAGCTCGTAAAAAACTTTACACAAACATTAACTTTAATTTTTATGAGAAACGAGAATAATACATCTACGTATTTATATATATATATATATATATTTATATTGCCTATAATTAGTTATTTGAAAGAAAGACAACGTAGCATGGAAAGGAAAAAGCACGTAGTCCCCACTTTGTGTAAAAAGAAGATCTATCGGCAAATCAATGGAAAAAACAGTACCATGTTTCTACTCGCAGTCTCACTCCACGTGCAAGTGTCTGTGACGCTTGTATGAGCAGAGCTGAGAGAAGCTTAATTATAAGGAAAATGCTTATAGCGCTACCCTATAATTATAATTGACCGATCTACAGTTGGAACGGGACCCGGTGGCATGCTGTATCCTGACACCGAAGCCAGAACCATAATGGATCCCTTTTTTGTTTTCGCATCGACGTGAAAGCGTGTGATCGTATTATTGTGAGGTGGACAATCCAAGTTACCATCTTCCCAAAATTTTCTATTATTTTTTAAACAAAGTTTCATAAAATAAAAAGAAAGTGCGATTTGACAGCAGACCCAGGAAGAGAGAATGGAAGTAACAATCAAAAATCACGTAGTAACAAGTCTCTTGATTTGAGTTGGGATTGTTATCGGAACCGACAATGCTTAAATTCCTACAGATTGAGGATGGTAGCTATCTGCACTTGGGGAATAGAACAGTGTTATTTACACGAAGTGTTTGTGTGTATAACATTATCTTAGGTAACATTAATATGAGACACAAAAAGATCATCGATCCACCATTGATTCATGATTAGCGACAAATAAATAGTTGATGGTCAATGTTGAGGAGACGACGCTCTATTAATTGATATGATAAGCGCGTTTTGTAGTGCCAAGTTGAAAAGGTGCCTTTACAGGTGGTTCTTGCAACGTTCCCTACGAATTAAAGCTGGCCTGCGATGAAAGCACTATATATCAACTTTGCAGCTAGCTAGCTCGAAGGGCCCTATTTTTGTCTTTAACTCCTGATGCATCACCATTAAATATCTTCCTTTTTCTGGTTAGGCTGTACGTAGTTTCTTTCCTCGATTTTTCATTTAATTAGTAATGTACAATGGAATATTGCATCTGGAATTAATAGCTGCTAGTAGATAGGTCAACGAATAGAATAGGTTGGGCCCTTTGACATTCTGGAAGTGATCTCCTAGCTATATATTGCTATTTGCTGTACGTGAAGAAAGCCAACAAACTGAATGGCACTCCCGGCCTTCCGGCCTGCATCGTACGTGCATTAGTTTGATCAGCTGGGAGATCTGAAAATTTATCCCGGCCACGAGATGGGGGGAACCCACGGCTTTCATTTTTTTTTTTGTTTTTTTGGTTCTCTCTCTGTTTTTTCTTGCCTAATCCGCTCAATAAAAGTGTTTAAACTGACGGATCCCCCGCCCATCGGACCTTGACCTATTGACCAACAACATAAAGAATTAACGGAGTGTTGGAAATCAAAGTTTCCTTTTTCATGTTTTGTGGTGGTGGCCTATTAACCATAAAGATTAAGAGGCTGTCCCAAGGAACAATTCCCCAGTCCCTGCCCGATGTTTATTGCCTGGCTCAAACCCTAGTGCGTATAACGACTCCTTTCTGTACAGACAGACGTGCAATTAAGAGCCAATTGACTGATCGCGTATTATCATCAAAATTTATGTTAACGCACCATGACTGGTTTTATGTTCATTCAAATTCAAAGGTTTTTTTTTTTTTTTAAAACTGTCATATAGATGCTCAACGAAACTATTTTCTAAAATAAAAATTTTGAATATGAGCCCATACATTAGATACCATTTTTTTTTTAGTATTATCAAATGTTTGATAGATGAATAATGGGTAGAAGAATTTAATTAATTTAAAAAAATAATTTTTTTTAAAATTTTGTTTAAAATATATAATGTGTAAACTCATGTATAGTAAAACTATTTCCAAAATATTGTCATTAGTGATTTCAATATAAAGAAAAGAAAACGCGCATGGAGTAATATCTGAGATGCATCTGATATATGCATGGTACGAGGAGGATCATGGGCATGCGTGTGGAAAACTGTTGCCGATGGGATCATTACTATTGGATCCACGTCTCCGCTTTGTACGCTATCAGCGTGTCACTCTTCCGCCCATTCCGTACAAATTCAGGCACATCAAAGTCACATCAAGTCCTCTTACCGCTGGCTCTGGCCTGGTTTTAGGGTTACGAGTAAAATCTAATGTCCTCGAAGAATCTTGCGCATTACCACTCTACACTCGGGGTCAAAGGAGGAGTCATTGGGCAATCCCTAAAACTCCTTTTAAAAGAAAAAAAAAGTTGATTTTCTAAGTACCATCTACTCCACTCGCCTTCTCGATGCATTTGAATAATTAGACAAACATTCTGTGATAGTTGTGTAACTTGTGTTTTCAGTTTTTACCCAGTACTATCTAGGACTACTATACGACCATTATTTACGCCTGTGCATGCACTTGGCTCGTGGATATTGGTACATATTCGGTATGCATGACCGAAAACAATTGGCCGAGATTTTCGCTTGTCATTTTCCTCCTTTTCTCATTCTAGCTATATATGGGGTTCACATGATTAATCAGAAACTTGAAAAGATACGTCGTGGGCCGTTAACGTGTCGGTGCGTTTGAGCATGTAGGTGAAAATTATATATATAGCCGAAGCATATGTTTTCAACTTTCACATAATGGCACATGCATTTGTGTCGCTACTTAGGTCGTTAGGTAATAATTCAACTTGAGTTTTCTAGCCAATTCATTTAGATATTTGGAAGAATTATTAAATTTTATTAATTAGTTAGGTACTGAGATGGTCCTCACTAAGAAAATTAAACGGTATACTTTTCCAAAATGAGTTATATGTATGTCATGTAGCTAGCATGTTACCTCACTCATTATATTGACTGCTTTTAATTCTATATAATATATATGAAATGTCCCATGTAACTTACTTTAATGGCAATCTCATTTTACAGATCAAGAAGATAGTGTTTTCCCCCTCTGAAAAGTCACCAACAAGGCGTTACCACGAGGCGCCGAGTCATTCCTCATTATAAGTAGATCACCATATATATAGATTGAGTACTATTTGCGCGCGCGAAGTTTCCTCTGTTGTGCGGGGACCTAGCCGCCATGATCGCTCAACTCTGATCTAAAAGAGGTAGTTTGTATATATGTTAATTAAACTTAAACTAAATAAAGATGCATAAAAATTTTGATGGTTAATCTTGCAACTAGAAATTGATAAAGACACGATATATTGTTACATTAAGACAACGTTTGGAATTTGGGTAGAATTGAAATTAGTCTAATCTGAAGTTGAGTCTAACATTCAAATATTCAACTTTCAAATCACTAAACTCATTTCAATTCAAAACCTCTTTATATGAGAGATCCATAATCTTTTTAAAATTTTTATAAATACATCTAAACTTATCTTAACATTTAAACATATCTAAACTCATCTTAGGTAGGTCCTATAAAACTCACTCCATCATCTCAACTCACTACTATTTATAAAAAATTCAACTCAACATACAAATAGGGCCCAAGTTCTATATACTACAACTGATGCAAATACACACACACTACATGAGCGTACAAATTGGTGTTGACAACATGTATATCCTCATCTATACTGTTGACATCATGTATAAACTAGATTATTTTGTGAATTAAATATTACTATAGTAACAATGTTTGGAAAAGACAGCTTTTTACTTCAAGACTAAACTTTACTTGTCCGAATAGTTTTAATGGCTAACTCATGGGGTGCTCAGTGTTTAATTTCAACAAATTGGAATTCTGGACTTCATATAGCGGGAGATCGATTTGTGGGCCAGGTGTTCGAGGAGCTCATGCAGATATCCCAAAAGCTTGAGAGAGAGAGAGAGAGAGAGAGAGAGAGAGAGAGAGAGAGAGAGAGAGAGAGAGAGAGAGAGAGAGAGAGAGAGAGAGAGAGAGAGAGAGAGAGAAGAATATGCCGATTCCTAACTAAACAATGTAAACATGAACATAAATCGGCCGTCCCAACAACAACCAGCTGCAAGCATGCATGTCGCCAGGAAATTAATTAAGAAATCAAGAAACTTGCCTAAGATGGAGGGCCAGAGGGAGAGGCTCATGATTGCCATGGGCAATATATATAATTGGCTGAGTTCCATTATATTGGATTATCAGTAAATTACAGTCTGCATATCATGTAGTGGAGTGATCAAGCTCGGAAGTATATATAATATGTATATGTGTACTAATTCATACAAAGGAACCTAGCTACCTGTATTATATTTAACGCGCGAACTAGATTGCTCAAAGACTTATCATACGTACATTGCCTATGTCGAAGCATGAGAATTAATGTGGTTTAATTAGCGCAATTGTGCTTAATTAATTATAATAAAAAGAAAATTGAGAGGCCAATCATATATAAATTTTCTTTTTCTTATAATTTATATGACACACATATACACTAAATTTAATTGAAATCACTTTACAGGAAAGATGACCATATATGACAGATAATATCCGACAATAATGATTATTTATGATTAAAACAAACTCATTTTAATATAAAATAAATAATTTACAGAAAATAACTAGTCATAACTAAATAATTTTTTCATAACTGTGCAGATTTTTTATAACTAAGCAGTTTTTCATAATGTCGATTGTGTTTATTTTGGGCGAAATTTGAAATGGTCATATAATTTTAGTCTAGTACTCTTGTAAATTAATACGATGGTGGAAATTCTTCATGTTTTATTAATGATATAATCAACTTTTCGTGAAATAAAGTACTTATCGGCGAAAGGAATGAAAGGTTGGCCATTCGCGGATAAGTACTTTTCGCGAAGTAAAGTATTTATTGACGAAAGCAATGAAAGGGGGTTTTGGGGGTAGAGATGAGAATTGTGAGTTTAAGATAAGAGTTTAAAATATTATTTTTAATAATATTATTATTTTGAAATTTGAAAAAGTTGTATTGAGATTTAAAAAAATCGAATTGTTTATTATATTTTATGTGAAAATTTGAAAAACGTACTTATAATGAGAAGATGAAAATTTTAAAATGAGAATCTTTTGGCCCCAAATCTGTCCTAATATTAAACATCAGATTTTAATTTTTGTTGTTCAAAAAAAATAAAAATAGAAAAAGCAAGACACAAGGCCATAAACTGGCAAAAGCTTCTCCTAAAACTTGCAAGGAATCAGAAAGTGGCAGAAGAGGGATCAATAGAATCCGAAACCCTAAAGAAGGGGGGGTGATACCCCAGTGATATTGGGCAGGCCTGCCCAGGGCGCCCCTGTCAATTCCTCTTGCCAGTCGCCCCCACTTAAAAATGCTTGTGGAGGACGCAACATATCCTCTAAATGTAGATGTCACTACTGCATCAATGGGTAAATTTTCGGGTTCCCAATTCTGCTAGATTGCTATTATTTTTCTGAGTTCTGACACCCCTGGATGAGGGAAGTTTCCGATAAATTTGGTACCTTGGATTGCGACGGATAACTGTTATGGGCACACCCATCTCTCTCTTTCCGACAGATCTCTCCGTCACCAAACAGTCTTCCTCTCCCTTTATTCGTTGCTCATTCCTTCTCTTTCTTCATTGAAACTCTATAAATATAACACCATCCAACTCTCTTGACCCCTCAGCACTTCTCCATCTCTTCCCCTTCTCTCCCTTTCCTGAGAATCTTTTCCTTTCACTAGTTCTTTTTACATCTTTAGGAGTTAATTTATGCATACGCAGGATATTATTGTTCAATATAAAAAAATATTGTCCATAAATCATAGACCTAGACATGGGCGTATGAAGTTTTTGAATCCTTTTCTCTTTCCCGTGAACTTTTTTCCTTAACTTTTCTGTTTAGGCATGAGATTTAGGGTTAGGGTTAGGATGTTGGTCCTTCCTATTCTATCTCTTGCATGGGCTAAAAATGATGACGAAGTTCTAAAGACCAACAGCAATTGTTTGCGGATGGAGCATCATCAAGATTCACAATCGTTTTGAGGGCCTCTTCGGGGTAGTTCATCGCTTTATTCCGTGTGGCCTGTGATCTGGGAATCTTGATGATGCTGCAGCGGCAATAAATGGCTAATACTAACAGGTTATGAAGACTATGCCCTCAATTTTGGTGCCAATAAGATTGAAGGTAAGTCATAGTCATCGATTACTTCGAAAATTAGTTTGCCATAATCACTTTTAGATCTACGGATCAGAAACCACTTTTTCTGATTGAATTTTCATTCTAACCCGTGCCGGTTGATATTTTTAGGGTTTTTTGCAGGTTAATCCCGATTTGTCTGATGTTTGGGTTAAAGAAGGTGGCCCACGATCCGTACGGTAATACGGTATAATCTGTGTTTTTTGGGATATTTTATTTTCAGTAGTTTTACTGAAATCTTTCTCTGAAAGTTATTCGCACTGCAAACCCCTGGTCTCAGCAGGTATGTCTGTCCTTTGGAGCGTATTGTAACCCGAGAAATCATGACGTCTTTTTGTTTGATGTATTGAATGGTTATTCGCTTTTCTCTCTCTCTCTCTCTCTCTCTCTCTCTCTCTCTCTCTCTCTCTCTCTCTCTCTCTCTTCGTTTTGATATTCATTTTGATCTGCATGATATCGATCTAACCAGCTTATTGAAAACATGAATGACCAGCTTTTCTGTTGGAATACACATAAAGTCGAACATGCAATCATTTTGTCGGTTTCGAACATAACAATCGTGGAGTTCTGGGTTTTTCTGGCATCTGAATTTGAAAGCCATCCTTTCAAATGAGGGATTTCTTAGATTTGATGTGGCAGTTCAATATTTACAGTTTCTCGGCTGTTTTTCATAATTTTGGTTTGGTTTTCCAGGATATATAAGCGGCCTTTGAAGTGGCATTTTAGGATTTCTGGGTTTGCATATGAGAGGAAAGTTGTCTACTTCAAATCTTCTCCAGTTATGTTCAAGCAGGGGAGCGCTTTGGCTTACTATCTGTTAAATGCTTAATGGAATTAATATCTTACAGTTTTAAGACTTTTAGATTAATAGCTGAATCTTTAATAATAATTTTATGGTATATGGGTTAAAAGCTTAACCATATTCAACAATCCTAGAACTTTCAATTGTTAAAGATTAAACTATTGATATAAAAATTTTAAAATAGTTGGATACTAATTTAGTTAAAACTTTTATTTTTCTCAATATCTTACATTGAGTCATCTTAAGTAGGAAAGTTGTACAATATATATTAATAATATATCATGGATGAAGTCTTATGGTCTGTTTGGTTGGTTCAGTACACGTGATAGCCTGTTAAGGAACAAGTCATTTAGGTTTGAGAGCCTATATATTAAGGAACAAGTCATTTAGGTTTGAGGTGAAGTTGGTCCGCTCCGGTCGGTCCAAATGAGGTTTTTGGCACCAGACCGAACCCCCTAGTTCATAATTTTTCTAATTTGCATCGGACCGAACTCCCATATAGACCGGATCAGACCAGAACTATTCGGTTCGACCCAATACCAAATGGTTTTTAATCTAATAACTTAATTATTTTACAAAAAAATTACCTAATTACTTTAATTAGATGTAGATACTAATAATTCAATAATGGCAATAGGTTAGTTAATTGAAATAATATATGAGTTAATTGATAACATTTTATTAATTGTATATTTAATATTTTATATAGTCAATGGTGATAAGTTAGATAAAAAATATATAATTATTTTTATAGAAAAATTAATTATATAATTATTGTATAAAATAATATATATAATTTTTTTTTAAATATGTATATTAAATTCGGTCAGTCATAGGGTAGAAAAATCCAACCCTAAGACTTGAGCGAAATGAAAATTTTGTAAAGGGAAGACCGAAACTGACCGGTGTTTCCATTGGTCCGATCTAGTCGGATGTTCCAGTCTGGATTGAAATCCTTACTGCCCTAGTTTAGATTACAGCGTTCTAATCATAGAGTTTACCGTTTCCAAAATTTGCTTGTGGCGACTCCTACATCATGAATCAGGTTGTTTTTGGAGATCCATTCAGTTCTCTTAACTGTACTCTAGGTCTGTTTATAATCAACTAGGACTGCTAACTACTACATTAGCCCGATTATCAGGTGGGATTTATTATCGGAATAATATATTTTCTGTCTGACTAACGAGAGACCCTCGGTCCAAATGATATAATATATGTAGGACAAAATGTGCAAGCTTTGAGATCGTATAGCAACCAATAAATAAATCTGGCAGCAATCAAGAACTTGTACCGGCCGGTTGGGTGGACTGCATGCAATTCCAAAGTGGAAAAAGAGAGCATTTCATTCCTATTGCAATAAACTTATAGTTTTTATTGTGTATAAGGAACTCATTCACATTTCTAACACGTGCCTGAACGCGTACATGCACAGGGTTGAAGATCGATGCTGTACTTTCATGCATGTTCATTCGAGAGTTTTAACATAAATTGGCATTTGATAGGTTGATCACCATCACACCAGTGAACTCTTGAGATAAGCCATATATATCTTTCGTTATGATTGTTTAAGGAAAATCATAATAAAATGCGATCTAGAGTACTTCAGAAATAAAACAAATATTTCACGTACTATGATAGTGTGAAATCTGGTGAACGATCTGTGAGACTGTGACTTCGCTCATTTTGTAAATGACAGTGGAAGGGATTCCAAACCTACAGTGCTAGTCAGTAGTACTGCCACTTACTGCAGCTTTAATGACAATCAAAACAGTTATGATTTATATATCATGACCCGATGACCGTAGTTCATTATTTTGTCAAGTAAATTCCCTTGGGATACATGTATTATTATGTTGCGTACATCATGTAGTGATAGTACTTGTATATCTGCTTCATTGTTATATATCATATATATATATATATATATATGAATCGTTGGAGTTCATGCTCGATCTCCATGTACATGATGATATTCTAGCTCTTCTAAACCTTGTCGTGAGCTTATTCTCCAGTTGTCAAGAACCCTAGCTAGCTACTTTTTGATAAACAAACCTATGCATTCCAGATCTATATATAGTTTTTTGTTATATATAGTAGTACCCTTCCGTCAGTGTGTATTAATTGCTTCTATATATATACATTTTGAGGATCTGTCTCTGTTAATTATGTTGCATTTTTTATAACTTAATTTCTTAAGTGATTTTTTTTTTTTTTCAGGTGCTCTGATTTGACGAGGATTAATATTTTCACATAATTGAACTACGTACAAAGGAGTATGACCCACCTCTAGAGGTATGATAATTCGATTGACCGTAATTCAAGTGAATCAGCTTATACGATACTATATATATCATGATTGAGTCATCCAAACGTCATATTTTTTTCGTCCTTGTTTGGTGAATAAAAAAAAAAAAAACATCTTGGCAATAAAAAGCGGGGATGCACGTGAAATATATATTCTAGTACAAAAATCTACAGTTATAAAGAGATTCTATTAATATATTCTAGAAAGACAAGTCATTCGTATAAATACGTTGGATCATTAATTTGATTATTATAAAACTAATTATAATCTAACGTCATGTCACATCAAAATTAATATGTCAATTTGTGAGTATAGTTTAGAGATAATTTTTGCAGCTAATGTTTATCTGGTTGAAAGGTAATTAAGGGAAATGACATGAACCTAATAGGTTTATATATGGTTTTAGTGCGTGCAAGCTGGCCCAAACACCTACGAACAGCCATATATATATGGTTGTTGTTCTGTAAACACGATCATGATGCGGGGTGTCCTTAGATCCAATTATGTGGTCCTGTTAGTCTTTCGTTTCTTCGAATCTATTCATGTATTGATCATTACTATATTAGAACGTTATATAGTAATAAGAATCACATAATCCAATGTGGGAATGCATTGCTCGATCGGGCTGGTGCACTTGGAAAAAGCATTTAATTAAGTCATATTGGGCTGGTATATATAAACACTCTCAACATTCCGCCATGATTAATGGCTGTACGTCTCCATCATTCAACTTGTGACTCCTGTGGTTGAAACTATAATACGTTTTGAAACTAGCTAGCTCCCTTGGACAGAAGAACTTGGTCGTCAACAATACATTCAAGTTTATAATAACTGTATTTAAAAGTTTGCTTAGGGGCGGGGGAGGGGGACTTTACTTCCATGATTAGTGTATAAATTGGCGTGATGAATTATCAAAGAAACGGGTAAAATAAATTAAAAAAAAAAAAACTCTCATACGTCTTTTTTATGGAAAAAAGAAAAATGTAGAGTTTGTGCAGGAAACAAGAATGGGAAACTCTAGCATGCCGTACAAATGACAATGATGCTGCCATGTAAAATAGAATAATAAAATAATGCTCGAATAATATGATCAAAGTGGGCCCATAAAAGCGACTAATAGTGGGGTATCCAATGTCCATAGTAGAAATCCCCGAGCCCACTAGACCAGACAGTCAGTACAACCCGTACCCGTTAATGGCTCAGTTTTGCGGCCCCAATGGTACAATAATTCCAGCTATAAACAACTGCACGTCTTCGGTACAATTAAAAAATGTATAAAATAAAAAAAATCGGACTACCACTCATTCATGCACAATGACCTGAACATCAAACTTGCCGTTGAATTTTCATGCAAGATGCTTACCAAGTACTGCATTTTCTCGTCCTCTCATCTCAGAGGAAAATAAATTGCACAGCTTTACATTTTCTCTAAGCTGCCCATGATGATCTTCTGAAACAAGCTGGTCTTTGCTGCTGCTGCTGCTTACATTGGTCTCGAAGCTGGTAACTATGGACGCTAGTACCGATGACTTTGCATTATGATTTTGTCTCTCTCCCCTTTTTTAGTCCTATCTGGGATCGAGTCTCATATCCCAATTCCCTTTTAAAAGAAAATTTTAGGAAAAGAAAAGAAAAGTGCGCTAGCTATTTTAATCAGGACTCCAACGAGTGGGCCGATCGCGGCAGGGCTGAAATTGTGCTGCGGCCTTTTCTAGAGTCGTGGGCCGATTTCCAAAATTCCACGACCTAAAGCCTACCCATTAGGCATTGAGTATAGGCTTTGGTGACAAAAACTAGAGCCCGGTTTTCTGTCCCCAGCCCTTCGGCAATTGCGTATCTAAAACCTTATCCCGCTGAGACCACACTCCATTAATTCTTGTCCCTATTATTTTACCCATGGTCCCATGCATTTCCTGCTATTCTACTACATGAACAAAAGTCTTTACTTTTTTTCTTTTTATTTTCAAACAAACAGAAACTTTACCCTTACGTCTCAAGCTAGCTGAAATGCACAAAGAAGAAGAAGAAGAAGGAGAAGGAGACTTTTGAATATGATTGGGTTCATATAAGAGCAAGAATCGACCCATACGCTTGGCATTAGGATCTACAATTTCATTTGGTTAATAGGATTAGGCACCAAAGTTTACATTTACATGCCCATGGACATTTAATCAACGACCATACCATATTTAATGACTTGAAAGAGAAACCCTATACTATCCAGCTAGCCCGTACTAAACAAAGACATCGAAAAATATATACATACATGATAGCAGCTTATAGCTACACATTGCCATCATATATTCTGAGCTTACAGAACAAAACATTCTGAAACAATCAAAATATGGGTTTATATAAAATTATTTAAAAAGGACCGGTCATTTCTTCCACCCACGTAAACCCCTCAAGCACAAGCTTCTCTCCTGGGTGTCATCGCAAAAAGAACATCAAGATCAGGTGGTTGAAAAAAACCATTCTTCGACGGCTGATTCCGATGTTTCACTAGAGCCATCTTCTTCTTTGGAGCCGGCGGGCATGCCAGAGCCGTTGGTATTTGACAGTCATTGTGTCTCGGAGTGACGCAACCCTCTTCCTCCACTCTCTCGTTACCAACCACCCTCTCATTCAACTCCATATCGTACGACCTCAAACTATATATATATGTAATTCTATGATGTCAATGACTCAATGGTCTCTGTATGTTTAGTCTAATTGCTAGATGATTTATATAGTCGAAACGGACCCTAGCTGCTAGCTTGTTCCAGAAGTTGCGATTTGACATTTTGACTTATCAAAACGTGCGGTGGAATCAACTCAAGCTTAGCTGATGTGGAGCTAAAAAGTGGGCGAAAAGAGTTTATTTTGCCACGTGGACTACGTGAAACGAAGAGGGGGTTTGATTTGAATCTGGACCACACGTTCGTTTCCCTCCTCTTTGGAAGCGCGGTGTGCAAGTTCGCTTCTTTATTTTTGTTGTGGGTGGGCCCGATGGAGAGAGTGCGCGCCAGTTGATGTTGGACATTGTAATTGGGTAGAAATTTCCAGAGACTGGGCTGGGCTTAGATGGTTTGGACCTCATTCTGAAAAGCCTCAAGATTAGTTTCTGCCAAATCCCAGACTCCAGAGTACAAAGCGGTTCGAGTGGAACCCGCTCGGCGCTCGGATCGTGATTAATCCGGTTCACGGCTGCTAACCTGCTACCATGGTTGCTTACCATCTTGCTGGACCTAACCTTCCTCCACAAAACCCTAATTCCCCATTCAGATTTTGAGGGGAGAAAGTGAAAATGCCTTTCATTTCACGAATACAGCGGCAATCCGATTACAATCTCTTCCCCTCCACCGTTCCCATCGTCATCGACAATGGTGCTTCCTATTTCCGTATTGGGTACTCCCCAAAGAAATCCTAACCCAACATCTATATTTATATATGTATGTAGGCATTCATTTTCGTAGGGCCTTATGAGTTAATATTTACTTTTGAATTTTCAGATGGGCCGGAGAGACGAACCCTCGAGTCATTTTCCGCAACATTGTTCAGCGGCCACGACATAAAACTACTGGTAACGTTTAATTCCAAGATTTTTCTAAAAATTTATTTTCTTTTTCTAGAAGGGACAAGGGATTTAGATTCTTAGGTTCTGTTTGGCTCATGAGTGAGTGGCCGAAGAAAATAAAGGAGAATTTGAGCCTCTATTCTCGTTCCATATTTCCTCCCTAAAATTGGTCTGATAGGTCCTGGTGAACGTCTAATGTTTTCATTTATTCATCCAATATTTTTCTTCAGCATGATTTTTTTTTTTTGTTTTGGGGTGGGGTTTTGCTTTATGATGCAGGGGAAACTGTAACTATTGTTGGTGACCATGACCCTGCATTGTTGAAGTACTTTGACTGCACTCGCTCGGGGCCTCGCTCGGCTTTTGATAGCAATGTTGTTTATCAGTTTGAAATAATGGAATATGTAAGCTGGTTCTTCTTTCTCTGCTCAGTATTTGAGTGCGGCATTTCAAGTTTTTTTTTTATAGATAATTCTTGTGAAGATAATTAATGTCATGAGAGAAATGATATTTATAGTCGTAATTATATAAGTGCCATTTTAATGATATTGAAATGGCATTTCAAGTTTTATGAACATGGAACATAACATGCCTTTTATTTTTTAATGTACTGCAGTGCCCCTTAATCTACTTGTAGCTCCCTTCATAAGGAATTTCCTGCTTATCTGAACTTATTATTGCGCTTTCTTTTAAGAATCCATTTGCTTCCACCTTTATTTCCTGAGTTAGCCCACCTTTTTTCTGCTCTCTACTTAAATAGAGATTCTTGTTTTGAGCGGTTAGTAGGATATGCAGAAGGCGAAGTGATCAATAAAACAGCGTGAAGAAAACAGGGGAAAGCAAATGGCGTTACTGCAAAAATCTTGCACTTTTCTGCAATCCATTCCGAAATATCGTTTTTAAGTATTAAATTCTAAATTATATTAGTAAAATTAGAAAACCTAGTAGAGTCCCTGCACCATTTATTTTTAAGTAAATGACACTTGATTTTACAATTGCTGTTCTGCGTGAACCAAGAAAATGAACATGCCGCCTAGGTGCTCTTTTAAGGAGCTCAGTAACTGGTTCGAAGTATTCTATCTCAAACCCATTTATAATTTGACCAATTTTTATGTTTCTTAAAGGATTTTCCCAGGCTGTGCATGTTATGCTTTTTGGTCACAAATACCGAAATGCACGTTTTGATTATTGACAGATAAATCTGGAGCTCATTTTCGTCCAATTTTTGTGTATCTTTGTGTATGCATGAGCACGTGTTAAGAATGGTGGCCTCACGAATGTTTTCTTGCATCTGTAGATTCTTGACTTCGGCTTTGATCGGTTGGGTGCAAATGGATCGGAGGTATGTCAAAAATGGTTATACACATTATGCTGTAGGATTTTTATTGCAGAAGGCCTATTTCTCAGCTATTTTTTTGGCTTGTTCTATGCTTTTCTATTATCCTATGGTTTCTGTTAAAATATAGAATCTGGTGATTGTTTCCAGTCCCACTGAGTGCAATGACAGTTAAGAGTAAATTTTTAGACTTACTATTTTACATTGTGGTTTTCTATCGAGTTTGGTAAAAAACTTGCGGTCCATGGCCATGGTATTTAGGTATTTTAAAATGAAGTGATTGGGTACTATGTATTTTGCTTTTAAAGATTTCAAAATAATGTTAATTTGGATTTACAAATCTAAAATTTTAATAAATTCATCTTCACCTATCTGTGGCATTTGGAGACCATTGGTAATGCATGGAGTAAACAGTGTATTCAGGATTTAAAATGGAATCTACATGCATGATATGTTGTACAATATTTGTTTTTTCTACACTGTTTGCTGCTTCAGGCATGGTTATTTATCCTAAATGCTTTGTATTGTGAACTAGGTTTTGGAATTTTTGTATTTAATTTAGTATTTCTTGTTACCCTACTCTTCCTTAAATTAGGCGTCCCTCGTATACCCTAAGTTTACTTGGGTTGCACACTTGCACGCATTTTAATAAGACATGGTATCTTTACTTATCAAAAACGGTTTTGGATTTTTCAATATACTCATGGAATTTTCTTTTTACTTGTTTTTATGTTACACTTGAGGGCAGAACAGATTGATCATCCTGTCCTGATCACAGAATGCGTATGCAACCCTGTTCAGTCTCGTAGTAAAATGGCTGAGCTTCTTTTTGAGACTTATGGAGTTCCATCAGTAGGTATATCACCAACTATTACATAAAACTTCAATGGGCAGGCTCAAAAGCTATATAGCAGATAGCATGGCCTTGCCTATGTAAGCAATGGGTCTGATCAGTGGGCATGGTTATTTCTATTCTGTTTTATTTTTTTATGTCCTTGCACTTTCCTTTGGAAATACTTTGTGCTGGTTCCCATTTTACATCATTGATGTGTGTACTTATGTCCTGATTAATCTGCCTTTTCTTTCTACCATCTCAGCATTTGGTGTTGATGCTGCATTCAGTTATAAATATAATCAACACCTTGGCGTTTGTGATAAAGAGGGTCTTGCTATCTGCCCTGGATTTACCACAACTCATGTAATCCCGGTATGCTTTCCTAGATTCGCGTTATTTATTCAAGCAATGGACATCTTACATCAACATGCATCCCGAACTGATGTTGTCAAACCTAACCTTGTTTTGGAGCATATTGATGACCCTGCTTGCAAATAAATGATGTATTAGTTTTACTTGGAAATTCCCACATATATTTCTCTTTGTGTTTCATCATCATTGGTGTTATGGTGTGTTTATGGTGTCTCATTTTATGCTGTGTTATGGCAATTGACTCTCAGTTTATTGAAGGAGAGCCTGTTTATGGAGGAAGCTGCCGAACTAATATTGGTGGATACCACATCACTGATTATTTGAAGCAACTTATTTCACTTAAATACCCTCATCACATGTAAGTGTAGAATGTGTTAAATTATGCTTCTATTGAGTCAGTCATGTCTGTGCAAAACTTATGATCTTGTTGTTTAAATGCTACAGGGCTAGGTTTACATGGGAGAAAGTTGAAGACCTGAAGATGGAGCATTGTTATATCGCTCCTGATTATGCTTTAGAAGCTCGATTGTTTCAAGTAAATTGCCCGGCTCTTTTCCTCGGGTTTCCCTTTTCAATCTCTGACAATAAACTATGGCATTTTTTTTTTTTTTTTTGCGACAGAAAGGGGCCAAGGAAGCTGAAGATAAAACTAGGTGTTGGCAGCTTCCATGGATTCCACCTCCAGTTGAGGAGCCTCCTTCAGAAGAAGAGATTGCTAGAAAGGCAGCCATAAAGGAGAAACAAGGTCAACGGCTGAGAGAAATGGCTGAGGCAAAGAGGTCATCTAGGATAAACGAACTAGAAAATGAATTGCATGGTTTGGAATTTCTTTTAGAGCAGCTCGAACAAGTGGAAGAGGATGATATTCCATCTTTTCTGTCAGCAACTGGCTATCTCTCCAAGCAGGAAATAGAATCTGCCCTTCTGAAAGTTACTCAATCTTTACGAAAAGCAAAAGGTGAACCAAAGGATGACCAAGCCGAATCTGAGGAGAAGACAGACCCTTCTACAAACGAAAAGTTTCCTCTTGTCAATATACCCGATAACATGCTGACACCCGAGCAGGTATGCTTTTATACTGAATGGCTGCCTTCTCATTTTGAACTTTTAACTGGTTGTGCTTATAAGATGTAACCTAGCCTTCTGTCCCTCCAGACCAACTAGTGGCTCACCTGTTGTCTGGAATGTGAAATGAAGAGTTAACCTGGACCGAGAAACAACATGGAATGGATTGCATATTTTAATTATCAAGTCATCGATACACACACCTACTCATATAGCCATATTCCCCAAGACCTCTACATTGCAAATTCTTTGTATGTTAAGTCTGAAGTTTATGCATAACCTATCATTTATATTTCTTAGGTCCTATTTTTGAGTATTGACTATTGTTTCTAAAATTTCCTGAATTGGAATGAGTTTGTAATTGACACAATACTGCAACCTTATGGTTGCAGTGCTGGGTCGGAAACCTGATGGATAACAGCTCTATTTGTTTTTGTTAAGCTTTCCGATCTAATGGTAATCATTCACTTTGTTATGGTCACGTGAAAGCTCAAGGAAAAAAGGAGGCAGTTGTTTCTTAAAACCACGTCTGAAGGCCGGCAGCGAGCAAAACAGAAACGCTCAGAATCAGAATTAGAACGAGAAAGAAAAAACCAACAAGATGAAGAAAACCGCTTGTATGGGTGGGTCTTGGTTTTTTCTTTCATTTTTTCAATTGCAGTCAGGTGTCCAGGAGAAAAGAGAAAATCTTTTCCAGTCAAAAGTAAATCTTTGTGATGTTAAGTTGAGTAGGGTTGTTAAGGAGAAGCAAGAGAGTAAAGAGGATAGAAAAGCATATCCTGCTGTATCTAAATAATTGATTCAAGTATAACATTAGGTTTTAAGAAAGCTGGCTTTACTCGATGCATGAATAGTCTTATAGATTTCCTCAAATAAAAATACTTTTCTTTTTTCATTATTTGTCTTTCTTTCTATGTAGAGAGAACCCGGAGCTTTATTTAGAACAGCTGCGTGTTAAATACAAAGAGATTTCTGAGAAGGTTGAGCAGCGAAAACGACTCAAGACAAATGGGAACCATACAAATGGAAATAATATGTCTGGAAGTGTTGGTCGTGGTGAGAGATTGAGTGCAGCCCAGAGGGAAAGGATGCGCCTCCTAACTACAGCAGCCTTTGATCGGGGGAAGGGAGAAGATACTTTTGGTGCCAGGGATGAAGATTGGCAACTTTACAAACTCATGAGCAAAGATAATGATGATGATGATGATGGGCCAGATCAGGATGAAGCTGAACTCACTCGCATATCTTCCAGGCTCCAGGTTAGTTTTTTCATGCCATGATAGTATATGATGGTGATATGTATCTGAAACCACCTTTTTATTTCGGTATTTATTTTTAATTCAAATACAAGTCTCAATTGACCAATATTGTGGCAGGAAATTGATCCTACATTTGTTCCCAGCTCAGAATTAGGAACCTCTCAACCTGTTGAAGTACCTCGTATCCGTCCTTTGACAAAGGAAGACTTCAAGATTGTTCTTGGGGTTGAAAGGTTTCGATGCCCAGAAATTTTATTTCATCCCAACTGGATTGGGGTGGATCAAGCTGGGTTAGATGAGATGGCTGGGGTCTCAATAAGGAGGTTGCCATCTATGGGCGAAGGTGTGGAGGAAAGACTGACCAGTTCAATATTTATGACTGGTGGGAGTTGTCTTTTCCCTGGTATTGCTGAGCGATTGGAAGCTGGAATTCGGATGATTAGGCCATCTGGGTCACTTATAAAGGTGGTAAGAGCATTTGATCCTGTTCTTGATGCATGGCGTGGGGCTGCTGCTTATGCCATTGATCCACAGTTTCTGACACAGACTTTTAGTAAAACAGATTATTATGAGAAAGGTGAAGATTGGCTTCGCAGATATCAAGTGAAGTACAGTTTATAGATGATTTGGTCAGGGTGCATTGATGTAAATTATCATTTAACGTTAGATGACTCTAAAGTCAATTAAATTCTAGACTAATTTTTGAAGTCCAGTGAAGCTGTAGCTGTTAAGCACTGATACAGGCTATTGATATTTGTTCCTATCCAGTTCAATTCGTGGTCTGATCCTCAAGTGTTTGTGCAAATAGTTGGCTTTGCCACTATATTCTCACTCGTCTCAGACCCCGAAGTTGCTCAACTGAATTTCAAACCTTTGGAAAAAAAACTTCACTTCCGATGGGTGCATGTTAATGTTTTCAAGGCCATCCTTTCCTGAGCATGATCTGCTTAAAGGCCAAGTAGAGGGTAAAAATTTATAGTATAGTTTCTTCAATTTTGACCCACTTTTCCCCCCGATAAATGTGTTTTTTTATTTCCTGAATACATAATTGTTCCCAATTTGGGCACCCTTCACAATTGAAGCAGTTTGAAACCTCAACGGACCACGAGATCAGCTAACATAATCTAACAAATAAATACATATATATATATAAATATATAAATGACCAAAAACTGACTTCTGCTAGTTGCACGGGGTCCGTGTAAACAGTGTTCATGCGAGGGTCCCCGTGCGCGAGGGAATTTTCCCAGAGAAGCTTCAAGCAATAAAATAATGAGACTGAGAGCAACGGCTAGTTTGGCAACGAAGCAGTACAACCAGCTTGTACTGTATTATGAGCTCGATTTATGTCCAATTTGACCGTTGGAGAATGTTCTATTTTCACGGGACCCCGCCTCCCTCCCTTTTCCAAGACTGCTCGCTCCTATAAACATTGCCACCACCGTTCCAAATCTTTCTCACTGAGAGAACCAAAGCCCCTGTAAAAAGCTCTCTTTGCTTCGGGAGGAGAGGCCTTCTTTATAGGGAACCAATTATCCATCGCAAACCCAAGATCTCTCAAGGAAGCAAAAAGATCAAATAAGACCCACAAAATGGATTCACCCCAAATGAGAAAAACAGGGCTTAATCTCCCACCTGGGATGTCCCAGACATCGCTGCGCCTCGAGACCTTTTCCGGTTCTTTTCGTGCGGCGTCGAACTTGGGATCGCCTCGAACGATATCGAACTTGTCATCCCCCTCGAAATCGAAATCTTCGATGTGTAGTGACAGATTCATACCTTGCAGATCGTCGTCGAGGCTGCACACATTCGGGTTAATCGAGAAGGCGTCACCGGTTAAAGAAGGCGGAAACGAGGCATATTCGAGGTTATTGAGATTGGAACTTTTTGGGTCTGATTTTGGGTCTTTTTCTCCTGCAGGTCCTGGGTCGCCGATGAGTCCCAGCAAGAACATGTTGCGGTTCAAGACCGAGGTCTCGGGGCCGAATTCTCCTTACTCTCCTTCGGTGTTAGGCAATGATAGTGGGTTCTCTTCAGAGACTTCTACACCCCCCAAGCCACCTCGTAAGGTTCCTAAGACCCCACACAAGGTAAGCTCTGGTCCTTTTAGTTTGTGACTGCCGGTATGACAAATAGCTGTGCAACTAAGCTGACAGCAACTAAGAAAAGAAAATTACTGTGTTAGGCACGGTACAGATTTGAAATATTCTCCATTTGCTTAGCAACTAAGCCGATAGTCAACTCATTGAACTGAAGCACCGAAATGGAAATGAGATTAACTAAATCTCGTCTAGGCAGGGAGAGATGCAAGCCTAAAATTTAGTGGAAAATTTAGAAAGATCAACGTGGAGATTTTAGAAGATTGTTGATCTTTGAAGGTTAAATGGTTGCAGGTTCTAGATGCGCCATCACTTCAAGATGACTTTTACTTGAACCTAGTGGATTGGTCCTCTCAAAATGTCCTGGCAGTTGGATTAGGCACCTGTGTATATCTGTGGAGTGCTTCAAACAGCAAAGTAAGTTTGATGCTACTTAGTTGGCAGCCGCAGTATATTGAACAGAGAGATTGTGATTTGGGTTGCGTATTACATTTTATTCTGCTGTTTTTTTCTCCTCAGGTAACGAAGTTGTGTGACTTGGGACCTAACGATGGTGTGTGTTCGGTCCATTGGACCCGAGAAGGTTCATACATATCTATTGGTACAAATTTTGGTCAAGTTCAGGTAGCTAGTTCTCTAAACTGCATCTGATCCTTTAATAATCGCATCTTCATAGGAGCCCAGCATGTTCAGTTAGTTTTTTATAGAGGTGAGATTTAGCTAGTGTTTTGGCTCCTATTATAGGTCTGGGATGGGACTCAATGCAAGAAAGTCCGAACCATGGCTGGGCATCAAACAAGAACTGGAGTCTTGGCTTGGAATTCACGCACATTAGCTTCTGGAAGTAGGGACCGCAACATACTTCAACATGATCTTCGGGTTCCAAATGACTTTGTTGGCAAGCTAGTTGGTCACAAGTCTGAGGTGTGAAGCTTTCAAAAAATTTCCGAGTAGCTCTTTCTATCAACTGAAAGCCCTCGGTTCCAGCTACTTGGCATTGGCTATACAAATTTTACAATCCTTTGTTATCGTTGAGCTTTGAATCACATCTCATAATTCCACATATCAGTTTTCTTTCCCGAGCCTTGCTGATCTTTTTGTAATGGTTCAATGCAACAGGTATGTGGGCTAAAATGGTCCAATGATGACAGGGAACTTGCATCTGGTGGCAATGATAATCAGGTATATCAGCACATAGTTTTTTGTTGTTTCTCTCTTGACACTTGCCCTTTTTGGTGTCTTTCCGCACCCCTAGTCAATTACTAATCAAATGACTTGCTTATGACTCCAGCTACTGGTCTGGAACCAGCATTCTCAGCAACCAGCTTTGAGATTGACAGAGCACACAGCTGCTGTCAAGGCCATTGCTTGGTCTCCCCACCAAAGCGGCCTTCTTGCATCTGGAGGTGGAACAGCCGATCGATGTATTCGCTTCTGGAACACCACAAACGGCCACCAATTGAACAGTGTTGATACAGGAAGCCAGGTAATTTTTTCTCTTCGTTTTTCTATACATTAGAATGCCAATAACTTTTAGGAAGAATAAAGTTTAAAAAATGAGATGTAAAAATGCCCAAAAACAACTTTTGGACTTCTTTTAGAGGGCATAATTACCATGTATGTGAAAACTTATTGTTGAAAGAATGCATGCGCCTATACTTAAAATAGATTTCTTTGCTTAACCTGCAGGTTTGCAATCTTGCGTGGAGTAAAAATGTGAATGAACTAGTAAGCACTCATGGGTATTCCCAGAATCAAATTATGGTGTGGAAGTATCCGTCAATGGCAAAGGTATTGCTTTTCGGTCATAAAATTTCCGCTCACAGTAATCTGTCTGCAAATCTTCGTTTAAAATAAGCTTCAAAAGTTCTAGACAATTGAAGTGACACGCCCTTTGGATTGAATTAAACTTTGACAGGTTGCAACTTTAACTGGACATAGCATGCGAGTTCTTTACCTAGCAATGTCACCTGACGGACAGGTATTACATCCTTTCATTAATGCTATTTCTGATAACACATACTTGCAGGCCGCAAAAACACGTATATATGCACCCAAGAACTAAGACCAAACATGCTTGCAACTGTACAAAATATGTCATTGCTTATAAAAAATTGTAATTTTAACTTCAATTACCTCCTGCAGACAATAGTTACTGGAGCAGGCGACGAAACTCTCCGGTTTTGGAATGTCTTCCCATCCATGAAAACACCGGTGAGCATGCAATCAGATCCAAATCACAACTTATCATCTTCTGATCAAAATACTTTGACTGCTCCCTAATAATACGCTCTTTTCCTGTCTCCTATGTGTTTTCAGGCACCAGTAAAAGAAACAGGTCTTTGGTCACTAGGGCGTACCTATATCCGTTGACACCCTTTGCGTATACGAAACTAAATATTTTTTGCACATGGAAAAAAGGGGCTAATTTATGATGTATATTTAATATGATACTGTAAATTTATCAGACATAGACGAGCCAGAAGAATTGGTGCAATAATTCTATTTATTTCCTCCTCTCTTTTTTTCTTTTTTTTTTTTGGGGGGGGGGGGGGGTCGCGTCTGAACAATATAGTCTCAAAATCTATAAAATGTTTTCTGCGATGGTTTAAACTAAAAGTTTAGTGCTTGTGACATATAATTCTAATTATTTTCTTCTTTTCGGTTTTATTTCATTTGGGAAAAGGGGTGTTTCGTTTGAATAATTCTGCAAAGTGTTTCATCGATAAATAATTCTACTTATCATCCCAACATACCTTATGCTATGGTTTAATCTGAAAGTTTAGTGCTTGTGGCATGTAATTCTAATTATTTTCTTCTTTTTGGTTTTATTTCGTTTGGGAATGGGGGTATTTCGTTTGAATAATTCTACAAAGTGTTTCATCGATAAATAATTTTCAACTTATCATTCCAACAAACCTTATGCGATGATTTAACCTGAAAGTTTAGTACTTGTGACATGTAATTCTAATTATTTTTTCTTTTTGATTTTATTTCGTTTGAGAAGCCCCCTCGTTTGAATAATTCTACAAAATATTTTATTGATGAATAATTCTACTTATCATCCCAACATGAAAGTTTAGTGCTTGTGACATGTAATTCTAATTATTTTCTTCTTTTTGGTTTTATTTCGTTTGGGAAGAGGGGGTGTTTCATTTGAATAATTCTGCAAAGTATTTCATCGATAAATAATTCTACTTATCATCTCAACATATACAATACATATTTGAATTTTTTTTTTTTTCTTATAACAAATATATAGTGTTTATAGATGGATGACAACTTAATTAGTTTAACAAGAATAAAATAATAATAAAATAATAATATTATTAACATATGTAAAGTGTGTGACATGAGATGTCCTCTCCATCGCTATACCTGGACTTCAGCAACAGTTTTTTATTGGCTGAAAACATAAGCTTAAGCCCGTACAACTAATGCAACTACGCAGAACCCAGTACACAAGCCACCACCCATCATCACCGACACCATATGAGTCCACCTTATATGTCATAGATATAATGGAACTCGCCCGGGCACGAAGCATGATGACAAGGAACAATTTACAATGGCTTCGTATGGACTTAATATCAAAACGAACTTCCAATTTTAACAGGGCTTACCAGGTACCAGTAAACTGAACTTCGTGGTGCTTCGGGGAAACAAAAAAGCAGTAGCTATGGTTTGGCATCTCAATCTTCTTAAACTTTGAATAAAATTAACAGTGACTGGGCTAACAAATATCGCATTGCAGGTTATAATAAAATCCTAAACATTTCCCACAACAATGACGGAAACAAAATATGATTTCATGAGCCTTCCAGAAATCTATGTTCCTTCCAGAAATCTGGTTGCCTCCATCTGCGCAAGAAGCAAATATTGAACCAAAAAACTACATCCTGGCATGCGATTGTAAACCTTGACATATCAAATAAATTTCTCTGGATGAAGATCTTGTAGCTTTAGGCCTTAGCCATGATGCCTTTCTGAAGAGCGACTTGCATATCCGACTGAATTCTGCAAGGGAAAAAGACCAGAAAAAAATGTGCCAATGAATCAGCCGGGAAAAAAATATATATATATATAACTGCTCTCGTGAAATAAAATCCAACCTTGCACATCTTCACTTTCTAAAAGCTTTATTACAAGGTGGCCCCCTGGGTGCAATAGACCATTATTATCTGTATCAGAGATTGAACCATCCAGTTTCTCATCCGGTAATGCAGCTCCACCAACAGCCAAATCAAGTGCTCGCATCCCTAACTCAACTGATAAAGCTGCATCCCTTGTTGTAATTCCCGAAACTAAGGGACACATATCCGAGAGTATTACAGAAAACCCTTTCTGCACAATAGGCAAACAGATCATCTGTATCCCTGCTCTACACACACACACACACACACACACACACACACACCACAGAGATTCCAGAAATGGTTTGCCTTAAGAGAAAGTAAGATTTATCAAGTTGGTAACTCAAATAGACAATGTTCAAATCCTTGACTGGAAAAAATAAAAACCCTCTTTTCAAACTTAAAAGGATACCATGAACATGGTCTCATAACTGAGGTGTCTACTGTTTCAGAAGTTCAAACAAAGGCAACAAGGGTAAATGATAACCTGATAAGCGGCGAGGATTAGGAGGCTAAAATATTTGAGAGAATCAACTACTATTCCGTGCTGCATGGTAATTAAGCATTCTACAAATTAAATTACTGTGAAATTCTGTTACGCCCCAAACTAACGAAGCAAGAGTAGATGCATAGGAGGATGGTTTCATTCAATCTCAAGGAATCCTAATGAACACCCCCCAATGTTGGACCAGTTCTAAGGTTATTAAGTAGCCCAAAAGAAATCAACTCAGCTACATATGGCCCTGCCAACACTAATTGTGTTAACCTCATATCCCCAAAAATACAAGCAATTGGAATCGCATAGTGACTTCCATTTTATAATAATACCTGAGGAGAGAGTGCCTTAACTTTGCCTTTGGTGAGGTTCATGACATCGGCACAAACAGTTTGAACCCTCGCATCACAGTGACGAGGAGGAACCTTCACCTTCTGCTCTGCATATTCCATATTTCACAAATTAAAATTACAACCCACCAAAAAGATAAAAATCTTTCTTAAACAGTAAATTCCTTTACCAACAAACCCATTCATATCAATGTGCTTCGGGAGACCAACACTAAGAGAACAAAAACTAAAAAGAATCAAGGAACTAGAAACACCTTAAGATCAATGCCTACAACAACCCCACCACTTTTAAGCGGACCCAAACTCTGGCAAGCTACCTGCAGCATGTATATGAAGCCAGACCACTATGAAAACCATCACAAGAAAGACAACAAAGATGCCCTTCAAAACCCATTAAGCAGTTTCGAATTCAAGACCTGAAGCCAAGCACCAGGGGCACAGCCGAGGTCAAGAACGGACGAACCGGGTGTTATAAGTTTGTATTGCTTCTGCATCTGAAGTAGCTGTTCTTGCCCCATCACACAAGCGCACAGGGAGAGACGAGAGAGAGAAGTAAAATTAAAAGTGAAAAGCGGTAAAGAAAAAGAAAAGAAGAAAGAAATGTAGAGTGGAGCAGAAGAGGGAGGAAGAAGCACCTTGAAGGCAGAGCGAGCGACATAGCCAAGGCGTTGCGCCTCTCGGTAGAAGAAATCGGGTGCCCCACTCATTCAGTCTCCTTTGTTCTCGCAGTCTAAAACCCTTCGGGGTTGAATTGGAAGGGTTTTGCACCACTCTTTGCTAATCAGGTTGTCCGGCGTTTGATACTCGTATCATATCAATTTTGTGATGGACCAGCAGCCGAAATCAACCTCACTCAGAGAGTCCTGTAATTGGCCTGCTTTGGAAATAGAATGGCCCACTTTTCAAAAATAGGTCTGCCTTGGTACGATAAAAAATAGTTGGGCCTCCTCCTACATCCCTCGATTCCAGGCCTCTAAAGTTGATGGATAACCTTTAATTTTTTATTTTTCGGAACAAGATGGAAGCTGGAGGACCTTAATTTAAACGTAAGCACATACGTACAGATATATAAACACGTTGGTTCATTCATTTTGTTCGTGAAGTCAAATGTTTCTTTATTTTCATTTCGTCTTCCATCTTTCAATTCTATGACTTTCAAATAGAATAATCAATGATCATTCCCCCATATAACTTCTCTTCATCACTCTCTCTTCTGTTGGGTCTCGACTCTCCTCCTAATGACTCGATCTCTTATCAGTTATCTCGTGGTTAGGAACTTAGTGGGGGCAGTTCTGACGCCCCAGTAAAATTATTAACATTTCTTAGCCTCATAGCAAACTGTTAATATTTTAATCTGCCACCCAGAATGGGAAGAGGAAAAAGAAATAATACAGAGAGATAGATGCAAAACAGGAACCAAAGTTCAACAACTCAGGAATGGATGCCCACTTCACGAAAATTTTATTCGCATATTTCGTTTTCTGATTAGTAAATGACAGGCAAATTATAGACTTCGAGATGTTAAATATATATATATATATATATATATATATATGAAAACAATATTTGGCAATGCACTTTCCATTGAATTGATACAAACAGTGTCTATGAGAAAACTAAACATATTCCTCCAATAAAGAGATTGGAAACAATATGATGAAATACCATTTGAGTCTGGATACAAATGCAGCCCTGTGAAGTAGATGATCAGTTACTGGGAAATGCCAAGCAGTGCTAACAAGAACTTCAAACAACAAGAATGACGAAGAAATCTTCCTTCCTTCTGTCGCAGATATTCTTCAGAATCCTCCACATTTCTACGAACCTGCTAAGCGGCAGGACCTAAAGCATGATCCCTGTTGATGAATATGGTAATTTAAAACTATTTCCTTGCTGAAGCATTTTTGTCAACTAAATTCTTAAGAGGGATGTATCAGCATCCCTTGAGATACAAGATTTCTATGGGCAGGTGAGGTAAATGGTGCACTTGCCGTTCTAGAAATTATAAGAATGCTTCTTCATCCTACAATTGGAGAACAGGTCTTTCATAGCTTGATGACAAGCAGGCCGTAGCCATGATTCTGCTCCCACTTACCCTGCTCAACAAAACATTATTCAATACTTTCCTACATTACAAACACAAACATTAAGGTACTAGTAAGAAGAGAAATGTACGTATTTTTTGGTAATTCTGAAATACACACATTTTAGCCAGAAAACTTCAGTACCTCGACTTCCGGCATCAGAAAAATGAGAAAAAGATGTCATAGCACACAGGGGAGCAAGTCAAAGAATCCTATGATCTTCACCTTCAATGAAAATAATTAACGATCATGCATCTAACCAACAGGTCTCCAGGAAGAGAGTGCATAAGCAATTCGTCCCTTCCACCCCTGCAGTAGCCACTCACCATCTTCATCAATCAGAAAATCCTTGTGGTAAGACTTTTTGACCCTATCCTTTGCAATGTTCACAATCTCCCGGTTCAAAGGAAGCGGCCTAAACCCACACCTCAAATTCCGCACCTGCCACTGCTTATATGTCTCTGGCCTCTCAATCCTCTCTGAGCCCTCACATGCAATGACATTCATTGCCTCTCGCCCAAAGATTTCCCTCTCAATCAGCAGCCTCTCCTCAATCTCACGACGCACATTAGTCTCAAGCATATCAAACAGAGTAGAGTAATGGAAGAGAGCCTCACGGAATCTTGTGATAAAGAACGGTGCACTAAAGGCCCCATTCTCAATGCCCTGTAAGAAAACATCTGGATTCATCTTCCTGATCAGGTTTAAAACAATATCTCTTGGACTCTCTACCACCACCGTCTCATCAAGTAGGTTTCTTAATCTGTACATACAGTTGACAACAAGCACCTCGTCATCCTCAAGTTTGAGATCCTCAATTTGGATGGTATCCCACTTTTGAGCTATTGCATTGAACTTGAATGGAACATTGAAAGTCTCTGCATATTTTGCTAGGCGGCACCCAGTCTCCTCGACCCTTTCTGCAGGTCTGAAACCAGGTTGGGGAAGATCAATCCCAGTAATTCGAAGCTTAGGAGGTCCACCAGGCCTAGACGAGAGATGTTGTATGAGGCCAGGCCATTGGAAACCATAAAGAATACCAAAATCAACTATATGGAGCCTTGTTGCTTTCTCGGCTAAATTCATAATTGTCTTATCTGAAAAGAAATTTGAGAGCCTCCTAAAGGGACATGCACCAAGAAAAAGATGGTAAGCTTTTAAAACATCAGCAGCTGAAGTTGGCCTAGTAATCAAGGCAGTATAAATCTGAGTACCAGAGCCAGCAATGCGTGCCTCAAGACCATTGGCAAAATAGTGGGCTACTCTCTGCATCCCATCCCCAGTAGGAGAAGAATGCTGCCTGATCTGCTTTAGTAGCTCATTAGTGCTCCTCTGGTCATTGGTTGCAACAGCTTGTGCACAAAGTGTCAAGAGACTTCTCAAATCCACCGCATCCCTTTTACCACCCTGCCTCTTTCCACGGGCCCTTCCACCATTCGGCCCTTTGGACCGACCATTCTGCTGCACATTCTCGCATGCCCCGTTTTGCAAAGCTTGAGAAAGCATAGATTCACCCTTTCCACCGTTTAGTAAAACCATATCAAACATTTCCGGAGTCACAGTTGATTCAGAATACACTGCAGACTGCTTGTTACTCCTCCATCCCTCTAAGTTCACATCCTCGGGATGACGATTCTTTTTTCCCCTCATCCCATCCAAGTGCTGACTCTCGTGCTTCTCCTCTGCCTTAGCTACCATATCCTTGGCATCTTCCTTTGACTTAAAAAACAAACCATTACTCTTCAAACCAACCATCAGACCATTTCCATTGGGAAGAAACTTGCTTGCCTCCTCAAATCCTCTTTTAAATTGCATAGCAGACTCAGTCTCACAAAATATGTCGGGCACTATAAGAGTGCTGACTGGGGAATCCGCAAACCCATCTGCGACATTAGTGCTGTGAGACGAGCTACAGGATGATTCAGAGGTAGGCTCCAAAACAATATATGATGATTTGGGCTCACCCAAATAACTACTCCGCCAAGTATCTGCTACGTTTTTACCTCTTGTACTGCTAGTACTAAATTCAAAACCATATTTATTTAAATCAAGACTTTCATCTGGGGTTTCATGTTTTTGATCAACATAAGGTGCCAATCCATGATCGGGTGTCGGAGGATACTTCTCCCCAAGGACCTCGTACAACGATTTCTCGGTGGCTTGCAGCGCCTCCTGAAACATGCAGGCCTTCTCTTCCATATCCTCTTCCATGAGCATCTGGTTTATGTACCTCAAAGCTGCATCACTAAAATCACATTCCTCATGCAAATCTCCCCCAGAGTTCACGCTCGAAGTCGATTCCAAATTACTAGGTGCTGGATCATGTGGCAGCGGAGGAATACATGTATGATTTCGATCAACAAGGGTATTATCCATTTCGAACCTCCTGATAAGATTCTGATTAAATGACTCCAAAAACCTCTGATCACCTGCTTTTAATCCTTTGGTAAAGCCAGAGTCCTCCCGAAGATTTATCCATGACCATCTAGATTGTAAGAAACATTCACAACTCTAATACCCAAAACCCAAGAAGGTATACCTCAATAGAATCTGACAGGTAACAGTGCACTTCTGTTTCGAAGCCCAGAACTAAAACCCTGATAAACATGAGAGACACAATCAAAAGCATATGAAAATGGGTCAAGAAAATTGCTAATTTGAGCAATAAATCGCATCAGAAGCATAAGTTTAACTTCATTCAATTACCAAGAGAAAAATAGGTTTATTATGGAATCAACTAAAATGAGCAGATAAAACAAATGGGGAAAAAAACAATAACGATCAATATACAGTTTCATGCCACGACTGAATCAAACAGTAATCTAATAAAACTGAACAAGTAAAGGGTGATACTTTTCAGGAGAAAAAAAAATAAAAAAATAAAAAAATCACTTCTTGCATAATAATTCGGAACTCAGAGTAGCCGAAATATAAAGAGTCTGAACCTGAGCCAAGAACACGGGATAGAGAAACCTCTACTTTTGAAAGAGCCGAAAGTGGGGGACTTTTTAGACGAAACAAAATTAATACAAGGGAGGTGGGTTTTCTGGGCGAGGGTGATGGCTGGTGAGGATTTGAGAGGATGGGAACAATCTCTGATGGTAGGCTTGCCTGATTTCTACCAAGAAGATTCTTGCTTATTTAAATTTACGCGTATGCTCGCGGATATTACTTTTCTTTCCACACCTCCGCGTTTGTTTTGTTACCGTTCGACGTGTTAGTAACTTAGTAGTATTCTCGGATTCAAAATTAAACAAGTCTATGGCTATTCGTATACGAAAGAAAATAATAATAATTTGAATTAACGCTTTTTCATTTTCTTATTACTTTTTTTAATGTATTTATTTTATGAAAGAAAAGAAGAAAAAGACTATAATCTATTTCTGTAGAATAAATAAAATTTTATGTGTAATTATTTTTGTGTAATAAATGTGATTGGTTGTGTATTAAAAAAATTAATGTAACCAATCATATCAATAAAATGTACAGAAAGTATGTAAAAGTGACTATATATAATATCACTAAAAGATAAAATAAGTTGTAGAAAAATGAAAATACGATGCGCGTCATTAAGTATATTTAATAAAAATAATGACCAGAATATATCGTATTTTATGTTAAACGCATGCTATCTATTTTTTAAGTGTACCTAATAAAAATAGTCTTCTTTCAAGGCTAGAATGTGTGTAAGTTTAATAATGTTTCCATGTGATGTCACACTCTCACAAACTCTTAATTATGATAAATGCATTTACAATTGTGGAGTGCGTGCCACGCAATTTAAAAAAATAAATAAATAATTACGGAATATATATTAGAAAGAAAAAATTAATTTTTTTATAATAAATTTTATATTTTTTGAAATAATTATATTAATATTTATATATTTCATAACTATATATAACATTATATATTAATTATTTGAAATTATATATTCATCCTTAAGAAAAAAAAGAAAAAAGAAAAAAGTGAAGAACCTGAAAGTGAAACCGAGTGTTAAATAACAAGTAAAAAGAACTAAAATCATTACCTTTGAATGTAAAAGTTTGTCTCTCACGGATCTTTTAACATGCTCTTTTTTGAAGTAGGTAGTTTGAGTTCTTCACGATTTGATGATACCCCCAATTTTTTTGGTTGAAATAATTGTATCAAAGTCCTTCCTTGACCATGAATCATTTCAAAACACATAATCTTCACGTTGATTGATACCATGGTTTCAACTTTCCAATCAGCTGACATGATATCCCATGTGTTTCGTGGACGGCCTCAACGGTGGAGAATATATATCAAGCACGCCGAGTTGCTGTCCCACCTTCCAACTCTTTTTTTTTACGAAAGAATCTCATTGAAATTAGGTCTTGAACAAAGACTACTCTTTAGTAAGTGCGGAGCCACGAGACAATTAAATTATACATGCGCGTTAAAAAAAATGAACATTAAAAAATATAAAGCCATCGGATCGTAGGTCCACTTAATAGAATATTCTTTCACGCGTAAAGATACGCAGCATTATAAATAAATAAAGTCGTTTAGATAATGAAAATATTTTATCTTATTATTATAATTTTTATATAAAATATAATAAAAAATTTAAAATTTTTATATTATAATAATTATAATAATCAATTGATAGTGAAGTATACATTTTGCCTTGCATGATCAAGAAAGCTGATATTTTAAGCAATGTCTTTTTTTTTTCTTTTAATAATTTTGTCATTCTTAATCATATATAGTCATTACATATATATATAACACGTTTTAAAAGGTCGTTCATTTAAGTTATTGACATATGAAAATTATTTTAAATACTTAGTATTAGCTAATTATGTAGGTATAATTAAGAATTATAAAATCCAAGATTAATACTAATATTTATCAATTTTTTTTTTTTGGGTAGGATGGGGAGAAATTAAGCCAAAAATAGACGTGGTCATGCTAGTACTAAATGATTATAACCAAGGGCCGTCATATTCATCCACGTCGTCATGACAAAGGACGTCATATTCAACAGCATAATCATGATTATAACCAAGTATGAACATCTGTTAATCTTAAAAAAAAAAAAAAAAAAACGAAATGATTCTATTGATCAGAAATTGACGTCTGTCTCATCTTCTCTCTCTATATATATAATGAGTTGTTAGCTAGTACTCGGAACAAAACAAAGTGTACATATCTTAATTTACTGCATGGTTTTCATTTTAATTTGTTTATTGAGTTTTTCTATTAATAAGTTTACATACTACTCACCTCATCTTTTTATTTTTTTAAATTATTTTTAAATTAATTGAATTTTTCTCCCCATTATTCATATATAATATATTTTTCAAAAAATAAAAATTAAAAAAATATATAATGTGTAATGTATAAACTTATATTTAAAATTTTTCTTGAAACGGCCTAGTTTGTTTTCATGACTAAAAATCAGAACTTTGAAAACTTATCAAAGTTTTCATACTATCAGAAGTTTTATAAAAACAAACACACATTTTAATCTATCAATTTTCATCTCAAAAGATCTTAAGTTTCTTTTCAAGTTTTCATTTAAAAAAATCTCAAGTTTTCATCTCAAAAGATCTTCAATTTTTTCTTAAGTTTTCATCTAAAAAATTACAGTATTGGTAAACAAATAAATAAATAAAATATTATAAAAGGTATTATAAATACTTATGAGTCTCATCATATTACTAATTATATTAAAATTAAATTAACTTCATATCATCTTTAAAAATAAATATATATTTAATCTAATATATATTTATTTACTCAAAAGGTTTTTATCTCGTCACAAAAGATATGATAACATCAACTGTCGTCATGTCCTTGTCTGGATAGACGGGATGCAGGCGTGGTGCACGGCCATGTCTATCTTTTTCCTACCAAACATTCTCCTTGCAAGAATGTGAATTTCACGGTACGTTTAACCGTCCATTCATGACATTATCTTCTTCTGGTTTGATTCATGGCATTGTACTGAAGTGGTTATATTTTGATCAAAATTTAATCAGAGAATTTATTTTTCTCATTATAGAGAGCCAGTTTTTATAATAAAATTTTTATATATAATTATTCTTATATATCTTTTTAATTTTTATGCATTATATTAATATGATTGATTATATATTAAAAAAAATTAATACAGTCAATTATATCAATAGAGAGTAGACAAAAGTCTTTAAAGTGAACCAAATAAAAAAGTCTAGATTTTTATTTGGGATGGGATCTACGGGGTCCAAATAATTCACATATGAAATAGATTTTGCAGTCTAATTAAATGGTTTTGGTCACTAAAAGGTATAAAAAGAAAACATAAAAAATCAAATTAAGACAAACAAACAATAGAAGAACAAAACGAGGGAGAATAAAAAGAAGAAGAACCACCATACTAAAAATATTTGTAATAAAATAATAGTAAAAAAAAAAATAGTCAGTTTGAATTCACGAGCCAAACTTTAATTAGATTTTATTTTATTTTATTTTAATTTAAAAAAAAAAATTAGATTTTATTTTAAATAAAATCTATCATCATCATCCTATAAAATTATCTTGAATAAAAAGCAATGATGTGAATTCGATTTGACCCAAATATATGTTTGATTGCTCACTTTCATTTGCAAATAATGCATACGAAGTTCCTTCCAAAGGACAGTGTGGCTAGGTTTGGATATAAAAAAAATATTTCATCTTATTTTATTTTATTTAATTATTATAATTTTATTAAATTTTTAAATAAATATAATAAACAATTCAATATTTTCATTTCAAAATAATAATATTAAAAATAATATTTTAATAATATTGTATTCAGTCTTTAATTTTCATCTTAATTAATTTTATGTCAACTTATTATCTAAAACTCCGGCCGGTCTCCATACATTGCTTGGCATTATCCTATGTGATAGAAATATGGGAGGCGACACTTTTTTTCAAAACAGTTTTAAGTCCACGTAACGGGGAAAGCGAAACTTGAAAGAACATATAAAATTACCAGAGTTATGCAAATGGGATGCCAATCTCACAGAGCCAATCAACCTCTATTTAGCTATTTAAATCATATGGTGAGATTTATTATAATTAAAAAAAATATGACAAAATGAGTAATATTGATGTGTTTGATGCATCATTACTAACAAATAAATAGAACTTTTTATGGTCAATAATGAGTGGCCAACCTCCCATAATTATGCTGTTTTTGAAGATTATTTTATTCTTGTACTGATGCGGTGCGTATATATATGACAGTGAAAGAAAAATAAATCTAAAAAAAATAAAAATAGATAAACATAAGATTTACGTGGTTCAACATAATGTCTATGTCTACGAACATTTGAAAATGAGAAATCTATTATAATATGCTTATTATAATTTTGCATTATTTCTTATTTATCACTATACAATGAAGATCTTAAATATGTTTGTTGGAAAAGACCCAGCAGCTAGAGCTCTCTCTTGAGAGGTTGAAAAAGAAGTTTTTTTAAAGAACCATCTTGAAGTTGTTTGGACGTCTCTTTTTATTTGATACCTCTTCCTGCATGCTCCTTGCAGTGGTGAGGCATGGTCCCGGCTGCGCCAACCCCTGTGACTGGCCTGTCAACTGCCCTTATTCACACTTCGACTTCTAAATCAGCTTACAAGTCATCGACACCGACAAATTTCAGTTTGCCCTGTTATCATTTGACGGTATTACCCAAGGTTCTTGATTACGCAACCTGATTTTACTCCTCTCTTTGTTCCTCATTCCACTTTACATGCCGCTGGCCATGCGTTTTGCATGTGTTGTTTGTCCAAAGTCAACACTTGGTTTACTCCGACGGTCAGGGGCATGGACGAGAGTTTAAAGGTCAGCATCAGGGTACACATGTTTTGAGAATAATTTTAAGAAAATGCTAATTATTTGATGGATAAGATATTTTTTTTAATTTTTTTATTTAATAATTAAGAAAATATATTTTAGCATATTTATATGTTTTTTATATTTTAAAAATATTTAAATATGTTAAAACTGGGTAGTACGCTAACATGAGTCATAATTTTATTTGAGCATTTTTATAACACTAGTAGTTGGGCAACGTCCAAGGGACGTTTGTCCAGTGTATAGAAATATTATTTTTATTAAGGAAAAAATTTTGAATAATAATGTAATATTTTTAGAAAAAAAATATATAAATTCTAACATCAAATAGTAAGATAGACTTAAATCAGTTTTAAAGCATTTAGAATTTATAAAAAAAAAAAAAAAAAAAAAAAAAAAAAAAAAAAAAAAAAAGAATCTTGAAACAAACATGTGCAGCACAGGAGATAAACTGTTAACAGTAAAGACACGTTTTCTTAATTTAATAAAGCAATTATTTTTAAAAAGTAACATAATTTTTATAAAGAAATAAAATACTAAGGTTTTTATAAGATATTATTATTTGATTTTAATGTTTCATAATGAATTTAAATTGATAAATAAATAATATTTTATTAGGATAATTGTATTCGTAAATGTAGTTGGTAAATATATTTAAACTTAATTATTTTACATTTCTCTTTGTTTATATAAGGAATGAATAAAAATTTTAAATCACGTAAATAAATTGATATATAAATTATAATTTATATAAAAGATCATATATATATAATAGAATATAGAATATATATTTATATAATTTATATAGATATATATAATAGAATATATATATATATATAGATATCTAATATACCTCATAAATAAATGATCATCAATGCATAGGTTACAGGATCATGCATGCTGCATGAATTTTAATAATTATGAATTTATTCATAAGTGATTGGGGAGAGAGATTAAAAAATTAAGAACTTTTAAAAAGAGAGAGCCACTTTAATTTATTCATGTAACTAACGGCGTTAATTTTAACGGTAAAACAACAAAAACCGTTAAACCAATAAAATTCCGTTAGATAGCCACTTTATATATATAAAGATATATTTCTCGAAAAATTAAAAAACTTTATTCTTCCAGAAATATCTCACTCTTAACAACTCATTGACTGTTATTTAATATATAAAGCATTAAATTGTCCCAAGTATTTAATATAACTTGATTAACACAATTTTGTATGTTATAGTGATAGATTCTTTTATATATATATATATATATATATATGTATGTATTAAAAAACTAAGATCCACGACAAAATTAATTTACTTCAAGGGTTTTACAGTCTTAAAGTGTACAGGTAGAGTACATTTCTTTTGAATAAAATGAATAAATTTGATATTCATATAAAAAATCATTTTTTTAATAGGAAAACTCACCCATTCTTTAATATTGTGTTTGATTCTTCAAGGGTCACAGTAAAAACAAAATTGCGACACCGCATTTCTAAAATCATTGAGAAGGAACAATGAGTAAATTTGGCGTGGCGCTCTAATGTATTACAGGAACCATTCCCGTATGAACTCCTTGAACAGCATAGGAGCGAACGCGTAAAAACTAGCGAATATCACTCCTCTGGAGAGCCTAAACTCCCAGATACCAGTTTCTGTCCAATTATTGGCTGCATATTCCGTTTTGAGATGGGCCACAACAATAGAAAAGGCCGGGCGGAACAGTGGGACAGGCCCAGACTCGGACACTCATAAAGTTTCTGAGTTTCTCTTTGGGTCCAACCAATCATAGGTGGCAGCCGGAGAGATTGTTCTAGTAGTACAAGGTGTTTGGACAGGTTGGTCTCAGAGAAAAATCATAAACTTCACGTTCGAATATGGTTGTCCATGTGCCAATGAGCCTGTTACGTAACGCTACCACCACCTGTTTGCCAATTCCCGAGATTATGTAAATCGCACGAAACTAATCATGCAGCCATCTTTGAATGAAAGGAAGTTTGAATTTCGATATAAAAATAACAATAAATTTGCTCCTACATCACAACATGGGTACCAAAGGATCAATTCCAATAAATGATGAACATTGCTTCACTGTCTTCTACCAAGAACTCGGACCATCAATATACATGAAAAGAGTGAAGAAGCTAATTAGAATTACTACACTCTTTCAGCTCTGTTCTCTAAACTTTCCACATAATACATTCATCAAATTGAATGAATTGAACTAAACAACATTGTAACGTCTGTTAGAATGTATAACCTTATTCCATCAAATCATTTACAAATGCCAATGACCCCTTGTGGGGGATGCCGGCAATGAATTGAGTGAGTGTGGGAATATTACATGAAATTGAATAATTTGTACAATTTTTCGTTTCCTGATCTCCTGTCAACATTTCTTTTCTTTTTACATCATAACAATTAGATACCTTCAACTCCATTATCATCAGCAGCTGGGGTCTCCATGATCTTCAGGGTTCCAGCCTGATGCTTTCCATGTTGCTTAACTGGATGTTGAGACCAGTATGCATGGGCAGCCAAGACTCGGTCCAAGAGCTCTTGGGGGACAGGCTCACCCCTTCTTTGTTGTGGCGAGATTCTTGCTGTATGAACCAATGTTTTCCACTTGTCCTGCTCAAAACCGCAAAAACACATTATATACCAACAGTTGGAAGCTAGTCAGAGGGAATTCTGAAAAAAAAAATAATAATAATTTGAAAATTTGCAACTTGAGAAAGTTAAATGCATACGTGCAAGTTTGATATCAGACAATACATACAAACATCATAAACTTACATTCACAATCTAAAACTAGCAATTAATGCAGAAGACAAACGAAAAAAAAGAAAGGATTTCACATCTCAAAACAACAACCCGGTGACGGCCACATTTTTCAATGACATCAAACAGAGTTTGGCAAATAGCATTACACTAATGAACTTGTTCCATCTATAGCGAGGACCCCTTAAAACTCTTATTCTATTAATACACGTATACAATAACCCCACCAATCATACCTTTAAGTCCACATAAGTTCGATGATCTGCATTCTCAAAGGAACGCAATTTAACATCACGCCACCTGCAGAACGTGAAAACCCGTTAAATACCTAGAGTTTCTTTCTGAAAAATTAAAAGAATCCCTGTAGCAGAGCCAATACGCGGTAAAAAAGCACCACAACACACCTTCCAGTTCCAAGTTCCTCGACCGCATGCACCAATGCTTCTACTTCTGATACAGAGAATGGTCTCCTGGTTCGACGCTGTACAATTTCAGAATGCCTTGTTTTTTCATTCAAGGGAACCACAGCCAGTGCCTCCATGCTCATTGCTGGGAGAGCGACTAAAGCTTTGGAATCCGGCTCTGTTTTGTCAGTTGTGTCAATATGGGAGGAAACTGTATTGTCATTACTCTCAACATGGTTTCCCAAATTGGTTAGTGGAGGAGGGTCAGTTAACGGATCAGAGATCTCTACAGCAGGATTTTCTGGGGATCTGGAAACACAGCAATATAATATTAGCTACAGTAAAAAATAGCTCAAAATGCATTATTAAAAAACAATGTTTCTCAATTTGATAAGAGTGGAAACCAGACCAGAAATCTCGATGCATTTAAAATTACCACAGCTTAAGCTGATTTCATTATCAAAATATGAATTAAAAGACAATTATTGGAACCTGCTCAATCAAAACTTGAGAACTAATAAAAAAAAAAAAAAATTTCCTGGTCCTTTTCAATCTACAAAATGATAAACGCATGCAAATTCTAGTTTATCTGGAATGTTTAACCCACTTAAATGCATATAAGATATACAGATTGATATCCAAAAATGGGTACCAATCTAAGGGGGGTCCTGAGAGTGATGGCTTAGATACGGCCCTATCCTTTGCCTTTGGTATGTTCATATGAAGTGTCAATTCTTGGCAGTTGAAGACTTTTACCATTACAACAATCAGCGGTCCCTAAAGGGGTGCTTTGTACTGCTGGTTTGAGTTAAATGGACCTTAGGAGGGGGTAGTTATAAATAAGGAAAAAGAAGAAGAAACAAATTAAGCAAGAGAAAAGCAGAATTGATGACCACGTGGGGTTTTGAAAAATGTAAAGAACATTTGAATTACCTGGTTAAAAGTTGAGAAGGGTCACACGGTATCAGAGGAGGAGGATCGCTAGAGCACAATGGTGGAGGAATTTGCACAGTACTGGGCTCCAATGTGAAACCCAGAGAATCCATATTGTCTTTATGAGAAATTCCCGTCTGCATTAGTGTTCTGTTATCATCCCTAACCTTCTTCCCTTGAAGAAGAACCCCAACACGTAATCCACCTCCAAGTACAGCAGTTACTGCCTCCATAACAGTCCTCTACAAGAAGTTCAAAGAATGCCATAATATATGCAGAAAGCAAGGAAATCACTAGGCAACAACAAACCGAAGACAACATAATCCTGCTGCAACAGACAAGCAATTATCCCCATCAATAAGAAAAGAGTCATGGGGACTACAAGGGAATGTTAAACAATAAAAAATGATAGATCTGCAAACCATTTATGAAATTGTTTTCCAGGGGACTTTAACATATAACCTAATTTAGTTGTGGGGGGAAGCAAAATTGAAGGAGGGTCTTAAAAAAAGTAAGTTGTGGTCATTGTAGTTTGCAGCCTCGACAATATACTTCTCTATTCAAACTGTTAAATAGAATATTAGTGCCAAAAGAAAACAAAGTCCCAACTTTTTTATACCTTCAATGAACCAACAGTGGTAGTTTCTGGGACATCAATAAAAAGCTCTGGCACCCTGAAGGACTTGATGCTAAACTTCACTGCACAGAGAAACATAAACACGTAAGAACCTCTTGGATGCAAGAAGAAATAAAATGAAAAGAGTGAATGTACATCACACACTCAGACACTCTAATACCATGAGAACCCTTGGAATGGAAGGGAGCTTGATGACCAAGAACTGAAGATGATACCCCATTTGCTGCACAAAATAACTACATTATTAAGTGCCAGAATTGAAAACCACAAAAACCCAAATCACAACAGCATTAGGAAAGACTGATTAATAAGGCAGACAAAGACCTCCATTCAACATTGCAGCTGTGTCGTTCTTATCTTCAGTCATGCATTTCTCAGGCGAATTAGAAACACTTTCACAACTGAACCCACCATCAGAAATCACTACCGAGCTTTGGTCAAACATTTTCCTCCTCTTAAAGAGCACATCACGCTGACGGTTGCAACAGGGTTTCCTCTTGCGATAAAACTGTTTTAATCCCCCATCTACAAATGCAGAAATCATGAATTTCATTAATGAGAACTAGAAGTAATGACCAAATATGCTTAAAACACAAGCATGAGATATATATATATATATATATATATATATATATGAGGCATACTATGGCCAGACAATTTATGAGCTGCTTACCAGTTCTAGAAAGTTCACAATCCTTCAATTTTGGAGCTGCTTTCCAGTATCTGGAAGTAAGTAGTTTCCTTATTCTTCGGTTTGCAACACGTGGTGGAGACCTAAACGCCTTTGCCTTGGTGCTAGGTTTAAAGCACCTGGAAAAATTTTCATCATCATCTCTACTACCTAACTTATCATCATTCCTATACCTGGAAAAACAAGTATCAGGTGCCGGGTCCTGGCACAATGGCAATTCAACATTGCTGTCAGATTTTATCACTGTGGGAGATTTCAGACACAATTCCATTGAATCCTTCGAACTACATGTATTAGCACCTTCAGTTTTAAACCCCCGAAACTCATTCAGTCTTTCAATTTCATTTACATTACCGTCAAAAGACTCCCCAAAATGTGTGGAGCCTCCCTCTACCTTACTAGAGATCTTTCCAAAGTCGGTCACATTGATACCGACTTTCTGTGAGCAATCAGAATTATTAAAAACGGAATTACGTTCCAAAACCTCATCACTATCAGCATGTGAAATTTCCTTCAGGATGCACTTGTGACTGATGTTTTGCGATGCCATCTCAGAGGCAAAAGAACCTTCTCCGCAACTTCCCTGATAGATCCACCCTGCCTTGAATGATTTTCCCTCATCTTGTTGTTCCTGTTTAACAGCACCTTTGCCAGTGGCAAGGTGATCATTTCCTTCAGACGCATTACTAGAAGCAGAACTTTCACTTTCCTGCAATAACTTGCCAGCTATAGAAGCCAGTAATTCAAATGCACAGATTTGACTATCCTCAACTTTCTTACACAGACCCCTCCTCTGAAACCAATAACCAAGATTTGTAGAGTTGGAACCAGAATTCAGCTCATATAATACCGGAAACACCAGAGAAATAATAATTGTGAAAAATACTTACTCTAACAGATCTGGGAGCTCTAGGTATAGCGGGGACCCGGAAGCCATTAAATCCATGATCTAGCCTCTTCTTAAACACCATATCTTAGACATACATGGCAACAAGAACTCATCAAACACAAACAAGCATCACCACCCAGATCCTTCTCACTGCCATCAAATCATCAAAAAAAGACCCATTATTATGGAATTCTGGAATTCTCGTTAATTAGTTCTAGGAAAAACATTAAAACGAGTCAAATCCTGGAATCCTACCAATAACCATGACAAGATAAATCGTACTTTGATTGAATGCTTGCTCACAAGCACTAAAATAGTGAAACATTTTTTACCACCTAAAGCAGTCAGGTACACTACAGTATTGGCATAATCCCCCCCGCCTCTCCTGCCCCCCCAAAAAAAAGGCACACAATTAACTTAAATCAGTAAAATTAAGGTTACCAGTACTTTTGCTGCAGAGTGTGTGTGTGTGTGTGTGTGTGTGTGTGAGAGAGAGAGAGAGAGAGAGAGAGAGAGAGAGAGAGAGAGAGAGAGAGAGAGAGAGAGAGAGATTTGTGTCTCAGTAGTTTCTTAGCAACCAAATGACCCCATAATAGATCAACATGCAGTAATTTTCAAATCAATTTCCAGATCCTAAAACCGAAAATAGAGACCAAAACGGATCTCTGACAGTTTAAAAAAAATTCTAATGTGCCAAGGTCCTTTGGATAGCATGGCATAAGGCCTGATCTCTAAATAGGAGAACTAAGTTCCAACCCCCATCCCTGTATAAAAAAAACAAAAGAAAGAAAGAAAACAAAAATTTCAATGCATAAAACTGGACCACCCTTTCATCAGGGAAAAAAGGGACCCCAATTCCAAATTCACGTCGGTTGCCGAATATAGCAATGAATTAAAAATGACACAAATCTTATAAAATCGAAATCCAGGAAACAAATTCCAGGGTTGCAAATTGCACGACATAGGGATTCCAAATCAAGGAAAACGTTATAAATTTAATACCCGCGACTAGGTGCATCATATTAAAAGAGTAAAGTCGACATTAAACTAGCCAATTACCATTTTCAACCTCTGTTTGCTTTACAACAACGCATTATCAGCCAAAACGTATCAAAGGGAATTCTCTCAGAAAATACAGATTCTGTAAAACGCAGAATTCCAATTCAACACCACCAAACAGAACAAAACTTTCACGTTCCGATCCGATCCGATCCCCCACCTAATTTCGAATCCGAAACAATTCCTTAGGACCAAATTGCTTAGAATTTCCAATTTACTATCGAATCCAATCTCCCACAAAAAAATTCATCACATTAAGCAAAGATACAACAGAGTTTCCGCGAAATTCAACAAAATAACATCCCATGGAAACCCGAAACTACGCGATCACAACAAAAAGACCCCGAATTCAACGTATATAACATCAAAAAATCCATAAACACCAATTAACTCACCTCCTGGAAAAAGATCTCCGGTTTAGAATCCATCTAAATTACGTTCAGAGACCAGAATTTCCATCGACAGCAGTTTTCATGGAAAAAACACAATTCCGAAGAAGAAGAAAATATCAAGATCAGAGATTTGCCGCAAATGCAAGAAGATCTATGCAAATTCAAATGAAAACACTTCAAATTCTCTCATTTCTCCCTCTCCCTCCCTCTCTAAAATTTCCTCTCTTTTTTTTCTTTTTTTGTTTTTTTTACCCTCAGAAAAACCCCGTATAGAAAGAAAAACCACGCAGAACAGTGGCTTAAACCCCTTTAAATAAATTGTACCCGCATTATCCTATAGCTTCTGGGCCACACAACCGGACCAGCCGGTAGCATGTCATTGATGTAAAACCCCTCCCCCATCTCCACTGTCCTTTTTTTTTTTTTTTTTTTTTTTTGAACAATCTCCACTCCTTTTTTAGACTAGTTCTCAACCCTTTGTTATTTATTATTCCAGAGGATAGGCTCTGCCACGTGGAGGGCTCGCTGGCGGTACGAAACTTTAAGAGATTTCTACAATTTTTCTTGGGGATAAGAAAAAATAGATAGGATATAATTTTGTAGGGTATAGGTATATCCTGATATGCCTTTTTTTTTTTCTTTTTTTCTTTTTAGTTTATTTACGTGTTCTGTTTTTCCTTTTAAAAATTCTATGTCCAATTTGGACATACCAATATATAGGGTTTGGGTTTTTATTTATTTTGACTGAGACTTGCTATAATTATTTTGAAAAAACATAAAAATAAATTCGTAAAATATAACTTCGTATAATAAATTAAATATAATTTATATCAAAAATAAATTTATAATCTAACATATTATATTTATAAATCACTTCAATTGTTAATTTAATTTTATAAAATATTTTTATGATTAAAATATTTATCTTTTTCAATATAAATAACAGTTATAATTGGTTAATTTTTTTTTGAGTTTATGATTGTTGGAAAAAAATGAAATAAAAACTGTTCGTGATGAGGGATACATATTACGTACATAGTAGGTAAGAGGATATTAATGATCATGTACTGCTGCTCTCAACTTCATCTTTGAATTTTATTTAATTGGATCTCTCTTTCAAAGCGTTTTGAGTATATTTAGAATCTTTAATTCTGACAAGGAACGTGTTTCTTGTTGAATCTAAGAACAGTTTGGTTAGGAAGCAATATAGAGCCCAATTAAATATTTATTGTATATAAAAGACTCGACTTTTTAGATATGACTTATAAAAATAAAAAAGTAAAAGTATTCAAGAGAATGAAAAATAAAAGAAAATACCTATAATAGTTAAAACACTTGGATGGAATCCATATAAATAATTTATGAAATTAGTTTTTTTTTTAATTTTCATGAGAAATAATTGTATAAATTTTAAGTAAATAAATTTCACTCAAGTTTTTATAAAAAAAATAGATCCTATTTAAAAAGAGTGTAAAAAATTATTATTTATTAGTGAGTTATATTTGTTTTTTTAAAAAAATTATATAAAATTTATCTATTTACTTTTACTTAGCATTATTCTTTAATTCCTTGGCTGAGGGGGCGGCTGAAGTGAGGCGCGGGTCACATTGTGACGTAGCTGTAAAAGACAGGTACAATCGTAAATAGAGTTGTATTGAGAAATATAAAGTGCATTGTTGTACGATTTATATCAGTAGGTTGGCAGATTATTGATAAAAGGAAAAAAAAAATATGAAAAAAAAAAAATAAAAGAAATAACAAGCCACGTACGATCGATGCAGGTAAAAATGAGATAAAGCAACTAAAAGATTCATTACACCGGCAGCCGCCTGCTTGACCATGTTTGTACAATCTGCGCAGAGAGCTCTACGGTTAAAGATGTCACACCCATAATATTTTAATCTCGAGCTTCTTCTCTGTCTTTTTTTTGTCATCTTCCAATTTGCATTATTCAAATATATAATTATATCACATATGGAGCTAATTAAAAGCAAACTCTGAATAAGACTATTTTTATTATTTAATTTATAAAGTACGAATAAAGAAAGAAAGAAAGAAAGAAATTGATGGGGGAAAGTGTGACAGATGGAGCTAAATAGGCATGCATGGGAGTACTTGACGTTGAGGGGATGAGGGTGTGGAGGGAGAGGCAGAAAGTGCAGGAGGACATGCGAGAACCACTAGTGGTAGTGGATAAGCCAAATAAACTTCTAATTAAGGTTAAGGGCGTCACGCGTCAGCTACAAAGGGGGAATCGACGATGGAGTGGAGCTCTGTCCTTGAGTCCTGATCTCTCTCTCTCTCTCTCTCTCTCTCTCTCTCTCTCTCTGCTGCCTGCATGTAATGTAACTTCAACTTAGCTCTGTTTGTCTGCTTGTTTGATAGGTAATTGGTTGGTTGGTATTTTTTTACGTAGAAGGTACCGAAACAGCAGGGCCCACAGTTGCGGTTGTCCCGTCAAAAGTGCCTACATTGTAACGGTGTTGGACACGCCTTGTTCAAGGAACGAATACGGAATACTTTTCTTTTGCTTTCTTTAAACCAGCTCATCTCATATTTTCCTATGGTTTCAGCAAAAACAAACAACTTTCGTTTACACCTGTCAGTAAGCAATGAGCTGCATGCATTTCCGGGTCAAAGTTAATGGCGTGTTACGAAATTGTATTAGACTTGGGTTGGCCACCCGTTTGAAATTTATGACTTTCCCTTTTTATGTTAATCTGATCGGTAAAAACTAAAAAAGGGTTGGGATCGATGTCCTAGCTACAATTCACGACTTCATCAGAATGGGATATGAAAAAGTTAATAAAAAGAGAAAGAAAATTAAAAAATAAAGTCAAACGAATGATCAGAGTTCAAATGGACCCACTTTGATATGTCGTTATGAAAAATCTCTCGGCATAGATCAACATTCTTTATCACAAATAGAAGAATCTGTTAACTTCAATATTGAAGAAATCAACAAGATAATCATATAGGTAGATTAATCAAGCAATTATGACAATATTTGGGACGCATTAGCGGTAGTATCAACATGTGTAACATTCACTTTCAATTCATTTGTTAAACTTGAATAATTGAGACAACCCATGAGGTTTATGCAATTTTTGTTAGAACAGATTTTCGTGATAAGTCAAGCTTAAATACTGTTTTGAGATATTCACTAAATAGCAATTCAGTGAGATATAGTTTTCAGTGTTTCACCCTTTGTCGGTACGACATGAAAGGAAGCCTCATACCTTCCTTTATATGTACTTAAATGATTACAAACCCAAGATTCCTAAAAAATAATAATAATAATAAGAATAATAGATAAGCCTAATCAATTCTGTACTGCCACCATTGGCTGATCACACATTTACTAACACACACATATAATAAAATAAAACGCTGACTACAATGATGATGATGGTCGCCCATTGATTATTCTTATGCGTTACAAGCAGACTCCACTTCCATAGGTATCAATTGTCACTACCATTTGTCCATTTCTCTAATAGTAATTAGCAACAATAATTTTATACAAAAAGCAAAGTCACATTACATTATCGCCCTTAATTGGTACACTACACCCACATTTGCAAATCTTGACCCGATTAGATTAGTAGCTAGGCATTAATGGTGGGATCGAGGTCTCTGACATTTTACTTTTTACAGGCTACATGAGTTTTAGGTTTGCCATTTTGACAATTAGCGATGGTGAAGGAGCATCAAAGTTGAAGACCGAAAGAAAAAAAAGGGTGAAAACAATAGTTATTTTATATTGGATAATGTTAACAAGAAGCCCAGAGCTCGAGAACACGAAGTTTACGAAAGGCAAAGGAGCATTTACAGCTAATAAAAGGAATCTTCCAACAAAAAGCAATCTGGAGTAGTGAAGCGCGACCATCGATCATGTTCTACGTACGTACAAGGAAAGCTTTCGTACCGCCCATTGGCAGTGGGGATACCTGTAGAGAAATCTAGATCTCTGTTATCTTTGTATTACGTAGAGGTCTCAAAAACAGCATGTGATTGCTTGTGAATACAGCATGTCCGTTCTAGCTCCGCCAGCTAGCTGTCTCCCATGAGAGATCTAAAACCTTTTTAAACTGAGGATGCTTAAGGGTCGGTGCAGCACCAAGTCAAGTGAGAGAAAATGCATTAAAAAAAAATTCATCGTCACGGAACGTTAATATTTTTTTAATCCTTTCATATTCGTTCTTTGATTTTCTACGTTTTCTTAATTCCTTTATTATTCATAAGATTATCCTAATTAATTCCCTTTTGTATTCTTAAGTTCCGTTTAAATATAATAAAATGTTTCATTTTATCTCATCTTATCATTATAATTTTTTTAAATTTTCATACAAAATATAATAAATAATTCAATTTTTTCAAACAATAATAATATTTTAATAATAATTTTATTCAACTTTCAACTAAAACCATTTTATTATCCAAACTACACATGAATTTGATGTTTGATAAATCTCTCTTAATTTTTTTTTATAGAATGAATTAAGTGGACTTAATGGTTTTAACGTGCAATTAATGATTGACCTCAATTTTATAAGTGCAAATATTGGGATAGATTTAATAGGCTGTTGCTTACAAATAACGCAAAATGGATAGATAAATTAATATTATTTTGTGGAACAATGTTTAAGAGCTGAAGTCTATTCAAGATACAACCTTGTTAAGCTAAACCCACATGTTTATATCACCTTACGTTCAAACTTGTTGTGATGATCACTAGCTAACTAGTGTAATTGATTGTTAGGTTGACATATATAAATAATTGGATCTCAATTTGTCACTTTCCGCGTCAAACTAACAAACTTTCACGAACATCTGCAATCGGTAAAAATCATTGTTAGTTATCCATTAATCCCCCTCTCTATAGAGTATATATAGATAAATAATACCCGGAGATCGATCACTTCAAGTTGTATTGTAGCAACGAAAATCAAATCATGCAAATCAAACTACCACCACCTATCAATTGTCTTAGATGCAGTTTGGATAATAAATTAAGATGAAATAAATAAAATTTTATTATAATATTATTATTATTTTAAAATTTAAAAATATTAAATTATTTATTATATTTTATATAAAAATTTAAAAAATTTATAATAATAAGATAAAATAAAATATTTTTTATATCTAAACTAGACAGTCTTATTCTGTAACATTAATAAACTATTACTTTATTCCAATTTATAAAAAAAGATCCAGTATCCTCTGCCATGTTATATATGTACATAATACGGACCTTATGACGTTGGAGATTAGATTGTCGGTGAGTAAATGCTTGTTGGATCTTTAAACTAAAAAATATCTATAGGGAACTCATGTCTTTCTTTTTTTTTTTTTCTTTTTTTTTTTTTTGTGCGGGCGCGCTTAGAATATATAAAATTCACGGTTTGATTGGGGTGTTTGGGCCCTTTGGGGGAGGTACTGGACGAAAAGTTCTATGAGATGAGATCGATAGGTCCGGTTTTCCGAGTTGGGTTCGAACTTTGAATAGCATTTACAAATTACAAAGAGGGATGCTATATATCATCCCACACCATACATTTTATATATTAAAATATTATTTTTTATTTTATTTATTTTTTATTTTATTTTATTATTATTAAACTAATTAAATTATTCTATTTATCATCTACACACTACATATTTATTATAGAAAAAAAATTAAAATAAATATAGTGTGTGAAGTGTAAGGATGACAAGAAGATTTTTCAAATTACAAATAGCCGTGGGGCGGAAGACCAAGGATTTATGGTCCATAAACGTGTCCAATTGTGCTCATTTTTTGAGCTTGAGACAAACCGGCCCAAAATATCAATGGGTAATGCTATGTAACCGTTCACTTCTAAAACTAGAGCAAAGAATTGAAAAAGATTATGAAAGGCCCATAACAAAATGAAGAAGAAGAAGAAGAAGAAGAAGAAGAAGATTGTGAAAGAAGACTGGTTCAGTTTTATGACAAAAAGATCGTGAAATAAGGCATAATAAAAGTAATAATGCCTGAGCATTGCTGCATTCACCCTTTTGAATATGGGAAGGAAATCAGTAGAAAAGCTCAAAGCTAGTCACTTAGTTGACAATTAATGAATAAAACAACATCATTTCTAATACATTAATCTTACTGATCATGATCTATATCTGATCACTACCACTCCATATATATAAACTACTTACTACGCTTTCTCTTAACTTAAAAGCAAGAAATATGACCTTATCATGATTCTCTTCGTATCATTTTGCTTCTCCTGAATTATATATATATATATATATATATCCTTCTGATCTTCCGGCATCTTCATCTTTATTTTATACATTTAATCGGAGGCTGCAGCGTCCTAGATCTGCTGCTAGTACTAACCCATTCTTTGAGCGGCTGAGGGTCCTCGTTTCTAATGATCATAGACCTAGCTAGATATATATATATAAAAAAAAAAAAAAACATAAATATATATATATATATATATTTAAGAAAAAATCATTATTTAGACATCCAACCACTTATACATCGATTGGCTGGCCGAAAAATCACGTCCTGGGAACTCAAATAATGTCTGTTGTTGCTCCGAAATTGTGCAACATGTGCCTCCCTAAGAAGTAAATTTTAAACTGTCTCACACCTACCTTGAGTCGAGTGCAATGATTTTGCAGCAGGACCCATCCCAATATACACATTAACATGCATCCAGCTGAAGAAACAAAAAATTGTTTTCTCCCCCATTGGGGGTCACAAAACTTTAGGCCTTCGTCGCATGCAGTTTTAACAATTAATTAACTTGGCGCAACGCTAATGATGCCATGCCCAAATTAAAACTGTTCAATGATTTTTAAAATGTGCACTAGAAGAAGGAACTCTTATTTATGTTATTTATAATATCCACACACACCACGTAATTATTAAGGGGTATACGTACGTCATAATTAGAAGCGTCTTTAGTTAGCTAGGGTTCATTGCCAAAAGCTTAAAGAAGATGCTTTCATAAAGCACTGTAACGGCCATCGGCCTCTTCAATGATAAAAAGAACTTTGTCCATGGTTAATTGGATTAGAAATGATTTATCTGGATGTTAGTTTAAGTTAGTTGATGTGGTAGTTAGTCTTCATGAAGCTGAAAGTAGCGAGAGCTGGAAGGGACGTGAGTACTGATCATGAGGCATATGGGGACGTCCCTCCAAAGCTAGGGAACAATATGCAAAGACCGAAGCCCCAGTTAGTAGTTCTTTGGCCTGCGAAAATGAAAAGGAAAAGTTAAGTTATAGTGGGACTACTACTGGTTGTGGTGCCTTGGGAGGAAGAAACTTGAAGATATATGATTCTAAATTTGCTTGCTGGAGAAACTTGGAACTTTTTCTTTAGGGGATCGCGTAAAGCTAAATGTAGTTGCTGTACATGGACACATTGGGTTTCATATAAAGAGGAAACATGAATGTGGTAAATGGTCCCTAGCTAGGTCTCAAATGAAATTTGGTCCCTAGGTCTACAAAAGGTTGGGCAAGTTTTTAATGAAGCTTGCATGCTGCATGCATACATAGAGAAGAAATTCTCTCCCTAATCTGGGAGCTTAGATTCTGGCATTTGTTTCTTATATCCTTATATATTCATTTGTCTAAGCCTTAACTATATAACTAATTAGACTCCCCCCACCCCCCAACCACAACAAAAAAAAGAGGAATTTCCTCACTATTTTTACCAAATTCTCTCCTAACTATATTAATTCTATGATAATTTGGGACACATTGATGATCGATTTTGAATGTTGGAGCTAAGCTTTTTCAACTCTAATTTCAGGAATAAGTCATGTACCCTACTAATTAAAATTGCAAATAATTTGTAACCAATTATCCTCATTAAGCAAAGATGTCTAGAATAGTTGGTATTCTAAGGCTTCGTTTGGATGTTAATAATATTTCAGATCATCTGTAAATAATAATAAATAATACTAAACGTAGTGTTTATAAATAATAATAAAATGATTTAAAAACGGTTATGTTGTCAAACTGACCTGGCCGGGGGAGTTCTGCTAGCTTTCAGGTGCTATAAATTCAAGACGAGAGCTTATTCGGCTTGATCAGTTAGCTAGGTAAGAGTAGTACTTGAAATAGAAAGAAAATAGTGGAGCAGGTAGCTAGTAGTACGACTTACTTAAATAATCATACAGTTGATTGTGTGGAAGAAAATCAATTAAATCAAAGGATGCTGTCTGCAGTTATACCAAACCAGCTTTTTAAAAAAAATTATGCATCAGTTTTTCTAGCAGCTTATCTTAAATGTCACCTTTAATTTATATATAAGAGAATGATATTCTATAATTTTATAATTTGCTTAAATTATACGTTTATTTGAATCTAGCAGTCCTATATATATATATCCTATGTGGCTAAAAAAAACCTTCAATTAATTTGGACTACATAATCGGTTTTATACCCAAAAAAAAAAAAAAAGGACCCGAAAATAAGCAAGAGTAGTACTACTGCCTTATACGCCCTTGGTCAGGTAGGTAGCTCCAATATTGGACCTTGATCTGTACATCAGGCACATGCCTACAATTTAGAGACACTTCATCGATCTTTACTTAACAAGTGGATATACTTGGTAGGTGACAAAGAACACTGCTTACAGTTAAAAAGTAAATTATATATGTTGACTGCCCAACTTCTAAAGAATAATGCCAATCATGTGATCGATTCCGCTAGCTTCTTACTATATATATATATAAGCCTTTCCTCCATTTTTCTTTTTTTCTTTTTGTAAAAAAAAAAAAGAAAAAAGAAAAAAAAAAAGCATGTTATGGCCCCCATGCACCATATTTAAGGTTTTCGATCTTCGATGTTATCCTTTAATTTGGATTTACAATTTGATCCAGCTTGTCGTCCCTCGAAAATTCGTTAACCCAGCAGCTTATATATATATATATAAAAGAACCATGTGCGTACGTACCGGATAACAATTAGCATGCATATTTGGTCTTTTTCGCAGATAAGGTGAAGAAATTAATATTGGTGGCATTCTCACATGCATTGATCCAGCATGGGTCATGGGTGACAGGTGGGTGCGTGTTGTTCAACTACAGCTCAATTATTTTGGATGACGTGTTGGATCTCGTAGATCTGGTTGGTGGATGAAATGGGACGCGCCCACTGGCAGTGCCACGCCCCCTCCCAAAAATCCTAACCTTAATGCGAAACCAGTAAAGCGCACCGTCCTAAGTTCCTAACCGTTTAAGTCATCGTAATCGATACAATAAAACGTTATCCTATTATATATATATATATATATATATATATATGATGTAATGTATTTATTATTATTTAATAATAAAAAAATATGTAATAAATGATCATTCAATAACGATAAATATGTCATATCTTACTTAATAGAATATAAGTAGGATGATAGCATTTTGTATAAAATTTTCCTAATCTATTAAGAGAAATTCTATTTGTAGTCTCTAATTTTTTGTGTAAATTTTTTATTAAATAAGAAAAAAATATTATTTTCAAAGGAATATTTTTATAATTTTAAAAAAATTTAAATATAAAATTACTTAGACCTATATTGTAATCTCCAATTATACATAGTATTACTCAACTATTGACTATTAATTATCATTGTTGCCAATTCCGGTTTGCTAATTACAAATTCTGCCCTCTCCATCACCAACCAGAAGAGATTTCTAGACCAAATATTATCCATATCACATTAAATTGTAAAATACAATAATTATAATCTGAAAAATACTAGACTGGTAGAGAAAATCAATAATAATTACAAATCGATGAGTTTTGATACAATTCATCAATATCACATTGATCGATCTATTAATTTAGTCATCTGGATAATTCACATTATTAATTTATCCACAAATTAATATATAATATATTATATTCAATTTTATCCGTACAAACGATTAGGACAATGGATCAGAGTGCCGTAAACAGCGTCTTCTTGTAGTAGTCATTTTTTCATCTTATTTTTTAAAATATATTATTAAATTTTTATTTTTATTTTATTTTATATACTAATTTTTATAATATACTATATATCAACTTATCTATTTTTTTTTCATATTATTTTAATAATATATCTTTTAATATTTTATAAAAAAAATACAAGAAGAGATAAAAAATAAATAAAAATATGTTTACCTTTGTGTACAGTTTTTTTCACACCTAACGGCAATATTATACAGAAATAAAAAATAAAAATAAAATGTCCACTTTTAGACTGCTTTTCCTTTAAATTTTACTCTGAATTTTACAAAACTCATTTTGAGTGCAAGCATTTTGGACGGACCAAGACCCCGTGCTACGAAGTGTACTTCCTACGGCGTGATCTTCCTCATACGCCGCAGTTGATAGCACAACTTGCAAATGAAGCAAAGTGGTATCAGAGTTGAGGCATTGGCCACTTTTGTCCCACGCCATCATTACATAACCTATCCCCATTTTCTGCCCAAAATTCCCCGTTGTTATTAACAGCAAAGCCAGAAATCATAGTGGCAATACCGTCCTTTCGACAAAAGGGTTTAGAGAGGTTGAAGGGAAGAACCGCCACAAAAAAGGCCAAAAAAGAAAAGAAAAGAAAAGGTAGCAGTTAATTAGGGAGAGACCAAACACCATTAATTAAGGGTCATAATTTCTTTCCCGAAATCAAACGTCAAAAAGAATAATAATAAAATAAAAAATGACAATTGCCTTCTCAGCTTCCATAAATAGCACCCAACTCTCTGCTTCTGCTAACAGCCTTCAGAGTTCAAACCACTTCTACACAGACACAATACTAAGGGTTGAGCCATATCTCTCTGTATACCTTGGAGCTTTCTAAGATATGGCTGTCATGACTGCTATGACCTGCATTCTTTCTCTGATGGCACTTTTGACTCTGGCTGACGCCAGAATCCCGGGCGTTTACTCCGGTGGACCATGGCAGAGCGCTCATGCTACTTTCTACGGTGGCAGTGACGCCTCTGGGACTATGGGTATTGTATTTCCCACTCATTGTCCCCCCTCATCAAGTCTACAGAAATCGAAAACCTCTCAATCTAGTACCCTGTTTTTAGCTCTGTTTTCAAGTCCTTGAAGCTTTACTAACCATGGATTTAGAGTCTCATGTTCGAATAAACCACAAAAGAGTAGACACTTCATGGCTGTTTCACCGGTTTTATCCACTCACCAAGACTCACATTCTTCACTAACTCTATAAACCCATTTGCGATTTTTTTCCCGGAAAATTCATTTGTCATTCTTTCACTTCTTGGGCAATCTTGGAAAGCTATTTTCTCATATTCATGTGATTTTCTTCTTCTTCTTCTTTTTCTCCACAGGAGGCGCTTGTGGCTACGGAAACCTTTACAGCCAAGGCTACGGCGTCAACACAGCTGCACTGAGCACTGTCCTGTTCAACAACGGGTACAGTTGCGGAGCTTGCTTCGAGATCAAATGCGCTAACGACCCACAATGGTGCCATTCAGGTAGCCCCTCCATTTTCGTCACCGCCACCAACTTTTGCCCTCCCAACTATGCGCTTCCGAATGATAATGGCGGGTGGTGCAACCCACCTCGGCCCCACTTCGACCTCGCCATGCCCATGTTCCTCAAGATCGCTGCGTACCGTGCCGGCATTGTTCCCGTCTCTTACCGCCGGTAAGCCTCTCCTTTAAACTACGTTTTCTTTTTAAGCTTTCTTTGAACGTCAGCTCCTCTGTGCTCTGTTTGACGCCTGTAAAGGTGCGAACCTCTTAAGAAAAACGACCAGTGATTAATGTCTATATTACAATCGTTAAATCAAGCCACCTCAAGCCATGTGACGGGCTGTTGACTGTTTTTTCACCCACTTGTACCGAGCCCTCTGAGCAGTGAAAGTATCACAAAAACTTGATTCCCTAGAGATTTCCATCGTAGTACCTTGAAATTTAGTCAATAAAATCAGAACGGTCCATCAATTGCTGACATATCAGAATCAGCTCCTTTTTGTCCTCCGCGATTGTCACGTCCTAATCTTACCACAACCGACAGAGCGCAGAACTGGGCCGGAGCTTGCGTGACGTATGATCTCGAACATCAATCTGAAGAGGGTTCTGGTTTTGACCCAGCCTTTTCCGTCTAAATAAATACATAACTTCCAATTGAAAACGGAATGACCAAACAATTATCATTTATTGTATTTTGTCATTATGTCTTTAACAGGTTTAAGAGTGAAGTTTTTACACTTGCATGGATGACCAAACATTTTATACGATTTGTAATCTTATATATATATATATATATATATTTATTAGATATTGAGTTTATAAAATCCTGAAGTTTCAAAAATAAAATAATTTTGATTCTCGTATGTTTTGTGTAGGGTGCCGTGCCGAAAGCGAGGAGGGATCAGGTTCACAATCAACGGCTTTCGTTACTTCAATTTGGTTCTGATAACCAATGTCGCGGGTGCAGGGGATATAGCGAGAGTGCTCGTAAGGGGGTCAAGGACTGGGTGGATGACTATGAGCCGTAACTGGGGTCAGAATTGGCAGTCAAATGTTGTTCTGGTTGGTCAATCACTCTCCTTCAGGGTCACAGCAAGTGACCGTCGCAGCTCCACTTCATGGAACATTGTCCCTTCCAATTGGCAGTTTGGACAGACTTTCACTGGGAAGAATTTCAGGGTTTGAGAAAAATTCCGAGTTTCCCGCTCAATATAATGTCGTGTTTTTTAATTTAATATTTACCGTTTATTTTGTTTTTCTGGGAAAGTTTGATGTGCGGGAAAAGGGTAAGAAAATGCGGGGAAGTGTGTTGGTGGTGGTGAAACTTTTTGACTCTGGGTAGGGGTGTTGTGATCAATTAGTCATGGTCATGGTGAAAGGGAAAAAAGGGAAAGCAAAAAGTGAATGTTAGGCGCTGAAGTGGCTGCTAATTTATGAAAGCCCGCGGCCTTTCTTCTTCTTCTTCTTCTTCTTCTTTTTTTAATCTATACCTATATATACATGAATGATGAAGTATTTTAATTTAGTTTGGTCTTCGGTGAATCGTTTCATATTGTGTGCATATGTGAATTTAAGATTCTGAAACATCATTCCAATGCGAGGAAAATGGCTGGACTTGATTCTGAATTTCTGATATAAAAAATTATCATTGCGAGATAAGTTCCAAGTGGCAAGCAGGCAGGCAGGCAATGAATTGACCATAATCGACTGAAATTCTTGCTATAATTTGAAGTTTAGCGAGGTTGTGCAGTAGAGGCTTGACTTTTCAAATATCTTTTAACATTTGCAAGTAGAAACTTCTTGGTTGCCGGCGAACTTCTTCTGTATTCACGAATGAAAGTAATCCGGCGTTGGAAACCTGGAAAATTGTATGCCAATTAGTCCATGATCCGTCTATTGGCGAAAAAAGCCATTCGAGCTAATTCAAAAGTCCTATGTCATCAGCGCGACTCCCCTTCCTTCCCACTGGCAACCGTTGCTCAAGGACGTTTGGCCTTTCTGTTTAATGACTAATCGACTCAAATATTTACTTGGATTGCGTTGAAAAGGTAATCAAACCAAAACGGCTAGCTATCTTAGCCTAGCCCCAACTCATATCTAAGTCCACCATTTTCTACTATAAATCTCGGTGTTAATTACGTAGTTGCTATGGATGAGTTATTCGCCGATCTGTATCTAATAACCAATTGTCTGACAATGTTCAAGCTTTACATTTGAGTTTCTAAGTTGCTGAAGGATTAAAATGATGGAAGCATTTCATAAAGAATATATATATAGATATATATCAGAAAGAAAAATGTGAGATGGAATTGAGTAGATGAAAACGAGATAGAATAGCCCGCCATCTGTGGATACCATCCCTACGGTTGTCTGGCCGCTGCCTAATCACACCCAAAGGTAATTCTCTGATAACAGTTTTCGGTTTCAAACCCGTTTTGGAAATTAGATCAAGTAGCAAAAAGTCCGTTGATTCTAAGAGAATACATAAACAGAAATGTATTCTCACCTCAAACACAATCAATTGTGTAAGCATCTAATTTTTGTTTTTTAGTCTTGTTAACCAATGCTTTCTGATGAAGTTGAAAATGTTATCAGTTATCACAAAACATATCAACAATTGCAATGCGCCAGAAGTCTGAAGAGCATGTATACTAAAACATCAGTTGCAAGGAGTTTAATCCCACAGATCAGAATACAAATTCAGGTAACAAAAGCACATTATTCTAAGCCACCACAGGTTGTGTTATTCTTCATCAATCTGGCTTTAAGTGACCCCAAAACTAGGCCTTGAGAGTTGCACAATTTAGTGGTCCCGATAAAGAAGAAAGCTGATGCACACATATTTCAACCAGCCACGAATGGACTAGGGTTTTGTTCTAAACCAATGATGTTTGATGTTTGAGTGTATCTTGGAACTAATATCAACACCACCCATCGATGTTGGTTGAATTTGACAACAAGAGTAACTGTAAAGATCGAGAATCAGGGAAAGAATTTATTTTAAAACATGAGTTCGAGATCTCAGGCTACATTGTCAAATAGGTTTCCATCCGTGAACCTTAGGAATGCAAGGCATTAGCCAGAATGGACGAATAGTCTATTTCAACAAATTTGTTACATGGATAAAAGAAAATCCCCCCACAAGAAGAAATTCCATAATTTAACGAATAACGAGGAAAAAAAATTGCCTTGACCGCGTCCCATCGATAAGCAAATGAGCTCATTCTCCATGGTAGCGTGTTTTCCAAATGCCAACTTAGCAACTGCATTGCTTCATTTGGAGACAGATATGCTATTTCCTGCACACCAGCAACAATGTTTTCATGTGAGAAAAATTCAATATGGCTTCGCGTGCTACTGAAATTATGGGTACATTACCTACTACAACGCTATCTAGACTACTGATGTAGATACAAACTGAGCTGAATGCAAATGCAATATTTGCGGGTACTGCTTTTAGAAAATGAAGTCTCTTGTACATGTCCCATATACTTGGGCTTTTGCCTACTCTTTTGATCAATAAAAATTTGTTTACCGAAAAAAAAAAAATGAAGTGACGTCCATTTTTTGCTATGAAAAGACGGCACCTAGACTACGTAGAAAAGCATGTCAATAACCACCCAAGGAATGCCGCCTAGTGTAGGTAGCAAAAACCTGGTCAATAAGGTAGCAAAAGCTAAGCTCAAATATTTTCATCGGCACCACTAAGACCTATTCATTTATCAACCCTTAGTTTGCTTATCAAAAGAAAATTATCAGCCATAATGTCTATAATACACTATTCGAAGCACTGACCTTTAACTCATTCCCCTTTTGCGTTTAGCTATTCTCCACTGGTTCAGTATAAATATGACTCCTTCTTCGAGTGTAGCTCTTTTTCCCTCCCTGTAGTTCCACAATTCTGATGTTATATACCGCCCACTTGGATTGTATTCATTTATCTCCATTAAAGCTGTAGTCACAGCCTTGTAAACTTCATCACCCAATTCGTTCCTCAGACCTTTCAATTTATCATCTTCAGCATCTATAACGTTCTGAAACAATAACATCCATTTTAAGTAAACCCCATCATGTGAAAAGGGTGGCAAAGTAAATATGGACGGACTATGGTAGCATTGCCAGTGAAGAGTTTTAATAGTGAATTAGGCAATATAATCCTTTATATTATTTCTGGGAGTCTGTAACACTAAAAAATTGTACCAAAGTGCACGCCCAGACTTTAACTAGTGCAGATGCATATGAATATGAATATGAATACGTATGGATGGCAGAATGCAAATTCCTGATAAGCTACATGAGAGGACATCAACAAATGACCGAACAGACATGCAAGCAGCTTATATGAACAAACAGGCATATCATTGGCAAGGGAGTTTGCTACTGTAGCTCACAAATTCAGACTATCTAACCATATAAGCAACAGAATATTTGGCAGGCATAACCAAAATAATTCAGAATAGGAATATAAACGTCACATATAGAACGGGAATTTTGAATAACTGACAATAACAAAAACCCAGCTGCTTGGAAAAGTACATCTAAGGGAAGGTAAAGCTGTCAAGTTGCTCCTATTTAGGAACAGCGGCCATCATTTCAAGAACAGAATACATATGTTGATGTGATCTGCACATCTGGCAATAGCAAGTATAATGCACTCAAAATGTGCAAGTGTCCAGCAACTTCAGCATTCAGGCATTAACACTTCAGAATAAAGTGTAAAACTTCAAAGAATCATAACTAAAAGAAGAAAATTAGTGATGACCGTGCTAAAGAACCCTTCTCATACAGTTGGAGGTTTTTCTCGCTTGGTCTGCTCAATTCGGTGGGCAGGCACATATATGAGTTGGTTGTAATCAAATTCCTTTTCTCATCCTTAGAAACGAATTATTATGCCTGACTAGCACATATAAAGAAATGCAAAATATATCACACTGATGAAAAATAACATGCGCTATGTACCATGGAACAGGTTTATTAAAAGTAATATCTAGAAAAACCTGATCTTATGGGATTTAAGAATAACACCTGATGTTTCCCTTCAACCATGGTAACTTTAAGAGGATGCCAGTCAGGGTCTTTCAAATATTCTTCCCATAACGAGCACAGTTCTGACGCTCTCTCATCTGCTTCATCCTCATTATACTTTCTCTTCATTACTTGATGAAATGGTTTATTGTCAAGTTCTCCCATTCTCTTAACCCCAATATCACCACGACCTGCTATTTCATTCAAGCCCTAGAGAGTAAGAGAATTAGTCTTTCCTCACATGTCATGGGAAATTGTATTGAGATTAATACCGTATATCAGAACACAAGGAAAACTCCAACAAGACGGCTCATGATCCACGGTCTAAATTGATGTCACAGTGTAGAATACTGGCAATCCAAGTATTCCAGTTAACTCATTAACTAGTACCTACTATTGGTAAATAAACACCATTTTATTTCATCTGCATAATTACAGCATCTTTCTGCATAACTTTGATAAATGAAGCGGGAAAAGAACTTACACTAATTAATTCTTTTCGAGCGTCTTGCAGCTCAACATTGCTCTTGCGCTCCTGCACTATTAGAGCTTGGTTCAGAGCTTCTAAATGTTCAAGTTCTCCTTCTTTTTCACGCAACTGTTTAAGTATTGCCTCCACCTTCATCAGAACTTCTACATCTTCATCATCTCCCATGTGCTTCATGACATTTAATTGCCCTCTCAATCCCTCTATTTCCAACTCTAGTGCTTGTTTTGCATCTAGTTGCTTTTCCAGTAGAATTATTCTGTTATGAAGTTTTTCCTTTTGCCTCTGTGTGAAACCAAGGGTAATATATAACTGGTTCAAGTAAATGTTCATGTTATTGTTTAAACACTCAAAAACAGCCAACAAACCTTCTGATCTTCAGCCAGTTTCAATACATTTACGTCAGCCTTTTCCTGCTCCAGAGAGGCCAATTGCAGGGAGCTATTTCTAATGGCATTCTGATAGAAACACAAAAAGAGGCACGGTCAAGAATATCTCTTGCAAGCATGCATAAAGTCATTAAAAAATTCAACCAATGCTGCAATTGGTTGGAAAACCCTTAAACAAATAACAGGACTTGCTTTGATGATAATAAGTTTGAATAGTTTTGTGATCATTTTGTGGTTAAAGTGTTTCTCTTCCACTTCTAGACAGGATTGAGACTGATATCCATTATGAGTTAGAGAAACTTGACCATTTCTTTCATACTAAAATTTTTGTTGACCCATGAAATTTTAATCTTAAAAAATCCTAGAGTAGTAGGAATCATTGAACTATAAGAGAAATTGTGACAGTAATCAAGGCCAAAAATAATTATACCTTTTCAATTTCTTCAGCAAGCTTCCGGCTTTCATTTTCGTTATGTGCATCACGCTTTTCCAATTCTATCCCACGCACCTCAAGTTCTTTTTTCTGAGATTCCAATTGCAATTTAATCTTTTCGTGGTCATTAAAAATCCTCTGAAAGTGATCCCTTGCACTCATTTGTCTTTTTCTTATATCTGTGATGCAAACAAACATGGCATAGAATAATGTCACCAGAACAGCCTGACATGAGAAAGGAATGTATAGTAACAAATCCAATATGGTGAAATCTAGCTGTAAATAGATAAATACGTCTTTTATTTTACCCAACAAGTGCAGTATATTGCATCATGACCTGGTTCAGGTAATTAAAGAAAATAAATCTCTATAACAAAACGAACCTTCATTATAAGCTTGAAGGAGCTTATCTTTCTCTTCTATTAAGTTCCGAAGGGAGACTGAAGTCTGACTACATCTTTCCTCCATCTCTTTCAAGTGCCTGTTCTTCAGCTCAATAGTGCTTGTCAGATTAGATATAAGTTTATCCTGTTTCCGGGCTTCTTCCTCCATAATTTCAGAAATGGTTCTAACATCTCCAATCTTTCGTAGGTGGTCCCCAACAATTTCGGTTGAATGGTAGTCATCTGCACGAGCAACCCAAGCATAGAGACCGGATTTTTGGCTATTCTTCGCATACCAGTCCTTTTTCCCATGATGATCTGCCTCATAAGCTCTCTCAAATGACATAGCATTATGTAATCCAGGCCAATCTTTGTGGAATTCCACAATAGCACTTCCTGAATGACCCCGAAAATTCCAGAGAGGGTGGACTCTTATGGGATTGAACCCTCTACTTTTGAACTCGTCTCTCATCTTGGATCCACTTTCTCCTACATATCGCCCCTCATCTGTTCGTCTTGTAGGAATGTTAACAACAATTCCTGTCCAAGGCCACACAATTTTCTCATCGTGGTCACAGTCAATTGGAGGATCACTCTTGCCAGCAGGTTTTGATGGACCCGCTAAATCATTTTCCAAATATTTCACCAAAGCAAGGTGATTAGCCTTCTCTTTTGTATTTCTCTTTTCTGAACTACTTTTTCCCACCCCAGAAGCATGCTGAAGAAGTTCCTTATATTGATAAACCCGCTTTTTCTTCTTCGGACAGTATGGGCAAGAAAATGTCTCGTCCGAGTTTTTGAAGCTGTGATTCCCATTCTTCAATTCTTCATAAGATTTACCTTCATACTCATCAATTTCAGATTCACTAATATCTGTATCTTCGTCTGAGCTGCAACCCATTGCAAGTCCCCTAAAAGTTAAAAATTACCTGGAATTAGGCAAAATAAAAAGAAATCAACTTTCACATTTTTTCTTGCAGATAATTTCCATCAGTCTAATTACTTTTCTTCACCGGCTAGTTCAATTTGTGCTACACATAAGCCTACACACCACACACTACACCTTTTTTATTTTTTTATTGTTTTTATTTTTTTTTGGGTTTTTTTTCTTAAACTAATTAAATTCTTCTATTCATTATCCAGATACCAAACATTTGGTAAAAGAAAAAAAAAATGTGGTGTGTGGTATGTGGGCTTATGTTTAGAATTTTTCTTAAGGGTAATATGGAACCCCTAAAATCTATCCAAAATCTTACTAAATACCCCTTTCATGGCAAGCAACGGATGATAAAAATTGGACAATCGGGCTTCACCAGCTCGGCTCTGACCCAACACTACAAAAACATTTTTCTCAATTACTTTTGCATCTTTTTTTTTTTTTGGTAGAACCACTGGACAACCTCAGACCAAAGAAAATTGAATATAACACCAAGAACTACATCTTAAACGAATTATTCCATATAATTGGGAAGCCAATCAACCCTATTAAGTTCAATGTTTTGAACCGTTGACAAAAACCTGATATAATCTCGCGTTTGAGACCACAATACTGTCAAATAATTCGAGCGGCCTCAGACATTCAAAATACATGAAACCAATAATAGAGCAGTTATTCTTAACTAGACCCAAATGATCTAATGCCTAAAACTCTTATTAAAATACAAAACATAATCAAGAAGAAGTAAACGGATCGGCGAAAAGGACTATGGAATTGACTTTTACAGAGCATTCTAGAGCCTCAAACTCCAAAAGCGAGACACAGAAGGAAAATCAATCCCACGAAAGATAATACATTTGGGACATATAATCCAAAATGCATGCATAGAAAGAAATGAAGCTGAAAATGTGAGCAAGGGAGAAAATCACCTTCGAAATTGGAGCTACCTGGGGGATCTCTGGTTACGAAAGGTGTGAGATTGCAACCCCGTGAGCTCCCTCGGAAGAACTGGGAGAGAGGGGTTCTAGGTTTGAGTCATTGACCAAGGAACAGTGGCGAACACAGTTACGACTAGCGTTTGGTGCTGTGTAGGATGCGCACCTTGCAAGAGGACAACATGAACAAGTGTGAATTTGAGTGCTTGTGGGACTTTGCGCTGCGAAAAGACGATGCGACATAAACGCGCGATTGGAGCGCGTTCAGTTGTTTAGTTGAAGTGCCAAAGTTTGCACTTCGCAGTCTGAACTCTTTTTTTTTTTTTTTTTTTTGGGATAGGATTGTACTCTGTACTCTTACCACAGTAGGAGACAGTGGATGCTAGTCTGGGGGCGTCTCCATTGCCTAACCATGAACGGCCAATAGCAATCCCTTCTCGATTTCAGAGAAATGCTGCAATTACAGACAGGGATTCGAAATTTTTTTTTTTTTTAATTTAATGATTAAAAAAATATTTTTAAATGATATTGTGAATTTTTTATAATAAGATTATTTAAAAGTGTTAAAATATATATATATAAAAGGAAACAAAAAAAAAAAATAAACACTAACGGGATCCCATATCTAGATTTTATGAAGCACATTTCGAAGGAAACATACACGTCTATATATTTGGAATTATTTTCTTATTTCGAACTGCCAATTAGTTATTGGGGTGTTTTGCGAAAGAGTACCAATGCCTCTAATTTATACATGATTTATTAAAAAAAAAATTAAAAATATATATTTAAAAAAATAGTATTTTAAAATATAAAAAAATATAGACTAAAATTTTAGACTTTCTCTATATTTTAGGTTTGTATATATATATATTTATATATATATATTTTGAAATAAGTTTGTATATTTTTTAAGGGCTTTGCTACACGCAGTCGGGAAACGCAGTCGGCATGCAGTCGGCTGTACGGAATGAATAAAAAAAAATTATAAAAAAATTATTTTATATTCAGGGGGACCTGCATGAATTATAAAAAGCTATAAAAATAATTTTTTTTTTTCATATAAGTCCTGTATTAATTTTTTTTATACAGCCGACTGCATGCCGACTGCATTTCCCGACTGCACAAATCATTTCTGATTTTTTAATAAAGCACGTGGTACCATATTATAATGTCCAATCAAAGAGATAAAATGAACAGTATAAATTAAAGAGTACAGTAACATTTCGTTTACTAAAATCTCCTCTCCACAGTTATAATGTATTCTAAATTTTAGTTAATTTAATTTTCTTATGGGGAAAAAATAAATATCCATATACATTATTTTATATCCCATTTGGCTATCCAAAATATTTCATCTTATCTCATCTCATTATTATAATTTTTACAAATTTTCATATAAAATATAATAAACAATTTAACTTTTTCAAATCTCAAAACAAAACTAACATTAAAAAATTATATTATAACAATATTTTATTCAGTTTTTAACAAAACATCTAATCTCATCTCATCTGTATAACCAAACGGGTTAGTATAGTCCAAGCCAGTTAGTTGCCTATCAAATTGGAGAAAGTTCAACCAGTTGATCGAACGCTACCAATCTACCACAGTACCACCTTAATTTTAGACAATGGCCAAATTGAGATGTTTATTTTGGATAGCAATAACTGCATATTTATTTCATCTTATTTCATCTAATTTTATCTCAATATCCAAACAACATAAATAAAAATATTTTTTAATTTCAAATTTTCAATTTTTTCATTTAATCATTATATAATCTTTATAACTTTTTCAAACTTAAAGATTAAACATAAAAAGTAATTTAACTTTTTCAAATTATTAAACAAGAATAATATTAAAAAATTATATTCTAACAATATCTTAAGTTTATAATGTTTAGATTTAACATTTTCTCTCTCTTTTCTCATAAACCCATAAAATTTTTCACTTAAACTATTTTATTATTATTTACAAATTATCTCATATCTTCTCACTATGCAAACGAGTACTTAATTCTTCAAGACTTCAAATACATATAATATCCCGTCTCTTATTGATTTATCTCATTTTTAGCTTATTTATTTGATGGTTTGAATCATACTAAATAATACTAATAGTCACTCCAGAGTTATACAAGTGTACCTTTGCACTGTATTTGGTCGCCATCACAATTGATCTTTGTATTGTCGCGTAGCTCATAACTTTTACTATGCATGCATCTTCGTGAACATTATATATAATATATGAGAAATGATAAAATAACAACTACTTTACCATTTTTATACAACATTTAAATAAAATAATATTTTATGAAATATTTATTTTAATTTTGATTTTGATGTGATGGATTTGAATTTAAAAAAATATTATTTTATTGACAAATTGTAAATAAAGTGTAGTTCGGTTCTCAGTCTATCGTTGCTCATAATATATAAGATGCTTTTATTTTTAAGCCTTCCCAAAAATAAAATCTAATTAATTTCCTGCATTATTCTCAATTTTAAATTGACTCTAAAAATGAACCCACCTCTCTCGATTAGAGAGTCAAGAGACCTGACAAATGAATGTGAAGTGAGAAAACTTCCCTCAGAAATCTTGGCCTAAAGGAAAAAGAAAAAAAAGGGAGGAAGAGATCAAAATCGTCCATGAAAGCTTCATTTGTTTGGTTGTTAAACCAAATTAAGCATATCTCAAATTAATTAATATTAATGATGAGATTTACTATTTTTTTTAATTTTTTATAAAAAGTTTAAACTTATTTAAATTTACTTGATACATTTCAATCGAAAAAGTTAAATGCATCTCAATTTTAAAAAGTTAAATTCATCTTAATGAGATTTATAAAATATTACTATTTACAACTGAACTCAACTCACCTCAATATTCAAACGTAATGTTAGTGTTTTACAACTAATAATATATTGTCAAATTATTACAACTGAAATAGGAAATAAGGGCCTGGAGCCAAGCTGGTTGTTTTGTATCCTAGGGCTATAAATGAATCAGTCTATTTGATAGCATGTTCAGTTAAACTTGAATCGAATTTGACTCGTAAAAAAAAAAAAAAAAAAACTCGTTCTTGAAAGTAGATACCCGCTCAATTTGTAAATGACACATATACAACAAAACTCGATTCGACTCGGCTAAGACCCGTTAAAACCCACTTGTTTATGCTCGACTCGACTCATTAGCTCGATTCGATTAAAACTCATTCATATATTGATAAATATATACATACACCTATGTATATATACATATATATATATATATATATATGTATTAGCTAAAAATATAAGCATACAATTTTTATAATTATATAATATGTAGAATTTTTACAATTTTGCCTATAGTAGTATGTAGAAACCATATATAAAATAGATATATGCTATCATATTAAGTATGTGTATAAATAATATATGTAGGCAAATAATATATTGTTATTTTGGATAAATATCAACTATTTAGATATTAATTATTTATAACATTTTTAAAATTTTATAATTCAATAGATGTTCTACTTGTTAGTTGTATAAATTCAATATTAGATATTTTATTTATTTATTTAATTTATTAATTATTAAATCTTATTAAAAAATAATTTAAACTCGACTCGAACTCTTTTGTAGGATGAGCTCGAGTTGAGAGTTTGGCTTATCGAGTTGAGCTAAACTCTCAACTTGAGCTCGAACTAAAAAAAAAAAAAAAAATCTCGAGATTAAACTTGAATATTTTGAATCGAGCTGAGTTCGGCAAGCTAAAGATCAGTTCGGCTCGGCTCAACTCAACTCAATTATAGCCCTATTTGTATCCCCACTCAATTTGAAAATTAAGATAATGAAAAGAACCGGCCGGCGGCCAGGTACCACTTAATTACTACTTTGAAAACGATATAAAAAAATGAAATTTAATTTAATTATATGCCACCTAGCTTCCTCATTAAGAAAGTGAAGTATGTATATTATAATTTAGATGGAGGAAAATATTGGCAAAAGAAAATACCACGAAGTTTCTTAGATCTATGACTTTATATATATATATATAGTCTATCTTCACTTCGCCCTATATATACCTAATTAGATATTCGTCTAATTAGATATTAGTCTGGGGGCGTCTCCATTGCCTAACCATGAACGGCCAATAGCAATCCCTTCTCGATTTCAGAGAAATGCTGCAATTACAGACAGGGATTCGATAATTTTTTTTTTTTAATTTAATGATTAAAAAAATATTTTTAAATGATATTGTGAATTTTTTATAATAAGATTATTTAAAAGTGTTAAAATATATATATATAAAAGGAAACCAAAAAAAAAAAAACAAACACTAACGGGATCCCATATCTAGATTTTATGAAGCACATTTCGAAGGAAACATACACGTCTATATATTTGGAATTATTTTCTTATTTCGAACTGCCAATTAGTTATTGGGGTGTTTTGCGAAAGAGTACCAATGCCTCTAATTTATACATGATTTATTAAAAAAAAAATTAAAAATATATATTTAAAAAAATAGTATTTTAAAATATAAAAAAATATAGACTAAAATTTTAGACTTTCTCTATATTTTAGGTTTGTATATATATATATATTTATATATATATATTTTGAAATAAGTTTGTATATTTTTTAATAAAGCACGTGGTACCATATTATAATGTCCAATCAAAGAGATAAAATGAACAGTATAAATTAAAGAGTACAGTAACATTTCTTTTACTAAAATCTCCTCTCCACAGTTATAATGTATTCTAAATTTTAGTTAATTTAATTTTCTTATGGGGAAAAAATAAATATCCATATACATTATTTTATATCCCATTTGGCTATCCAAAATATTTCATCTTATCTCATCTCATTATTATAATTTTTACAAATTTTCATATAAAATATAATAAACAATTTAACTTTTTCAAATCTCAAAACAAAACTAACATTAAAAAATTATATTATAACAATATTTTATTCAGTTTTTAACAAAACATCTAATCTCATCTCATCTGTATAACCAAACGGGTTAGTATAGTCCAAGCCAGTTAGTTGCCTATCAAATTGGAGAAAGTTCAACCAGTTGATCGAACGCTACCAATCTACCACAGTACCACCTTAATTTTAGACAATGGCCAAATTGAGATGTTTATTTTGGATAGCAATAACTGCATATTTATTTCATCTTATTTCATCTAATTTTATCTCAATATCCAAACAACATAAATAAAAATATTTTTTAATTTCAAATTTTCAATTTTTTCATTTAATCATTATATAATCTTTATAACTTTTTCAAACTTAAAGATTAAACATAAAAAGTAATTTAACTTTTTCAAATTATTAAACAAGAATAATATTAAAAAATTATATTCTAACAATATCTTAAGTTTATAATGTTTAGATTTAATATTTTCTCTCTCTTTTCTCATAAACCCATAAAATTTTTCACTTAAACTATTTCATTATTATTTACAAATTATCTCATATCTTCTCACTATGCAAACGAGTACTTAATTCTTCAAGACTTCAAATACATATAATATTCCGTCTCTTATTGATTTATCTCATTTTTAGCTTATTTATTTGATGGTTTGAATCATACTAAATAATACTAATAGTCACTCCAGAGTTATACAAGTGTACCTTTGCACTGTATTTGGTCGCCATCACAATTGATCTTTGTATTGTCGCGTAGCTCATAACTTTTACTATGCATGCATCTTCGTGAACATTATATATAATATATGAGAAATGATAAAATAACAACTACTTTACCATTTTTATACAATATTTAAATAAAATAATATTTTATGAAATATTTATTTTAATTTTGATTTTGATGTGATGGATTTGAATTTAAAAAAATATTATTTTATTGACAAATTGTAAATAAAGTGTAGTTCGGTTCTCAGTCTATCGTTGCTCATAATATATAAGATGCTTTTATTTTTAAGCCTTCCCAAAAATAAAATCTAATTAATTTCCTGCATTATTCTCAATTTTAAATTGACTCTAAAAATGAACCCACCTCTCTCGATTAGAGAGTCAAGAGACCTGACAAACGAATGTGAAGTGAGAAAACTTCCCTCAGAAATCTTGGCCTAAAGGAAAAAGAAAAAAAAGGGAGGAAGAGATCAAAATCGTCCATGAAAGCTTCATTTGTTTGGTTGTTAAACCAAATTAAGCATATCTCAAATTAATTAATATTAATGATGAGATTTACTATTTTTTTTAATTTTTTATAAAAAGTTTAAACTTATTTAAACTTACTTGATACATTTCAATCGAAAAAGTTAAATGCATCTCAATTTTAAAAAGTTAAATTCATCTTAATGAGATTTATAAAATATTACTATTTACAACTGAACTCAACTCACCTCAATATTCAAACGTAATGTTAGTGTTTTACAACTAATAATATATTGTCAAATTATTACAACTGAAATAGGAAATAAGGGCCTGGAGCCAAGCTGGTTGTTTTGTATCCTAGGGCTATAAATGAATCAGTCTATTTGATAGCATGCTCAGTTAAACTTGAATCGAATTTGACTCGTAAAAAAAAAAAAAAAAAACTCGTTCTTGAAAGTAGATACCCGCTCAATTTGTAAATGACACATACACAACAAAACTCGATTCGACTCGGCTAAGACCCGTTAAAACCCACTTGTTTATGCTCGACTCGACTCATTAGCTCAATTCGATTAAAACTCATTCATATATTGATAAATATATACATACACCTATGTATATATACATATATATATATGTATTAGCTAAAAATATAAGCATACAATTTTTATAATTATATAATATGTAGAATTTTTACAATTTTGCCTATAGTAGTATGTAGAAACCATATATAAAATAGATATATGCTATCATATTAAGTATGTGTATAAATAATATATGTAGGCAAATAATATATTGTTATTTTGGATAAATATCAACTATTTAGATATTAATTATTTATAACATTTTTAAAATTTTATAATTCAATAGATGTTCTACTTGTTAGTTGTATAAATTCAATATTAGATATTTTATTTATTTATTTAATTTATTAATTATTAAATCTTATTAAAAAATAATTTAAACTCGACTCGAACTCTTTTGTAGGATGAGCTCGAGTTGAGAGTTTGGCTTATCGAGTTGAGCTAAACTCTCAACTTGAGCTCGAACTAAAAAAAAAAAAAAAAATCTCGAGATTAAACTTGAATATTTTGAATCGAGCTGAGTTCGGCAAGCTAAAGATCAGTTCGGCTCGGCTCAACTCAACTCAATTATAGCCCTATTTGTATCCCCACTCAATTTGAAAATTAAGATAATGAAAAGAACCGGCCGGCGGCCAGGTACCACTTAATTACTACTTTGAAAACGATATAAGAAAATAAAATTTAATTTAATTATATGCCAGCTAGCTTCCTCATTAAGAAAGTGAAGCATGTATATTATAATTTAGATGGAGGAAAATATTGGCAAAAGAAAATACCACGAAGTTTCTTAGATCTATGACTTTATATATATATATATAGTCTATCTTCACTTCGCCCTATATATACCTAATTAGATATTCGTCTATGTTTTAGAACCCTAGCTTCTTTATTTCTCAGCTGACCTAAAAAATTTACAGACTTGTTTTCAGAACTCCATGAAGTCCATGGTACTACAGGAGCAAGGATCTGCACCCAACCTTTTCTTTTCTGTTTTTGTTTTTTTCTCGGTGAAAAACTCAAAAACATATATATATATATATAAAAAAAAAAAAAATTCTAAGGGGATCGATATAATGCAAGAGTAATGATATACTTATAATTCTTTTTTATAATTTTTATATAATCATATATTAAATTGAAAATATTTATGTAAATTGATATTATTACTGATGCAAAGACAGAGAAAAAAACAAAACAAAAACAAAAGGATAACACGAGAAAGAAAGTATCACGCGTCTTTGAAAAGTCCTTTTTTTTGAACAACTTGTCAATTAGGACAATGCTAGGATAATCGAAAAAGGTAATATGCATTAATTATATTGATAGTACAAAATTGTACTTTTATTATTATTTTTTTATATATTTTGTAAATCACCTTAAACATTTTGAGAAAAAACAGAATTACAAACACATTAAACTAAACTTCCTTAACCAAGTTAAAAAAAAAGGTCTCCCGATTAAGTATTCTCGTTTTTATCTTATTTATTTGATGGTTTTATTAAGCATACTAGCTAAACGATAGTCACTCCCGAATTATATAATGTGCATCATGAAATTAACGAGTAATAGTCCATCCGAAGTTTGAATAATTGTACCTTTGCTCTGTTATATAATTTGGTCGGCATCACAATTGATCTTTTTGAATTGTCACACTGGAGGCTCATAACTTTTACCATCTTCGTGACCATAATATATAAGCTGCTTTTATTTTTAAGCCGTCCCAAAAATCTGTAACGAGTTTCAAAAATAAAATTCAATAAATTTCCTGCATGCATTATTCTCAAATTTAATTAAATTGTCTCTAAAAATGAACCCACCTCTCAAGAGATGATCAGTCAAGAGGCCTGACAAATGACACACCTGGTCATCAATTAGATAGATGCAGATCACCAAATGCACATCTTATTGTTTGTATCCCCACTTAATTTGAGAATTTATAAGGTCATGAAAAGAACCGGGCCAGGTACTAATTACTACATTGAATTAAAACTGAAAGAAAATAAAAATACAAATAAAAATAATTATATGCCTTATATGAGCTCATAAATAAAATGAAGTTTATAATTTCAACAACGTCACAGGGAAGAAAATACCACGAAGTTTCTAATAATTATAGGTGTATGCAGACTTTATTATATATATATATATATATATAAGATCTGCCGCGCATACTCGCGGCAATGAATGGAGAAATGAACAAGTAGAACCCTTCTTTATTCCTCAGTTGGCTTGAGAGACTTGTTTTCAGAACTCCTTGCTTCAATACGAGGAAGAAAAAAAGAAGAATCTCGCAGAACTTTGGTATGATCAGTATCCGATCATATTTGTTGAATATATATATATATATATACTACTTGCTTTTTCGTTTTTATAATATATATATCGTTCTCATTGAAGATCATATCATACTGCATGATCACCAGTTATATATTCTTTATATGTGGAATTTCATTTATTCTTGTTACCGGATCATTTATCATATTATTTATCCAAATTTATGAATGTTTTCACTTGAACTGTCTAGGAATTCTGAGATTGACAAATATACGAGAAGGGAAGCGACAACAGGCAAATCAAATCTTCTAATTAGAAGGCATGACGAAACTCACCGAGATGGAACATCCTAGCCACAAACATTGGCTTAAATTGAAGCGTTCCTCAGCACCTTATAAGTGCAACGGCTGTGATGAACTAGGGTTTGGTGCAAAGTACCGATGTAACAAAATGCTGTTTAAATGTAACTTTCATCTTCATGAAGAGTGTGCTTTACCCGATGGCGCCAAGAAACACCGCTTCTTCGAGAGCGATTTCACATTTCATAATTATAAATCTCCTGCAGACCCGGCCGCTTGCGTCAAGAAACAGTACCCCTTCTTCAAGAGAATGATCAACTGCATATTTTGTAATTATAAATCTCCGGCTGAGCCTCACAGATTTTGTGTTGCGTGTGGGAAGTACGTTGGAGGGTTCGGGTACCGGTCTTCTCGTAACGAAGAACGTGTCCTGCACCCTTGTTGCTTGAATCTCCCACTTAGTATACCTATTAACTTGAACCTCCCAGATCATAATGTTTGTACTGAGGCGATTCTAAACCTTGCTGAAAATACCCCATCAGACTGCCAACTATGCCGCAACGAGAGAAAGGGTTGGGCTTATGTCTCCATCTGTGGCAATCACTGCTATCATGTGGCTTGTATCCAGGAATCTCGGCTGGAAAGTTGGAAGAAGAATCGTTTCAACCAACAGAGTACCTCGAGTTTGGGGGTGTCAGAGATCATAAAAGTGGTTCTTGAGGTCATCATTCCTGTTGTTCTCGGTGCGACGGCGACGTAGCAGCTCCTTTGCTAGCTGGTCTATTACAGAATTAACTAGTCCCCGGAAATAGAAAGACGCCCCCAGCAGCGAGTCCCAATATCAAAAGATTCAAAACTGCTTGAGGCAACTCTCCTTTCCATTTCCATGTTGGGGGCAAGTCGTTGATTTCATATTTCTCTTTTTTTTTTTCTTTTTTTTTATTGTATTAATTAATTTGAAATGATTATAAGAATCTCACATCTTTTTGACTTTTTTTACTTTAATTTCTATATATTGTATTTCAAATTCTGTCAAGACGAGGTGTTGCCATGATCTATCATAATCTTCCGCAAATATTTATATAATATTGGGTCTGGTCAATTGTTAAAGCTTGCATTGACTCCACAGGTCCTTGATATGGGACTAGATCAGAAGTGTGTCGCGTAATTTGGTTTTCGAAAATGTCCTAGTCAATTATTACAGGTCAGAAAATTTGTCGATGTTTAACCTACGGTCTGGGTACGGGGTTTAATTATCTAGAAGTGGGTAGGGTATCGAAAAAAAGACAGGTGTATCCATTTTCAACTTAGAAGTATTTGACTTATCTTTATGATTTGTGTAACGTGTTCATACTGTGCAAAGATAAGCTAGCCGTAATTAGTGAATAAAAATGACTCATATGTATTAACTGACAAGAAAAAAAACAAAAACAAAAGGGTAACGTATGGGAAAGAAAGCCGACACTTGTGAGCTAATTATATATTATGATCGATCGATATAACAATGGGAGTTAATTAATATTTAGTTTTAGAAAATTTTAATAGTTACCTTTTGTAATGTGTCCAATTAATTATTATAGGTATCTGGAAACTACGTACACTTAATTCTTGCAATTATCGATCATTGCATTAATTGTGAATTGTTTTCAACAATCGACCCTCTAATTCGAGATTTAAGCAGCGATATATGTGCCTTCTTCATTAATATTTACCCAACCATAAATTAAGGTTGTGAAATAGACTAAATAGTACTAAATTGTCAGATCATTTTAACGATCGAACTGCATGCACATTGCAACTAAGGTTGATCACCTAGATCGAGATCCTGGTCTTTAAATCATTAACAGTAGCATCAATCACGTTTAGACAAGAATGAATCACGTGGAGATCATTTATAAGAAATCCAAAAATTACCAATAATTAATCGCACAATAAGTCGACGTTGACAACGTACGTACAGAAAACACCACGAAGTTGGGTGCATGCAGCATGCAGTGAAAAGCTTATAATAATATAAATTGATTTACAAGTAATTAATTAAGGACAAAATATTTGAAATATTCTTGCAAGTTGAACGATTTTGATGTGGTCCCAAATTAAAAGAGTTAGATCTCCGGCCGCGTGGAGAGAAAATTAACAGCTTGTTAGGAAAGTACCGCGAATTTGAGAAGAAATTAATAAGAGAAAGCGACGATGGACCAAATAGAAATTATTCTGCAAACTAGTTTCGATAGATAATTCACATGGAAGGAAGATAAGAGAATCGTTCAAAACACAAAGAAAATGACTCTGATGTTCAATTCAAAATTATCAAAATCTAAGAATGTCGAAAATTAAATCCACCCACAAGCTGGGCTGTAATAATTGTAAATTAGTAATATCATAATTTTACTAAAAATAGCAAAATCTCAATAATCACACAAAAAATAAATACATAATCAAAGAAGTAATTTGTCAAAAATCTAGCCCAAATCAAGTTTAAAATTACTTCTTAAAGGATAAGTGGAATATTATCACAAAAGTCAAAAAATAGCTAAAAATGGGGATTTGGGATCATATCTACGATTCTCATACCCATAGCCAAATTTATGACAAAAATATCAAAACGTGCCCAAAATTGTCACAATCAAGAAAAGATCACGATTTTCTGCCATCTTTACACTAATCTACCACCTCATAGTATTTAAACGTCATCAACGTGCAATCTGACAACTCAGCATCACCTGATTTGGATCTTCTTGCATCAGAAAGTGAACAGAACAATTCATGGTATATATATATATATACTAGGTCAAAATAACGTGCAAAGCACATTTGTCTTACAACTAATAATATGTTTTTTTATAAAACTTATAAAAATAGTTGATGGTATATATAGCTTAAAAGACATTGCTTCAACAATTATACAAGTAATATAATAAATAGAATATTACAAAGAAACTTTAACAAATAAATTAACTACTACTATGCTAATGTCAAGCTATGGAATGTGGTTTTTAAAATTTAGAAGCTTATTTCAACAAACCCAACTTTGTGACTTTTTTCAAGAAAATTCAAACTCCAAAAAATTGAAAAAAAAAAAAAAAAGCTTTTTCTCTTAGAACTCAAAATACTGATCCTAAACTTGTGGGACAACATGATTTAACAAGCAACGTGTTGCTTAATGAAACCAACCGGCTTAATTAATTGATTGAGAGAGAGAGAGAGAGATATATATATATATATATATATATATATATATATACCAATGTTGAGCGAAATCAAAATGCAGAAACAGCCAGAAAATGACTTGTAGTTTGGATATCTAACTTCCATCTTCTTCCTCTTCTTTTTCTATTTCTTCAGCTTAAGCTGTTTTAGAAACAGAAAAACCTACATCGATGGCACTGATCCGGAATCCGATGCCATCCGGCATAGAAAAGGAAGGTAGATCATTATTATCTCTCTCTCTAAAAACCACATTCCAGAGCTTTTTTTGATTTTTTTTTTTTTTGGGTTTTCTTGTTTTTTGTACTAAGTGTTCTTGGTTTTAGGCGTTAAGAACACGATTTTGCCTCTACGAATCTGAAGCTCCATTTTTTAGATTTGAGATTTTTTTATTTATTATTTTGTTCTCCTTGTTTGGAAATATCGGTGAAGCATGATTCTTTGATGGTGTCCGAGGAGGCAAAGACGTGGTCGCATAGTATTCTCTCACCAGTGAAGAGCGTCCTTATGGATATTCATTGTGTCCAACCAGTTCTTGATTTTCAACTCAGGACTTCCCAGTCCATCTCGTTGATCTGCGTTTACTTTAACGGAAAATAACAAAAAGTGTTTAAACATCCGTTAAAACAATAATTTCTGTTTGATAGTCACTTTATATATATAAAGAGATATAGTAATGAAGATCAGATTGCTATCAATTGGTATAACTTGGACAATGCTAGTCATGTGCATGCAGTTAGCGGTTGACAGTGACTAGTCTACCGTCTGGAAGTGGGACGGGGTTGAAGGGGTGGCACCGACGAGAATCATGACTTAACTCAATGATCTCAACCCCTTAATTTGGACTAACTGGTATAAACATATTTATCTTTAATTAGATAATAAGCTGGTCGACCAATTAGGAGTTGTAGGCCGTATGATTGAGATCATCAGGCTCATCATGACTTCGAGTACTAATTAATTAATGTTGTTTGTTTAATATTCGGCATGCAACTTGTAAATTATTATTAATTGGTGCGATCAGTGGAAAGATAATGCAAGAAAACATTGAAGAGGTCGGTTTAAAGTAGGACTGTTCATCCGGGCCAGTTTTTATCCAACCCGGCCTGGAACCCGGATAACCGGGTTCCCCGGTTATGGGTTTCGGTCCGGATTTGACCCGGGCCGAAACCCGCATTCATATAATCGTTCTACCCGGTCCGGACCCGGGTATGATACCCTGGTTATAAAACAGAACCCGGTTAACCGAGTGTATATAAAGTGAAAAAAAAAACCCTAGCCTCTGGAAGCCGTCTCCTACCTCTCTCGCGCGGAACCCTCTCTCCGAAACCATAGCCATTGTCCCTCTTTGAGTCTTCCCCCCTGCGTGTTTCATTCCTCTTACTCTCCCGAAACCTAGCTAACTCTCCTGATCGAAGCGTCCTCTTCATCCTCGTGCCGTCGTCTCTGTTTTGTGGCTCTGTCTTAGTCCTCTTCTCACTCACTCACACACACACTCTCTCTCTCTCTCTCTCTCTCTCTCTCTCTCTCTCTCACGCCAAAACCCTAGTCTCATCTACCGATCAAAGCGTCATTTTCATCTACGGGTATGTCTTATTTTCTTTGTTTGTTTTTTGTTGATTTTGGGTTTGTTTGTTCTCTCTGAAATGGCGTGAAAAATTTTATGGGTTTGTTTGTTTTTTTCTACATTTTGTTTTGTTTTGGAACCTGTCGAATGGAGTTTTTCTTGCTAGTTTATTTGGTTGCTCTGTAACGTAACCTTCAACTTGGATGTGTGCTAGTTTTGTTTTGTGTAGATTTGGTGAACTAGGTCTCTTTTTTGTACTTGGAACTTGTCAAATGAGGTTTTTCTTGCTTTGTTAGATTTATCTATACCTTGCTAACAATATGAAGTCTATTTTTGTAGGAATTACCTCACATTGCTTTGGCTTCCAAGTTAATATTGATGGAACGATATCCAAACAATTTATTTATCATATATGTGCATGAACCCAAAAAACTACACACTTCTAATGATGATGAGTACTCCTAACATAATTACTTTGTATAATATTAGGCAACAACTAAGCAGTTTTGAATTGTCTTTGCTGTCTTTCTTAATTTGTTAATTTAGGTGGTGAATTCGGCCAATGCTATAAATATATATATATATATATATATATATATATATATATATATATATATATATGTGGGTGTGTGTGTGTATAACCACAAATTTAATACCATCTTGAATATTGAAAGAGATGAAAATTGGAGGAGTAATATATACCTACAACTATTAGCCATTTACTAAAATCCTACAACTAAAAACAGAGCTTACATAAAAATAAAAATAAAAAATAAAAAACAAAGCTTACAATACATACATAGGAGATGACTAGGAGCTAGCTTTATACCTACAACTGTTAGCCATTTACTAAAATCCTACAGCTAAAAACAGAGCTTACATAAAAAAATAAATAAATAAATAAAGATCAGCAAAACATCAAGCAATACCAACAATAACTTGTTTTTTAATGTGTTTTTTATTACTTGTTTGGTTCTATCCCTCCACAAGTCATTAATTAGTTGATTGCTAGCTACATTCTAGAAGGATTAATTACATCATCCCTAATTTCTTGCATACACAGTAATATTGTGGAATTTATTGGCCATCATTTTAGGGGATTTAAATTTACACAAAAATGCTAGCCCAAAAATGAGTGGTAGAGATATTACCAATGGCAAAAATGAGTTGTTTGATGTCTAGAGCATGATAATTTTTGATCAAATGTTTTTGTATCATATTATATAATCATTTCAAGGTCTGCATAAAAATTATTGATTAGACTTAGTCATACACTCTTTGCAACTTTGCCAATTGTATACTTGATATATGCCAAATATTGAAGCTAGATACAATTATTTGATTTCTTTTTTTGTTGCTGGCCTGGTCTCTTGAGACTAAAATGTGCAAAGAGGTAACTTTAGTTACAAACTGGGAAGACGAAGCAGATTTCTCCTGTTTCTATCCATCTCAGGATTTTCTAGAACGACGAGAGTTTAGTTTTTCATTTTATATAAGAGTAATCCTGAGATTTTAGTCCCTTTTTTTTTAGCCTTGTCATGACCTTGCTTAATTATTAGCAAGAGCAGTTCTTTTTAAGTTGAGAAATCTGAAATTTAGTTTTTTTTTTTTTTTTTTTTTTTTTTTATATAGATAAAAGAAGAAATCTAAAATTTAGTTTCATGTGATGTTCATTAGGTCAGTAGATATTTTGACTATGAAGATTCAAATGGAGCAGTGAAGGAGATCTGGTAGAGTATTGCAGAAGCTCCTCCTGATTTAATTGATGATGATTAATCTATGACAATGACTTGTAATTTTATATTTTGTAATGTAATTAAATACCAAATAATGTAATATGAAGTGAGTTGAATTATGTGTTGCATGCATTTTACATTATAAATATTGAATTTCTATTTTTTAGATGCATTTAGTTAAAAAGATAATTAGTTTTATATAAAATATTTTTTCTTGAAAGGAATTGTAATAGATATAGGCTTTTAGGGACAAAAAAAAAAAAAAAAGAGAGAGAAGATTTTCAGCACTATCTTTTTCTAGAAAAAAAAAATTAATCATATAGCCTTTGTGGTTAAAAAAAAAAAAAAAAATTCGGGTACACCCGAAACCCGGAATTCCGGGTTGTTACAACCCGGAATCCATCCAGGTTTCGGCCCGGGTCAAAACCATGTATATCCGGTCTGGAATCTGGCCCAGATTTAAAATCTGGGTTTCGGGCCGGATATACTCGGATGAATAGTCCTAATTCAAAGTTACCGTCGAGACTATTAATGCTGCGTAGTACCTACATTAAGCAGCCTATACCAAACCTTTGATCATTTTCTATTTTTGTTTTTTATCCATCAAAAACATATATATTAAAAAACTTCCAAGGGGATTGATATCATATTGCAAGAGTAATGCTACACTTATAATTTCTTTTTATAATTTTTATACAATTATGCATTAAATTGAGAATATTTATATAATTGATGTTACTTATATAAGTTATTTTATAAAAATATCTCTCATTTACACATATTTGAATAATAATTATAAAAATACTAGTAATTATATAATTTTTCATAGAAAATAACTTCAGACCGGTTTATCCTACCAACCCTTATTATTGGAAGCCAATAGGCAAAAGCCACATAAGGGCTACATCACCAACTTTCCAAACTGCGGTGTAGGGGAACTCCTGCTCTCTCTCATGCAACACGAAAAGTGAAATTCCTCTCTGTGTGCTTCGAACCCATCAAGCAAAACCCTTCTCTCTCTCTTCTCGCTATCTGATTCACCCATCAAACAAAATCCCTCTCTGCTTCGAACCCATCATTTGGTCTTTCTTTCAATTCTTTGCGTCAGGATGCCCCCTCTCTCTCTCTCTCTCTCTCTCTCTCTCATCTCACTATCTCCCTCCCTCCCCCATAAAACCCTATCCCTCCATCATTTTACAATGAAGAACAAAGTTCGAAAAACAGAACATGGATAAAGGAAAAAAATTTCGACTTCCATTTTACAGAATGAAGGTACTTTTCTCTTTGGGTTCGATTTAATCTCTAAAAAGTTGGACCATCTATCACTTAATGATCAGAGGGATCTATAGGAATTTCTTTTTAATTTTTACAACAAAACTGACCCATCACCACAAACAATAGAATACCAAACAAATTTAATACCATGTTAATAGAATACCGAACAATAGAATACTGAAAATTTGTATTCGTGTTAATGGAACCAGCTCAAAAACCCCAATGGTAGCTGTTGATGGATTCCTGTTGCTTGCTTGCAGTATGAGAGAGAGAGAGAGAGAGAGAGAGAGAGAGAGAGAGAGGTGTGGTGGCTGGACAGAAATAGAGAAAAAAATTACCTGCAGCGCGGCACACAAGCTAGTTGAAGGGTCATTTATGTGTCACTATCTCATTCGTTTCTGTTTATCTCTACTTAGAGGATTGTCCTGCTAGAAGCGTTTCTCTTTTCCATAATTTGCAAACCATCGGTCCATGTAGAATTAAGGACCTATATATTAAGGCAAGTTGGCTGATCTTTGAATCAATTATGACAAGCTACAAGCTAGTTTTAAGGGGTCAATATATATATTATGGTGGATAAAAGTTCTAATATAATAAATTTCAACAATATTCGACCCTCTAATATTTCGAGATTTAAGCAGCGACGTGCCTTTTTCATTAACATCCAACTATAAATTAAGGTTGTGAAATAGTAAATTGTCAGATAATTTTAACGAAGTACTGCACATTGCAACGTCTTAATTATAAGGTTGATCATCTAGTTCGAGGTCTTTAAATCATTAACTGCATGAATCATGTTCATACAAGAATATATGAATGATCACGTGGATCATCGAGATCATTAAGAAATCCAAAAATTACCAATAAATATTATCGATAAGTCGACGTTGAACACGTACAAGAGAAAACACCACGAAGTTGGGTGCATGAATGTGAAAAGTTTATTATATAAATTGATTTACAAGTAATTAAGGACAAAATATTTGAACTAGTCTTGCAAGTTGTACGATTTTGATGTGGTCCCAAATTAAAAGATCGAGTTAGATCTCCGGCCACGTGGAGAGAAAATGAAAGTACCGCGCATTTGAGAAGAAATTAATAAGAGAAAGTGCTGAACAGAACAATTTGTTCCAGTACTCATATATATACATATATATATATATATATATGCAGTACTGAAGATCAGTTTGCTATCGAGTTTGCTAGCTAGCGACCGCTGCATATATCGATCACCGGCCAATTTGTTTCTTCAAGTGCGAAATAATCTTTTTTCCTGGTAAGCACGTACGTATCCTGGTATCGAATGTTTTTTTTAAGACAGTACTATTATTAAGTACAATTCATATAAAAATCCAAATTCATTTACGTTTTCGAGCAAATTAATGCATATGTGCCAGGTGATCAGGAATATTTCGATCAGAGACTGACAAACAACAAAAAGGCCAACAGTAGTGATAATCGATTACTCAAGTTAAGCTGCTAGCTAGTTTCTGATATTCATTGTGAAGTATGGTGAGACTTCCTGAGTTAGAGCACTCTAGCCACCCAGAACACGTGCTAAAGTGGATCAATGGCGTCGAAACACCTTATAAATGTGATGGCTGTAAACAAGAAGGGTTTCATCCTTGTTACCAGTGTATCGAAAATGGGTGCGACTTTCATCTTCATGAGCAGTGCGCTGCGGTTGATCGCCTCAGCTACATCACCCACCCGTTTTTCGGCAACACATGGTTAATATTTCATAATAAACATCTTCCGGCCATCAAGGTCTATTGGGTTGTGTGTTGCTTGTGGGAAGGGCGTCCAGGGGTTCAGGTACCAATCTTATTGTAATAAAGCACACGTAATACATCCTTGTTGTTTGAAGCTCCCGCCCGCTTTGTCAGCTCCTCAAGGTGATCAGGCGGTGAACCTGGAGCTACATAAGAAGGCCAAATGCTGGCCCACCTCAAAGTCATGTCTAAGATGCCAAAACAGAAAGATCTCAAAAGGTATCCATGGCTGGGTTTATGTCTCCACCAATGACGATTTCTGTTACCATGTGGCGTGCGTTCAGGACTTGATTTTGGATAAATGGAGGACCGATCAACTCCAATCTCCAAATGGTGATCCGGGAAGGCAAACCATACAATTGGCAATTGAGATAGTAAGTTACCTACAAGGAAGGTTCGCAAGATGCACTTGGGGCTGATAAAAATGGCTCTTCATCTCGTTATTACTGCAATCTTAGGAGAAGCAATAGGTGGGATGATTGATCTTATTTGATAGTTTTTATTGATCATGATCAATTTGTAACCGGACCCGAAAATAGAGAATTAATTACTCTCAGGCTTCAGCGGGCAGTACTCCCAATATGCTGCATGCATGTTCTAGTCATCTACGTATATGAATTACCTTTTCTTTGTATCCAGTCATCTACATACGCGCGTACAGGTCTTATCAGCTTTTCAAAAGTCTATGTTATGTACTTCTAAAAAAACAAAAAAAAAAGTCTATGTTATGCATGAGTACGTAGCAATGAGCTGATTTATTTCAAAGAGTGGATGGTGGTGGTGAGCTCAATTTTACTTTCTCGTGTTAGCTCTTTTCATTTATTTAGATTATTATAATTTCAATATTTTAACCATAGAATGATTTTTTTATCAGCATGCTACAAGAAAAACGAGTATTAATTATTAGAAAACAAACTTATTTTAATTAAAAATAGTCATTTACGCAAGAAATAATTAGATATATACAAATAACTAGTTTTCTTGTAATGTGTGCAACTTCTTAGAAGGCCTTTCTTTAAAGAAAACAAAAGAGTTATTTACCATTATTTTTATGATCATAATTCTTTCATTATTTCTTAATATGATATCAAATAATTGGTATATAAGTAAAAAAAATATATAAATAGTTTTCTAATAACTTGATGCCATATCAAACCGATGAATAAATGATGATTAAATTAATGGTGATAATTAACAACACTTCTCTCCACCAAAATATTGTACGTCTTTAACTTATAATATGAGAAATATTATACATTCATTGAATCATTATTCTTCTAATTTTCATATTTTTATCATTTGCTAATGTGATATTAAATGATTGCCACTTTAAAGGAAGATAATTAAAAGGACGATTAACAAAAATCTTTTAAAGGAAATTTTTCTTCATTCTAGTTTTTATCATCTCTAATTTTACCAGCTAATATGTCAAATCTTAAGTAGTTTTTATCTAAGTGGTTGAACTATATATATATGAATAATAGTATTATCTTTTTATATAATAAATTATTCCTGCAAAACATATTAATAGAAATCGCAAGTGCAAATTTCATATTTAGAATAATGATTAAAATAAAAACATGCAAGCTGGCTCGATCCAAGAAACAAATAAGAAGTGGGCTCTTTACCTGATGCATGGTTAAAAGTCATGTTGATAAGGAATTAATGCTAGTATCGTAAAGTTTTCGACCCAATTATCATGATCGATATACAATGGGAGTTGATTAATATTTTGTTTTTGAGAAAATTTTAATAGGTATCTTGTATAATGCGTCCAATTAATTATATGTATCTAGAAGTTAAACTTAATTCTTGCAATTACCATTGCATTAATTGTAAATTGTTTTCAAACAATCGACCATTGAGCAGCGGCACTCAAGCATCAAAGAACTCCTAAGCGATCAGGTCGGGGTATTCTTTTGTGGTAGAGCTAAGTGCTCTCCGATAGAGTCCCGATCATTGCAGAGAAGGAGGAGCATTCGGAGGGAACCTTGGCTTCCTGAAGTTCTCGACATAGGCATGCACCTGGGGGTTCGAAAGGAGGAAGGACAGACTTAGAGCATGCAGATCCGTCCTGGAATGCTCCCGCAAATACTCGCACAGCCGTTCTAGGCATTTCCTGAGCCGTACACCTAGATCGTGTCCCAAATGGCTTGAGTATTCGCAATCTAAGATTTGATCTCCACGAAGTACTTGGCAGTGGTTTCCCAACCAGACCTCATAACTGAGATGTCAAGGTCCCGAGCTATGATGGTATTATTCTTCTCAACCACCTCCTTTACAAGGGTGTTGGCCCAATCATTGGCCCGCTGCAGCTTTGAGCATTGCCTAATGACCGATGCCCGCTCCCACCGAAGCTCCTGAAACCTATTCCAGGCCAACTCAAGCCCTGCCTCCCTTTCGACCTGGCAAAGGGCATCCTGGAGGCGTTTGCACTCCGACTTCCACCGGGTGATTTCATCTTGGGCCCTAGCTAACTCCCACTTCACCGCTTTCTTCTTCACCTTGAGCCTTTAGGTGTCCTCCTTCAAAATCTTGTTACGCGTTTCCTCTGGTCCTCAACCTTCTCAATCAGCCTGTCCCACTCCATTGAAAAAGGGTGTTAATCTCCTGCCCCGCCACACGAAGTTTAAAGTGGCCAAAATAGACCAGCAACCCAAGCGATCGGTTAGCCTCCTCGAGCTCCTCGTGCTCCTTGCCGATCATTCCCGCCAGCTGCTCAGCAGCCTACAGTGCAAGGAACTGTCAGGAGTGGAAAGAGAAAGGCTCACAGAACAAATGAATTATAAGAAATATACTCGGGCAAAGAAGAGTCACAGTCTCCAAGCCATCCGCTCGGTTGCTTTGGCTCGGGCTTTGTCAAGACCCGGGTGAGTGGTTTGGCTCGCTATGGCCCCAGCATGAGAGGAGGGACCACCATTCTCCAAATGCCATGAAATGCTCCGCACGCCCTTTGCAAACACCCCAAAGACAATGATTTCCTCCTGCTCAGGAACCTGACCCTCCTGTTTGGGGGAACCTTCGTCAGCCACATGATGTGTCTTGTCCCTAGAAGAGCCCATGCCACCGGAAGAGGGAGTTTGTTGAGACGACCCCTCTAGAGAGGCAAGGTATAAGTCCATCTCAGGCCCTTGGGAAGAGTACGAAGAAGATGACCAGGCCGATTCGTCATCATCACTTAGCTCTACCACGGATTGTGAGCCTTGCTTGGCTTCCACGCAATCCTTAGCCCCCAGGCCGATAAAGGAAGAGGGGGAAGGCCCGGCTCCAACACTTGGAGAAGTGGATAGAACGACTTCTTCCTACCCTTTGGCCCCGGTGGCAATCGGGGTAGCACCGAGGGTAGCCTCTTGCTTTTCTTCTTGGCCCTCTACCCCGGCAGCAATTGAGGGGGCATCGAGGTTAGCCTCTTGCTTAAACTTGTCCTCAAAAGACACAAATGGCTCCACCGCCCTAGCCTTGCAGGGGGAAGGGGGGTGAGATAAGTGAAGGTGCTGAAGAAGGTAGCCTAAAGATCATTGGCGTCGCCTTCCTCCTCGAGTGAGAACACCAGGTCGATTAACAGAGTGGCGAAGGTCGTGCGCGGGCTTGCTGAAGAAGAAGAAGGCCCAGACGTGGTGCGCGACCCACTTTGAAAAGGATGTGCTCCCCTAGGTAAAAGAGATTGGGATCTCCGGTTACTTCTTTTCATTTGTTCAGATGATAATTATAATTTTAATATTTTAACCATAGAATAATTTTTATACTAGCATGTTACAAGAAAAATGAATATTTGTGATGAATTATTTACGATAAAAATGATTATTTGTGACAAAAACAGACTTATTTTGACAAAAAATAATCATTTTTACAAAAAAATAGCTGATCACAAATAAGCAATTTTCTTATAATACGCGCTGCGCACAACTTCTTAGAAAGCCTTTCTTAAAAAAAAAAAAAAAGGGTGTTATTTACCATTATTTTTATCATAATTCTTTCTCTATTTCTTAGTATGATATCAAATAATTGGTATATAAGTAAAAAATATATAAATAGTTTTCTAATAACTTATTGCCACCTCAAAAACTGATCAACAAATGACAATTAAAATGGTGATAAACAATACCTCTCCCCACCAAAACGTTCTGCCACATTAATTAGCTTATAATATGAGAAATATTATAAATTCATTATTATTCTAATTGTCATATTTTTATCATTCGATGAATGATATTAAATGATTGCCACTTTGAAGGAAGATAAATAAAAGAAGGATTAACAATAATTATTTAAAAGAATATTAGTTCTTCATTATAATATTTATCATCTTCAATCATACCATCTAATATGTCAAATCTTAAGTAGTTTTTATCTTAGTGGTTGAAATATGAATAATAGCATTATATTTTTATATAATAAATATATTTACAAGTCTCCTTGTTGACACACTTAATATACTAATAATGTGGAAGTTGAAATATCAGTTTAGACAAAAAAATATTGATACTTTGAGTTTGATTCTTTATGAATGCAATGAATCTTAGATGTATACACAGTCTCGAATTTAAAAATAAATTCGAATGCAAGTTGTAGGCCATATGATTGAGATCATCAGGCTCATGACTTCGAATACTTAATTAATGTTGTTTGTTTAATATTCGGCATATATACAACTTGTAATTTATTATTAGTTGGTGCGATGAGTGGAAAAATAATGCAAGAAAACATTAAAGAGGTTGGTTCAAAGTTACTGTCGAGGCTATTAATGCACCTGGGGGTTCGAAAGGAGGGAGGACAAACTTAGAGTATGTAGATCCGTCCCGGAATGCTCCCGCATATACTCACACAGTCGTTTGAGGCCTTTCCTAAGCCATACACCCAGACTATGTCCCAAATGGCTTGAGTATCCGCAATTTGAGATCTGATCTGCGCGGAGTACTTGCAGCGGTTTCCCAACTAGACCTCATAATCGAGATATCAAGGTCCCGAGTTATGATGGTATTATTCTTCTCAACCACCTCCTTTACAAGGGTGTTGACCCGGTCCTTGGCCCGTTGCAGCTTCAAGCATTGCCTAAAGACCGATGCCTACTCCCACCGAAGCTCCTGAAACCTATTCCAGGCCAACTCCAGCCATGCCTCCTTCCCGACCTCGGCACGGGCATCCTGGAGGCGTTTGCACTCCGATTGCCACCGGGCGATTTCCTCCTGGGCCCCAGCCATCTCCCGCTTCACCGCTTTCTTCTTCACCTTGACCCTTTGGGCGTCTTCCTTCAGAATCTTGTTATGCTTCCTTAGGTCCTCGACCTCCTCAATCAGCCTGTTGCGCTCTACTGAAAGGATGTTAATCTCCTGAACTGCCTAGCGAAGTTTAAAGTGGCCAAAATGGACCAGCAACCCAAGCTATATGTTAGCCTCCTCGAGCTCCCTGTGCTCCTTTACAATCATTCCTGCCAGTTGCTCAGTGGCTTGCAGTGCAAGGAACTGTCAGAAGTGGGAAGATAAAGGCTCAAAGAACAAATGAATTATAAGAAACATACTTGGCAAAAAGAAGGGTCATAGTCTTCAAGCCATCCGCTCGGTTGCTTCGGCTTGGGCTTTATCATGACTCGAGTGAGTGGTCTGGCTCGTTCTGGCCCCAGCATGAGAGGAGGGACCACCACTCTCTAACTGCCATGAAATGCTCGGCACGCCCTTCGCAAACACGTTAGAGACAATGATTTCCTCCTGCTCAGGAACCTGACCCTTCTATTGGGGGGGAACCCTCGTCGGCTGCATGATGTGTCTAGATGAGCCCAGGCCATCGGACAAGGAAGTTTGTTGAGACGACCCCTTCGAAGAGGCAAAGTATGAGTCCATCTCAGGCCCTTGGGAAGAGTGCGAAGAAGATAACCAGGCTGATTCATCATCATCACTTAGCTCTACCACAGATTGTGAGCCTTGGCTGGCTTCCGTGCAACCTTCGGTCCCCAGGTCAACAAAGGAAAGGGGAAGGCTCGGCTCCAACACTTGGGGAAGTGGATAGAACGACTTCTTCCTACCCCTTAGCCCCGGTGGCAATCAGGGGAGTACTGAGGGTGGCCTTTTACTTTTCTTCCTAGCCCCCTGCCGCAGTTGAGGGGGCATCGAGGGCGGCCTCTTGCTTAAGCGTGTCCTCGAAAGACACAAATGGCTCCACCACCATGGCCTCGCTGGGGGAGATGGGCGAGATAAGCGAAGTTGCTGAAGAAGGTAGCCTGAAGATCACCAGTGTCGTCTTCCTCCTCGAGTAAGAACACCAAGTCGACTAACAGAGTGGCAAAGGTCATGCGTGGGCTTGTAGAAGAAGAAGAAGGCCCAGCCGTGGCGCGCGACCCACTCTGAAAGGACGTGCTCCCTTAGGTAGAAGAGATCGGGATCTCTTGTTGCCTCTTTTCGTTTGTTTAGATGATTATAATTTCAATATTTTAACCATAGAATAATTTTTCTAGTAGCATGTTACAAGAAAAAATGAGTATTTGTGATGAATTATTTACGATAAAAATGATTATTTGTGATAAAAATAGATTTATTTTGACAAAAAATAGTTATTTTTATAGAAAATAGATGATCACAAATAAACAATTTTCTTATAATATGCGCGCAACTTCTTAGAAGGTCTTTCTTTAAAGAAAAAAAAGTGTTATTTACCATTATTTTTATCATAATTCTCTCATTATTTCTTAGTATGATATCAAATAATTGGTATATAAGTAAAAAATATATAAATAGTTTTCTAATAACTTATTGCCACCTCAAAAACTGATGAACAAATGATAATTAAAATGGTGATAAACAATACCTCTCCCCACCAAAACGTTGTAGCACATTAGCTTATAATATGAGAAATATTATAAATTCATTATTATTCTAATTATCATATTTTTATCATTCGATGAATGATATTAAATGATTGCTACTTTGAAGGAAGATAAATAAAAGAAGGATTAAAAATAATTTTTTAAAAGAATATTAGTTCTTCATTATAATTTTTATCATCTTCAATCATACCATCTAATATGTCAATTCTTAAGTAGTTTTTATCTAAGTGGTTGAAATATGAATAATAGTATTATATTTTTATATAATAAATATATTTACAAGTCTCTTTGTTGACACACTTAATATACTAATAATGTGGAAGTTGAAATATCAGTTTAGACAAAAAATATTGATACTTTGAGTTTGATTCTTTTATGAATGCAATGAATCTTAGATGTATACATAGCCTCGAACTTAAAACTAAATATTTTTAAAATTTTAAATTTATCTTCTAAATCAAATTATAATATACATGTTTTAATTTTAAAGCTTGGGCCGGATGATTTGGGCCAACGTCCGTTCTGGGCCAACTCTTCATGATCCAATCACATGTCAGGCCGGCCTCGGTACGGTATATGCACTATTCCAGCATGACAACTTGCACGAAAAATGTAGCGACCAGGGTAGCAACTAGCAAGAACCTGCTACTCCAGCAACCAAACAGACCCAAAGTGCACGCCGTCTGGCGTCTCCTCTCCTGGCTACAGCAGCGCAGAAAGGTAAGAGAAAAAAGGAAAGATCAAATCTCCGCATCGGAGAGAAAATGTTCCCCCAATTTGGAGCCACTGCGGAGACTCTGAGCAAGGCGTCGACGATGGTGTTCCGGATCGGAACGGATGCACACCTGTACGATGATCCGGAGGATGTAAACATTGCCCCGCTCCTTGAGAGCAAGTTCGACTCCGAGAAGTGCGAGGCTCTCAAGCGATTACTCGCTCTCATTGCCCAGGGCTTCGACGTCTCCAATTTCTTCCCCCAGGTCCCGCTCTTCACACCCGAACGGTCACTCGGTTTATATTTATAGTCTTCTGCTTGATTCCCGAGAATGAATAAGAAAAGAAGAGAAATTACAAGTCAGAAAATTAGAGTTGATCATCATTTTATGAATATCTCCCCATGATTTATGAGTGTGTTAGTTTTTGTTACTTATTTTTACTAAATCCGGATTAGTCGAATTGCAGGTTGTTAAAAACGTGGCGTCTCAGTCATTGGAAGTAAAGAAGCTGGTTTACTTGTACCTGCTCCATTACGCGGAAAAGTACGTCGACTCGTTGATTTTGCATTTTTCACGCTTTAATTTCTTTCAAATTTGACAGATTGTAAATTTGAGTATTTTAGTGGTAGTTCTGTAAGGTTTGCTGCGACATTCACTGAATACATATTACTGTATCCCACACGCACTGGGGCACTTTTAGTGGGGGGTTGAAGACTTAAAAATGTATTATTATATATAGCTTTTAATTATCTCAGGCTTACATTGCGCGGTGGTGAGTGGGAATAGAACTTAGGCTCTATTTATTTCCATCCAAGCATGTGAATATGGCGTATAGCCTCAACTGTTTGGTATTACTTACTTGTACTTATTTGATAATTTAGGCGTCCAAATGAAGCGTTGCTATCTATTAACTGCTTCCAAAAGGACTTGGGGGATCCAAATGCTTTAGTGCGGGGGTGGGCACTTCGAACCATGGCCGGAATCCGGCTACATGTAATTGCACCTCTTGTTCTGATGGCTGTGGGAAAGTGTGCTAGAGATGCTTCTGTTTATGTTAGAAAATGTGCTGCCAATGCCCTTCCCAAGCTGTATGATTTGCGCCTAGAGGAACATAACTCTGCAATTGAAGAGGTCTGGTAACTTGTATTTTAAGTAATGATATCTTTTCCCGGTTTCTTATATTTGAGAAGTAGATGATATATTCCTGGGGACGAACATAAATTGAAAGGGGTTTGTCCCTGGTTTTGTGCCCTTTGCAGATTGTTGGCATATTGTTAAATGACCATTCCCCTGGAGTACTTGGAGCTGCAGCTGCAGCATTTGCTTCAATTTGCCCAAATAATTTTTCTCTGATTGGACAAAATTATCAGAGGTTATGTGAGATTCTTCTTGATGTGGAAGAGTGGGGGCAGATAATCTTAATTGGGATCCTTTTGCGCTTTGTAATAGCGAAACATGGGCTTGTTAGAGAATCCATTATGTTTTCTTTGTGTTGTACAGAGAGTTCCAATTCTGAAAAGGATGGCTCCACTACCGAAATTTCAATAAAAGAAGACCCAGGATTTTTGTGTGGGGGTAATAACTTTGGATTAGATGTTGATGTGAGCGGGGATAATGACTTGTTAGCAAGCATGGTATCCAGGTGTTATATTGAAAGGCCGGATGAATACTTATCACGGTCAAGTTACACAAATAGGGGTCCTGAACTGAATGTTGCCCAATTTACATCTGGAAAAAGTAACAATGATGTGAAGATCCTGCTGCAGTGTACATCCCCATTGTTATGGAGTAATAATAGTGCTGTGGTACTTGCAGCTGGTGGTGTGCATTGGATAATGGCGCCAAGGGAGGATCTCAAAAGAATTGTCAAACCACTCTTATTTGTTCTGAGATCATCCAGTGCCTCGAAATATGTGGTACTTTGCATTTCCTTAAATTTTTTGGTCCATGTATATTTCATAGGTTCCTTTTATTTGCATCACTTTCGATTCTTATGCATCATGGCAAAAGATATTGCTTTTCTCCATTTCAAACCCCAGATATTTTTTGTTGTCTTATATTTTTTTTATTTTCAGTATAGTCTGGAAGATGGTAGGGTGGTTATGTCACTTCACTTTTTTCAGGTTCTCTGCAACATTCAAGTCTTTGCCAAAGCTATGCCTTCTCTATTTGCTCCACACTTTGAAGATTTCTTCATATGTTCTTCAGATTCTTATCAAATAAAAGCTTTGAAGCTTGAGATACTCTCTTCCATTGCTACAGATTCGTCCATTTCATTTATTTTTAAAGAATTTCAGGTTAATTCCCCTCTTTTTTCAATTGTGGCTTTTCAGTAACATTTAATAGACAAGTGGCCTCCTTTTGGAGGAAGATTTGTTAATGTTGTGCATTTGTCTCTATAAAACAGATTGAGCAATGAAAATTTGTTAACTTTCCGCGAGCTTTGCTGTTAGATTGTTTAATCACAACAAATGTTGCGTTAAATAATTTTTTACTCTTCTTAGTTTTGGCAGAAAGCAGGCTTATTAACATTATCATCATTACTATAGAAAGCATAATCATCATTTGATGGAGTTCAGTTTTTGTGGGGTAATCCACAAATAACTGAAGTCAGTAATGTGTTACACCCCTCTGTTTGTTCTGTTTGTTTTTGCTTTAATCAGATTGTTTAATTGACCGATAGAGGTTTAAGATAAAAATATAGTTGTGTACAATCAAGGGGTCTGTGGTTTGTGGATTAGATCTAACTTGCATGTCCCCAAAATTATTTGTAGTGTGTATCTTTGTTTGGTACATCCCTTTCATCTTCCTGTGATTTTAGTGCACGAATTGATGCTTATCTTTTAGTGTGTTGCTAGGATTATGTTAGAGATCCAGACAGGAGATTTGCTGCTGATACTGTTGCTGCAATTGGTTTATGTGCACAACGACTTCCAAAAACGGCAAACACATGCTTGCAAGGGCTGTTGGCTCTGACTAGACTGGGTCTGTTCCCTGCTACTTGTTTTATTGTGAAAAATGTTATTTTTCTCCCTGCTTGTTTTGTTAAAAGCAACATTTCACAATTCAGAATTTTTGTCGAGTGACATCGGATCTGTGGAGGGAGAAGCTGGTGTTTTGATTCAAGCAATAATGTCCATTAGGTCAATCATAAAGCAAGATCCACCCAGTCATGAGAAGGTATCTTTACTTTTCTGCGGTCAAGATGGTGTCATATGTTTCTACCATTCTCTATTTCATTCTATCTGAATAATAAGATGCTTTAGAGGAATCTGTAGAGGTAAGGACCACATTGAGTGGGAATAAGACAGCATTGTGACACATTTAATGTTGGAGATCATTTTCTGCATCTCCTGGGTGGTTTCGGGAAAGTTCAATGTAATTTATTTTTCTGCACTGTTGCGTTTATGTTTTCCCTTTTGTTGTTTTGTTGTTTTGTTGGATCTGATGTTACTTGGATGTGCTTCGTGCCTTTTTTTTCAATTACTCTACTTAGTTTAGCTATTAGTATTTCCCCCCATTCGCATGCGACCAGTTATCTTATCATTTCAGTATATATGTTATTAGTGCAGGCTTAGTCTTATATCACCTTTTCTGTTGGACTGTCAGATGGCACTACATATCTACGTGACTAGTACTTTTATCATATATGTTTTTTTTATAAGTAAAAATATTATATATATATATCAATAGGAATAACCAAGTACATTGGACGTATACAAGAAAACACCTAGCCCATATTAGAGAGCTCCTAATGACCCAAAAAGCCCGTGAAACACTACCCAAAATACACCAAGCCCAAATTGGAATGGAACACACCTCCCCAACCCCAACCCCTTGTTTCCCGTAAAACTAATACTCCACCCGAAACTCCCTCTACGAGAACGTCTTCACAATGATCTCCCTTTAGTCTTCCCTCGACTTGAGCTACCACCCTTAGCGTTTTAGTTGATTACCCAAGACTTGATTTGTTTTCAAGCACGTGGTTTGCCTCAATCGCCGTGAGTAGTGCTTTAAATTGGTCTTCACATTCTCCATATGAAAGCCCCACAACATGTTGAATCTTGTTAACCTTATGCAGAATCCAATCCCCCGCTATATTGTTTATTGGAGGAAGAGAAACCAAGGGAACAACATTATCCCCAGACATAGTACCCAACTGCACTCTCGACTCTAGACATTCATCCTCACAAGTAGGGGTGAGAACGGTTTGGTCTAGTCCGGTCCCCCCCGGGGGGGGGGGGGGTGGGTGATGGACCGAAATTTTTTTTCCAGACCAGACCAGACCTAACATCCCTCTGTTTAAAAAAAAAAATCGATTAATAAAAAAGAATTATTTAAAATAGTAAATTAAAATTAAGTGACTTTTTTTTTTTTGATAAGTAAATTAAAATTAAGTGACTTATTAAATGAAAATTACATAATAAGAAAATTACATAATAAATTGTACAATTATTAATATATACTAGTATTATATATTATATATATTAAAGAATATAATAATACATTGATCTGAATATATATAGTTATAGATTTAGTACCAATATATAACTAATAACTATACTAGTAGTGATAAATTAGTAATATTATATTAAATAATACTCTATGTAGTTATAGTGATTTAATACTAACATATTAAGTTAACTATACTAATACTGTTATAAATTTATACATATACTATAATTTATACTATAACTCTTATAATATGTCAATATATTAATATATACTAGTACTATATATTATAGTTATATATTAAAGAATGTAATACTCATGTAATATTGTGATATATTAATAATTAATTATATATAATTATTTATATAAATAATAATATATATATATTTTTATTTTCATTCGGTCTGGTCCGAGGTGAAAAAAATTGGACTGGACCCTGTCCGGTCGGTTTCTCCGGTCCGGACCGGCCGAATCTCACCCCTACTCACAAGTTTCCAACAACAAACCCATAATTTCCTCCCAGCCATATCCTGCATTCAAATCCCGAACCTGCTCAATAGCTATATGGTTGCTGTCCATTTTTTCTGTCACCATTAAAGGTTCCTCCCTTCCATCAACGAGGACATTGCTTGTATGTGCTCCACCCCCCGATGATCCTTTCAGTGGCACTTTGTCAGACCCTACTACTCCCTCAGAAGGCATAGAACAGGTAGGGGAAGCACTACCTTTTGTTGCCCCATTTTCATCTTCTAAAAAAGGCTTGTCTGTTTTTTCCAAAGTACTCAAGACCTTGGAAGGACCTCTATCTTCAACTGAAAGTGAACACTGTAAAAAAGTACCAACCCCATTTGCAACTGGTGACTGAGGGCAGTTAGACGACAAGCTATTGATGTCTTGAGTGATGCCAACATCCAATGACCCTATCTATGATGGCGTCGAAACGCCCTTTGCTAGCACGCTTGAAGTCTTTAAACCCGTATGATATACCCCCCCGCCTCCTCGTCCGTTTTCGACCCACCACCGAAACCCACGACTAGGTCTAACCCCTTATCCACTTTAATCATAAGATCTCTCACATACTCCATAACTCCCGTCAATTGAGCTTTGACAGCCCACAAGACCCCCTCCACTTCCCCCAATGTCACCTGACAGCCTTTGTCTCCAATATGTGCCTTACCATTTCCTTCTGCCGCGGAGCTAATCTCGGCCGGACTACCTGCTGGTGACCTCAACACCGAAGCATACGAGGTACCTTTGACCAAGGAAGGCCTTCCCACTGTCTTTCCATCAACAAACTCCCCTCCATTTGCATGCTTCAGAATAGCGACTTTGGACCTAGTAACGCTTCGAATGGTCTGCATAAAACTTTTCCATCCAATGCCATTTGCACCTTCTGGTATCACCAACAAATCTTTCCTCCTTCGACTTCGGAATTCTGAGAGTTGCAGAAAGTTGCCCCTTGCGTTAATATGATGTTCAATGATGAGAACTCCATTACCCATCCTTAACTCCCTGAAGAATCCTTCACGACAGTTGAGTTCTAAACAATCCTCTATCCCCTTAGCCACCCATGAAGCTGCTGTCCCACCTAGACACATGAACTTAACCATCATTTTACTTCGTTCAGATATGTGAAAACTATTTCCTCCCTCTTTCGTAGAAACGAAAGTTTTTTTATTCCACCTTCAACCACCTCTCACCTTCAATTTGAGACGAATCCATGTCGCGTGTTATCATCGTACCAGATCTGGGCCTACGAAAAAAATGCAGATCAAAATCCCTGTTGCTGGAGGAGGATCGCCGTCTGAGGGTCGTCATTGGAGTCGCCAGAGCCCATCAATCTTGTCTGCGGTGATGTGGGGTGGCTAAGGCACAGATTTTAAGGTCAATGTCACTCTTGAGAAAAAAGAGAGAGAATCTTGCAAAAATCCAGATCACCGGAGGGAGGACCTATGCTAGACAACACTCAGCGAAGTCGTCGGGGCCTGTCGGCCTTGTCTGTGACGGTGATGAGGTGTCACTCGCCGATCTAGGGTGGGTGAAGAGTGGCGGTGGGTTGGGTGCCTTAGGGCTTTTTCTCTCCGTAGCTAGCTTTCTTTCAGTTGCTTTTTCTCTCCGTAGCTAGCTTTCTTTCAGTTGCTCTTTCCACAAATCACTAATTCAAATGATTCTTATCCTGTGTACTTGGGCTATGCCTCATTTCCTTATGAATAAAAACTTTTGATTACCTATAAAATAAACTAATTCAAATGGTTCTTCACATTTCAGTTCGGTTTAGGGATGCTTGAGGAATGAGATGCGATGAGATGAAAATTTTGTAAATAGTGGTAAGATAGTTTGTGAATAGTAGTAAGATAGTTTGAGTTAAGTATTTATTGGGTTTTGGGAAATGAGAGAGAAAAAGTTTATTAAAAAATACTATAAAGTTAAAATATTGTTAAAATATAATTTTTTAATATTATTTTTGTTGTGGGATTTGAAATTTTTGATTTTTTTTGTTTGAAAGTTTGGAAAAGTTGTAATGATTAGTTTGAGTGTTTGTGTTTTAATGATGTTTGGGAAGGAGATGAGATGGGATGAGATGGAAGTTATTTCCAAACATCCCCTTAGTCTCTGCAGCACATATGTTAGTGATGTGTATGTGGAAATGCCAAGTATTCTTCAATTTTAAAGTAACCTTCCCTTTATCTTTCACAGGTAATAATTCAGTTGATTCGTAGTTTGGATTCAATCAAGGTACCTGCAGCCCGTGCAATGATTATTTGGATTGCAGGGGAGTATTGCTCTTTGGGGGATACAATACCCAGGATGTTGACCACAGTACTCAGTTATCTTGCTTGGCACTTCACCACAGAAGCATTGGAAACAAAGCTCCAGATACTTAATTCTATGGTGAAGGTATGTAAGAAAACTCTTCTATTACTTTGATCTCATTGACTAGTGTATATGCATATGATAGCTGAGAACATCCTTTTGCATTTAGTGTCTCTTGCTTCCATCCCACCTCATTGATTTATTCGACTAATGCTACGTTCGGGTGAGGGATTTTGATGTAGATTTTACTTCAAGTTGCAATTTGGATTAATAAGAGACTTGTCTAAAAAAATTTGTAGAATTTTGAACTCTGGATTTTCAAGCAATTAATCTCAAATTTCAAATTTTATGGGAATGTGTCATCACATGACTTCCATTAGCATCGACATTCGTATACCATCACTACTCTTCACCTTGCCCTACTATCGTTGTTGCTGTTGCCGCCACCATGCTTTCACGGCCTGTTGTCGCCACCACTTTTATCATCACTGCCACCACCATTGGCACTTCAATTGCTATCATTGCCACAATTGCTTTCATGTTGCTACCCCCCATCATTCTTATCGTTGTTTTCACTATCCCCATATTAGCAGTGCCTTTATGTTGCCGCCATTGTTGCACTCACATTGGTGCCGCCACCACCTTCCTCGTTATTATCAACTTTTTTTTTTTTTGGATAGGTAAACAAAACTATATTAATCAAAGAATAGGCCTAGCCCAATATATACAAGAAATGGCCCCTTTTTATCAACCTTTCTATAGTAACCTCTGTGAGCACCATTGCTGCATGACCAACACTGCCTTCATTGCCATCGTAACTATCATGTTATAGCAACACTGCCTTTGTTGCCAGTATTTTTGTGTGATGTAGCTGTCACCTCCATCGCCATTTTTAACATCATCACATTACATCACTCTTATCAGCAAGTCATTGACTCCATCATAACCATCATCTTTATAATTACCATAACACTTTGTTTTCTTAAATTTTAAATATAATCCAAATAATGGATTTTAAATTGATTGAATTGAAATTCATGTCAGTTCGGAATTCTAAGAAAAATTGAAGTTCTCACCCTAAATCTTTGTTTCTAGAAATGTGTAAGAAGTGTGATGTTTGGATTGCAATGCTCTTCCAAAATCATATCCATGGGTTCCATCTCTTTTTCTTTTTTTTTCTTTTTTTTTTCTTTTTTTTTTTTTAATTTTTAATTTTTCGTTCTTTATGATTAAGTCACTTTATATGCAGACACTCATGCTATTGATTGTTTTTTTACTTATGAAAAAGTCAGTTCACTTAAAATTCACACGCTCATTCTAGTAAAGATTATTGGCGGGTCAGTTTCTTTTATTACTATGACTTGCATTGAGATTAGCAAGTTACTAGTATGCATTACATATCAATAAATGATTTAAATTGAATTCTCGGATTTTATATTTGTAAATAGGTGTCGTATTTTTTTGGAGTGTAAGAATGTTTCAGATTTGGCAAATATTTTGGAGTGTAAGATTGCTTCATTTCCCTGGGGGCTCCTCACAAATCTGTTTTGATATGTGATGGGGTTATTGAGAAGATTGAGAGAAGGTTGGCTGGATGGAAAAAGTTATATTTGTCTAAAAGGGGAAGAATTACTTTGATAAAGAGTACGTTGTCTAATCCTCCTACGTATTTTCTTTTACTTTTCTCTTTGCGGACTGGGGTTACTAGTAGAATTGAGAAAATTTATCGTAATTTCTTATGGGGAGGAATTGGAGAGGAAAAGAAGTTCCATTTAGTTAGTTGAAATAAGGCGTGTCAATTGGTTTCATGTGGAGGATTGGGGGTGAGAAATTTGAGGTTGTTTAATAAAGCACTCATTGGAAAATGGCTTTGGTGATGTCATGAAGAAAGAGATGCTCTATGGAAGAATGTTGTTGCTGTTAAATATGGGAGTGGGTGGGGGGATTGGTGTTCTAATGACGTTAGTGAAGCGTATGAGGTGAGTTTATGGAAGGGCATTAGGAAAGGTTGGGGGGAGTTTTCTAAACATATTAATTTAAGGTGGGGGAAGGGAATTGGATTCTCTGTTGGCATGACATTTGGTGTGGGGAATCAGCTCTTAAATCAGATTTTCCATCTCTTTATAGGATTGCAAGGGATCAAAATGTTGTTGTGGCTGATTATCTTCCATGTACGGATAATAATATTCTTTGGAATGTTGACTTCATTAGAGATGTAAACGACTGAGAAGTGAATGTTGTTTCAGATTTTCTGGGAAGAATTTATAATAACTCTAAAGTGATGCAGGGAAGAGAGGACAGACTATTGTGGGATCATGCTGGAAATTTTAGGTTTTCATTCAGTTCTTTTTATAAGGTGCTTGATTGTCATTCTGGCTGCCCCCCAGGTCTAAGGTTCAAATCCCCTTGGATGCAAACAATCTCTAGGGGCCATCGGACTAGAGGATTTTCTCATTAAATTACCCGAGGTGTACTTGCGGGAAACTCCTTGCCGAGAGCCTGTGTACCCCTAGGATTAGTCGGGACAGTGTTCCTGGACACCTAGTGCTGATTAAAAATAAAAAATAAAAATTGTCATTCTTGCTGTGTTTTCCCCTGGAAAAAGCATTTGGAGGGTGAAGGTACCTACTGAGGTGGCATTCTTTAGTTGGGTGGTTGCTCTAGGGAAAGTATTGACCACAGATAACCTTAGAAAATGTGGTTTGTGTATAGCTGATTGGTGTGTCATGTGCACGAATTATGGTGAATCTGTAAATCATCTTTTTTAACATTGTGAGGTGGCAAAGTCTTTGTGGAATGAGGTTATTGGTTGGACAGGTTTATATTGGGTGATGCCTAAGGAAGTTGTGGATCTCCTTGCATGTTGGTGTGGTTTTGAGGCAAGGAAATGTGTTGCTGCCAGATGGAGAATGATTCCTTTGTGTTTAATGTGGTGTTTATGGCTGGATAGGAATGAGAGATGTTCTGAGGACAAAGATCAGTCTTTTGAAGATCTTCGTTATTTTTTCTTTTCTACTCTGAGTTTGTGGGCTAGGATTTTTGTAAGGAATGATGATAATGTATTGAACATCTCTTGGTCAAGACTTGGTCTAGCAACCACGCCTGGTCAAGAATAGATAGATTCCTCATATCTCCTTCATGGGAGATACAATCTCCAGACTCTTGTCAGAAAAGACTCACTCGTAGTGGTGAACAAAATAACCGGCAACCGATTTCACCGAAAATTTCGACCTGACTCGATCCAAATTAACCGACCCAAAGAGGATTGGTTCGGAATTCGGAATCTTCCGTAACCGTTCCGTAAAAAGGGTTCGGAATCGGGTATTAACCGATTTTCATTTTTACCCATCTGTCTTCTTTGGCTTTTGTTTTCTGGGATATATCATTTGGGTATTGTACTTGGAAAGAGATCCCAAACCAGATTCATTCAGAGAGATAGAAAGAGATTGATCTGGGTTCATTTCTGGCCATTGGCCAAGCGGAGCTTGGAAAGTCGACGATAATGGAGAATATCTAGGGAGGCAATAGAGTAGGCATGGGCTGAGAATCACATGTAAATGCTGCCTTTGAGCGATTTAATAGGAGGTTGAAGCAGCTTGAAGGGATTATTGATGGGACTTGAAGAACAGAAACAGGCTGGGGTTGTGCCTATAGCATTTCCATTTGAAATGGAAAATGCATATATCAGGGTGTAGCTTCATCGATTACATTGTCTTCCAAGACAGAGTCTAAGATCTTGTTCTCTGCCAACCCGAAGATAATGAAGCAATTATCAATGACGATGAAGAAAAGAGAAGCAAACATTTCAGATCTTGTTCTCCGAACTCATGTTCAAAAGACCTTGAAGATTCTACAATAACCCATTGAAAGAGAAAGCAAATATAAAATGAAAGAACAAGACAAAAAAAAAATAGATTAAAGAATTGCATTAATCGGCCGACGTGACTTAAAGCAAACTCAATTAGAGTCTGGTGCTGTATGTTACTCTACAGTCTCCACGTATTCAACCCCCCATCTACAATGTGACTTAAAGCAAACTCAAGTAGAGTCTAGTGCTGCATGTTACTCCACGTATTCAACCCCATATGTAACTGTAAGAAAGAGTACTCAGTAGTCAACAAGTGATGGCTATTAACCGGAAGAAAAAGAAAAAAACTGATGACTATTTAAAAATATTTAAATCGGGTCCGTACCGGAATACCCGATTCAGATTATCGGTTATTCGGGTAATCGGGTTAGCGGAAGCTTTTAGGGTCGGATCGGATCGGAACTGTGGCTTTTCGGGTCGGGTCGGGTCACTCCGAGCTAGGTATTGGTGGGAAAGTTGAAGGCCTTAAAGAGGGACTTGAAGACTTGGAATGAACAGGTATTCGGTAATGTAGAAGCAAAGAAGAAATCCTTGTTTCAAGAGCTACAAAGTTTGGAGGGTGTGGAAGATGAGGAAGGTCGAAAAGGGCAAGTAGTTACAGAACTAGAAAGGTTGATCTTAATGGAGGAGATTTCTTGGAGGCAAAAGTCAAGGGCCTTGTGGCTAAGGGAGGGAGATAGATCTACAAAGTTTTTTCACCGAGTGGCAAACTCCCATAGAAGGTTCAATACAATCGAGTCCATGAACATCGATGGCGAGGTAGTTTCTGATCAAGGAAAAATCAAAGACTATGTAGCTGGACATTTTGAGCATTTGTTGGAAGAACCCTTTGCATGGAGGCCTATAGTAGATGGGTTAGCTTTTGATGCCATTGATCGTATTAGTATGGCTTGGTTGGAAAGACCATTCGAAGAAGTTGAGGTACATCAAGTCATCAAGAAATTAAACAAAGACAAAGCTCCGGGGCTGGATGGTTTTACTATGGCATTTTTTCAGACTTGTTGGGAGGTGGTAAGAGAGGATATTATGCTGGTTTTCCAGGAGTTCTTTACTTTTGGTAAATTTGAGAAGAGTTTGAATACTACCTTCATTGCACTCATCCCCAAAAAACCGGGTGCAAGAGAGGCACAGGATTTCAGGCCTATTAGTCTAGTGGGTAGTGTGTATAAGATTCTTGCAAAAGTCTTGGCCAACAGAATCAGTAGGGTCTTGGATAAGATTATTTCCAAGTCTCAAAATGCATTTGTACGAGGAAGGCAAATACTGGACTCGGTTTTGGTAGCCAATGAATGTTTGGACAGTAGGCTTAAGTCAAAGATCCCGGGTATTTTGTGTAAATTGGATATGGAGAAGGCCTATGATCATGTCAATTGGAACTTTTTGCTCTATCTTTTGGGTAGGTGTGGTTTTGGGGAAAAATGGAAGGGATGGATACGTCATTGTATTTCTACAGCTCGGTTTTCAGTTTTGGTAAATGGTGAACCTGTGGGTTTCTTTAATAGTTCGCGGGGATTACGACAAGGCGACCCACTATCTCCTCTACTATTTGTGATCGTGATGGAGGCATTAAGTTGGATGGTGTCGGCTGCTATAGCAGGTGGTTTCTTTTCAGGATTCTCAGTGGGCAATGGGCCTATTACTATTTCTCATCTTTTATTTGCAGATGATACGTTGCTGTTATGTGATGATAATGTAGCGCATATTCAATCCTTGAAGGCCATTTTAAGATGTTTCGAAGCGGCTTCCGGTTTAAAGATAAATCTAGCGAAGACAGAAATGGTGGCAGTGGGGGATGTAAGTAATATTCAGGGGCTGGCCAGTATTTTGGGGTGTGGGGTATCCTCGTTGCCAATGAAGTATCTTGGCCTCCCTTTGGGGGCATCTTTCAAAGCGAAGACAATTTGGGGGGAGGTGCTAGAAAAATTAGAGTGCAGGTTGGCTGGGTGGAAAAGATTATATTTGTCCAAGGGGGGGAGGATCACACTTATCAAGAGCACATTATCTAATCTCCCACTTATTTCTTGTCTCTATTCCACCTTCCAACTAGCATTGCCTCCAAGATTGAAAAATTACAACATGACTTTTTGTGGAGTGGCATAGGAGATGAGTTTAAATTTCATTTAGTTGGATGGGAAAAGGTGTGCACACCTTTGTGTGTGGGTGGTTTGGGGGTCCATAATGTGAGGCTGTTTAATCAGGCCTTACTTGGGAAATGGTTGTGGAGGTATAATTATGAGAAGAAGCACTATGGAAAGGGGTGATTGATGCAAAGTATGGAAGTGCTAGGGGAGGTTCGTACTCTAATGAGGGAAGGGGGGCACATGGTGTGGGGTTATGGAAGTATATAAGAAAAGTGTGGGGGGTATTCTCTAGCAACACCAGGCTAGGTATGGGGAATGGCCAGAGAATCAGCTTTTGGAATGATGTATGGGTGGGTGATACAGCTCTTAATGTGGCTTACCCTGCTATTTTCAGCATTGTGAGGGAAAAAGATGCGAATGTGGCAGACTTGTGGGGTACTACACATGATGCTCAAGTGTGGAACATAAATCTCACTAGGGAGGCTCATGACTGGTAAGTAAGCATGCTGGTGGAGTTTTTTAACCTACTTCATAACATCTCCCCTAATGCTTTAATTGATGAGAAGCTGGTTTGGTGTGCATCTCGGAAAGGAAAATTCTCGGTAGGCTCTTATTATGAGATTCTTGCAGCCTCACCTTTGCCTAACTTCCCGTGGAAGAGTATATGGAGGAATAAAGCACCTCCCAAGGCGGCATTCTTTGTCTGGACAGCAGCCCTCGGGAAGATCTTAACCATTGATAATTTAAGAAGACGCGGTCTTATAATGATGGATTGGTGCTGTATGTGCAAAAAGAGTGGGGAAACAGTAGATCATTTCCTCCTACATTGTGATTTTGCTAGGGACACTTGGAATCATTTCTTTAGCAGGATGTGGTTAGCATGGACAATGCCGGGAAGGGTAGCTGAATTATTGGCAAGATGGAGAGGGATATCAGGGACAGCGCAGATTGCAGCACTATGGAAAATGGCTCCCATCTGTATCTTATGGTGCATCTGGAGTGAACGAAACAACAGGCTTTTTGAGGACTAGGAAAGATCTATAGAAGAATTTAGGGGTTTTTTATGGAAGACTTTATTTTTGTGGGCCATGGCTTTAGAGTATACTTCCAGTGTACCTGGCTTACGCCTTCTTCTCATTAATAAAATTTAATATTACTTATAAAAAAAAAATGTATTGAATCTGTTTCTGTTTTAGTTTCCTGCTTTCTAGTGTGCAGTAGCTATTTCCTTTGTATACTTCCTGTGTACTGGGGCTGTGCCTATTCTTGGTAATAAAATTCTTATTAACACATAAGGAGTGCTTTCTTCTATTTCTCTTCCACACCCCCTCTCAAAATTGTGTGAATTGTGGATGCTTCCCCACTGCTTATTGTGGAGTTCTTCAAAAAAATTTTGATTTTAACTTGCTTGATTTTAGTACGTAATGAGAAAATTCGTGCTTGGTCTTTTAATTGGCCTTTTCTACAGGTATTATTATGTGCAGAAGGAGAAGATCTTTGGAGCTTCAAAAGAGTCTTAAATTATGTACTTGAATTGGCTGAGTGCGACTTGAACTATGATGTTCGTGACCGTGCACGTTTTTTAAAGAAGATTTTGTCATCTAATTTAAATCCTCAAGGACTCGAGGAAGAAGCAAATGTTAGTCCCCAACACAAGGAGCTATCACATGTACTTGCAGAACACATATTTGGGGGACAGACAAAGCCAGTGTCCCCTGAACCCATGAACTGCCGGTTTTATCTTCCTGGTTCTCTTTCACAGATAGTTCTCCATGCAGCTCCAGGGTATGAACCCCTTCCAAAACCTTGTAGTCTGCTACATGATGACATCGACCTCTCTAATGCATGTCAAGGGACAAATGCCTTGGAGAGTGCCAAAAATAGTGACTTCTATGACACAGATGATCATGGCTCATTATCTGGGTCTTTGGATGAGGAAAGCACTTCTGATTATAGTCGGCAGGATTCTATTACCAAATCAAGCGTCAGCTCTGGTGGTGATGGGACCGGCTCTGCAAATGACGATGATGACAGTGTGGATCTACTGATTCAGATTTCAGATGTTGGCAATGCTTGTGAAAATCAGAATGGATTTTCTCACTCTGGGTCTGCCGATTTGAGGGAATTGATATCGAAGAGAGGTCTTGAATCCTGGTTAAATGATCAGCCTGGTTTATCCAGTGCGAGTACATCAGAACCAAGTGAAGTCTCTATATCTACAGCAAGAATCTCCATGGGGGATATTGGACGCCGGGTTAAAACGAAGAGCTACACACTCTTAGATCCTGCAAATGGAAATGGGTTGAAGGTGGATTATACATTTTCATCTGAAGTTTCGACCATATCCCATCATCTTGTATGTGTAGAAGTTTTCATAAAAAATTGTTCTTCAGAGGCCATGTCTGACATTTTTTTACAAGATGACGAATCTAGCAAAGGCTCCTATTCTGCAGATCAAACAATAGTTGCTACTGACAGGTGATTGTTATCCATACTTGTCAATGGATGTTGCCTGTTCTTTTTTGTGGGTTGAATACCTAACTATTTAGATTTAAGGGAGGTCCTATAGTGTGATGTTCCTAGAGATTTTACTCATGTCATTGGTTGCATACGTTTGACATCAACATATGAGACCCTATGTTTGGTCCATGCCTGAAGTCTAGATAAATTGTTGATCATAAAGGTACAATTATGATTTTTAATGCAAAATGTGATCTGGTTTTGGGGCAGGAAAATTTTGTGCCTCCCTTTGCTCCAACTTCCATAACTTACTGTTTTATACCAAAATTACTTTTTTACTGAAATTTAGTTGTTTTTAAAATCAATTTTTAACTTCACCGAATTATTTTATCATGGAGATATTAAGGTGACCAGATCCACCTTAGTTTCAGCCATCACGACACTGCCGTTTCACAAAAATCATTTATGACTGTATACACTCAACAGTATCTCTGTGACCACAGATTTTTCCTCCCTCCTCCCAATCCCTCCTTATGCTGGGATTTAAAGCACTAAGTCTTGTCGAATCTTTCTATCTTGGTGCTGCAGCTCTTTGGCATCCCATAATGACATACCGATTATAGTTTCTATGGAAGAGATCACTTCCCTGGAACCTGGTCAGACAGCAAGGGGGATTATCCAGGTTCGCTTTCATCATCATTTATTGCCTCTGAAACTCGCCTTATTTTGCAATGGCAAGAAGTTTCCAGTTAAGTTGCGGCCAGACATTGGATATTTTGTAAAACCATTTCCAATGGATATCCAAGCCTTTACCAATAAAGAATCTCGTCTCCCAGGAATGTTTGAATATGCAAGGAGGTCAGTCACCATATTGAATCCTCTTATAGTGCTTTCTTTTCTTCTTTTTCTTCTTTTTTTATCTTCTTCTTCACTTGCACCGTCTCAGAGGTGGTTTTGGATTCACAAATAGTGATGTTCAGGTTAATGTCGAACTATGAGACGAAAATTAGGCAACTATTTCTGTGCGTGTACGGGCGTGTGTGTGTGTGAGAGAGAGAGAGAGAGAGATATTTGAACTGCAGTATATGACTACCAAGTACGAGGTGGATAAATGGTGAATGCATTCGTTCTCCTTGTTCAATGCTTGGGTTTCAATCCTGTTACTCATTATAGTGGGTTCTTCGTTCCATGCATCCAATGAAGTCTACTCTTCTTAGGTTTTTGCCTTGGCCATGGGTAGGAGATGGTCCCACCATCTTCCTCCCTTCTTCTGCAGTGCATAAGAAAGAAAATGATATAAATGATTTGCAAATCTATCACACATCAAGATTCATTGATATCTGGTTATATATTGAATTATGGAGACAGCTCTGTTTCTACTACTGTTCTATTAATTGCTTGATAATGGGATTTCAGTCGTCTTATACTTTTATTTCCTTATAAAATTTCAATTTTCTTTCATTTTCTGAACTGTATTCTCTTGCATTATCCACAACAGTTGCAAGTTCACCGATCACATAGGGGAGCTAAACAAGGGCAAGGGCGAGAACCTAGTAACAAAAGACACCTTTCTTGTAATCTGTGAGTGCCTAGCATTAAAGATGCTTGGGAATGCAAATCTTTTCCTTGTATCAGTGGATATGCCGATTGCTGCCAATCTTGATGATGCATCTGGTTTATGCTTACGATTCAGCAGTGAGATCTTGAGCAACTCAATTCCCTGCTTGATTACCATTACTGTTGAAGGAAAGTGCTACGACCCATTGAAAGTGTCCATTAAAGTCAACTGTGAGGAAACTGTATTCGGTTTAAATATGTTGAACAGAGTTGTGAATTTCTTAGCCGAGTCGTCTCAAGCTCACTTATAATTGGCTGTATTGGGACAAATGTGAATTTTTGGGAAGAAGAAAGGTGGTAAACTCAAAGAAATTGACTCGTTGTTTAAAATATATGGTTGAATTTGTTATTTCATTCCAGTTTTTTAAACATTCTTGACTTTCTTTATACCAGTATTATAACGCAAAATAATCACATTACAGAAGCCACAAAAGGTTCACATTTAATAGTAGATGCATGCAATAGTTTGGATGTAAACCTTGTTTTTTGTAATTTCTCCTGAGACTACAATCTACATTCCTTCATTGAAACATTTTGAATGAAACAGTTTGTGTGGAAGCCTGGAATGTGATTATTTTGTGTTTATGAAGCAATTGTAGAGCGTAGATAGTTCTGGAATTCGATCTCGGTAAAGTTACCACTAGAACAATTACAATAAAATTATTTTCATAATATTAGCATGCTGTACAGGACATTGCTATGCTTCTTTGATTTGCAGTTCCTTGGAAATCGGCAGCTACATGGAATTCCTTGCTCTTCTTCTTTTCCACTTATGAAGGCAATAGGTAGCGGAACTCAGATTCATAAGGCTGGATCTCAACCATTCTGGATATAGGAGATCTTGTTTCCCCATTTAGGCACTCCATCATCAATCTCTTTAAGGACCCAGAACGAGGCAATTGGCTGTAAATCCATTCTAGTAGTGATTCCATGTCATCTGCGAAATCTCTCATATGCCATTGCAAAAGCTTGGGCACTACAATCTTTCTCTTGCTCGTCACTCCCACTGAAGCTTCCAAATACTCCACTTTTGCCCTCCCCAATTCATTCACCACTTCATTTGGGGTGTATACTCTTATCTGCACATTGGGGAACTTTCTTTTTCATTGACCCTTTTGAGTTTCTACAAGTTACTCTAAAAACAAATTAACGGGAAACTTTGTTTCAGTGAAATGAATTGAGAGTGAGTTAAAACTCACGGCTGGTGAAGACCAACTGCCTCGGCACAGGGCAAATGTTACATTGGGTTCTGGATAGCCCAGACCATAAGCATGGCGTAGTAGTGTTTCTTTCTCGTCCGGATGGCCCTTGCAAGTAGATCAATTGAGTTCGTTAGGCAAATAAAGAAAATACCAGAGGAATTTGGGCATCCAACTTAAATTTGACTTTGGTGTGAGGTTATGAAGTATTGAAAAAAAAAACATATGTATTTTAAATCCCAACACTCCGTATTTTTAATCTTTAAAACATTTGTAGAAATATAACGTGTACAATAGGAATATAACGAGTACAGATAACATTCAGCCAGCAGATGTTAATCTGGCGTACTTGATTTGGTTCCCATGGATGTCGGAGAATAAAATGCTCGATAGCCAAAACATTCAGTACTATTCCACCCACATTCACAACGGCCTGTGAGAAAATGAAACCATCTTATATCAGCACAATGATTTGGAATACTAGGTTTGCCCAAGATTAGGATACGCAGAGAGTGACATACCTTATTCATAATCGCCAGCAATTTTGCCTGTGTCGAAGGTAGCCCATGATCTAGAAATGCCTGAAAATTGATGAGAAATCATAAGTGAAATAAAATTGCCACATCTAACTTATCTGCTTAATGTGATCTCGTTGTAGGCTTAGGATTTTCTTAAGGTACATGCATTATGCAGGCATTGTAGACATTTATCCAGAATGCTAACTTCTGTTTGTAGGTCAAGAAAGACAAGTCTACATAAGATAGCTTGTGCATCAAAAACCTGCCAAAAGAGTGAAGAAAGCATGAGATTAATTGGTTGGCTTTTGCTTTATATGTAATTATCAGTGTGTTTAATTATCCAGAACCAACCTCAGTCTCCTCATTGTGGGTAAGCACTCTGATAATCGGCTGATGTCTAACGAGCTTCTCGTGATTTGGATGAAGTTCTTGTATTGCCCAACATCCCTTACAGTGCCGTCGAAATCTGACAATACGCCGTAAGGATCAAGATTTGAGGCATTGCCAGCAAATAGGAGTGTGGGTGTTCTGCAGTTGAAAGTGGTCTTTGCCATGAAGCCTTTTGATTTCATGCAGGGTAGAGAGAGCTTTGGAACTATAACGGATCCTTCTCTGTCCACGGATGTCTGGTTTAGCTCGAGAAATATGCCGATTAGGCACTTCATTAGTTTCTCTGACAATTCATTTGGTTTCTCAAAGCCAGTTTCTTTATTGATATGGCATTGGTTTTGGCTCAATCTATTGGTATGCCTCCTTGACATATGATATTCTTCTGTTCATCACGCCCAAAACCAATAGAGGAAAACAAATGGTGAAAGGAAAGAAGATGAAGAATATAAATATGCATTTTTACATAAATGATAACATGTTACTTTACATAAACATGATTTTTTTTTTTTTTTTTTTTGTGAGGGTTTACATAAAGAAGTTTCGGCATGTTGTTTGCATGTAACAGGACCATCCAATCTATGGCCCCACTATTTTCGGAGGTCAAATGTAATCTCAAAGGAGGATTTTGCTGATGTTAATTTCAATCCCTAGTGTAAGCGCGAGGTTTATGAACAGTCTTCTTGGAAAAAATCTTTAGTTTACCGTGGGATCTTGTAGAAGACATGCTTAGGATTTCTGATACAGAACCCAATGATGGTCTTCTTTCCTTTGTGATTCTTTCTTTCCTGAATTCATCATAATTTTGTGATTTGGATCGCTGATCATTAAGTACAACCCGGTTCTCTGGTCCACATAGTAAGTGACCGTCTTTTGGTAGATCTCTTATATGCTCGATTTCTCTTCCTCTGTTCTGTTCCCTCTCCTGTGGTAGATATCTTAAATGCTTGATTTCTCTTCCTCTGTTCTGTTCCCTTTCCTGGTACAACCTTAGTTTTAGTTCCTCAATTTTTCTCTCCAACCATATTATCTCTTCCTGAACCACTGCTAGTTCTTCCAGAAGCACTTGAACCTGCATTGTACATTAACATTGCTCTCTAAGCACATGCAGGCCTAACTTACCTGCATTGTACATTTATTTTACTCTCTGAGCCCAGGTAGGGCCTTAAGTTACTGAGCTATGATTGTTATCCTATGTTGGTCATACCTGAGGTGGAAGCAATGAGGAAAGACTTGGGTGGGAGGAAACTGGTCCCTCAAGTGCAAAGCGCAAAACCCTGTTGAGTGCCTGTTCCCCATTTAGCTCTCCTTGTAGTTTCATGACCTGAACAAAAATATGCATTGAGAAAGTTATGTGCCATTTCTTGTCCTATTTTCTTTGGATTAGGATTGGAAACGTACTCAAGTTCTAATTACCAAGAAAGGAAAAGAGCACAAGTTCTCACCTCTTCCTCGAGGTCGAGTCGTTTCTGCTTCTCCTCTCCTCGTTGCATTAGTAGGTCTTCAAATTTCATTACACACTCAAAAGTGGAAGGAACTCTTATAATATAACAGTTCGAGACCAAATACATGAAATGGTAGGGGATTAGTATGGTGGGTTCGTGAGTGCATCTAAAGTATATATGTGGGGCTGAAAAGGGTACCCCAAGAAGAAAGAGAAGGAGAAAAGCATGAGGGTGTGCGGTGGAACCGTGGAAGGATCCATTTGACTGCTGCGAGTAGACAGTTGGAATTTTGTTGGTATATTTGTGTAGTGCATGGCCATCCCATGAACACCCATAAGTCATAAATAAAGTATATTTTCATTTATGCCAACGGTGGGTTGGAGACGTGAAGCCCATGAATTAGAGCAGTTAAAACACTGGAAAAACATAGAAAATGAAAAATCAATTATGGCAAAAACCGCCGTCTGTGGGATTCGAACCCACGACCACGTGGTTAAAAGCCACGCGCTCTACCGACTGAGCTAAGACGGCTTTGCCGATACTCATTGTTTTAAAGTTATATTGACCATTAGCTGTTAACAATGAAATTCCTGCTCCTGAATTTGACTATCTGAGGGTGCAGTCAAGACCGTAGTTAAACCACCAACATTCTAATATCGATCTTATCTATAAATGTTATATCAACACACCGCCATTGCAATATAAGCTACAAAGCCATATTGATGTTGTATAAGATTGAAAACAAGAAGTACAGCACAGATTAACATTGACTTGTACGCTGTTTTTGTTACAATAAAGGAGAAGCTCTTCAAATTACAGGACTGCAAAGTTGTCACCATTAGTCCGAGGTGTGGTGAGAATGGTCGTAGTCGACGCCCTTTGATTTATTTGAACTTTGTGGAATAACAACTGCTAAAAACAACGACGATAACCTCTCTCAAATCATACCATATGTTATACCTTCGTCTTGTTATGCTGAAAGAACATTATCCATCAAACTTTAGATTAACTTTTATTATTTAAAATGAAGAAATTCAATGATTTATTGGTAATGGCAATACCTTGTCAATACAAGGAGATGAAGGTGTAACCCTCAATTTTTTATTTATTTATTTATTTTTTTACAAAAAAATCCACTCAATGATCGAATGGAGCATGAAGTTAATACATATTAATAGATTAGAAAGACTTTCATTGCTACTTCAGTTGTATGAAATCCACGCGAAGAAATCTTGAAAATTCCATGTGGACCAAGGCAGCAAGGGAACTAGTAGTGGTGGCTCTGCTTCCATCCCCCAAACTCCTCTTCATTAGATTTCTCTTCTACCTTCAAAATCGAACAAATAAATGAAACCCACATCAATCAAACAAGAAGCTAGCACTGTTAAAGATGTCATATTTTTGTTAGGATTCAGGTAAAATTAAATCAAACGGATCATGTATCACCCTGCTATTCGTTTCATCCTGCTCGCAGAAAACATTTAACATCTGTGTTATTTAGTAGTATTTACGAAAACCCAAAACATCCTAAATCCACCATCACATTGTCAATCCTATACTTGGAGATGTCAAGTGTAGCATCAGTTTCCTTCCTTTTCAATATAATTGAAAGCTTTACAACCAGCTTTCAGAGTCCATGAGATTTACAGATACCTTTTTGGTGAAAGTGACGCCAACTTCAATCTCTCCACAATAAGTTTGGTCGACTCGAACCACGCTATACTTGCGAGGATGTAATTCAGCAGTTCCATTCTCCACTCCTACTGCTAATAAATCCTCCACGTAGATGCTGCACTTAAAAAATTGAACAAGCATGAGAGAGGAAGCTTAAAGAACAAAGATGTATGTGCCCATCAAATGTTGTTTTGGTTGGGTGTGATGAGGTTTTTATGCTACACATTATTCCTCCACTCTCACTTTTCTATAGACACCAATACATGAGATAATCCTATCAACCACCGACCCTAATTATCTATAAGTCTTATGATCTTTTGTAATGGCTTCAAGCTAATGTCTTAGGTCAATTAATTGATATGCAAATGGAGAGTGAGGACTTGGCTTTGACTTCGTAAATTTTTCTTCCATTACGATTGGGTAGATTTCTGCTATTACTACATAATCAGCACAAAAAATTAACAATTTTTTTGAAGAAATTAAGAAATATTTCTGCAAGTCTTGAAAATCTAAACTACTGTAAACAATAAACATATGCTGTAATAATCTCTTACGTGGCTTGCCCAATGAAGTCATCAGTAGAGAATGTGTCATCATCCATGATTTTGAGAATGAGTTTGTACTGGTCCCCTACCCCTGGATACTCTACCCTGAATGTCAATTTCTCATTCCACACTGGAGACGCACCTTGACCTGCACCGCCGGTATATTTTTCTTAGAATTGGCTGAAACTATTGAAGACGCATACGTATACTGCTATGCATATAAGCAGTTGCCTTAGTTCTTGGGGATTTATCGTTTGTAAGAGTAGTATTTATATTGGTATTTCCCTTTAGTGCATTCATCAAACATTTTGAACTTTGAACTTCAAATACAGGGCAAATCTAAAGGAGCATGTCAAAGCTTGGAACAGGAAAAAAATGTCAGTGGACAGTAGCAATAAATTTTGCAACCCAAACAATTGGCCTTAAAACAAGACATTTAGTGTCTCCAAATTTCCAATCTTCATATTCTGTTAGTTAAAATGTTGAATTTGCCTTCTGTTTATCAAAGGGAGTTGTCTCCTTTATTCCCTATATTTAAGATCTAAGAAACAAATATTAGCTCATTAACATTGGTTACTGCAGAATTTCCGTAATGATATACGGCACTCCCTTAATCAGTCATAATTAATAAGATATTAAGATTGGCTCAATATCAATTGCGTTGGCAATGCCCTGTGTGTGGTGCTTCCGAGAAATAAGCGTGAAGTTGGAATCGAGACAGAACTAACCTCGGGCCACGCTGCTCTTGCGTTCTTGACTTTTGTATTGTATCAGAACATAAGGATCCATACGACCTGCAATACATCTCATAAAATGATAAATTTGCCAGAATTTGACTTGACTATAGTTGGACGGAGGTCATATCAAGATCCGTGAGGATTGCTCAGTCATTAAGAAAAAATTTAAAAAATATATAATTTTACTAACAGTCATTCCTTAACCATTAAGATTAAAATTAAAAGAAAAAAAATCAAATACAAAATGAGCAGTAAATAGATAGTAATCTTATCATTTTCCTTCATTGGAATCAATCCTTCAATTTTAGCCCAGAACTTCATTAAGATTAATAGATACAAACTAGTATAAACTTCGATAAATTTTGTAGATGTTCGTGATGATGATTCACATGGAATGGAATGATACTTTATATTGGTTAAAACGGGAATCAGTCTGGTCTTTATTTAATATGAAGCTTGTGAACACCATAAATATGAAGGTGGACAAACCGCAAGGCGCAAAGGAGAAAAGAAAAAAGGAAAAAAGATGCACTTGTGTATTTGAAATTATACCGAAGAGATCAGAGTCTCCAAAGCCTTTTGCATTCACCAGCAGCACCTCCAACGTCCCAATTGCCATCTCTGTCTCTCCTCTTCTATTCTCTCTCGATGAAGTTCAATTTCATCAAAATTCCAAGAAGCGTCTCTCAGCATGACTCTTGCATGGCTTATATACTATCGAAGACTTGCAATGAGTAGTTGAAAAACCGACGGGCGGTCAGGATATAGGAATGAAGAAAGGCAGGTTGGCTAACATATGGATTTTACCTCCAATTGACCAGCGCTATGAAACATCAACTGCCCGGCACGTTTGACTTGGGAAAATAAATAGAGAAAAACGAAAGGAATAAAATGGGGGCAACCAAGGAATGAAGAGTCATATTAAAAAGGATCTTCTTGGAAGCCCTCCATTTAATAACGAATACATTTGACCGAACAACTTAAAAACTACGGATTAAAATTTCAAAAAAAAAAAAAAAGGACTTTTGATATTCAGTTAAATATAATAATATCAAACGGTGCCAAGTGAACTTTCGTATTAAAAAGCCAATGACCAGGCCAAAGTTGGGTTCACAATTTCCCATTGATCTTTCATTCAACCGCGTGCATTGAAGGATCTAATATATTGCTTCACAATTTTGTTTGACTGCTATGCAAATTCCAATGTAATTTTGTTTGGCTGCTATGCAAATTCCAATGTAATCCACCGACTTCAACAGTCATGATCATTTCACAACATAATCTCAACTCCTGTCTACAATACAGCAGTCACCAAACTTGTTTAAGCACTAGTGAAATATATGTGCCTGCTCAACATTCAACTAATTCAGATCTTTTTTTTTTTTTTGTTGGGGGGGGGGGGGGGGGAAGATAAGGGGGTCTTTCCATTAAAACTGTAAGCCACTCATGCCAAACAAACGACCGGAAATTATATAATCTCTAACACTGAATTATCAAAGTTGAAGTATAATATAGATGAAATCAAACCATCAAACCTCTATGGGTCTCCGAGACATGCAACACAGATTCTTTTGCTTACTTCCTACAGTTCCACACAAACCTAAATGCCCGACCGTTCCCAATATGCATACCATTGGAACCAATGTTACAACATGAAAATTCATCTCGCCTTTCCCTTATCTGCTGCGCCTGGGTGACAAGTCCGCAGACCTAGACCTGGATCCAGAGGGTGACCTTGAGGCTCTACCAGGCGAGGACCTCCAGTGACCACGTGATTCCTCAGCCGCATATGCTGATTTCCTATAATGACATATTTCACATAAGCATATACACTCGCAATACACAATTATTTGACAAGAGTGCTAGCTACCAGAAATTTTACATAAATACCACCAGGGATGCAGTAAAAGCCACCAGTAGAAGCCCATTCAACCACAAACATGGGCTAGCCATCAAACCCATTTAACCACCCCCACACAGGCAACATTCTATGAGTAAACAAAAATGACTTGCGAGTGACCAGAAACAATTTCTGTCCGTATCCATATAATAACTTCTTTTTCTTTTTTTAATAACACTCAATAGCGCAAGTCATTTTCTCCTCTTTTGCGTGATAAGTTCCACAACATAACAAGTGAAATGGCACTTGGAATCCAGTTTGGGAATTATGATAGCTATAGTGTCCGCTTGCAATCACTTCATCACCATGAAGAAACACAGGTAACACTACACACCTATGCATTGAGCATGGTACAGGTAGATAATTCAAACAGTTTAGACAGATTCTGAAACTTACTCGCGATGCCCATTGCCAATTTCATTTTGATCAACAGCATTACCATAACCTGGAGAATAAGACCTGCCTTGATCAATATCTCGCTCTCTTCGAGGACCTCTTGGTGACCGTGGGTGGTCTGCTTGCCTTCTACTTGGGGAAACCGAGTAGTCACTCCTTCGTCTTGGTGCGGGTGAGTAGGACCTGCTAATTCAACAATCATTTACAAACATGCTAACCTGCCCAACTGACCACAGGTATAAAGATTATGTTAGTTTGTGAACTTGCAAGTGTACCTTGAGCGGTATCGATTTCTAGAACCAGAAGGCTGGCGAGGAGAGCGTGAACGGGATAGTGAACGAGACTGAGCACGCCCTGAGAGATATCAGGTTCAAAGGAGAATATTTTAAATAGGTGTTGCATAATTGTTTTTACAAGTACAAATAGGAGTCATATAATCAGATACAAAAATGAAAAAAACAAAGCTTTCTGCAGACCAAAATATGACAGTAAATCAACAAAATCATAAAACTTTCAGCTTTGTAACTTCAACCTCTAATTACTAGAATCTCACCAAACAATTCATTTTGCAACCATATTTATATGTAACAACTGAGTTAGAATTACAAGCGGGTTGCAAGCCAGGTGCCTAACTGTGGGTCCATAAAAATGCTACTCTCAGAAAACAATAGCAGCTGAGCTAGCAGGCATCTTGAATAAATAACACCCGAATCTCTAGAAAGGAAATTAGTCTTATCAACATGAGCATAGCTATCGACAAGAAAACAGCTATCATCTTCAAAGGTTTCGATTGCGAAAAAAGTTTTAAAACATTTTAATTGATACAAACCAGCTTCAAAGTTGAAAACAAATGAGGTATAGCCTTCAGCTTTATTGGTCTTCAATGAGAACAAAATTTTAAAGAGAGGCCATGCCAATTGGATGCAATTCATTCCTGATCCATTAAAACTTCAAAACAGTAACTTAGTATGGAAAGAGGAGCTTAGTTGAAACCCTAGACATCAAATCTTTTCCAGGAATTTTTCGGGTATGGGTTTTAAAAGCCTCGTACTTCCGAACACAAACTTGAGCTTCAGAGGGGGATACCTAAATCTGTCGATCTCCCTGAAGTTCAGGACTGGTTACAAATGGACCTACTCAAACACACATCCTGTGCTAAAATGCTACACAGTTCGACAAGCGCCTGAACACAAAAGTTCCTAGTTCACAGCAGGTACTCACAATGAAAAAGAGAGAAGGAAACACTATTTTTTAAAGTAAGATGAAATCGATCATTTGGGACCAATCATCTTAATAGATATGAAATTGATCACTTGGAAGAAAGCATGTTAACTTGCAATCTAAACTACTACAATTTCCTTTAAAAAGTTAACAGATTACATGCATTAAATGCAACAATCCCAACCAACAGGAATCTTAAAAATGAATCCAGCAAAAAATTAAAACAGTAAAGAAATCTCAACTGTAGAAGGCGCACAAATATAACGTGGCAGTACTTTAATTGATATTTGAGAAATTTGTCATATATCAGTACTAGTTAATACGGATTATAGAAGTACTGTAAAGTAAGAACGTCAATTGTAATAAACAGAATACCATAATAAGATGATCGCCGTCCTCCATGGCTCGAAGGTCCTCTGCATAGAGGACAACATAAATGAGAGGAATCACTAAATTAATATATAGAGTGTGAAAACTAACACCTGTAGGCAGAGGTAGAGATAGCAAGCGGGAGAACCTACCTAACCCTAGTCCTTCGACGCATCTCCTCTGGCCTCTTCCTTGTTTCAGCAGCAAGAACTACGGATATCTCTCTCCCAGCAAAAATTTGCCCATTCATATGATATTGAGCCTCTGAGGCTTCATAAGGATCCACAAACTGCACAAATGCAAACCCTCGAGGTTCCCTAGAAAGAAGACACAGAAAAGCTTCGTAGATGTAATGTTAAATCTGCGCAAACATTGATTTGTATGAGGGCACTGACTTGTCAAAAGTAGCATAGTAAGATACCGCCACAATGTCTTATCCGGTATACCTTTCTTTATACATCTAAATACCAGCTCCAAAGCACTTCCAGATAAGTGCATGCTGAACTTACTATAAGCAGCTAAAATCCAAGCTTAGTGGCTTCCCTTTTCTTTATACACAAGTATGAAAGTCAACTTCAAAAGAGGCAAGTGACTTGAAAATTCTTCACATTCTTGTAATTATAGGATGCACTTGAAATCAACGTTCCCACAAACAAAAATCCCTTCAGCTACTCTTCAATTGGTCAAGAATAAATCTTCCTCCCCATCAAACTTCTATTGGGTGTGTAATTATATAATTTCTCTTCATAAAGGAACATTCTTCATTTGAAGATTACTCTTAACACTCTCGGGGGGACCAACAAGTTAGGCAATGATAAACAGTAGGTCTTCATCAAAATTGGGGCTTGGGCTTGTTTTAACTTCAAAACATACCCCCTGACAAACCAGTTCAAATTTTAATTCACTATGGAGATGAAAAATAAACCTTCATAAATAGTTTACAATGTAACTCACTAGACAACTTTTTGCATCCGCAACTTGTGAACCACTTATGAAAAACAACTTTTGAATGAACCTTAACTAGAGATTCCTAACAAGGAAAAAAAGTAAAGAGGAGTCTCTCAAACAATTAGCAATATACATACATCCTCAACAATCTTATGAATATGATTGCAAAGAATATCAACATGAAACATAACCAGCTAATTACCATCAACATCACAGGTCATTTTTACCAAATCAATAATTTCTTTCAACAGGTAAATTAACAGATAATCTAGGTGTTTGACAGTTTAGACAACCCATTAATTACTTAAAAAATTCAACTACCAAATCACTCATTTAGCGTAAGACAATGAAGCAAAAAGAAGCTTCATCAGCATGTTAAAACTATAAATGACCAGCATTGTAATGTAGAGGGTGTCGAATTGTCATGCAGAATCTAACATCAAACTCTTTTGAAACCAACTAGCTTGATAAAGCAAGGAGACTTGGTAAGCTCAAGCTAGTCCCAACCTCCAAGTCCAAGCAAACCGAGCTCAACACCCAAAACTTTGCTCAGGAATTTCCACCACTACATTGTCATACTGAATAACTGAAATTTGAATGAATTGAAAAAAATGTTACAGAAAAACTTCTTGAATGCTCTGCTATTAAAAACTTACCCCGTATAATAGTCCTTTGGAATATAGACATCCCTAACAAGTCCAAATCTCTCAAATGGAACTCGAAGTTCTTCCGGCCTGCAAACAGGAATAAAGTACATAACCGACTTGTCTTGACTCTTGACAAATCAACAACACCAAATGAGAGATCTTCTGCTACCAACCAACTATAAAGTTATAAACAAAAACACACCAACATGTTCACTGTTCATTATAACACAAACCCAAAAGCAACAGAAAACATTACCTGCAATCCAGTGGAATATTGCGGACTAAAAGGCTTCCATGATTCTGTTCCTTGTGCCTACCGTACCCACCACCGTATCCCCTTCTAGGAGGGCTTCTCCCTCGACCGCCATATCCCCTCCTAGGAGGACTATAGTATGGTGGACTGTACCTCCTCATGATGGTACCTGACATCACAAGCATGGCCCATGTGAGCGTAATATATACTAGTTCCCAATTTTTACTTGCTACAAGAAATCTCCAATCCCATAACGAGTAAGATAAATTAAAAAAAAAAAGGCATGATATTTAATTATATGGTAGTATTTATGTCAGCATTTATGTTATAGGGCAATAATAGGCAATGTGAATTCTTGAAGCCGCAGAACCTGATTCCAGATCACATGCCAAGGCAAAAGAAACCCTAGATTCCCTACCTGGTTGCCGAGAAAGAATTTGATGCGTCGAGTTTTCAATTTTTTGTGGACATAGAAAGCAAAACCTTAAACTCGGCCAAGCATAACAAAACTATTTTACTAACTCGACTTGGACTTTGTCGACTCGAATCGGATTTTTTTCATTGATAAAAAATCAAGCCTAAAAACAGAACAAAAGATCGAAAATTTCGTTTCCTTTCCCGAGAATTTAGCCGGCGGAAGGCAATTCGTTTGACTTCGAAGAAAATCGCGGGACCAAAAGAAGACGCAGAAAAACGGAAAAGATAAATAGATATACCTCGAAGAACAAGAGACTCGACGAGCAAAGAAAAACCAAAATCTTAGACTTCGATCTCAAGTAAGCGTGACGAACTGTGTCGCCTATTGTGCTTTTATAAAAGCCTGGCATGGGAATGTTCCAAGATCGTCATGTTTAAAACCCTAGGTATACGAAGAACAGATTGGGCGGGTCGACTCGGTACTAAAAAAAAAAATGCCGATTGGAAGGGTCGACGGACCCTGTTTGAGTAAAATAAAAAAGGCCCAGACGAGTTGGGCTTTTCTTTTCCCTTTTCTATTTTTCGGCCTACCTAAATTTTCATCGAGATAAAAGACGAAGGGACATTAATCAAGGGATAAATCCAGTATTGTAACAAGGATTTCAGTGGTATTATTTAAAAAACAAAAGAAGTAATATTAGATCATCAAATATAGACAAATCCGAACCTCCAAAATGAACTAGATCTTCACCATCAGTGCATTCGGATGCTACTCTCCAATCTTTACAACTTTTTCTCTCTTTGTTGTACTTAAATATATATCTTCTTGTTTTGAACTTTTTGTTTTTCCCAATAGCATTAGAAGTAGTTCTATTTGGACTAGTTGGGCAAGAAAATGCGTGAAGTGAAAAACGCCCACCTTCCCGGACGCCCTTCTGAGTGTTACGAGTTTCAACCAGTATACTCGACGTCTAAAACAATGCTCTCAAATACCCAGGTGATACAAAGTTCTTTCACAAGAAACTTTTACTCAACCAAGAAAATGATGCATTATACAAAAGAAGCCAGAACCTAAATGATGCATTATAGAAAAGAAGCCAGAACCTATGTCATGAAATTTAAAGACAACAAATGGCAATTTTCATAGAGTCAGGTAACAGTTGTTCGTGAAATGGCCGTCGGCAGGTCAGAAAGAAGTGGAGCATCATTGCAGTCTCTATGGATGCAATTTACATCTAGACGAACTAGCCTAATAATCAAATACAGGATATAGATTGTACGAAGAAAGGAGTCAACTTGCTCGTGACTTTGCGGGCCATCCACAATCCAGCAGTTCAGCATAGTACACCGTTCATATACACTTCTATTCTAACATCTCATCAATGGACAATGTGTATAAAAAGAACTTCATTTCTGACTTGATTCATAACAAAATTTCTATTTCTCCGGCAACTAGGAGAGAGAATGGTCACAGTTAAAAAGGGGAATAATCCCAGCTGCCTTGTTGTCAAGCACAATGCACCTATTTTAGTCGCGCTTCAAACGGATCAAGGAAAGAGAAGATGGAAGCATATATCAACATCAACATGCAACTGTAACATCTGCTTGAGATTGCAAGTTTTCAGATTCAGTGAGCAAAGGACTCTTCTGGAATTTGTTTCTCAGCTGACCACAAGCAGCGCTAGCATCTAGGCCCCTTGTTTGCCTCACGCTGCCAGTTATTTTACGTGATTCCAAAGCAGCTGCAAATGCCGCCACCTGCCAAATGATATAAGAACCATGCATCTACATATAATGGTGCAAAATGATTCAAACAATGAGGTATTGAGGCATATGCATGCTGAAAACGTGTGCATAATAGCATGTGTTCAACATACAGCTTTCCTGTGTGGCCGCTGATACTCAGAGCCTTCTATTGGATTGAAAGGTATCAGGTTTACATGATAACCACGCCCCCACTCATGGAGAAGTTGTGCAAGTTCTACTGCGTGCTCTGTTTTATCATTGACTCCGGCTGCCATAAGTAATAATAATATTTAGAACACTGTTATTGACTTAATATAGATTTTTACAAGTATGAACAGGGAGGGACTAGACAACGAATAAAAAAACATTGAAACATCAGTACCTAAGAGTGCATACTCAAAGGAAACCCGTCGACTGGTATCAAGGAAGTAGTCCCTGCAATCTTTCATGATTGCATCCAGAGGGTAGGATTTCGCACTTGGCACAATTGCTTCCCTAAGTTTCTGGTTAGGGGCATGTAAACTGAGGCAAGAAAACACGATAATGAAGTTACAATTCTATAATCAGAAAAGATATTGACATTATAAAAGTGTTCACGAACAATGAGCTTCTTCCTAAGCCCATATAAGTTAAAGAACAGACCTAAAGTAGACCCCATAGATTGTTGCAGAAATGGGCCAAATGAGGAGGACGATACTACGCCAGCTGATTTGAAATCAACACTCTAGATATTGGTCAAATACTCTAGGGCTTAATTGGTAGGCAAAATTCACCATTTTGCATCAGCATCTGCTGGGGTAAAATTTATTCAACGGCTGAAATGCAGGGTTGCTTATGGGACACGTGTCCCTCATGTCCTATTATGGGATACATGTCTCACATCCAACAGGTCCAGTTCCTGTTACTGGACCCAAACCAAACCCAATGCCACTCAAATTCCTGATCTTAGTAAAATTTCAGGCAGATTTGCTTATCCATACTGGGTGTCTCTCTCTTTCACTCATTCAGTCTCTCTCTCACACACACACACAATTAGTATGACTGCTCATATAAAGCCCCTCAAGGCCTTGAACCAAATATGTAAAGTGGAGAGCAGAACAAATGTATTCTCAAATAGTAAAAAGGGGGTGAACAGCTATAGCATACAGCAGGAGTAAGATACTAATCTTTAGTCAATTTATCAATTAAAAATGTGTGCTTCAACAAAAACAGATGATTACTCACAAGTAAACAACATCATCAAATGGTAAGCAGAACTATCCACTAAAAATTTCTTATTATAAACAGCATACCTGACAGCCAATGTTGACTGAAGTTTGTAAGAAGCCAGCTTTCTAATTGTGTTTGGAACCCCCACAGTGGATATTGTGATCATTCTTTGCCCAATTTGCACATCCTTCAAAACAGGAAAGACCCACCAAAACAAAATGGAGTTATAATAAATTGCAAAGAGTTTATGTAAATGGGAATTTCTAGGAGTCAACTCTAAGTAAGTTAAATTAAAAGAAAAAAAAAGTTAAACAACTTCCAAAGAGTTGTCATAGATGAGTATTGTATTGAAGCAAACAGTTGCAAATAAGGTATGTGAAACAGTTGCAAACATACCTTATTTAAGCACCGATGTGCCTCAAGTACCGAGTCCAGATTCAACATTGGCTCGCCCATTCCCATGAACACCACATTTGTCACCCTATTCTTGAAGAGCTCCTCAATAGCTAATACCTATGCAAACAAACGTATATACAAACCATTTGGCCATGCCAAAGAAACTCAAGCTTGCTTGAATACATTTACGTTTTAAGCATATCATAACAATAACAGTTTTTTTTTTTTTATGTTTCCAAAGTTATTGATGTACCTAAATCCTACCAATGAAAAACAATTGATGAACCTCAATCCCACCTTAGAAATTTTGTTTCCAGAATTGTGCATATCATAAAATATTAAAGATGCTTTGCCACATAGTGAACATGGAAAGGACATCAAGACGAACCTGCTCAATGATTTCATGCCTCTTAAGGTTCCTTGAAAACCCCCCTTTCCCAGTGGCACAAAAAGAGCAGCGCAGTGGGCAGCCTACCTGAATATCCAAACAACAAGGAAAAAATGAAGCTAGAATCAGAATCTCATTAAAAAGGTGAGGGAATTTTGCCACAGGCAGATTCACAGATCAGAAAATCACCTGTGATGATACGCATGCTGTAAGGCGCATTAAACCTTTATCATCTTCAACTGGTATGCCAACGGTTTCAATCAGTCTGTTGTCCTCCAACTTAATCAATAGCTGCACGGTCCATAGAAAAACTCTATAATGGAATGTTTTTAAATCAAAATGGGAATAAATATTTCCACTCATCATATCCATAGATGCACTTGGCTATCAAGATTTCATGATAATAATTGAAACGGTGGCATCCCATCGAAGTATACAAACCTCCTCTAAAATTAATATGAACAATAGAACTCTAGCATCATTGGAATAGCCGACCAATAATTCATTCCAACAGAAACCCCACACTTACATAATCCACTCCAAAAAATGAATTATCATAACACAGTTGGAATAAGAAAAGATTTCAATTTAATTATCGCCTTTCACCTTAACAGTCCCATCAGCTGCAGTGACAGTGTGATAAATGGGCGACCGCCCAATCTTCCATCCAGCTTCTTGAAGATCATTCCTGAATGCTTGAGGTACTACAATATATTATAATAATAGTAGAGGAAACACAACATATATAAGTCGCCCAATTATTTAATGGAAGATTGTAACAGTAAAAAAAATGTGGCAAGAAAGGGAAGGACAGCATGTCTCACATTGACTGAAATCTTCAATTTCTTTGACCTTTCTCTTGTAAATAAGATGATGCAGTTGCTTTCCTCTATAGCTTTGCTACAAAATATCATTCCCAAATAAAAAAACTACGAATACAAAGTACGCCCGCAATTTCGAAATATATTTTGGAAAATCTGAACTTTAAAAAATAACCACGACATCACATATTACTCAATTTCTTCCACTTTCTAGGCAAACAAACAGAGAGAAAGGCTTCTTCTTTTTTTCGTTTATTTACCTGACCGAATTCGAGGGCGAGCTGTTGGAGCTCATGTTCAGACATGCCGAGGAGCACCTGCTGCGAGACGGCATGGGAAGCCCGTGCAGCGGAGAGAATAGAGAGGCCGCGGGAGCTTGAAAAGACAAGGGAGCGAGGGAGCATGACACGTGAGAGGGGAGCGGAACACATGTGCTGGATAACCGCCATTGAACTGGCAATCATTTCTCTGTGCTCCGTTTGGGGAATGAAGGCGGAGGAGTACGGACTATATTACGAGAGTGGGATTTTTCTACTCAAACCTTAAAAATTTTTCAGGTTGAAGAGTCGATAACAGCCTCTATATAATTCGTTGTCGTTTAGTTTGTTTGGGCCTTGGGACGACTACCATCATATGGGCCATATGGCCTCTTGGAAGTTTGGAGCGGGACCGCTTTCCCAAGGGCACTGATAACGGTCGGATGGATATTGGGCCGAGGCCTTCTATTAGTATGATTTGGGCCTCAGTCAGAGTTATTTGGGCTTCGAGAAAACAGAAGTTACAGAACGAAGCTAGAAGACAAACCTGGGAAAGGTTCTCTCTCTCTCTCTCTCTCTCTCTCTCTGTGTGTGAGAATATCCTGGGAAAGGTTCTCGATTGCAGAAGAAAATGCCAATATGTTTCTTTGAACGGATGATTAATTGCTGTGAAAAATCAAAGGCCAAATCACAATTCTGAGTATGTTCTTTCAACAGAATAATTAAAAAAAAAAAGCATATATTTTTTTTTCCTTCGTCAGTACGAAGCATTTAGTCATTCTCCAATTTGGTCATAATATCATTTGCTGGAGCAAAAATAAAAAAGAGGAGGAAAAAGGGAGTAGAGGTATGAAGTATTAAAGTTAACACGATTTTTTGAAATCATTAACAAAACAAAAACTGTACAAAAGTCAATAGCGGTAATACATACGCCGACCACAAGATATGATGTTCATCCAATCAACCATCCGTTTATTCTTGCTTCTTCTTTTTTACCTCTTTGGGAGTGAATAAATATAAAAAAAATACATGTGCTGAATGCCTTTTACTTGTTTCATATATCAAGGCTAGAAGTAGATGGTCTGGGATATTTAGCAGCCTTCTCATTGCAAGCTCCATCGGCACTCATCCTGCGATGTTTGGGACCGTTGCCTGTTGATTTTCGAGTAGAAATTCGTTGGTGTTCATTTTGAGAGCATCCAACGTCATTCGAATCATGAAGTTGCTCCAATATTCTGACCACCTCAACCATGTTTGGCCTGAACTTGGGTTCTACTGATAAGCATTGATTTGCAAGGTTGGCTGCTTTCAGTGCTGCAGACAAGGAGTACTGGCCTTGGATACGAGCATCAAACACTTCGAAAACTTTTCGTTTGCTGGTAAGGCAAGGCTTGGCCCAATTAACTAGATTTTGTTCTCTACCTGGCCTGTTCTTGTCCATTGCTCGTTTGCCAGATAATATTTCTAGGAGAACAACCCCAAAACTGTATACGTCACTTCTGATAGTTAAATGACCTTCATAAGAAGAGGATGAACATAGTATCAGATCCCAATACAGAAAAGTGTTTGGTAAACTGCGGCATTCATCAAGGGCTCTATAATCCATTCTGCAGGTACCATATTAAAGGCCAAGTTTGGAAACCCAAAAATTACAAACACGTGGTGAAGAGCGAGAAAGAGAGGTTTGTGGAGTTGGATTGATGGAGGAATTGACTTTACAAGGCTATAAACAGAGTAAAAGTGAGCAACCGGGGAGAATACTTGCCGGTACATCTTCTTAAATTGCCACAGGTTCTAACCAACTAAAATGGACAAGTTCCTTGAAAAGACAAGTTCTTTACTTTCCTGTTTCAAGGTTTGGCATTAGAAGCATGTATAAAAATAAACAAATACAGTTGCACGTTCAATGGTGGGTTACAAAATTTTGCAGATGGTATTTACGACCAGGAAAAAAGAAACTAGTGATGAAGTCATTGTTTCTGGCAATGATATTGGAGGACAACAGGTAAACCTTATGGCAAATAGTTCAGGCTTTTAAACTACAGGTGAAACTGATATATGCTGTAAATTTTAAGGTACCTGTGGCCATATACTCAGGAGCTGCATACCCATAGGTCCCCATAACCCTTGTAGAGACATGGCTTTTGTCGCCCGTTGGACCATCCTTGGCCAACCCAAAATCCGACAGTTTCACATTATAGTTCTGCCATTTACAATGAATAAATGGGTAAGAGCATGTTCAACTAAAATCCTCCAGAAGCCATAAAATTTTAACAATTTGAACAGGTTTAACGTACACTGTCTAGCAGGATGTTAGAAGATTTGACATCTCGATAGATCACTTGCACTTTGTCACTGTGAAGAAACGCAATGCCCTTAGCAGCACCCAGTGCGATCTTCATGCGATGGCTCCAAGAAAGTGGCTGAACATAAGAAGACCCTATTCCAAGATGCTTAAGATTCTTGATTATGATGTTAACAGGTATGTTTAAGATCCTAACCAATGGAGTACATTTAAAATCCAAGAAGTAAATAATGCAGAAGGATATATAAATTACTCACTCCTAAATAAATGATTCTCCAAGCTGCCCCGGGCCATAAATTCATACACCAGAAGCCGGTGGTCATCTTCCAAGCAGTAACCAACCAATTTCACTAGATTTGGATGATGCAGCTGCCCCAGGTAATTTATTTCTGCCTATATTTAAAGAACCTCCACGAAATTAATCAATGTGAATCCTGAAGATAAGTGTGCAATACCACCTGTTTGCAAAAACAACCTAGAGCAAGAATGATTGAGGATTTTCGGATAAATTTACTAGAATTATTGACAAGTTCAATCAATCCCTTTTAAAGTATTCAGACCATTACAAGCCAATGCACATTAGTTTCTGAGGTAATTGGCTTCAAGCTCAAAGAGGTGTCAAGAAATGCGCAGAAGCCAGAGAAGGGTAGAAATTAAACTCACCAACCATTCATGGTGACCCTGGAAACCTTCTTGGTTAAGCCTCTTCACGGCAATAACCATACCAGTCCCAGGCTTGGCAGCTGTAAATAAACGCTCATCGATCCATCCTTTGAAAACACAACCAAAACCGCCCTCACCCAACACACTATCAGGACGAAAGTTCCTGGTGGCTGTTTTGAGTTCATTAAAGGAGAAGCTTCTCAAATTGGAAGACTGCAAGATCTCACCCTCTGTCCGAGGAGTTGTAGGCACTGAGATAGGTGAAGCCTTGCTGCTTGTACAACTCAAATCGTTCCCTTCTTTGTTTCCATACGTGGAGTTCACATCTACACGGGTCCATGCCATGTAACGAGTAAATATACCAATTCTAACATATAAACGAGAACTCTTCTCATAAACTTCAAACCGAAAAAAATAAATAAATCTTCAAATTGACACGATACAAAAGCTTAGACTCAGTTGGTTGCTCATAGAACCATGGAAAAGATCACAGAAAGTTCATATCTCTAGATCTATTCACCGGCTCGTTTCAAGAAGTCGTAATCTGACCCGAATCAAGCCCAGATATGTAGTTGGACAGCAAACGAATTACATAGAGATTTTGAATTAAGATTCAGAATTTCTTTTCTTGCATTCCTTTCATTGCTCAGCAGTATGTCATTGTTTATATAGACCCAGATTTAGAACCCAAAATAGCCTCAACGTTCAGCCATAGCAAGAGTAAAACAAGTCAAGATTCCATCCAAAAGAACAGAAAGAGAGCAGGTAGAGGTGCTGAATTGCATGGTTCACCAATAAATAAAAGTTAAAGAGCATATCATGGAAAAATCAATGAAAAGCCATAATTTCTTAGCAGCTCCAAGACCCATCAAGAAAGGGTGAAAGAATTAGACAAGCGAAATATTGAAACTGCAATGATACCATTGTGAAGAGGGCTCTCAGCTTTGATCCTAACGCTAAAACAGGAGCCCATGGATTCGAAAGCTTCACTCCTCTCTATCTCTTCTCTACTCTAGACTCTCTGCAACTGCTTCAGCGTTGGATAGCAAGCCAAGTGTGAACAACTTGAAGCAGGGAAAGTCAAGCCGACCAAACCCCTGAAGTGAAGGCGAGTATTCAAGTGTGAGAGAGAGTAAAGCTTTTACTATCACTTGCATAGAGAATCGCCTGTTAAAATGCTTCAATCCTCTCTCACCTCCCTCTCCACGATACATATTGCATGCAACTGCTTCATAATAATTAAAAAATAAGACGGAAAGAAAAGAAATCGAGTGTAAACATGTAGCACGAAAAGTCAAAGCAACCAAACCCGTGAAGCAAAACAGGTATTCAAGTGTGAAAGCAAATGCTTTTGCGTGAGATTTAGCTGGCACTTGTATATATGACCTGCAACTGAAGAAAAAAAATAAACAAATAGAAATAAAACAGGAAAATAAAAAGAAGAACCAAGAAAAGAGGTAAAGCAATGTGCTGAGTAAAGTTGTGAAGATCCTGGACTTACGTGCGTGTTCATGTTCTTGGAAAGTTCTTTTTGTTAGACCCACGAGAAGGACAAGCATGCAATGGTTGACTTTAGCCAACAGTTTGATTGCTTTATCTGCAAGTGGTGTTTGGGGGGGGGGGGGGGGGGGGGGGGGGGGGGGGGTGGGTTGTTGAGAAATTGGCATTGAGAGTTGGAGCTCTATCCCTTTTCTTGTTAGCTCGCTGTTTTTTGTATGCAAAAGACGACAGCAATGCATAACTGCAAGGATTCTCAGCCACCTTGGATTGATCACCATAAGAACTCTCTTAAATTAAGCCAATTTGGGTAATATGATTATTTTTTGTTTGATGTCTTTAAGTACAGGCAACCTGATGAGTCCCATTTTGCAAAAATACAGCTTAAATGTCCATTCAGAGGCGTAAAGGCTATTAGTATTTTTAAGTATTTTAAGCAAAGCCTTTTTTTTCTGCCACCAATATTATATTGCGTCCTTATTCAGTGAACCAAGAAAATTTTATTCTTTTTTTATGGGCAAGATTTTGAAGAAATGGCCGCTGTTTGAATCAATGACATTCTTTAAACAGTCAATGTATCATAGATGTGAATAGTCCATGTATTTGTGGAAATTGGAAAACATATAAGAAATCAACGCAAATGCCATTTTCCCTCACCAAACTATGAGTTGACCAATAAATAGAAAGAAAGAAAAGATTTTTCTGTACTTGTGAATAAAAGATTCATTCACGAGTACGTATACTTTGTTTGGTACGTATTCCCTGACTCTCGTGCACCTACTACATCTAGTATAGGGATTGGATCTAGAACGACAGCATCCCCTATAAATTAAATAGAAAGAACCCCCACATGTTGATCAATCATTCACCATGAACGTGTAGACAAATATACTTTCGCAGAAGCTCCTCAAAAGACAAGGATCAAACTCATCATTCATTAATAATCTAACTGGGACCATAAGCTTGAGGACTGTTTCAGTAAAGCAATCATATGATATAAGGAAACATAGAACCAGCCTCAAGTAAAATCAATCTCAGCTTTACAGACCCAGACTGTCGATCAGGTAAAGCAGTGACAAAGACATTGACTAATTCCCGAGTTTTCAAACTACAGGCATTTTTTAAGAAATTAAAAAAGAAAATATCAAACACAGACAGCCAGCTTTCGCGGCAAGTTGTCCTGTGAGTGAAGGAGCAATGGATTAATGACCAAAAAGAAGTCATTGCGCAAGGCATGACGCAAGGCAGTCCTAAAGCTACATGTCACTGAACTGGCAAGTCCATCCTGGCAGAGGAAATGCTTTTCCAGTGCAATTGACATAAAGTAAAGAATCAGTTTGAAGGGGAAAAAAAAATTATGTCCAATATTGAGAGCAAGACCATGCTCATGTAATCTCAATAACGACCCACAACCAGAAAACCAAACCAGCAGGTCCGACTCCAAAAGGAAGCTTTCCTTCAAAACTAATTGCAAAGAGCAAAAGTCATGCCCGCCAGAGATCGTGTTATGCTCCACCAGTTCAGGTGGTATCTACAACACACATCTCAAACCAAGTCGAAAGACATCTTACATTTGGGTGGGATGCAATATTTAGGAAGTTCACTCTCACGCAGATGCCAATCGATGCAATTTTAACAGCCATACACTGGTTGCAAGGACCATGACCCATGGGTTAGTAAAGACCGACTAGAAATTTTTTTCTTTTTTCTTTTTTTATGACAGATCAAAAGAAATTTATTAAAATCAAGCGAGAAGGTATAGCGTAAATACACAGAGTATCCAAGAGTGAACACCTAATTACAAGCTAGGAAAAAGGCAGACTAGAAATTGACAGGCAACTGGTTCTTAAGGTTAGGTCGTTCGTGGTATATGGGCCCATTTCTGGTTGGCCACCTTCACCATAAAAGTATACACAGTTACAAACAAACATATATATTATGACGTTTCTAATGAAAGTCGGTTCTTTTGTTATAGCTTCAGGGACGGGAAAATAAAATGGTAGGCTAGACTTTAGATACCATTGTACCAAGTCACTCGCTTCCTCCAGGATTCAATCGCTAGCATGTAGCCAAAACACGCAAAAACATGTACAGATCGAAGTTTCTGGATATCAGGCAGCCTTTGTTAGAGGCACTAAGGATGGTAGCAGTTAGTCATCTTTATTCATAAATATTATCCAGTCCCCGATGCTGATTTGGATACAAACAGAAATTTCTCAAAAAAAGTAATTTTAAAATTTCATCACATGGATTTATGTCTCCCCATTCGAAAGCTAGAGGGTCTCACCTACTCATACCCAGTACAAAACTTAGACACTTTTCTTAACCTGGGCAGACTTGATAATGTCAATGAACTCCGGCTGTAGGGAAGGCAGAGATGGAAAACAAAAATAAGGGTGTGAAAAAAATAAGAGTTGTAAAAGACTAAACACCTAAAGCAACAACAGTTACAACACTATTACCTTAAGAGAAGCTCCCCCAACCAAAAAGCCATCAACATCAGGCTGAGCAGCCAATTCCTTGCAGTTTGCACCATTCACGGAACCTGCAACAGGTATGCAATTATGTTGAAGAAACAACAAAGCAAAATGGAAAGAACAAATGCTGAACTTCTTTAAAAATTATTCCATTTAGCGTGCAATCCCCAGCTATTGATGAAACAAAATGAAAACACACAGCATGATCCAGCCTACACTAAGCAGAACATTGACAAGACCAGGAATGAGAAAATAAAAAATCCAAAACTTTATGGCAGTGTTGGCAGAGGCACAGATTCACGCTGCCCTTTCCTTCTGGATCTCAGTGTCAACCAAATTTAGTGGTGCTGAAATGACTTATTCAACAGGCTATGAAGCAAACATGTCTACTCATTGCCCTTCAATATCCAACAATCACAGACCTTGCCCAAAAATTCAGTTAAACTTAAATCATTTGCAATCCTTCTATAGAGAGAGATGAGAATAGAGGGCATCAATGGCTTCCATAAGATTTTGATAACAAAATACATAATTTCTGTTCTCTGATTTATGATGTCCAGAGAAAACCAAAAAGTCCGCCTACAAGACAGAGTCAAGTTTTTAAGGAAGCTACATGTCAACTCAAAATATATATTTTTCACTTTATCAAGGGGAAAGAAAAAAAAATAAAGAAAAAAGATATGGAGGTTGCTCAATCAGGTGTTAATCAAGTTGATATATAGGCAAACACATTCCAGTCATATAACATAGCCCAAATTTGAACAAGCTGAGTATGTCCTATATGGGAAAAAGCTAAAATCAGCCGCATAATTCATAAGTCAATGCATTTGACTTGTCTTCTAATTGAGAAAATGACTAAACCACACAAAGGACAAAATCAAGTGCAAGGAGGGATAGGATAAGGAATTTTAAACCACCATTTATCCCAACAGCTTAAGTTGATGAAAAAATGTAGATTTTATTATTTATTTTATATCTTAACACTCCCCTCACGTGTGGGCCAGACTTCTCCTCAATGGATCGCCCAACATGTGGAATATTTAATTAAATGTGATAGAGTGTAAAATCAGGGTTGGAACTCAGGACCTCTGCTTTGATACCATGTTAAATCACCATTTATCTCAACAGTTTAAACTGATGAGAAGAGATAAATTTTATTATTTATTTTATATCTTAAAGGAAGAGACCTCCATAAATAATGCGGGTTGTTGCAGCAACTTCAGGACTGGTATTTGTGTGAAGCCATTTCCTCAATTCAGAATGTACCTGTCATATAGTTAAAAACCTTGTTTCAAAAAACTGAATGGTTGAGAAAAGAAGGCAACTTGAAGCAACAAGACCCACCAAACAAAATAACTAAAACTTTGCATACAGATATGACCAAGAATCTCATGATTGTTAGTCAACTATGGTAGCGCAATGCCCTCAAATGTTAATCCTTTACATTTAGTATGTACAGAGAGCCAAATTTAGAAACCAATGAGCACCTTTTTCTAACATATTTATCCTATCAAAAGCATCATATTTACTTTCAGTATATTATAGAAACGCCTCTTAATTAAATGTGAGACTGACAAAAAAATGAAACTAGTGAATTCATAAGATGAAAGCCTTACTTCCTGAGCCTGGGCTGGAGTAGCAACCTTCCCAGTACCAATAGCCCACACAGGTTCATAAGCCAAAACAACACTGGCCCAGTTTGAAACTCGTTCTGCAAGACAAATAACACCAGACATGATGATGATAAAGAATCAATGTAATCCTCAGAGCATGATTAACATGATTAGCACAATGCACGTAAATTTTAATACAACATAGCTTTCAATGAATACACGAAACACGGAGCAAGGCAAAGGCAAAATCATGCGTTAATAGATTTGGAACTTCCTCACAAAACAGTATTGCACTCATTATTTTATCTATATTATTTCGACAGCAAAGAACCTTTAGAAAGAAACTAAGGCACTATAGTAAAAAGATAAAAAAGAAAAAAAAATGATCAAAGCATGATTACTAAACATAAGAGTACTTGTGAGACAGCTTGCTTTATAGAGAAATAAATTCCTGTAGGACAGAGCAAACAAATAAAACTTTGAACTGAACAGAATAAGCAGTGCCTCATTAAGGCCACATTCCAGTTTGTGCAATTACTTTAGATCGACCTATTTACCTGCAATTGCTTTAGTTTGTGCAGCAACAACATCCACGGTAGATCCAGATTCTCGCTGCTCGAGAGTCTCTCCAACACAGGCAATCACCTTCAAACCTTGTGCAAGTGCATATGCGACCTTATCTCCAACAAACTGAAATAAACCATTGAGAATAGTAATTATTACTTTAAAGATACCTTAATGAATGTAAAAATAATGAGCACTTATAAAGTTGCAGCCAATGATAAAATCAAATGCCATGGCCAAAACTTGAGAAGTAAGGCCCTGTTTGGATACCCCGTTTGTTTACCCAAACCTAAACTATCTCATCTCATTTCATCTCATCTCATCATTATAAATTTTTCAAATCCCTATACAAAATATAATAAACAATTCAACTTTTTTAAGTCTCAAAACAAAACTAATATTAAAAAATTATATTATAACAATATTTTATTCAACTTTCAACAAAACATCTCATCTTATTTCATCTCATCGTTACAATTTTTTCAAATTCCCACACAAAATATGATAAACAATTCAAATTTTTTCAAATCTTAAAACAATAATAATATTAAAAAAATAATATTCTAACAATATTTTATTCAACTTTCAACTCATTTCATCTCAACTCAGTATCCAAACCACACCTAATTGTCTTTAGAAACCAACTTACCTCATTTGACTCGTTTAATATAAGCCGTCTCTCAGAATGACCAAGAATAACCCAAGGAATGCCCAAATTGACGAGCATCTCTGCACTGCATGTGGATATTAAATCAACTTTGAATGTTTTCAAACAAAGAAATGCACACACATTGTCTGAGTAACGAAAAATCATAATGAAAGATGGCCCATGATAGAAATTTTGCCAGCACGTGAGCCAAAAGGCTAAAATGGAGAAGTCAGGGAACAACCATTACATTACTAAACCTACGCAACATTATTTACATCATTTTAAGTAACCACTGAATGCAAAAAGTCGAGATTCCTTTAAGAAACATTATTCATTAAACAATTATCTCAAAAAAAGAAAACTTATATGTTTAACTAAAAAAACCTCGAAAATGCATCACAAAGTCCAGACATTTCACAATACAACCCGTGGACCACGAGAAGATAAAAAAGAAGAAGAACTACAAGATCAAAGCATACCTGACCTCCCCTGTATAAGCACCTCCTTTTTTGACCCAACAATTTTGTGCCGCAACATGGAAATCAGGCCTCAACAAACTTTTTACCAATGGAAGAAAAACAAATGGAGGGCTTACCACAACCTCTGCAAGAACGTGTTTTCAATGCATTAACGAAGCAATGAAGCAAAGAAATGTAGTTACTTTACAAATGAAGTGAGGATAAGAGTGGAAAATTGTCACATGCAAATGACAACAAGAATTAAGAACAACAACAATAACATTACTCGTCAAAATAAATATTTGAAAATCATAATTACCGCAGCCGGATTAAGTTCTTATTATCTAACCGTTCCACTGAATTTGGATTAAAATAATATGGAGGAGAGAACTTCTGAAATCTTAAAAGATTAGTTGTTCCATGGAACACGACAAAGTTTCACCCGATGATAAATAAAATTTTAACAAGCCAAAGTGAAAAAGAGTATATATTACAAAAAAAAATTACGGCCAAAACTGAAACTTTATTAGTGCCAATATTCAAGTTTCATTGCAAATAATGTTCTCACTCATGCTGCAAAATCTAAAACCATAATAGCAAATTATGTATCATGCAGACGCTCGTAGTAACCGTAATACTGGAGAAATGAGCACCAAACAGCAATACTGATACAACAAATAGAATCCAATCATTCGCCTACCCACGACATCGTGTGGAGGCACTTGGGCTTCATTTAGTGTGGCCACTATCTTCTTCACCTCCTCAGTGGTTCCGTTCTGCATCCACAATCACGTTCAATTCAAGACAGGAAACACAAAACTACCTCTGTTTATGTGTGCATTGTTTTTACCAAATTAAATAGATGGGCAAGCGAAATAATACCAAAATCTGCTCGACCGATAAAAACAAATAAAAAAAAGCTATTGAACAAATAAATTATTCGCTAACAGCGGAGAAAAAAGTAAGATCGAACCAGCCGATCAAAAATATCAACTATTCAGATAGTTGCAACCTTACAGCACTCAATTTCACTCTCTATTTCTTTTTCTATCATACTCATTTTTCTATCGTCAACCAAACAAAGAGAGAAGACTCACGCATTTCCAGTTTCCGCCGATAAAGAACTTCCTGGCCATCTTTCACAAATGATCGGAATTCGCAGAGTTCGCTGGCGATGATATCTGGATAGTTTGCTGGGCGATGATAGCTGGATCGCGGTTGAAATGAAATTACAATTAAAGCCTCGAATGTGGAATATGCTGTAAGCATCAGGCATCTATTGGTGTTTACGGGGAAAGGTGACAGCGGATGGGATGGGTAGTATCGTCAATAGAAGTAAAATGACGTAGTGGTCGAGTGGAGCGCATGCAATCTTGCTCACGGTCCATGTGGCTCTAGCCGCATGTTTTTGGGTCACAAAAAAGTGGGTGGTGATAATCGGCTTGGGTGAAGGGCCGCCGTACCCACGTAAATCTTACCTCCTTTATGGGCCAGTCGTGCCTATCTCTTCAGACATTCATTTTTTTTTTTTTTTTAAAATAAGATAAAAGCCTCTTACTTTTATTTTTGAAGCCTAGTACAGATTGGAGATTTGTTATTTGAATTTCACCAAGTACAATCAGTTTTGTATATATTTTATATATTTTATTAATGTAATTGATTAAAATAATTATTTTTTATTTAAAAAAATAATATAATTAATCATATCAATAGAATGTATAAATTTTATATATATATTTTATTAATATAATTGATTAAAATAATTATTTTTTATTTAAAAAATTAATATAATCAATCATATCAATAGAATATATAAAAAATAAATAGAAATGATTCCATATAAAAAATTTGTTGTTATTTTTTTTTTGGTAATTGCCTAAATAGTGTTACCCTTGGGTTGGCCTTGCTTGATATATACTTACCATTCATTATGACTCATGAAGCTGCTACAAAGACCAATAGAAGGAATCGATAGTGATGCCTAACTGATGTTGCACTATTTTTTATATTAATAAAAATTAAATGGTTTGAGAATTAAGGTTTTGATTTTCGTTCCATTCTAGCTGAAATTGTCATAATTTATCATTTCGATGTAATGTCTGGTACACACTATCATCTTGTTCTGTTTCACTTCAAATTCTGATTATTTTGTTCCCGTTTTGGTCTCCATTCCATTTCTGGATATTTTTGTAATTTTCTTATATTTAGATGATTATTTTTGTAAATTTTAAATCTAAATTGTATTTAATTAATTCCAAAATATAAAATGTTGTATAATTTTAATTTTTTTTATAACTTAAAATGTGTTACCTCATTCTTTTTTTTAAATATCATTATTTTTAATAATTTATTTATACTTTTTTTTTATATCTCAACTCAAGTTTGTGATATTTGTAACATATATTCATTTTATAAATTTTCAATTCTTCCATATATATACACATATACATGATATACACTTATATATATATATATATATATATATATATGTTTTTATTCTATTAATTATTAGTTTATATATATATATAAAAATATTTATATATAATTAATCTCAAAACAGTACACCGAAACAATATCGATATCGAAATATTTTATTCAAATTCCTAACTGAAACAGTCATTAAAACAGTATTCAAAACTTTGCTAAGAACTCGTAACCCTAAACAAGGAGATTAGCCCTCACGCCTGCCTCCCTCCATTTGTTGTAAATGGAGACACCACACCTCTTTTTTCATTAAAATCTCAATGGGGCCAACCCAAATTTAATGCCCCTCACAAAAGGGGGAAAAAATGAACACCAAACCGACAAATTAATCTCCATAAAATTCATTAGTCGTAATGAGTTTGCAATGAACCCAGCTAGCTGTTGCATGCTTTGGAAGCTCCGAGTGTGGGATTAGCCCACACGAGGCTGAGGCTTGATTGATGATGCGGCATCATTTTTCTTCAATGATTTATTTTGCTAACATTGATTACGTGAGTGATGAAGGTATTGAGAATTCTCACACGGTTTAACAATAAACTTATTCTAGACTTTATAGAGAGTTACCATATTTATCCTATTAGACATTTTAAATAGAGAAATTGATGTTTTCATATGGTATCAGAGCAGGCTAACCTATGACTGATGATGGGCTCCTGCGACCTACCCACTATGATGGTATTGAAAATACCGACCCACACGTGAGGGGGTGTATTGAGAAGTCCCATACAGTTTAGGAATAAACTCTTCCTATATTTTATAAAAAGTTACCATACTCCTCCTATTAAACATTTTAAGGGGATAAATAAGTATTTCTATAGAAAGAAGAGAGGAATATGAGGGAGAGGGTTTAGGCTTAAGTTGAGTTGGGGTCTCGGGTTCCTGACTCTTTTTTTCTTTTTTTTTTTCTTCTTCTTTCTTCTTTAAATATAAAAAAATAGCGGCCATGTTAGACACCACCATCGATCAACATTCTTGATCGCAACATCATTTTTCTATGACAAAATACATTATTTCTATTGCCATTACTATTAAAAAAAAATGATGCATTTACGAGAATTAAGATTCATGACTTTGTCATCCTATTTATTATTAATCAATAATCATGAATTGGTATATTGTCATCTTGGTGCTGGGGTAGATTGGTCTCTGTTTGTCTCCTCCACCCACTTGGGGCATAAAATAATTAGAAAAGGCCAAAAAATAAAATAACAACCAGGAAACAACAACAAATATATAGATCCATACCTAAAATTCACAAACATATCATCCAACAATAAATCCAATAAATTACAAAGTACAAACACCATGGCACACGGCCAAAAAAGAAATAAAATCTTTGTCACTGCAAGACCATGGTGTGGCCATGGGCCTGAGAAAAAGAACTAAGCCACGAATGGTTGTGACCACACTTCAAGAAGTAGACATCGGGCAAACAAAAATGGAAATAGGAAATGGAGGAGGAGAAGAATAAGATAAAAAGTAGGAGGAGAGAGCGAAAGAAGAACTTGCGGAGGAAGAGACACCAAGCAAGAAGAGAGAATATGAGATGAGAGGAAAGAAAAAGTGGTAGAGGGAGATATATAGAGAGAGATAGAGACAAGATGATAATGATTTCGGGTTAGCTTTTTATTATTATCGATGTGGTTTTATACTTGGCAATTTGTTTATATATATACATCTCGAGTCGAGACACAAAAATAAAGAAAAAAATAAAAGAATAGATAAATTATTCAAAATAATGATATTTTAAAAAAACTGAAAGATGGGACATATATAAAGTTGAGAAATTATATTTGCAATCTTCAAATGGGAACTGTATTTGTAGATCCTTTATTAAACAAAAAAAAGTATCATTTTAAGATGTATACTTTTGTAATTTTAAATTCTTTTTAAAAAAGTTACAAAAAGGTAAAATTATATAAATACATTTTATATTATAGAATTAATTGAATATCATATGAATTTGAAATTTATAAAAATGCCATATAAGTATAAGAAAGTTTTAAAAATAGTCTGAAACAGAATGGGGCCCGAAATGTCAATTCTGACTAGAATGGCTAGAATTTGACCGAAATAGATCGAAATCTAGAGCGAAATGGAATGAAGTGGTATAGTATACCGGATATCATATCAAAACGATAAATTCTGGCTGTATAGGCCGTTACAGAACAATTTTAAAAACTTTGATTATGGTACTTTTATTATAATTATTAAAAATAAGAGAAGTGTTATAGACACGAAGATATTCCATAAAAGTAAACTTGTAAAATGATATAGTTTTATATGATTCGTTAGATTTGTCTTACAATAAAAATAATTTTATAATCTAACAATTCACATCAAACCATGTTAGTTTATGAGATTTTTTTTTATTTGATTTTTTTATGCCTAAAGTAACTCTCTAAAAATAAATTAATAACTATATGTATTTTTCTGAGAAAAATAAATTAATAACCATATGTATTTTTTTGAGAAGATTAATAACTATCTTTTTATGCTTTCCCGACTCTAGTTTGTGCGCTTTTGGACATTTGGTACTGTATTTGGTACTTTCTTTGCAAGATAGTCATAGGCTTATTACCTTCACTCTTTTTATATATTTTTATTTAATAGTTAAAACAAAATTATTGATAAAGTTGTATATATATTTTTATTTTTTGTTAATAATTAAGAATGTTAAAAAAATAAAAATTTTAAATAAATTATAAAATAATAAAAAAGTAGTAAGAGAATAGTAAGCTAAGAATAATGATTTTATTTCTTGTTTCCATTGTAGGTAAAAGATTAAAAAATAAATCTACTATACTGTCTTAAGTGTATCGTTTCAAATAACCGTCATTTAAATTAATTTTTTAAAATTTTTTTATTTAATAATTAAGAAAATAATTTTCAATATATTGATATATTTTTAAAAAAAATATTTTTATATTAAAAATAGAAAAAAAAAATCACATTTGGGCAGCCTAGCACTGCTCAAGAATAAAAGGGAATTTTTGAACTTTCCCTCCTTATTCTAGAAAAGGTAACGACTTCTCGATCCAAATTTCAGTCACAATTTCAGGACGCAGTATCATATCCATCTCCGCTTAGTTTTCACTAGTCTCTCTTTACTCTTTTGCCCCCACCTCAATCATCCTCCAATTCATCGTCATTCCAGATTCGGACCCTGTATAGCATAAACCCTAGATCCACTTACAAGTACAGATATGGCTGGCCAATCTGACCCTCACCAATCACTCTTCTCTGCCGAAGAGGTCGGTGTTTAGACGCTTGCGTGTGTCGATCCTTTTATTTTATTTTGGTTCTGATTCAAAACTTTTGTGCGCAGGTCGAGTTCATTGCGGAGGACGAGATGGTTGAAATCATCCCCAATCTCAGAATGGATGCACTCAATTTCATCTGTGTATTTACCGTTCCTCCATTAACTTCATCTTCATCTCTCTCCCCCAGTTGAATATATTATCTGTTAATGTGGTTGAGCTGTTTTTGATACAATGACAGGGGGATTTTGGTCCATTTTTCCCACAAATAGCTACTCAGGTGCCGCTGTGGTTAGCGGTGGCTTTGAAGAAGAGAGGGAAGTGCACTATTCGACCTCCACAGTGGATGTCAGTTGGTAAGCATTTCCCAGCCCCAATTTGCTTGTTCAAACACAGATATAGACAAACAAGCGGTAATATGAAAGGGGAAGATCCCAAAGTAATTCTCGTACACAAGCATTTCCCAAAGTAATTCTCGTACACGTTCGTTTGGAATCTCAAAGTTATAGATCCCAAATAAAAACAAAATCTACAGTCCACATGGATGTTAGCCTAATCCTTTAAAATCAACACAAGATTGAATATCATCGTGCATCTCCTGCCAGATGATATTGAAGCTGGCAGATAAGTACTTGCAGGGTTCTAACTCTTGCTGAAAATCAAGGATTGTATGGTTCTGGTTTTATATATAGCCTAGTCCGTTAGGCGTTTATGCGATTATTGGTCATGGAAGAACATATCAAAAGCAAGATATATTATCTTTTGGGAACTCTAGTGGTTGCCAGGGAGATCTATAGTATACTTCCTATCAACTTAGTAAACCATCCAGGGAGAAGTGGCTGTATGAATATTTGCTGGCCCTCTCAGCAATGAAAAAATATTTGTAGGAACATTCCACCATGCAAATGTGGTTATCTGCAATACAAATAGAAAATCAATGGTGCAGTTTCAATAAGACATGTTTTGTCATTCCATTCCAAGTCAAGAATCCTGGTTCAGTTTTGTCAATTTGACATTTTTGTTTTTATCCAGGTTTGTCAGTTTGATAATGTTTCAAATTGTGGGCTGTCAAGGTTTAAACTTAGTTAACCATACTTTTTAATAGCATGGCATTGGTTTCTTTTACTTTTGGAGTATAATTCTAGCATCACCTGTTATGCTAATGTTTGTATAGGTTCAACTGCTCTAGGTTTCTATGGTAGCTTTCTTCAAATTAGCTGTTAGCACTACAGTTCCTGCAAAGGTGCCAATTAGATATACCGGCTGTTCATCCTTTTTTTTCTTGGAACTCTGTTTCAATTAGTTGAATGTCACATACCTTTAAGTCCTAGAGTATGGCTGTTATTCATGCTGTTTAGTTTGTATCTCTCTGAAACTGATAGGTTTTATATTTTTGCAACACTCAAGTAAAATTCAGAAATGGGTTCTTATCATTTCATGCTTTGTGAAAACTAGAAAAGTTGACACAGGTTTTGGAAGCTGAGCGAGATTCTCAACGAATGTTTGAGCAATTACCATTTCATTACATAGAAATCTCCAGACTTCTTTTTGACCAGTATGTATTGAAATGTTTTTTACCTTCCTCTATCTTTATCACTTAACGATACTGATGTCAAACATAAATTTGTGGATGACAGTGCGCGTGATGACATCCCTGATGTATACATGGTGAGTTTATGATTCTCTAATCTTGCCTAGATGTGCATTTAATCTTTTGTATAGACTTTGATATAGATCTTTTATGCAGGTGAGGTCTCTTATTGAGGACATCAGAGATGTAAGGTTTCATAAGGTCGAGACTAATTTAGAGACACTTACTGAGCGTGCATTTGCTTTGAAGGTATACATTTTATGCCCCTTTGTGAATCTACTGATGCTGCATACTATTAATTGTATTTAGTGGAATCTAGTTTAAGGGCTTATTTGGATAATGAGATGAGATGAGAAATTCTCAAGATTTCTCATCATTTCCTTCCCAAATACAAAACGTTTTTCAATTTCAAATATTCAACTTTTTCATCTAATGATGACCTAATCATTACAAATTTCAAAACAAAACACAAAAATAATGCAACTTTTTCAACCTTCAAAATAAAAATTATATTAAAAAATTATATTCAAACAACTTTTAAACTTTATAGTATTTTTATTCAACCTTTTTTGTCATTTCCCAAAATCCAATAAAACATTTTAACTCAAAAATCAGTTTTGAATTCTGAGATATTCCAAGTGTCCAAACGAGTCCTATGTTGGAGAGGGTAGAATTCGTTGTTAAAGTTGGAAGGAAAAGCAGTGCAAGTGTGAAATTGTCCTCTTACTTTCTTTGCATTGATAGCCTCTTAAGTTGTTAAACAATTCATAGTGATGATTTCAACCATCTAACAATTGACTCAGTCTAGCTGTTTTGTATGTGCAATGAAGTGCATGCAAGATTGAACCATACAGTGAGATTTCTATGATTTTGCATTGTCAAACTGAAAGAATGGGGAGTGATAAGGAGCATAAATTCACCATTTGACAATTAGGATTAACTTGATCTCACGCTAACCTTCTCAATAGATAACTGGACGTGAAGTCCACTTTTCCAACTTAAACCATGTGGTTGATTGCATGTATGCCTCATAAACTAATGTAAGCAATAAATCCAAACCTAAGAATCTTGGTGAAGGAGCCCTCTGTTTCTATAACGACGGCAAAACAAAACAAATGCCTAAGTTATGCTACTACCTGAAAGAGACTTCATGAAAATGTCTGTATAATGGTTATTCTCTCTCGTTTTTCTATAACTTGTAGCATGGAGTGCAATATTGTTTTTGTTTTCTTACAAGTAATTTGATTCACTGTTTAAGCATTTTATATGTGAATGTGCCTTACTGTGTATTGGGAGAGAGAATGGGGAGCTAGAGGGATGATAATATATCTCTAATGGCCATAGTTTTTCTGCTCTGATTTTTGTTCTCCTAATCTTTTTTACCTGAATTGCAGATAAACAATCTATCTGCAATGGAAGTGAATATAGTTCGCCCATTTGTCGGGAGAGCCCTACAGGCATTTTATAAGCACGATAGTCTGGAGCTGATACCAGATCAAGAGAGAGTGTCTGATAGACGGCCACAAGTAGCTAATAACGCAACAAGAGTATGTTCTTGTTTAACTTGCCTTTTACCATTTTATTTATTTTATTTTATTATTTATAAGGATAATAGAAGGTTTTCCACAAAGTTCATTGTCTTTGATTACTTCTCGGTTAATGTAATCAAAGCATGTCTGAAGGTGACAAAGTGGTTTGTTAGCCTATTACAAAATATAAAAATTTTATGTGCAGTCACTTTTACGTATTTCTTGTGCACTTTACTATTGTGATTGGTTGCTTTAAATTTTTTTTTAATATAAAATAACTGTTTTTGCCAATTACATCAATTGAGTGCACAAGGAGTATGCAAAAGTGACTATATGTAATAAAACTCTACAAAATATATTATTTTCAACGGATGACAGAGTTCGTTGTCTAATTAGTCCTCTTGTTTTCCAGCGGCATCTGCGGCGATAATATCATCTTGTCTATGACTTTTTATCCTGATCAGAAAAAGTACTTTCTGCTTACTAGTTTGGAGGTATACCTTTCCTCTTTAGATTAGCTTTCTGACGTAATCTGACTGATTCTCTCTTTGTTATAGTGAAATAACATCCTTTGAGTTCAACTAAAACGCTTCACGCTATTGATTAGTTTTATTTCTTAGTTAGCTACAAAAATTTTGATACATCTTGTCGTGGTTGTGCTATTTAGCACTTTTCAACATATGAGGACTTTTATGTTTAGGGGCGATGAACAGACTGATATACTTAAAAAAGTGAATGCATATGTGGGAAGTAATCTCCGCATTAGTGTTCCACTTTGCCAAACCACCTATGCCTTATCATATGGTTGAGGACTCTAGAAGGTAAAGTCAGCGTGTGGTTGAGGTAGCAACAAGACTTGATTGTTGTGAATTTTGGGATATGGCTTTAGATAGAAGTGTTCAACCCGAATTAGTTGGATTGCAGTGATCTGTTGACTGTTCTGCGCTGTTCAGTACTATATCGTTTGCAAGCTACATGTCTATTGCTCGATACCTGGGTGGTGGGTTTGCACTGCAATCTAGATCTTTCACACTATTCTGGAGAAGATAAATGCCGTCGAATCTAATTATGGTTGTCTTGACATGTCACCGTTGCTGGTATTCGGTGTTAAATTACAATATTTTTATGGTCAAGAAAGTCCTGAAAAGAGTCATTGAAAATATGTTATCTGGAGATGAATTTACAAGATTTATGGTTAAGAAAGGTGGTAAAAAACGGTTGGGTAGCTTTTGCTTTTTCGTGATTATCAAAATGGAGCTACATTTGAAACTCATGGAAGATGTTAATGTGTTGCTTTTCCAGTGCGCGTTACTTCGGACGCCAACTATACAGTAACAGTTGTCATTTAGCGCTCTGCCAAGCCCTCTGTCATACGTTTTTGTTCATCTCAACAACATCAAGAAAGAAGTATTTGGGTGTTAAAAGTTCCGCCATGCTCTGAAATCCGAGTTTTTATAGTATAAAGGCTTGTTTGGTTAAGATAAGATGAGATGAGATAAAAATTAAATAAAATATTTTTAAATGTTATTATTATTATTATTTAATTTTAAAAAAAATAAACTTTTAATTGTATTTGTGAGATTTTGAAAAAATTATAATGATTATAAAAAATAGATAAATATTTTGTATAACCAAATCTAAATTGAGAAAGTTTATTGGATAACACAAACATAATTAGGCTTAGTTTAGATATTAAAATCATTTCAACATATTAAAATCATTTTAACATATCTCATTTTATTTTTGTTTTATTATTATAATTTTTATTAATTTAAATACAAAATATAATAAATAATTTAATTTTTTTAATTTTAAAATAAGAATAATATTACTAAATAATATTTTATTTAATTCATATCTCAAATTATTGTAAGTGTGTTTGTTTCCTATTTCATCAATGTATGCCAGGTGTGGCATACTGTGCAGAAATCATTTTAGAAAAAAGAATCTTGTTTTTACGGGAAGAATAAATATTGGGAGCAGTCCCTGTTTGGGAGCAACCGAGCACACAACACGTGGCATGGGTGAAATGACCAAACTCTCCCCAGAGGACGTTCCCTCCCTCAATATTGGCAAACATTTCATTTTGAGAAATGTAGCTCGAGCTCCGTTCCCTCCCTTGTTCCGTGAGTAGAGCCAATTCTCCCGATCTCTAATCCTTCAGGACGTACCCCCAGAGTCCCCTCACCCGATCTAAATCCAAACCCTAGAACGAAACAGATTCTAAGCTCACATTCCCATGAACAGATTAACCACCAGTTCGATCCAAATCAGTCTTTGAGTTTTAAGTTCTTCACCTTCACCATGTCGTGCTTAGCCCTCTCTTTGCAACTGGCCAACGGATCCGACATCCTGCTCTAGACCTGCGAGTGGTTCCCACCCGCTAGAGCCCTCGTCGCTCTCTTTGCCTTCCGCCAAACCCGCCTCGCCTTCGCCGCCTCCAAACACAACAACAATCCCTCTACCTCTTCATCCTCCGATGCCGACACCATCGCAGCCTCTCTCGGCGACGACCCCCTGGCCGCTTCCAGTGGCCAGGTCATCGTCATCGTCGACGTCGAGAGCCGCTACCGCGTGGTGTATCGTCTCGGCTGGTTAATAGTATCGCTTGGCATTGGCGGGGCTCGAGGTTACGCCGTTGCCTCCCGCGGAGGTGACCCAATCAACGTATATTGGAGTCGAGGGATTCGAAGGAGATTACGGTGGAGTAGTGTATGGAAATGAGAAGGCGGCAACCTTGGATGATTCATTTCAAGGGCTTAATGATGCGCCTTTCGGTGGAGGATTGGATGCTTCTGAGTTTTTGGGTCCCACAAAAGTATCGAAACCTCAAGGTCTTGGTGGGCTTGAGTTGTTACACACTGGGCAGAGTGATGCCCCGAAGGTAGCTTCTGCTGCCGGTGTGGGAGCAAATGCTCCACTTGATGATCTGATGAAGAAAATAGAGTATTTTTTTCTCAAATATCGTCTACACTTGTCATTGATTTTTTGTGGGCTATGGCAGTGTATGTTCATTTTTTTCACAGGGTAGATAAAGGAAGGAGAGAGAACGGTCTGCGTCAATAAATTAACCAAAAAATAGAGGGAATATGAATAACCTTTCTCCTACAAATTTGATCTTTTCTTGCAAAAGATGGGGGACACTTTCTTCCATACTTTTCACAAAATAAGGTAAAGAGGGAACTTAAAATGACAGATAACAGAAAGATCTCTATTTTCTATACCCTCCTCTGAATTTTCATTTTAATTTTAACCCCACAGCATTTCTCTGCTTTCCTTTTTTTAACCTATGCTATTTCAGCTTGAGCCCTAGCTAACTACAGCTACATAACTACATGAAAAGCTCAGACTGCAACAAGGTATAGTAGTTGGCAGCTTCATCTTCTAATTCCCACAGAATATCACACAAAGACAACCCATCTCCACCGTTAAACCCATCTATATCGCCGTCATAAACTACTCCAACTTCTCTGTTCGGAATCCCAAGCTTGTCATTGGAAGCTTCAAGGAGGTGTCTGATAACCCTCTTCTTGTCACCCTCCTGATCCTCATCTTCCTTCAGAAGCAATGTTGAAGGTGAGGAAGAAGAAGAAAAAGAAGACGAGGAGGAGGTTTGGTCTTCCAGGGTGGCAGTGGCTGTCGAGGGATTTTCCGGGTCGGATTCAGATGAAGGGAATGAAAGAGGGTCGAAGATGGAGTCGAACGAGAGTTCTTGTTGAAGAGTCGTGATGAGAGAGGATAGATCCTGAGTAGGTTCCTCTTCCTCCGCTTCGAGCAGAGAGGGGGGGTCTTCGCAGACGAGGTGGCGCCAGCGAGGGAGGGGGGTCTTCGCAGATTCAAAAAAATTATCGGTTGCTCTGTTATTTGGTTTCCCAAGGACCGGCAGCTCTGTCCAGATGAAGTACTGTGCTCGATGTTTCTGGGCAGAGAGACGGAGTCGCCGGTGGTGCTGGGCGGAGGAACCTGTCATGCGGGCGACGAACGGGGGCTTTCGCGGGAGGATTTCGAAATCGAAAATGGAAAAAGCAAACCGTCTTGACCCCATCAAAAAACGGACTTTTTTTTAAAAAAAAAAATAGTGGATGCCACGTATGGTGTGCAAGTGTGCTCCTGCTACAGTTGTGGATCCGTAGCATTGCTCTGAAAACATTGTCACACCGAAGAGATTTGGTGACAACTAATGTCCTATTTTAAAAAAAAAAAAAAAATTTCTTGGGAATAATAATTAAAAAAACTCTCTTTTAGGGCATAACTTGGTTGTTGGGGAACTAATGTTGTAGATTAATCTACATGTTTTTAGCACCCAGAATTGTTTATTTGTCTAAAGTACGTACTTAGCTGTGCTTTAAAAATTCTTTTATTATTTTCTTTGTTTCTTGGGCGGAGCAATTATCAGATTCCCTCTTTGAGGTTTACTTTTCTTGTAATCATCAGATTCCATTTTTAAAGAACGAGCTCGCCCCTTCAATTTGTTAGCAATAAAGAAAGTAAATTCTCAGCTTAGATTGAATATGAGTTAAAGTGAACTGATATGAGTAAAAATGAAAATGAAAATTTAAATAAAATATTATTTTTTAATAATATTATAATTTTATAATATGAAAATTTTGAATTATTTATTATATTTAGAGTGAGAATTTAAAAAAAAATTATAATGATAAAATAAGATAAAATAAAATATTTATTTTATATCTAAACAAGCCCTCATTGGGGGGTGGGAGTGAAATTGGTGGTTCAAATCCGTGAATTTCATGTGAAATGAATCAACATGAATATGTATGCAATTAATGTGTTAATAAGTTTCCAAGGCTTGTTTAAAAAATAACTTACTTTTAGCCAAACATTTTTATTTTTCCAAATTCGAATAAATAGGTCCATTTCAAGAGCCAACTGTCTGGCTTATAGCCAAGCGGTGGAGTCCAAGGATTTGGATCATCGATTTGAGGAGTGATGTAACAATTTGTGTTTCTTATAGCTCAGGGATCGTTTGAAGTTGACCCTACCTGGTATCACTATATCAGTTAAACGCATACAGGGTTGGGCAAAGTTTATTAAAGTTTTGAATATCCTACTAGTCAAAAAATATTTTAATATTAATATCGTTTTGAAATAATTAATATATAAATAAATTATATATATAAATATATATAAATTATATTTTAAAATAATAATTTATATATAAATAAATTATATATAAAAAATAAGCTTATAGTTTGAAGAAATAAAAAATTAAAATCTTTACCAAAATATAGATCAGCACGTAAGTTGGTATTTGAGGCAATACGAAATAGATATAATATATGTACCGAACCAGTGATCGATATAGCATATACCAACCGTACTGGTACAATATTAAAAATCATGGTCACAATATCTTAAAAAAATGTAAAAATAATAAAACGGGCACTCGTGAATAACGATATGGTTGTTCGAGCTATCTATCTATCTATTTAGGCATAAACATGAGCTTTTAGCTAAGAAAATTTAATTCAACTAACTCTACAATTCTCCAAGATCTAACCTTTGATTCAACTGACTTTTGTCTAGTAATTATAGCGTGACAGTGTTTTGTAAAAATAATAGGAAAAAAGAATTTTATATATTATACTATTATTTTATTTTTATTTTAATCTGAAGAAGTAATATTGTCTATTGATTGTCGAACTATTTTAAAAAATATTAATAAATGATTAAAAACTCCGTAAATTTGACGAAAGTTAAAAAAAAAAACTAAATGGGAATTTTTTTTCGAATAATCAAATATGGTTTCTCCCAGGCAGAAATTGAAGCTATTGATATGGACTAGGTGGCTGTCCTTGGCAAAGAGAGAGTATAGTCCAATATGTACCTGTCCTGCTTTGAACCATCCTGAGTACGAACGAAAAAAAGTAGATGCCTCGAACGGAGTTTCTTTACAATGAACAGTTGATTCGACTTCATCAACTGCATGACACCGACCCCACCCATGTACCTTTGTGTTTCGGCTTGCGTTGCCATGCAGACCGAGCAGCTTGTGGGCCCAAGTTCCGTTTATGAGAATCATAGGATTCTTTCCCATGGTCCTGCTTTGCCCACTACCCCATCCATAATTTTTAAATCAAAACTATGAGCTGGGGCTGGCCTCTGGTATCCATATACTTGGATGGCCATCATTAATTCCTCTAGTGGCAATTGTCGCTGTCTCCTTTAAAGTATTTTCTTTTTGTTTAAATAATGAAAGATAATGCTACAGAACGTGCTTCCCCACCCTATCTCCATCCCCGCGAGCCCGTGGGCGCGTCTCCACCGGTCGTATTAATTGTTGGAATTTTGCACCCTACTCTCTCATCTTCTATTCTCACGAAGGAAACATCCTTCTATCTTCCTTTCCTGATGTCCCGGGCGCAATGCCAGTAATAGTACGAATATCGGACAACTTTTGGCCGTCTGATTATCATGTGAAATTAATGCTATACGTTCTTCTTAAAAATATGTGCATAAACCATCTGTCATCATCTGTGATACTTTCGTGATACCGGTGGGAAAACAATATTACTCTTCATATAAAGTGATATTTTATAGAGGAAAACAAAATTAATCCAATAAGCATTAATAATAAATAAATACCTAAATGCATACACGCGCGGTACCAACAGATTTTCCAGATCTTTCAAATTTGGCCTGTCTCACCTCCATTCCATAGTGCGTAGCTGCCACGTGCCACCACAGATGTGCGGAAAGACAGATTATTGACTGCAAATCAGACCATTTGATGCTATACTTTTGACTATATATCACTTTCCCTAATCGATAATATTGGAAAATTGATTAAAAATCTCTCCAAGAAGATCTCTGGATAACAAATTGTAGTACACCCACCACAATTATTGCTTCCAACAAAGGTTACACCTACACAAGTGGTGGATTCATAATTCGCATAACTTTACAAAATGTTAAATTGAGCATTTTAAAATGGTGTCCTCTTTATATGGCATTGGTGAGAATCAATAAATTGGTTCAAAAGTTTTTTTTTTTTTCGTTTTTTTTCACCTCTTTACACTGTAAATAATATTATATACTATACCACTATTTTATTATATATAATGTGACATATTTATTATTATTTAATAATAAAAAAATATGTAATAAATGATTATTTAATGATAATAAATATGATATATCTTATTTAATATGAAATAAATAAGATGATAATAAGATGTATAAAATTTTCTGTCAGAATAGTTAGAAGTCTTAAATGCAAAGGCGCCTGATCCAATTTACCGGTCCAGATGAAGGGATATTGGTAATGTAATTGTGTGACGCAAGAGGTGGGTCTCCCGTGTGAGTCACGTGACGTGAGTCATGTTTCATTCACAGAGGCTCAGTGCAATTCCCGTTTAGTTTCAGTCCTTGTCTACGTTTCCTTCAAGTTGTAATGGCTTGGACCCCAAGCCAATTACACTTTTGTTGCCTTTTGAAATCAACATTACATTTGCCTTATGACCCAGTCATCAGATTTTTCCATTCTTAACAGCCAACTAAATTAATAGTCGTTTAACAACATTATTTCGTATTCTTTGTTCAATTACAACTCAATCACCTAATCAAAAACTCATCCAACACATTAATTGGTATAATTGAAAATAATAAATTCAGAAGGAAAAAAAAAAAAAAACATCTTTCTTAATCATTTAGCTGAACTTTTCCGAAATTTTGATAGATGATTTATTAATTGGTTGGTAGGAAACATTGTCATGCTTGTAGTCATATGTGTCCACTCCCATATAAAGATTATTACGTTTTTACATTATTCACTTGCTGTTCCTTTCTTTTTGAGTACTTTTCTTTATATTTAGTTGAGAATATTTAAATTTAACAATAATAATTTTCTACCGAGTTTATTTTCACACATAAGATGAAATGAAATTATATGAATTAAGATAAAAGTTGAATAAAATATTATTAGAATATTTTTTTAATATTATTTTTATTTTGTGATTTGAAAAAATTAAATTATTTATTTAATTTTACATGAGAATTTGAAAAAATTGTAATGATTAGATTAGATGAGATAAGAATAATTGTAAAAACAAACTATGCTTAAAATAAATCACTGAAAGAAATGTAAATAATATTTATTTATTTTTTTCTAATATTCCGACTTCTATTCATTGTTTTCCTCCAACGATTTTCCTCATTACCCTCAGGCTCGGTTTAGTTACCGAATTTTCATCTCATCTAAACTATACAATAATTTTTTCTATCTAAATACAATAAATTTTATATCTAAATTTTAAAAACATCCATTTAAAAAATGGTAATGATAAGTGAAAATTGATAGTAAATAGTACATGAACAGTGTAAAATTGACATAAACAGTGCACAATTTAACTCTCTATAAAATGGTGGGACTTACACTTTTTTTAAATATAAAAAATTAAAAACTATCTCATTTTATTATATTATCCAAATATATATTTTTTTTATAAATTATTTTGTCTCATATTAATTTAAAATTTTTATTACTATTTAAAATATTTTATATTATCTAAATTGTATATCCAAAGGAGGCTTTATAATAGTTTGCTTCCTTTATTTTCCCTTTTTGTTTCGTTTGTTAGGCTAACAACTTTTCGTCTTCTTTTTGGGGGTATTTTCTTATTTTTAATTTAGAGATTTTAAAACTAACCAGCGAGGGGAGAAAAAGGTGAAACGCTTATTTACACCATTGCTTAAAATCATTATGGTATATTTTTAAAAATTCAATAATTAGTTTCAAAGTAAATACTTAAGTTCTAGGACATAAATATTTATTATTGTAGTAATTAAATATATAAAATTTTTATATACATTTATTTTTACTTATTTATTATGCAGTTCACTCATTTGATTGATCGCATCATTTTTTTAAATATAAAATAACTATTTTGACTAATTATAATAATAAAATATATAAAAATAATTATATATAACAAAATATATATTTATATGGTTGAGTAAGGAAGCAAAAGCGCTTTTGTTTTAAGTTTGTGGCAACAATTTCCTAAACCCGGAAAAAAATGTTCCCAAGCAAAGCAATCGGGAGAGAGAGAGAGAGAGAGAGAGAGAGTTACAAGAGATAAGGGAGTATTTCAGTTTCGGAAAACAAAAAATCCAGAAAGCATATTTTAGGTAAAAAACGAATATCCATCTATTTGCCGTCCATGTTCAATATCCGTCCTCTTTATCTACAATAAATATAAGGTATTTTTAGAATATGACGTAAAATAGGAATGACAAATAATGCATAATGCAATAAATTTTCCTTATCCATTTCGTCTAAATTTTCGGATAAGCCACAGTCCAGTCCGGAGGCACTTTACGTGGTCCATGCCAGAAGACACAAACAGAGGGTAGTTCCGACATTTTGTTCGCTTCCCCCTTTCATTATATGAATTCCAATTCCAGTTGTTTTCTTTCGCCTTCCATTTTCCATCCTCTTTGGGTTTCTGCACAGGACGCAGCAGCGGCCACGGAGAGACGTGTTTTCTCTTATCCCCTCCTATCGCACTAATTCTCCCTTTTTCGATCAATATTGGAAAACGGAAACGAATATAGATTCAACGCCACAATACATATAAAGCGAAAACGTTTCTGTTCTGATTACATACAAAGTATACGATTCCTATTGGTCTCTATTTCTGTATGTTTTTTTCCTGAATTATAGAGCTTCTTCAACCTAGGGTTTCGTGAAATTATTTGTTGTACCGCATCTTCTAGCGTTGGTGATGATGGCAGTCATCACGTATAGCGAGGGGGAGGAGGAGTCGTTACAATTGTGATCGGGCGGTAGTAAAGGAGGGCGGCTGGGCTCAATCGAAACGACTCCGTGGCCGGTGCTGGCATGGACTGTCGGGTGTGCGTGGCAACCGTGGATTGGTTGATGATGGCCGGTGGTGGAGGTGTGGGCCAGATCGGAGGAGCTTTCAGCCACGATAGCGAGCACGATTTGGCTCTCATGGTTAGCGATTTCTTGGAGAATGGGAGTGGTGGGGCAGAATCTCGGTGTAGCAGTGACAGCGATTCCGCTTTACCCGATCTCTCCCACCTCGCCGAGAAGATTCCGGTAATCTTCTGAATAAAATTTCATTTGCCCAACATGTTAAAGTTACCCAAGTTTTGTTATTTTTTTTTTACATGGGACTTTCATTGATACGTGAAAGGATAGTCGAAATCCCGAGTAATTAATTATAGGAAATTCTGCTCATATTGAGTTTTCAGAATTGGCTAAACATGCATTTATGACGCAAGGCTTTGATAATTGATAGTTTCTTTGAACTTAGGGGTCCTTCCTCCGAACTAGGACATTTTGTTAATTCAGTGATGGGAAGGCGATTGCTATTATGATTACTTAATTAAGATTTAAAAAAGAAATAGAAAGAAAAAGGCATCCCACAATGTTGTTTGTCGGAGTCAGTCAATATTTATTGCGATTATATTTCTAGCTATCATCATTCAGTTTTTAACATTTTGATCCTTCATGTTTTTCTTGGTTCTTGCTAAGTGCAAGGAATTTCTTTTTGATGAAATGCTCCTTTACGGCTGTTTTCATCTGTTTTGAAACATTTTTTTTTCCTTTCCCATTGTGAAAGGAAATGATTGATTTATATCTAACTACAGTTGAGTTGTAATTTGGGGACGTGCTTTTAATATGTATGGATCCTTAAGCTGGCTGTTGTTTTGTTAGTTCCGATCGGACTCTCGGGCATTCTTTTAATTTTACAAGTATAAGTCGTTTGTTTATTGCGACATATTGATAGTTCATACCTGCTCATATCTGTGGTTCTTTTCTATTAAGGACCAGGTGTAGTACGTACTGTTTTTCACTTATGATTTTCTCGTAAATAGGTCCACTCCATTATGTTTTAAATATATAACTCAACCTACTTCTGTTCGATTTTTCTCTTTTGAAAAGAATTAGCAACTGTTACCAGTCTGAAAGTGCTAGTATTTTGCTGATTATCTGTCATGCGACAGTTTTGTAAAATCTCAGTGGCTCAGTATGAGAGCGACTTGCTATCGGTGGTTAATTCTCTTATATTATCCATTAATGAGACCGACCTTCATTTCATCAAGTCGGGTGCATGCAATGCCAGCTGCATCAGGTTTTCCCTGGTTAAGCTTCTGAGACGTTCTGGCTACGATGCTGCTGTATGTGCAACTAAATGGCAGGGTAGTGGCAAGGTCCCCGGAGGTATGCTTTATTGAACTTTTAAACCACTAATCTTGCCTCTGCACAATAAGATTCTCTTAATCAAAAGAAAATATATTTAAAAGATCTAGAGGGAAAGGAAAGGAATCTTTGTTTTAATTGCATATGATCGAAATTTTACCTTATGGAGTTTGTACAACCATATTTCTGTCACGCCACCCACATGCATGCAAGTTGGAGTTTGAATCTATTTTCTGAAATAAAAAATTGCATCCATTGGTAGATCACAGCTTTTGCTATGCAATGCATACTTTTTTTTTTTTTGGTTGGTAATATTAGATACATTCTTAGGACGTGGAAGTGCGTACACTCTCTTTAAAAAAAGTGTGATTTATTATTTAAAAATTAAAATTTTCTTATGAGTACGAGAGATTTGTACATCCTAATTGTAAATATCATTTCCTTTTTTTCTTTCTTTATTGAATCATTTTTAATTTGCTATGTCTCGTAAATTAAAGCGGGGTCATATGCTTGTACAGTTAGTGCCCTCTTAATATGGATGGTCTAGAAGGTTTCCTTGGTACAGACTGTCTTTCAGTGGCATATAATCATGTGAGTACTTGTGTCAATGATAAGTAGCATTGACCATCTTTGATGTTTTCTCTGTGTTAATAATATGGCAGGGGATCATGAATACGTTGATGTGGTCAACTACAACAGCAGTGGAACCTCTGAGCGTTTGATCATTGATATTGATTTCCGAAGTCACTTTGAGATAGCTAGAGCTGTTGAATCATATGATAGAATATTGAATTCTCTTCCAGTCATTTATGTGGGCTCCTTGACCAGGTTGGAACAGTTTCTTCAAATTATGGTTGAAGCTGCCAGATCTTCTCTCAAGCAGAACTCAATGCCGCTTCCTCCATGGAGATCCCTCGCATATCTGCTGGCTAAGTGGCAGTCGCCCTACCAGAGACGGGATGAACAGAATAATGGCAGGACTAATTTTCTCGACCATAAGCAGTGCAGTGAACATTTGAAGAGGCTGCAGTCTTTGCTTCAATCTGAAATGGAAGTGAAGCCCATAAAGATTGATAATAACCGGAGGCGGAAGGCGGAACAGCGGCGGAGGCACCATCTTTAGGACTGCTTGAGATGTAGAGTCTGGCCTTGGATATGAGAGTTCCTTTCAAGAGGAAAATTTTATGACGGCTTTCTATTTACATTTCTTTCTCCCCTAATACTAAATAAGTGCCTGCGACCTGGACGAAGGGCGGGTTTCAGTCATTAAATTATAGCAGCAATAAGCCATACGCTGGCGGAGATATTCCCCTTTTTTTTTTTTTTTTTCCCCTCCGGTTATGGTGCAAGTCCAAGGTTATAGGAGTTTTGGAAGCGGTGCTGGTTCTCTCTATTAAGATCAGCAACAGCCGACAGCCGATTAATTGGGTGGTATGTGGCTTGAACAGGGTGCATGCTGCTCTTGTATTTGCCTTATTTTTTTTATTTTTATTTACAAAAAATAATAATAATTCAATGTATTCCTTGCCTCTTATTTTTTGTGGGCCTAGGGAATTTTGTTTACCATATATTGTTCCCTTTTGTTCTGTATCTTTTCTCCTCAGAATCTTTTGTACTTATATTTCTTTCCCAATGTTCAAATAATTGCGTAAATGATACATTTTTCATAATTGAATAATATAGTAGCTTCTGGTGCTTAATTATATTACTTTCTACAGTTGACTCGGTTTTTTATTTGGATTTGGTCACATTTCTTTTTCTGTCGTCTTTACGTAGTCTTTCATTAAATGGTCACATTACCGCATGTGGATCTGCGTCACTCCAGTATTTGACAATATTCATTAAAAAAGAATTCGTAATTTGAAAAAATTGATTTAATATGTTGATATATAGTTGTGAAATTGGGTGTTTATATTCTTTTGAGAATGCCGTACATGAGACTGGAATTTACTTTATAGGAGTGGGTCTAAAAGGCTCTGCCTTGAAGAGACTAGGTTTCCTGAAGCTCCTGTGATTGAAGGTTTGGTTCTAATATATGCTGCCATAAATTGGTCCTTAAAAGAAAACGCAAAGTTTGTTACAGAAAAACCAGACCGAGGAACATACTGATCTTAATTTGAGGCTCCGATTGAACCGCGTAATTGATTGATGATTTCCGCCCGTCGGCATCTATGTCAACCTCCCTCGGCCTGTAATATGGTCGGACAAATTACAGTGATCCATTTGTTCGATTTGGACAAACGAAAAAAGCCTCCATATATCAGCAATCTTCAAAATATTAAAGACGAAACCAAATAAGTAATATATATATAAATTTTATGTACTGTAATGTTTACCAACTCTACGTACTGCACCTCCACATTATATATGAAAAACTGTTTGCAAATGATTATTAAGATGGTGGTGGGATATTATAGGGGTGTTACAGGCACACAGCTGGTGGCTCTGGAGTCATTATTAGGTAAAAGATTTTTTTTTAAAATTATTTTTTAATATTTTTAAATATTTTTAAAAAATATAAAAAATTTATAATAATCATTAAAAAAAAGAAAAAAAAAATAAGGCCAGCGGTGGCCAAAGCATTACGTGATGATCAACATGAAAAGCATGCACGGTAACCTGCTGGGTCAGATACAGCCAGAGCATAGCTAGCTAGCTAGCTAGCCAGCTGAACATGACAAGTGCAAGTACGCCTGTGCACCTCTTCCACGCCTCTGATGATTTCCTCGGCTTTCTTAGGATTAATAATATATACTTGACAATGCATGGCTTGCTGCTTTCCTCTTCTGTACCAATCCTCCACTCGTCCCACTTGTTTACAAGAACATGGGTAGATAATGCGCTGCAGTGGCTGCCCCCCCATATCTTCTGCATGGATTTCGCTAATCCCCGCCATGTGATGAAAGGATTAATATCTGAAATCCCGGTACGAGTTCTTGTGGCTATTGGAACTTGTTTCATATATAATATATTGTTGATACCTTTTTGCATGCTCGACCACTGAATCTGCATTAATTACAAAACAATATTATATCGTGCTTCAGTACTTCATATCATGATTCGATCTGCATGGAGAGGAATTTTAGCATCTCTAAACCTGGATCTCGAAATTTAAATAGCATCTCTAAACCTGGATCTTTTTTGAACGCTTTGATCACTTTTCGGCTGCAATTTCTCCGTCAACATATTTCTGCTTCTTATTTTTCTTGCTTTTATGGCATTCCTTTCCAATGTCTCTTTCCCTTTTTTTTGAAATCAATGTCTCTTTCCCCTTTAGTTTGCTTCAATAATGACTGAGAATTCGTATGCTCGCTATTATCGGATTCTGTATCTGAATCTGATACCAGTAGATGTTTATTGTATACAGAACGTGCCGTATCTCCGCAACATTTTAGTACTTGAATATATATGAGGAATTTGAGAGAGAGAGAGAGAGAGAGAGGACTCCGACCAAGGGGGATGACCAGATATAATCCCGAGAGAAGTAGATCAGCACGAAGATGGTGTATTAATTCTCACGAAACTTTTTTTCTTGATGAAGTTATTTGCAACGAGTTTTTCTTCGTTCTTATGCGTATGTAGTTGCGAAAATTGAAATTCCAACATTCAGCTTGAAAACCATGCACGTAAACAAAAAGGCTCGTGGAGTTTGAATTTAGAAATCTGGATATAAAACAAATTTGCACAGCTTTTTAGCTCTGTCGTCCTCGGTAAACGCATCTTTTGCATTTCAGCCACGTGGGGATTTTGTTGCAGTGACTGTTCGGAACCTTCGTACTTATCGTTCTCTGGGAAGTTTATATATTGGTGCAGTAACCTTAACGTTGACACTGTATATGTTGAGACATCTGCAGATCATACCAGTTAAAACTCTGCGTTCCGGATGAGCTCATGCCAAAAAAGAACTCAAATTCCGGCCCATACTAGTTGCAAAGATAGCTCTGTAAGTGTCGTATATTAATGTCTTTACAAATCTGCCAGTTGCTGCGTACACTGCAACTCAATTTGGGGAATATGAGAAATTATTTATATAAGTCTAGGGCGTAAAAATCTTGTGCAAAGGCTTTTGAAAAAAAAAATTCATGAAAACTTCTAAAAAAAACTAACTTTTCAACGATGGTTCTTTTTTAAAAAAAAATAAAAATAAAAAAAGGGTTTCTACAGAACTTTCACGTCTTAGATATGTAACTAAACATTACTCTTGAAATACAAGTATCACCTATAATGAGTCTCAATACACATACGCTTCAATTTCCTGATTGATCTACAGAGATAAGAGGAAATGAATGGAAAACTGTTTGTTTGAAAATACTGCGCGCGTCCAGAGCCACTCTGAATGAGCTGAGAGTTTAAGCAGTATTTTCAACTCATCCCGCCCGACTTTCACCCCAAGTGTGAGACCATTTTGACTCTTAGGACAGGTTTGAGGAGTGAGATGAAATTAAAATTTTGTAAATAGTAATAAAATATAGTTTGTAAATAGTAATAAGATAGTTTGAATTGAATATTTTTAAAATTTTAAAAAATAAGAAAGAAAAAGTTGAATAATAAATATTATAAAGTTAAGATATTGTAATAATATGGTTTATAATAGTATTTTTGTTTAAAGATTTGAAAAAGTTAGAATTATTATTATTTTTTAATTTAAAAGTTTGAAAAAGTTGTAATGATTAGTTTGAAAATTTTATATTTAAATCATATTTAAGAATAAAAAGAGATGAGATAAAATAAAATTAGATTAAAATTTTGTGTCTCATTTGACATCTCAAACTTACCCTTAGTGTGATGACGTAGAGGATCAAACGGATGTTAAAAACACAACTATTTCAATGATGCAAGTTGGACGCATCCCAAAATCTCATTCACCGTTACATGTGCAAGCCTGGGCTTGATAGCCTTTGACTAACAAGAAACATAGTCCAAACGAACCAACTAATTCTGTTTTTTTTTTAAAAAAAAAAAAATTAAAAAAATAAAAAAATAAAAAAAGAGAAAAAACTCAGTTTAACAGAGCCCAAACTCAATAACCCATGCATATATGCCTCTTGACATATCACCTATGGACCTGGCAGACTCTCTAAATGTGGCACCTGCAGGCTGCCATCCGTAAATTTAGAAAGTACCGGCTGCTTGATGCGCTAAAACACCGAGCGATCACTCCTGTCTTATCCGTGTACCGTGTACGTGATCCGCGCATAAACTTCAACTTCCTCAAAAAAAGAGTAATTATTAGGTTCATACACCAGAATACTTGGTGCTAAACGCAAGCCTTAATTAAGCATACGACTCTTGTTAGCTGGAGCCCGACTTGGAATCGCTATCCAAGGATTCCAAGCGCCCTGTACGCTAACGCAATCGTTATCACTCTCGATCTCCTTTCTAATTTCCTGGCCACACTACATATAAATATACAACGCAAATCTTTTCCGTGCTGCACTTGTTTTATCTCCAAGGCTCCCCGCCCGTAAAGCATGGCCATCTTTCACCCCATGCTCCCCCTCCTCCTGCTCCTCCACCTCTCCACCACCGCATACTCCATCGGCATAAATTATGGAACTCTAGGAAACAACCTTCCTCCACCAGCCCAAGTGGCCAACTTCCTCAAGACCCAGACCATCATTGACCGCATCAAAATCTTCGACGCTAACCCCGACATCCTCAGGGCCTTTGCCAACACTGGCATCTCTGTCACCGTGACTGTTGGCAACGGGGAGATCCCCGCCCTCGCCAACCTTGCCAACGCCCGCCAGTGGGTGGCGACCCACATCGCCCCGTTCCACCCGAGGACAAGGATTAATTATATAGCCGTTGGCAATGAAATCATGGCCACCGCAGACAAGAACCTCATCAGCCACCTCGTCCCGACAATGAGGACTCTCCACCAGGCCCTTGTTCTTGCCGGAATCAAGACAATTAAGGTTTGAAAGGCTTGTTTGATCATAAGTTTATAGAAACTGATCACTACGTATATATATGTTTTGTGCGACTTTTGAGCGATCAAAGCTCTAATATCAAAATATTGTCTTCTCCATTTGATACCAGGTCACATCTCCTCACTCTCTTGGAGTACTTTCAATCTCCGAGCCGCCGAGTGCTGGCAGGTTCAGGCGAGGCTACGACCGGCTCGTATTTGCGCCCATGCTCAAGTTTCTACGTGAAACCGGGGCACCTTTCATGGTCAACCCCTACCCCTACTTCGCCTACTCCCCGAAGATGGCGAACTACGCCCTCTTCAAGCGAAACCCTGGTATCCACGACAAGAACACCGGCATTACCTACACCAACATGTTCGACGGCATGATGGACGCCATCCACTCAGCCACGAAGGCCCTCGGTTTCGGGGACGTGAACTTGGTAGTGGGAGAAACAGGTTGGCCCACCAATTGCGATGGCTACGAGGCTTGTAGCTCGACGCATGCAGCGTTGTTTAACGGGCACTTAGTCAGGCATGTCAGCTCAAGCAGGGGTACACCGTTGATGCCCAACCGAAGGTTTGAGACCTATTTGTTCTCCTTGTTCGACGAAAACCTTAAGCCCGGACCGACCGCTGAGAGGAACTGGGGGTTGTTCAGGCCAGATTTCAGTCCCATTTATGACATTGGGATTATGCGCAACCGGCCGCAGCCGCAGGTATGATAATTCACTACTTGTTTTGTCTCGTAAAGGAAGGAAAGAAAAGAAAAAGAATAACTTTTTGAATTTCTTGAGGAAATGAAGTTGGCTTCCTTTTTAATTCTTTCAGACTTTTCTAGCGTTCCCGAGCTTTTACCACAGCTGAACAGATCTCGTTGTTTTGGTGCTGTAAAATTGTATATTAATGTCGTTTCATTTACGATCGATCTTAATTATGTCCTGTAACATGCATGCAGCCTCCTCGTCGTAATAGACGAGCACCCGCAGGCATTAGGAGGTGGTGCGTGCCCAAAAGAGATGCAAGCAATTCAGCGTTACAGTCAAACATAGACTACGTATGCAGCTCAGGTGTGGATTGCAGGCCCATACAAGCTGGGGGAGCCTGCTTCCAACCCAACGATGTTAGGTCCCACGCATCCTTCGTCATGAATGCTTTATATCAGAAGTCTGGTCGCCATCCTTACAACTGTGATTTCTCCCACACTGCAGTCCTCACCTCCATTGACCCAAGTAAGCCTGCTTATATGCTTGTTCATCTTTTCTTTTCTTTTTTCCTTTCTAATTAAAAGAAATCGGGTATAGTAAATTATCAATCATCTTTCAAGAATTCAAAACAAATTACATTAATACATTATTTTTCTAATTCTTTAATCTCAATCGATCATGACACGTACGGCCTATTGATGTAATATACATTTGAATTGATTTCACAAGTCTAATATTATTACTCCTTAAATTAATAATCATAATTTAAAATATGTCAGATTATAAGTATGCATGACTGAAAAAGTTACAAGCAAAACTTTAATATATATTATTTTTGTTGATATTGTTCAGGCCATGGCACATGTAAATACGTTGCATAAGAATTGAAAAGGATCGGGATGCGGGTCACGTAAGGCTGACTGGGAGCTCGTCTCTAGCTAACCATATATGTATACTTGGAGAAACTAATGACATTCAATTATTTATTTATTTATTTCTTCTATTGTTGGATTTTTAGCTGTAACGTACATTGCACTGTCCACGAAAGATAATAACCATGACATGAGAGGCTTCTATATATATATATATAGTTTCTGTTGCCCAGACTTGTGATACTAAATCCGGTTATCATATATTATAGATAATATGACTGAATATTGCTAATTTAATTTGTATTAAAAACTAATTGGGTGAGACTAGTCCAATACAGTACATGCATTATATAATTAGTTAAGAGCAATGCTACATGATGATCCACTGAGGATGTAACACGAGATCAGTCCCGACAACAACAACAAAGTTTTTTTTTGTTTATGTTTTTCATTCATCTTTTTATATTCTTAAATATTTTTTTAAAAAAATTCACAACATCATTAAAAAACATTTTTTAATTACTTATAAGTAAAAAAACAAAAAATTATTGAAACCCAAATGTCGATCAATGAGTCTATATAGCATTTTTGATTAATTAATAGAAGAAGATCGACCTAGCAAAAAAATCCCATATATACTAGTATAAATTATACTTCACCGCGGGAATAATAATTCCTTGCACGAATGTTCCAGTACTCCTGAAATGGGAAGTTTCAAACATGCATTCTTATAAATATTGGTGATGGCTACATGACTTGCTCATCTCATGAAGAAGATTAACTTAGAAGTTAGAAATAAAGTAACTCATGATTTCGCGACAAGTACTATATATAGCGATCATGATAAATCATGCAAACCAAATTAACGTGCCCATCAAACTTAATTGCCTCGCCCATCTACATTAATTAGTACTCTTATCATAAAGTTTGTTAAATTGTTGTCGTTTTGCATGCACCTAGCTAGCTCTACTTTATTTTCCCCCATTTTTTTTTTTTTTTAAATCAAAATGTCATGGCTTATAGCTAGCTAGCTATAGATTGATGCAGACCACGTCCAGATTTAATGGTACTGAAAGCCAAGTTAATATTATATATCTTCAACGTCTAACAAGTCTCATATGCTCCTCTTGCGCCATGTACTTGTTATCATGGCCGAATTAAGCTAGAAATCTAATTGCTAATATATATGTAACAAAAAAACACATGATGTTGTCTAATTAAGTACATATTTGAATGCATAAAAAAAAAAGTGAAATGTAATTGCTAATTGAACTGGTCTTTTTATATTAAACAAAATCCATCAATTATAACATCCCTATTAATTTTTTTAACAATTTCCTTTCCAATATAGACTACTAAATAATCTCTAAAAAAGTCATCTTTCATTTTGTAACTTGATGATTTTTAACCTATCAATAACTGACACATAAAAAAAATAAATTTTTAATAAATACGTTCAGCATTTTCCAATTAGAAACTATAGGCGAATCTGATAGAACTAAGGCACATCAAACTTGTAATGTTAATGTGTGATTTCGCTTTATCGAATTTGGGGCAAGACGTACGTACAACTGACAATTAAATTTGGGAGCCACCCATCATTTTATACTTTCGAAATTTAGGGGGAACCTGGCCCGCGCATACAATATTCATTATATTCGTCCTTCTTATTATAATGCAATTGCAGATACACAAATCATAATTAATGCGCTGCCACAATATTTTGTGACCGGTACAAACTGTGCTCTTGTTCATCACCAAATTCACACCATTATTAGCTGTTTATTTCTGCAAGAATACCACCTTTTTCTTTTTCTTTTTCTTTTTTCTCGATCGTTTTAGATATAATTGATGATGACTATTGGCAGCTTTGGTGTCAATTAATTAGATTAATTCAGACATACGCTTACTACTCATGCATGCTGCATAATGATAGCTAGGCTTCTCAATGAACCCAAGCAAACGTCGCGCTGGATCCCGTAATATTAGCCAATTAATTACCTCTCATCAATTGCCTGCGATAACCGACAAACTTATAAATATAAGATTTAGGTCTGAACAATCTCACAGTTTTTGAAAGCATTATTAATGGTAAAACTTAAAAGAAAAGTAAAGAAAACTCTTGATCATCAAGTGCATATATACGGTCGCTTTCACCTGTAAAAGTCACACTATATATATATAATTGGAATCTGAGAATTCACTTTGCGACTATATATATATTATATGTTGATCTCTTTTTTATTTTATCTCTAATTATTTGTTCAACATGTGCAACGAAATTCTCTCGACCTTTATCGCTTTATTCTAAAAGTAATGATAAATAAAAGCAAAATAAATATTTCAAGGACACAAAACCGGCTAGCCAGAAGTTTTTTGCTCGATAGGCCCATTCAAGTGGCCCCTCTTGCTAGAATGATTGCTTTTGGTTGGTCTTCTCAGGACCTCTGAAACTTCTTGCCCATGGAATGATTAAAGGCAATGGCGCCTTTGGAAGGAAACAACTGTGCTGAGGAGACTTTTGGGTTGTCTATCGAATGAGGTAAGCCAGCCTTATCTCTCCCCTCTGTTACACGAGAAAGAAGTACCAAAGGCAACAACTTCTTGTTGGACGTTCCTCTCTTTGTAGGTTACATTTATTATTTTTTATTTTTTAAACATCTTATTCTAAACACCTTCCACCAAACGGCCTGTAACGAGTACATGAATGAGGTCAATCCCAGCCATTCATTAAGACGGATCAAATTATATAAGCATGATATATGTACAGTCTAAATCCTATATTTTTTTTCTTCTTGGCATGCTTGGTTGCTTGACTTTGTAAGAACATATCTATATATGTTGCTATACGCAAATGGGTTCAATCTAGGTGACTGAAATATTGCACTGGTGTATGCCGTCCAATGCAAGGACTTTAAAAAATGGCCTTAATTATGATTGCGGGAAACAGGATACTTCTTGATTACATCAATTTCCTATATATGGGATACCATAATGTGGTCCCAAATCCTCACTTAGTGTGCATTATGCCATATTGAGAGGGCAATCATCATTTTCGAGTTCAAAATCATCTAACTGCACATGTAATGCTTATTTACTTTGTTCTGTATCAGCTTTGAATAGTTTCTACCATTGGCTTTGGAAATGATCAGTTGGGTGTAACCAAACAAAAGTGACAGTGAACATATTGCAAAATCTCTGCGATGTCCAATGATCAACTCTATGGATGGTTGTGATCAGGCAAAACTTTGTATCAATGGAACACCCGGCACATCCATGGTGACTGCGTGTTTTTGCATTTTTTTGATCAGGTGCAAGACAAGGGTGATACATAAACCGATTGACCGATGGAAGGAGAAGAATTTTTTTTTCGGAAGAAAAAGGGAGTGTACTCAAGAACACCAACTTAGCTACGCCCACTTTTAAAATAGGATGTCGCTAGCTCATAAGAACCATATACATTTTGACAACATGACAAGCTAGATAAACTTAATAAAAAAAGGAATAGAACAAGAAAATCAATATTATGTGAAGTGGTTGTCAATTACGTACCCCTCTATCTCTCTCTCTCTCTCTCTCTCTCTCTCTCTCTCTCTCTCACAAAAGAAGACAGAAAAAGAAAAACCCCTGCATTTGTATTCCATCAAAAGCTTTAGATTGGTTTGTTCCGATACACAAACAAAACCCACCACCAAAACCCCCCCAACAGATAGACCATGGAACAAAAAGAAAAGAAGAACAAGAAGCAAAAGCACCAGCACCCAAATGACCAAACCACAAAGCCAAACTCAGATTTCTCTTTCAAGCCGAGCTCCGACGTAAAGGGTCTCCGGTTCGGCGGCCAGTTCATTGTGAAATCGTTCACGATCCGGCGGGCTAGGCCTCTTGAACTTCTACAGCTCCTTTCTTTTTCACCAACCCACCCCAAACCCAACAACAACAATAAACTCCCTTTTCCTTCAACCACTGCTTTCTTGCCCACAAACTTCACGATCTTGGCACACCATGCCTGGCACACCCTCACACTAGGTCTCGGCACCAAGAAATCCAAAGTACTTCTATTCGTCTTCGAATCGGAGATCATGAAGACGGCTACAGACCGTGTTTGGCCATCGGAGATACCGCTCGGACAAGTGAACAAGAGGCTTATCAGGGGCTTGACCGGGTGCGAGATGGCTAGGTTTAAGTTCAGAAAAGGTTGCATAACGTTTTATGTGTATGCGGTTCGGCAAGTGGGCTGCTTCGGGTTCTCATGCGCCGATGATCTAAGGACGATATTACAGTCTGTGGTTGCGCTTAAGGATTTTCTGGACCACACTGCCATGCTCGCCATGCCCAACCAAAGAAGCATCAGCTATGCGCCTCCTGTGGCCATGGCTCACTAGGCATTTTTTTTTTCAAAATTTTTCTAAATCCATCATCGCCGCCGTCATCATCTTCTTCTTCTTCTCCACGTCTTTATCATCAGCAACATCATCATCTGCGTCATATTATTCTAGCCTTTTTTTTTTTTTCCTAAAATCTGGTGACTTCTTTTGGAATTTTTCTTACTATGATTATGACGGGGAATTGGTTCATTTATTAGAGATCTTGTAATAGCTTGCACTTCTTATTTTTCTCTTTAAGATCAAAGAAACTGCATTTTAATATGAATAAATGCTACTTTGATCTATTCTAGCGAATTAACTAGAGTCTCTTGTATGTTAATATATCTGTTCATTTGCAGTGTGGCACATGTTACTGACCTGTTCTGAGTCTGAAGTGGAGGTAAGTGACAGATCCAGGCGTGGACTCTATTATTATATTCTTTTCTTGAATTACAGTCGTATAAATATATATAGTTATTTTTCTGACCCTTTCCTTAGAGAAAATCAATGATTATTTATTAGCATATTTTCTCTTAATTTCTGCTTGATAATCAAATATTCTATTTTTCAATAGTCTTCCATTTTTCTCTATGAAACAATAACACATAGCTATATATATCAAAACCCAAAAGCAACTTGAGTAACATATACTCAAAAACTTTTCAATATCCGGGATCTTGGTGCACTAGATTCGATCCGTCCAGTTGCCATAGACGTAAGTGTTAATCTATCATATTTGTATCAACAACATAACATCATGATAAACCCCTTGGCAATATTGAATTGCTTGATTAGTGTACTGTTTTATAAGCGTGAGAGATATGTTTACCATCTGATGACGAAGTTGACAGTAAAAACTGAACATTCCAATTGCATATGAATACATGAAAGAAATCTTTGCACTGCTGGTATCTCGCAATTTCAGGTCCATCCAAATCTCCTTCCCCCCGGCAGTAATGCTCTCTTGTAACTTGTGCTGAGATGTATAGCCCGTGAACTCAAACGTCGAAGCTCCACATGCATCCCGGTAATTGGTTTAGAACACGTGCATGCCCTGATGTTATTAATTTAATTGCTCATTATATAAAGCCAAGTTTCTCGAAAAGTTAAAAAAATACTTTCCGGTTAATATGTGAACTCAAATACCCTATGCTCTATAATGGATGATGCATGCCATGATGTGTGATGCATGGATGGATGCGATGATAATGATTATAATGGTCGTCAGAATTGTGAGGGAAAAGGCTGTTTGAAATGATGGAAAAAGCAGAAAATGGAATGAGGTGAAGGGCCAGCTTCTCCACCCCAGGAATTATGGTCTACAAAAGTGAGGGAAAAGTAAAACTGTTCTTTTTATTGTTCCCACCTCTGTCGTGGTCTTAATCATGCCACGAGATGGCCCCATTCCACCCACTTTTTTTTTTTTTCTTTTTTTCTCACAGGAATCTTGCTCATCTCTGCCATTCTGCGGTAGCTTGAATAAATCAGCTTTAAAGGAAGTCATGTACAGTTGCATTTACAGGAATAACATACTATACAACTCGGAATTAATATACATTCATGCATGCACGGCACAAAAAGGTTATATATATAATAAGAAGTTTCCATTGATTGTGGATTTTAATTCAATAGAATGCAGGGTTTTAGAGTTAAAGCCATCGATCATATATTTACTGATCTTTGATTTTTACAACGATTTGCGCGCGCACTTCCTCAACTCATCATGTATAGATCATTAGAAATCATATATATGGAATATGGTAAAGGGTGAGTGTTTATATTATAGGCTTTGAATGTTTTTCCAGACAAGATCAAGTACATTAATGGGTGGTGGTGGTGATGATAGTGAACACAGTATATATAGATCAATTCCTTGAACTTTTGATGGAGAGTTAAAATAAAAAAATGTTGGATCTTACAAAATTAATCAAGCCTTTTCTTGTATAATCTAAACTGTTGTAGTAGATATGTACGTAGGTGGAACTTGTATATATAGAGTTCAAAGGAAAATAATAAGAAATGACAGAATATCAAAATCGGAGAGATCGAGAAGTGAGTTATTGTGGTCATCTGGATAATTCTTTCTTTAGATTTGTCGGTCCTAATTAATTATGATCAGGTCAATTAACATGTAATGTTCTTTATTTCTTTTTTAATCTTTGGCAAGACCCTAGCTCTCATCTTATTATAAATTTATAATGTCATGCAATATATATAACTCCTTACGTAATTTTTTGAGTTATTATATTTATATTAAGGCTGTGTAGAACATCCTGTCCTTTAGATGATAAGATTTTAAAATTTATTTATTTTACTAAATATATTATACATATGTACTAGATTTGAGAATAATTTTTTTTTTTTTAATTTGTTTAGTCCAAAACAACCTGATAACTACTACGACGAAACGTACTGCACGTAGAATGATAATAATAATAACACCTAAAACCTACTGTTTCAAATTAAAGTAACACGTTAATTTTACACAAAGCAATCTCTGCTTTGCATCGCATCATCACAATGAAGACAGATCATACAGGAATTAATTATACGTTATAAACAGCTTTTCAATTACGACAAATCGAGAGACATGTTAACCAAAACTGAAATAATTGAGAATTTAATTCAAAAACGCCCACCGTGGGGCTCGAACCCACGACCACAAGGTTAAGAGCCTTGCGCTCTACCGACTGAGCTAGACGGGCCAATTTATTTGTGATTCAGGTTCAATATTATTTCTAGTGTTTACCCATGGCCTAAACATTACGTGGGAGGAGTACCAATACCTGCCCAATGCGCAGGCCGACTCTGCAAACGAATGGGGTTTCTATGGTCGTTGGTGGCGCTCTTCGTCGCCCCCATTCTGGTCGCTGTTTTTGGCTTACTTTCTGCTACCCTTTTTGAAGCTTATCGGAGAAGAATCAACAATACGTACGTCCCGATCCTCCACCAAAACCTCAGAAGTTTTCTCGCACTTTCGAAATCCATTCCTTTCCTGCTCAACCTTTTCTAAATCATGTTTTATTCATTTTCTTTTCATTTTGTTATATCATTTTTTGTTAGGCATGTAGAATCTCCCGCAGTCTTCGAGGTCCCCAATTCGTCAAAACAGGTAAATCTACATTGCAAGATGCTTACATATTTATGTGCGTGCATATGTTTTGATGTTTCGGCCCTATGTGAAATTCTCTAAATTTCCTTACCAGTTGTTTTGTGGTTTTTAATTCGTTCGTGTCTTGCATAAGTTCCAAAATTTATGGAAACAAAAATGTAGCAAATTTAATTGCGTGGTTTATGTCTACAATTGAATCTAGTCGAGCAAAAAGTTACTAGGGCAAACCTGGAATAGAAAGGTCGCTCGGTTCTATCAGAGTCTCTGACTCTCTATCACTGTTTACACGTGCTTGTTAACTCAAGCAGAGATTGTTCAGTATGTTATATTTCTATATTTTGCTAGTAAAATGGCCTAGATAACGCGCCCTATTTACAGAAGATTACAGTTTCTCATTTGGCCTTAGGTCTTTTTAAATGAGATACCATCACTGATTCACCTCAGAAAAAATAATAGCGATAAATTTCTAGCCAACTCTGCTTATGATAGGATCATGTTTCCGTCCTGACCTTATGAAAGTCTTGGGATCAATGATTTTAAGAACAAAATAGTATTGTGAGAAATGTATAGACTTCATAAGTTCTGCTAAGAATTATAAGATCCTCTGGGTCTTTTTATTTATATAATGTAGTTTTGAAGCATTACTTGGAAAGTTTATTTATAACGTTCTTTTAACTTATAAAAAAAAAAAAAAAAAGAACTTGGCAAGTTGATTCACTTTATGAGATCATTTTGGTAGCAATTTTTTTCTGGATAATTATAACTGACATCTGTAGTGGTTTTTGGTGATTCTGACTTTTCTGGATGGACTGTTTCAGGTTCCTTGCACCCATATTTCCGATCCATCAGAGAAGTATATATCTTTGATAATCCCTGCATACAATGAAGAGCTTAGGCTTCCTGGAGCTCTGGAGGAAACTATGAAGTAATTAATTAATTTCTGTTAATGGCCACTGCTAAGAGAGTTACATATTGTGTTATAGTCATTTTATATTTTTACTTTGTAGTTATCTTCAACAAAGAGCGGCAAAGGATGAGTCATTTTCTTATGAGGTATCGTTTTGATCATTTTGTTTGCTGGATCTTTTGAATTAGTTAGCATGGTCATGAGGGATGATCATATTGTCATTGCTACCTTGAGATGTATCTGGCGTTGTGTTGATTTTTTTTTTTTATTGTCAATGAAACTCAACTTGGTATGTTTTTATTTCTATCTCTTTAACGCAAGTATAACAAATAGTAATGAGGGTTCTACTGTACAAGCAGATGGTAGATTAAGTTCTTTTTGGAGCACAACAATATTTCTACAAAAAATGAGATGTTTGGCTTCATCATTAATGCATTGAAGTTACACTCGTCTTGTTCCTAGCTACTAGGTACTTCCTTCTGTTTGCTTGTGTTCTCGTTTTCATTAGAAGAGAATCCTTGTCCAGATCAGTAGTCCTGCTTCTTAATTTACACAACGTTTTGTTTTTTGTTTTTGTTTTTTTTTTTTTTTTGTAAAATGAGAGTAGAGGAAGAAATATTTCTTGTAGTTTCTCTGGCTGTTCGTTATTATTAGGAATAGAGTTTTGCTATCCTTCTAGAAAAGTATGTCAGATATATATTATCTATCATTCCTTAAATTTCGAATGGATGGGGCTTCAACAGGTGGTGATTATTGATGATGGAAGTGTTGATGGGACAAAAAGAGTAGCTCTTGACTTTGTAAGGAAATACACTATAGACAAAGTGAGGCTTATCCTTCTTGGTAGAAATCATGGCAAGGGAGAAGCAATTAGAAAAGTGAGTCCAACTCCAACCACTCACTTATGAAGTCACTTATGAAGATGTACTGATGTTTTAAGGGTTCCATCTCTTCTCCCTTGTGTGTGATGACAATTGATTGAAGCTCTGTCTCTGTGAAAGCATTGTAAAACAGGGAATGCTTCATTCACGTGGTGAACTGCTTCTAATGCTGGATGCGGATGGAGCAACCAAGGTTAATGACCTTGAAAAACTTGAAAATGAGGTTTGTATCATCCATAATTTTGTGCTGTCACTTTTTTGCAAGTATTCAAGCTATTTAAAAAACTCAGTTCAAGGTCTATGGAGATGTTGACCAAGCTTCTGCAAATTATCTGATGTTATGCGGCTATGCCTACCAGATCCATGCTTTTGCCAGAAAGGAGTGTCACGATGGAGATTTAGCAGCTAGCAATTCAAGTTTTAGGATATCTGATATCCCAATTGCCGCATTTGGTTCTCGTGCTCATCTTGAGGAGAAGGCTCTGGCTACAGTTTAGTGTTGCTAATACTGCTTGCTTCTTTACATGTTCTATGACTCTTCTCTTGCCAAGTTTGTTTTATAAATCACATCTTTGAACCATTTCACTTATGTGTCACAGAGGAAATGGTACCGGAACTTTTTGATGATGGGTTTCCATCTTGTGGTGCTCTTAACTGCTGGTCCTGGAATTCGTGACACACAGGTATATCTGCTTTATTTTATTTTTCCTTTTTGCATTTATCTGTCCTCCAGTTTCATACCAGTATAAAAGTCCAAGACTTCATTTATGCTGTTATTCAACGAAAGCTTTAATCTTTAATCTGACATGAACTGTATCACAGTGTGGTTTTAAGATGTTTACTAGGGCTGCTGCAAGGAAGCTTTTCAAAAACATCCGTTTGAAGAGGTAGTTGCATTCATATGCAATTTTGTTCTTGGAATTTTGCATTGAGATCATGCTCACTATAGCTTACTCATTTATAGAATAGAGGATGTATTAACTTCCATGTTATTTTTCGGATTTTTGTTGCAGGAATTGATTTTTAACATGGATTTGATGCAGGTGGTGTTTTGATGTCGAGTTAGTGTTTCTATGCAAGTGGTTTGGTATCCCAATGATTGAGATATCTGTGAACTGGTCAGAAATTCCTGGGTCCAAGGTGAATCCATTGAGCATACCAAATATGCTTTGGGAGCTTGCACTCATGTCTGTGGGGTATCGGACCCATATGTGGACAACTTCTACTTGAGCCTTCATCTTAGAGTTTCATCTTGAAAAAGTAATGTGGTCTTTCCAGAGGCTCTCGATCTTCCAGTACAATACCTGAGAAAGAAAAGTGTCAGACCTGATTAGGCCGTGGGGTATAGATCTTTTCTTTCAAGAACATTTGCCATGGGAATATTTTATGCAAACCATGATCTTCCCTTACGGTTTCAATTTGTGAAATTATTTGGTGGTTTCTCCCCCTTCTATTCTACCTTCATACATTTTCCTGACAAAATTCGGATTGTGATGTCGTTTTCCAGAAATAAGAGATTGAATTGAGCAGTACATTTACTCCCCGCCGCTAATGACATTGACTGCAATGTAGAGTACATGTTGGTAGGCAGCCCAAGCCTGTGGTCCTAACAGACGAACACCATTCGTTCTCTTTTGTAAATACAATGTCTTTGGAAGTTTGGTTTGGGAACAGTACTTTTAGCATGCAGAGCGGAAGTTATTCTTTTATTGTTGGAAAGTGGCTTGGCTCCGCAATGATATTGCGACTGGTGATTGGATATTTTTCGAAGGTAGTTATGGTCGAGTGACTCGAGTCTAGCAGCGCTATTTGCGGCCAAACAGACTGTAGGGGCTCATTTCTGAAGAATGATATATTCTTAACCCTGGAGCTGGAGAATATTATCCGCTGATCAGTGTTTGTCGGCAATGTACAAAACCAGAAGTCCAGAATGTTTTCCCATAACTCGTTTAACTTTAGATATTACCTCTCACCTAGGTGGTTGGTGCCACAACTACCAAGGTTGCCTTCCCAATCCCCGATGTGACCGTACAAAAGCTCGAGAAAATGTTGTGAACGTATAAAGTCGACCTAATTTAACCTATTCTTTTTAGACACAGATATGGGGTTGCACCATGCCGGTACCTTTATGGTCAGAATTGCAGTAATTCGATCAAAACTTGTGTTTTCGAACTCGGTGCTTTTACAAAGGTTTTTATTCGGAAAGTGGACAAACCAAACTTCACGTAGGAGTTCCCATGTCAATGGTCACTATCTTTTCCATCGTGTGATTACAATTCATGGCCAACAATTGTCATTTGTTGCAGTAAACAATACAATGGACTAATGGAGTGGTTGCACTTCTTACGTAGTTGATAAGGCTTCCAAAAGAACCTGACGTGAGCTTTTTTATCTTCATAATTCCCTTAACTCTGAAGCTTGTTGAATAGCCTATAAGAAACAAAAAACTAAAAAAGGAAAAGGAAAATGAAGAGAAACGGAAGCTTGATGAATTTTCCCACTGTACAAGGAACAACGGCAACATGAATAGTGATTTTTTTCATGAATTCAAGAGGCAAGCTTCCTTATTCCTTACAGAGAAGATAAAAACTGCCCGGTTGGCGCTTTCCTACGTTACACCTGCTGAACTGTAAGTTTCTTTTTGGTCTTTAAGTTGATCGTTTTTCGATAGATTACTCTACCTTTAAGCTGTTCTTCATATATTTATTTGTACGGGACTCTAGACTTGTTTTTGCGTTTTTGATATGGGTCCATGGGGGATGAAAACTAATAGAATGACCGAAGAAGCGACAATTGGAAATGCATGGCCACCGGACACACGTACCATGAGAGTAATATCCATGGCTGCCTTTGAAGTTGATGACTTTTGGAGAATTACGGAGATTCTTCACAAGAGGTCTCTCTAATTTATTATTTGTCACGGTTGATTGACCCTTGTGTTATTGTTTACCTGAACTATGGCGTTGTAAGATATTGTTGTTCTCTTTTGTTGCGAATTCAGGTTCTTGAAATTTGATAGAAAGAATTGGCGACTTTCTTATAATGCTCTAATTCTATTGGAATACCTTCTAACCCATGGACCTCTCAGTGTTGCCAAAGAGTTTCAACGCGATAAAGATGTTATTAAGGAGATGGCAAGTTTTCAATACGTGGACGAGAGAGGGTTGGCATACATAAATAAAATCTCTCTATTCCTTTACTATTTATGATCCAATACTTCGCCTCTTCCTTTCACTTTTCCCTCCTTTTAACATGCAGATTCAACTGGGGCTTGAGTGTAAAAAACTTATCTGAAAAGGTATTGAAGCTTATTGAAAGCGAAACATTGCACAAGGAAGAGAGGGCTAGAGCTTTCAAGCTAACGCATAGGATTGAACGGTTTGGGAGCTTCGGTCACCGGTCCTCTTCAGGAGATGCAACCTTGGAAGACTCGTCTTTTAAAACGTATGGGAGATGTAATTCTAACTATAATGATCATCAACGTCACGAAATTGGGTATCTGACCTCAAGCAAAAGTTTCTCAATCGAGGAAGGGACTAGAAGAGCAAAAGGTACTCTAAAATATATCAACTCGGTGCTGAGAAAGCGAGAAAATGATGCAGAGTCCCGGCCAGGTATTGGAGATGGATATACCATAGAAGATCATCCACTTTGTTGCAACGAAGATCAGACTATAGTACCTCTGCTGTCAGCAGATGAATGAGAGAGAACACGGATGAATGTCAGCCAGACGAAGAGAGAGCCCTCTCTTCTTACTTCTAATCAGCAGCTCTTTTAGGAGTCGTCTTTTTTATTCTTGGCGAGAACATATACACGTTAGAATAACGAAAATGTTGCCAAAATCCTCTTCAAGAAAAAAAGAAAGTCTTTCAATATTTGGGGAAAAAATGAATTTTCCGACATATTCCAGGTTCAAAATTAAAATTTCAAGCATAATTAATCGAAATTTTAAAGACAATTTTGAAAAAGCGTAAAACTTCAACAAGAGCAACCCAGATAGCGGTAATAATATGAAATGCAAGTGTCAAAAGCTTCTCAAAATATATATTAGTGAAATAAATGGACCAATATTTTAAACCAACTCCTCTGGCCTTCTCAAAAAGTCATCACTCCAACATAAGAAATTACGTCAAAGGATAACATAGCAAGAGTGAAAGTTCTTTCTGAGAAATGTAGCAGTAGCTTTGTTTCTTCAAAGGTACTATCCTCAAACATTTTAGAAGCATTTCCTATGCACAATTGATGGCCCGGACTCATCATACTCTGCCTTTGCGATCCACATCTACACTCAAGGGATGAGCAACATCCTCCCATCAGTAGTCAACAATATATATATACATGTATGTATGCATATACAACAACTAACCAGGTTAAAATACATATGTGAACGCATACCTGCTGGAAGGTGCTGAGCGATGCCAAAATGGATCCTCCAATCCAGACACTATACTTCCTCTCAGGCGGAGCCACAACCTTGATTTTCATACTGCTTGGGGCTAGTGCAGAGATTTCCTTGCTCATTCTATCAGCAATGCCAGGGAACATGGTTGAACCACCCGAGAGGACAATGTTGCCATACAGGTCCTTCCGGATATCAACATCACACTTCATGATGGAGTTATATGTGGTCTCGTGGATACCCGCTGCTTCCATCCCAATCATTGATGGTTGGAATAGAACCTCAGGGCATCGGAAACGCTCAGCACCAATAGTGATGACCTGCCCATCTGGCAACTCATAGCTCTTCTCAACTGAAGAGCTGCTCTTGGAAGTCTCTAGCTCCTGTTCATAATCAAGCGCAATATAAGCAAGCTTTTCCTTCATGTCCCTCACAATTTCGCGCTCTGCTGTGGTGGTGAAAGAATACCCACGCTCAGTGAGGATTTTCATCAAATTATCTGTGAGGTCTCGGCCTGCCAGGTCCAGACGAAGGATGGCATGGGGTAGGGCATACCCCTCATATATGGGGACCGTATGGCTGACACCATCACCAGAGTCTAGCACAATACCTGAAAGATAAAAGGCAAAATCCATCAAGAAAGAAGAAGAGAGAGGTGCGGCATAATACTTTCTGACTGCATTGCCATTTTAGAGGTAGAGACAGAGAAACTAATAGTTTTAGAACCAAAGAGCCAGAAGCCTTGGTAACACTACCTGGCCCCTAGCCTGGTGGAGACATGGCGAGACAGCATTGTCAAGATTCAGGTTTCACTAATACCGACTGTTACAATGACCAATGGAACAGTGGCAACCGTTTGCAACATTTTTCTTTTTAGATGCAATAAGGATAGCATAACACATGCAGTTTTGTTTTAAAAGACTCCACGTTAGTCTCAATGAGGTATTCCAATTAGATCCATTACTTTTTTTGATAAGTTAGATCCATTACTAAATGGTGATGAGACTGCATACCAGTTGTACGGCCACTTGCATACAAGGAAAGAACAGCTTGGATAGCTACATACATAGCAGGAGTGTTAAAGGTCTCAAACATTATTTGTGTCATCTTCTCACGATTGGCTTTCGGATTAAGAGGAGCCTCAGTTAGGAGAACTGGATGCTCTTCAGGGGCAACACGAAGCTCATTGTAGAAGGTGTGATGCCAAATCTTTTCCATGTCATCCCAGTTGCTCACAATACCATGCTCAATTGGGTACTTGAGGGTCAAAATGCCACGCTTGGATTGAGCTTCATCACCAACATAGGCATCTTTCTGGCCCATTCCAACCATCACACCAGTGTGACGAGGGCGACCTACAATGCTAGGGAACACAGCTCGTGGAGCATCATCTCCAGCAAATCCAGCCTAAGACATAATATCACAGTCAGTTCTCTAAGACACCGCAACAATTGAGAAGTAGCTCAACTAAGCAGTCAATAACAGGTATGTATAAAAAGAAATATGGCAAAATCCACAACACAGAGTACTCAATTAATACCTTAACCATTCCAGTCCCATTGTCGCACACGAGTGGCTGAATGTCCTCCGCATCTGCCATCTTCTACTACCTGCTGGACAAGCTACAATCTGTCAGGGAACAAAAAAAGCACAATAAGAAACCTATGATGGAATTTCCCTTCTTTACAACATAGAATGTTTTATATAGGTAAAAGAGACACCACTGACACGATGATTGAAGAACAAAAGTCCGCTCAGGTAATTTGATAGGAAAGAAAAGAACGTGGGGTGGGAAATAATTCTGCCAATTTGTCGTCATAGATTGGACATCATAGTATTAAACAAAGCAGGACACTGACAAACTATTGCAATTCTTTGAAGAATTTCCCCAACAGCTATCAAATAATGACGGAAAAATATCAAACTCGCAGATAAAGATATCAAGGCAATGATGATTTCCCCATAGTCATAACCCCACCTCCTCACAATCATCATTTTTTTCCGAAGCAACAAGAAAATGAATGAAGTGCTCTAAATTAAAGCCAAAAAATTATACCAACCACAAAAATATACTACAAGACAATAAAAAGAATTAAGTAGACAAAGATCTACCAAGGATACCACATTTTCCCCTCGTAACCAGGTACAATTTTCATTGTTTTAAGATAACTTCTACGGTTCTTCCCTCGTCACCTTTCTTGAGAGACTGAATTTTGTCGCTCCAAGAAATTCACAATTCCATTTTCCTTTCGTCCTTTTCATTAGTATGGATGTTACTGACTGTTTTTAATGCGATACTTTGGTTTTTGCATTTAACTTTGATTTTAACAGTTTAAGATTCAATGTGTTGGATCTAAACAAAGGCACGTAGGAAGTGATTGACATTGAGTGCATTGTTGTTGAGGAGGAAAATAATCCAATCGTAGGGAAGTTGATTAAATGAATTTAGAGAGAGCGGGATAGAAACGAATTCGAGCAACACAGTAAAATAAAAAAAATCCGAGAAAAGAAAGAGACAGATCAAAGAAATAACAAAAGGGGTCGATGAGAAAGAGATAGTGGAATGGACCTCTCGCGATGTGATAGAGAACAAGGGCGAGCGAGATAGAGAGAGCGACCACAATCAGCCTGTACGTATGAGAGAGAGAGAGAGAGAGACTGGGAGAACCGGTAACTCTTTCTGGGAGGGCAATTGGGAAACAGGCAATATAAGAGGCAAGTGATGAAATTTAGACCGTCAGATTTGTGGTGCGTACAGTCGGGATTTAAACTGGACTGGAGGAGGGAGGAAGGGAGAGAGAGAGCGCGCGCGTCCGTTGGGCTGGGCTGGCTGCATCGCTGGAACTGGAATGGTTATGTATATAAATCTATATTGGTACTGCATTTGTATGGCTGCTGCCTTCTCTTGATTCCGATTTTCTTGATTTTCACTTAATACTCCTATTTTCTCCATTTTTGTAAAGCCTTTTTTTTTTTTTTTATTACCAGATTTTTTTTTGTTATAATTATTATTTGCTTCAATTTCAGTTTTATAGTTGAAGTTAAACGAGAGAATTTATTTATAATTCTTATTTTTTACACATTCAATAAATTGCTGATATAGAAACTTTTCGTACCAACTATGTTAAAAAAAAAATATTAATGTTTTGATTCGTTTAAAATTATAGTAAGTCTCACTATAGCTCTCTCTCTCTTGTAACAACGGGCTCCATATCTAATTTTTGTGGTTTATCAAGATTTCTTTTGTTATCACTTATCTTGTCTATCAAAATTTCTTTTACTTTATTCAAAACTGAAAAACACAAATCTACAGCTTTTTGACAACTCATGAGAGACACGCGCGGCACAAACAAATTCACAGGTCGAAAATCATTCAGAGCAAAGTAATAGTTTTGTAAAAATCGCCGAACGTGGTTCTCACGCGCTGCCCACGTCTATGCGTGATCCTTACGCACCACTCCTTTCGGCAGCTCTTCTAGACACATGTGTCAAATCACTAGACAAAACCACCACTAGACTTTTTAGGTCTTATATTTAGGACTGAAAAGAGACAAGTGTATTGCCTTTACGGACTGTCACTGATTCCAAAGTCTACAGGAGTTGGTTCCAACTGTAATACGTATTTTTTCGCATCTATCTCACTGCTTTCCTTTTTGGTTTCTTTATTATTTATTAAAATAAAAGAGTGTTCGATTCTCAGATGTTTGGATGAAGAGGTTGAGTCCTCTTTTTCTATAAATGATGAGGTTGAGTATCTGTTTAGGTAAAAAGTGTTGTTCTCTTTGACGTTTGTCTGTAGAGAGTGACAGTAATAATGAAGATCATACCAGTCACAAAAGGAAATAGTGTACTGGTGAAACTCTAAATGCATTATTTTAATTTATATGTCATGTTTGATACGATGATATCTTAAAATGTATCTGACCATAGATATAAATTGATCTGATGAATGAATGATGATATTTTTCTTAAAATAATAAAAAAAGAAATCTCACTATAAGTTATGTTTTAATACACCGACTTATGTTTAGCAAAAATTAAATTAATTCATTAAATATAGATGCGTGTCTACCATATCCTGTTATGGAACTCGCATTTCTCATCCAACCAGTTACTTTTAGTTCTAATGGAAATTAAAGTAAAGCTGGTCTAGAACCGATTAGCTATTACGCAGTCATTATCTCTCACAACTCGTTTGCTATTTTTTCTTTTATTTATTTATTTTGGTTTGCCAACATTATGATTTTCTACTATAATCCAATGTAATATTTCCTTCAGAATGAAAGTATGCTCCGTTCTTGCACACATCTGTTTCCTTCCAACCAACCAAGGAGTTGTTCACCACCCTCACCCTGCGTCTAATTGGAGCTAGATATGACATGTCTTGTTTGGATAATGAGTTGATCTAACTCATCTCATATAATAATTATTACAATTTTTTCAAACTTTCAAACAATATATATAATAAATTATTTACTTTTTTTAAATCTTAAAACAAAAATTATATTAAAAAATTATATTCTAACGATATTTTGTTCAACTTTTAACTCTCATTTCATCCCAACTCAACTTATTATCCAAATTTCTATTATTCCCTATTATATAACGTAAAGCGTACAGGGCATTCATAGTGTAAAGAAGAGTATCATCTCCAAGGTGGGGGGTAAGAAGTGTATCGAATTCCATGTTTGTTTTTGTGAGCTTCTTGCTCTGCAAGTGGCTGTAGTTAAAAGCTGGAACCCACCTTGGCTTGCTTAGCATCCATTCTTTCTATATACCTCGGCTCTTTGTTTGTTCCGCAGAGAGGTAGGTTGGTCACTATGTCAGAAAATGGCAGTCACAAGTTTACCAGTGCAGCATAACCTTTTTTAAAAGAATAAATAAATATAAAATTCATAAAAAATTAATTTTTTAATAATAAATTCTATTTTTTTTTTTTTAAATAATGGAGTCGCAACCCATAAATAAGTCTACCATTCTTCCAAAGAAATAGAATTAGCTGTCGAGAATCTACGGATATGCAGGCTGCAGCACGTTTGTACTGTGATGTAAAATTATTAGCAGCCGCTACTCAATGGCCTATTCTAACAGCAAACGCTGAAATAGTTTGGACAAAATTCAACTACTCATCCCAACTCATTCTTTGAGCTATTACTACAAACGTTCGTTCATTTTTTTTATTTTTTATTTTTAGGCAGACTGCAAATGTTCATTCATTACCCAGATCTTGCAAATAGTTCATGTTCGATATCCCAAGGCATTCATTGCCTTCCGCAAAAAGCCATAATTTAATACTTCTTCAGTTCTAGGGGCCAGAAAGAGAAATCCAACGAAATAGGGGAAAAAAAATACTCAGGAGGCCAATCCAATAAAAAGTTAAATCAAATACTATGACATACTGACAGGAGACAGAGAACAAGAAAAAGATAAATTGGGATTATCATCGGGAAGTCAGGTAGTTCAAATTAAAGGGGCATAGATGTCTTGAAGTTCATGTCTGATAAGAATGAAGCTCTTAAAATCTTGAATTCCTGCTGCTGAACATAATATTGGCACCAAAGAGAGCAACAAGAGGCAATATGACTAGTCACTTTTACAGGAATGGGGGTAGTATTACCCATCTCCGTGGATACCTGGGTCTTCCATCTTTGCCATCAAATAGCTGCATATGAAAAGGTTCCAAAGGTAAGAGTAAATTTGATCAAACAGAAAAGATGTGAGCAATTCTTATGAAAATAAGAAACTTTATTACCAGTACATAAAAAAAACATTTTTTTTTTCGAATGATCAAATAATAACTTTTTTTCCTGTGTCAAAAAAGCTTCTTATTTTTGGATAATGTGAAATTATGAAAACAAATGACATTGAAAGAATACAGATCAAGATATTCGAAAGCATAAGGACACTGACGAACAGGTTGAGGTCATTCTCCTCAAACTTGAGAAAACCAAAAATGAACAAATTTTGGTTCTGTACCCCTCAACGTTGCTTCAATCATTGTAGAAGAAACTAGGCTTGCCTCTTCTTCTTTTCTTCCCACCTACTCACTTAATACAACACAATTGCCCCACCCCCAAGAAAAGAACAGCACATAAATAAGCATCTATATGTATAGACATAGGTATCTAAATGTGCATACTACATTACTGTAATTTCATGTGACATTATATATGTGTGATAAACATCCAACTGAAATCAATCTGGTGCCTTTCTCAAATATCTCACCCAAATCCATCTGAAACCCAATCTAGATAGGAGTAAATTTAGGTGGAGATATCATCAGAAAAGGGGCCCCAATAGTCTACGAGGAAGGCAGGCAATTATACACCAAAAAGAAGTAAAAGTTTACTTGTTCAACAAAAAATAAAAGTTACCTTCTTTAAACGGCGGTGTTTTGCAAGGGCCCAATTGGTCATGATAAGAGCAGCAACAATAAGAAAACTATAACCTGCAACTGTCTGCGTTGCAATGTTGAAACCCAACCACTGATAAATCTCTGTTGTGTAATTTGCACATGTCACAATGTTGAACAGAAAACCATGGGGAATCTGATAACCTCCATTCCCAGCAGGGCTGCGAAGATTCCTCAGCAACATATGGCAATAGAAATTCGAGATTTGGCAAAATAGTCCAAATCCAAACCCAATCTTCATTTGGAGGTCACTAACAGGGGTATAAAGTGGGTGGTTCACACAGTAAGCAATATAAGAGCCAAAGGACCAATAATATGCACAGTTACGAAACACATTGGAGAGTGGTGAGGTTGCATGGCTGAACCGATGCACAAAAAATGTTTCCATAATTCGTTTGAAGTAGTGGAAACACCAGTAGTATAAAGCATATGTCTGAACTGGGTGGATGACTCGCTCCCCTTTATAGCCAAAGTACCGGTAGACAGGGAAGTAGTAAAAGATGGGATAAAGGACCAAAGGACCCACATATTCCCAGAAGAAAAGTATAGGATAGGAAACTTGAGGGCCCAAGTCCTTGAATACTACAGTCAAGTGGTCCAAGTTTCCATCACAATAGTCCTTCAGACTTTTCTTGTAGCTAAGAACAACAGGCCGCTCCTTTGATCCTGGAGGGAGGGGGAGGGTTAACCGCTGTCTCGAAGGGTAGAACTTTCTGGCTGTAGATGTAAGAGAGGCAAATTGAGTTAATGATATCACTTGACATGCAAAGGTCTCAACACTCAGACATGCACTCATTCTTCTCTTTTTGGGGGGCAGGGGTCCAAATAAAACGAAGTATAAAAATACAATCTAACCATTGGAAGTAATAACTGAGCACTAATGAACAAACCTAACATGGTGAGCTAGGAAATGCCACGTTCAGACACCAGAAGTCCAGAAACAATAACTAAGCATGAAGTCTAAAGCCGATCTTGCATATAAATATTAGTGATGCAATATCTTATTACTTATCAAAAAAATAATATTAGTGATGCAATGAAATTAAAAGTAGGATTTCTTTTAAAAGTAGCTTATAAAGTACAATTTTCTTGATAAAAAGATTATATACACCAAGGTCGAGAGAGAGGAGGAAATAAATTGCAATATGAAGTATGAAAATTTCTTTTCTGTATGTGAATAAATTCACACCAAATACAAATAGTAGTTGCACTGACAAGCCACAAATAACTGAATTGAATTAAGAAGGGCATGCATAAACTTCCTGAAAACTCTGATCTTTTGGGTAAACAATAATTGAACAATATGCTACACGTGGGAAGAACTATTTTAAGACAAATACAAATAATAGTTTTTATCCTCCAAAGAAAATCCGTATAAACAAGTTGTCACTAGGAAAGGTTGTGCCAATGAGGTGTAAACAATCAAGTTCTAATATTAACTTCGAGCAGAAGGAAGGTTCTCGCTTAACTCTTCAATAAGACGATTTAAAGAAAGGAAGAAAATTAAACGGCCAACATTAAAGCAACTAGAACAGATGCCCTTCACACTTTTCTGAATACAAGATCAATCAAAGGGGATCCATAGCAAACCAGTGGTTCAATTTCACAGCCATTTATGGAACTTATGGTAATTTTTATGAGAAATGAAATCAGTACTAACTACTGAGATTCACTAGAGAAAGTAACCCTGTTGCCTTCCAAAAACAACCGAAGCTAAACTAATTTGCTAAACATTGATTAACTGACCAACAAAGCGAAGTTGGCTGTTCGGGCTAAAAATCTGCATAAAAAACGCAACAATAAGGGAACCATATCCAGCACTTACTTCGTTGATGAATCGCCTCCTGCAAATCTGCTACCGTAGCCTGCAAATTAACACCAAGATATATATATCACAAACTGCATCCCCTGGGTTCCATCGAAAAACGTTAAAACGATGGTGGAAGGAATATAAACACGATAATTAAAAGAAAGTTTTAAAAAAATCGATCTTCCAATTAAATTGGACCCAACACCACATTCTGACCAGATGAATCGAGTGTCTTCGATTTCTTGGGACCCAGAACCGGAAGTATATATCAAATACAGAAGAACATCAGCTCACACTAGTTTAGGAATTACAAAGATAACGAACAAGAGAAAAAGAACAGAATCGTACTGAATCGCTGAGCTCAAGGCCACCCTTGATAACTTCTCTACCACTCCGTGAAACGACAGTGACCTTCATCTTTGAGAGCCAAAGAGAGAAGACCCACTCCACAAATACCGCAAGCGACGAAAATTCTTGGATTTGCCAACGACTGCACTAAAAAATGCAGGAGCAAAGAACCAAGGTAACCTATAGGAAACTCGAATGAGATCCCAGAAATGGGGCTAGGACCTAAAAATATCAGTACAATTTATTGCAGAGTTAAGGTGTGGGTTTGGCAGTTTAGGAGATATATTAATGATGTCTGGTTGGGGTAGGCGAGCTAACTGTGTAGGCCGATGAAGTGACGAGCCTAAAGGCAGCCTAATGTGTGTAGATAATAAATTTTTGGCTGATAGAGTAGTTAACCCTCATTTGTTAGATCATTGGCATGCGATTGATTATTCCAATTTTTAAAATTTAAAGAATATATAATTTTTTAATTTTTAACTAGTTATTTAATATTTAAAATTTACATTAGATTAATTATCACATTCTTTATATTAATAAAATATTATTATTATTTTTTAATTAATTATTATTTTTTAATTACTTTTTTATTTTATTTTTCTAATGTTCAATACCTTCCAATAATCATATTCATATTCATAATCTAACAATTTATAATATAATAATTCTCGAATGTGTATAGATGACAAAATCTCATATGTAAATAAAAATTTTATATGTACAATCCACAATAATCTCATATTTATAATATAATAATCTCAAAATATAACAAAATAACATATGAGAAAATCACATGATCACATGTATATAATAAAATATGTAACCCAACAGATCTACATGCATAATAACAGCCCAACAGCTAGGGGTGAAAACCGATCATTCGGTTTCGGTTTCGAACCGATATCTTTAAAAGAGGAGAAATCTCAACCGAAACCGGCCATTTAAAGGGGAGAAAACCGTCTACATCGGTCTCGGCGTCACTCCGGTCGGTTCGTCGGCGTCTTCGGTGGCGACGGAGCTTATTTTCAGGCGATGATGCCGCACTGCCGACTGGGTGAGAGAGGACGCCGAGAGCCGAGAGGTGCGAGTCGCGACACTGCGATTTGAGAGTGAGAGAGAGAGAGGCCCTCTTACCTGCCATGCTGCGCCATGAGAGAGAGAGAGAGAGAGAGAGAGAGAGAGAGAGAGAGAGAGAGAGAGAGAGAGAGAGAGGGGCGGCGTCTGATGAATAAAGGAGAAGAAAATCGAGGAAGAAGATGGAGTTTAGTTTAAACCCTAAAATGAAACGGCACCGTTTGGCTTTAAGCCGTTTCATTAATTTTTTTTTTTTAACTGCAGATCTTAAACGACGCCGTTTCACTTAAGTGAAACGGCGTCGTTTAAGTAAGATATAAATCAAAATAATAAACCTTATTAAGTCGGCCGGTTCAGCGGTTTGAACCAGGGTCAAACCGCTGCCGAACCGATATTGGTCGGTTTTGAAGAATATCTGTCGTCCGCCGACCGGTTCATCGGCGGTTCCGGCCGGTTCTTGACGCGGCCGGTCGGTTCCCGTCGGAGGCGGCCGGTGGCATCGGTTCCTGTACACCCCTACCAACAGCCCTACAAAATAATTGCATCTCTAACAAAATAACAATCCAACAGCTTTACATAACAGCCCAACATCCCAACAATCACTTAAAAATAGATGACTGCATTTATTCTAAGACATGGAGTGATTATAAGGACAAGCATATAACAAAATTCTAAATATGAGAAAATCACATGATCACAAGTATATAACAAAAAAAAAGCCTTACATATGGCAATAGTTACTATCCAAAATAACAGCCCAACAAACAAATGCCAATATCTGTACAATCCAACAATCCAAAATAACAAAAAGCCACAAAATAGCATAGGCAATAGTTGCTACCCAGCCACATATATTTCAACTACATGTGGCTGCACAGCTACTAAAACCAATTGTAAACAGTTTAATTATAATATAGTTCATCAAAACAAGTTGAGACAAAGATGTCTACACATATTCAAAATCAAAAGATGGAGGTGGAGGTAGAGATGTAGATGAAAATCACTTCCGTGATTACTCAAAAATCTCTTTTTAAATATTCAAGAAATACTCTTGATGCATTCTATTCATGCCAACAAGATCTAATTTAATTATCTCCATATTGATCTTCCTTTTCTCCATATCATTATTCCTCTTTTTCTCCACTAGTAATTTAGTCCTCTCAAAATTACTCCTATTGATTTCTTGTCTTCTCTCAGAAATGTATATGGTTCTGTCATTTCTCATGCCATTCAAGGCCTCAGAAAATTCAGCATCGTAAGTTTCTCAAGCCTTCATATTTCTCACCCTTTCTTTCTCAACTTTCTTGCCTGGAGGTCTCTCATAAATGATCTCTATGTTGTCATCTAAAGTGTTGTCTCCTAGTAGAGTCAAGTCTGCAATAGCAGGGCATTTTCCATGTGGTTTCCTTCTCATTGACAATATGGAAACATGCTGCTGTTGTAACAACTCGCTAGAAATTTAATTGTGAAATTTTTATTAGCTTTAGGAACCTCATGAAGACCCCATAAATTTTCACGAATCCATTAATCGTATAGATTTTAGTCTAAATACATAGTTAGTGTTATTATTTACTATGGTATCCGAAGTGTGTTTTTGATTATTGGAGATAGTTAGAAGTGTCAAAATGTATTATGGTTTGTGCTATTAGACTCGGAGGGTTATTTAAGGTCTTATTGCGCAATAACACTTTTTCATATTTTCGGACGAAACGTCTGTTCAAAACTGTAGATATTATTGGATAAAAATATTTTAAACTAATTTCGTGGATATTATTGGGTAAGAGAGTCCTACACTTAACTCTCACTTCGGGTAAGAGAGTCTCACACTTAACTCTCATTTCGGGTAAGAGAGTCATACACTTAACTCTCATTCCAGCCTCATCTATTCCATATCTCATCCATAAGTATCTCCAGCCGCCCCTCCCCACGAAATTATCTTCAATTACACTTTCCATTAAAAGAATATCAAACACCCTCTCTCGAACAGCTTTTAAGAGTTCTTTTGCACGCCTATTTCGAAGCTTTTGTAAGTGTTTTATCATAAAGTCTCCTCAATATAAGTTGTTCATTTTTTAGTTTAGTTTACGTGGATATCTTATTTGTCCTATTTGAAGATCAGTTGGTCAGTCAAATATTATGTAAACTATATAAATGTCATTCTGGAAGATAAACTGGAGAATATGTTATAGTTTGGAGTTTTTGACCAAGCTAATGGATAGATATGAGTCCGAAATTTTTATGGAGTATTGTTAACATGTATATATGATTATTGGTTGAAGATTTTTGCATGATTAAAGGTTTTGATGAAAGATTTTTTTAGATTTAGAAACTTAGAAACTGGAAGAGGAAAAACAGTTTCTGTTTTGAGAATGTTTAATTCTTTGGTGGTCTAAACCTATTCCAATGACTTTGATAATTTTATTGGAGGATCCTAAGCATTTTATATATATGTTATATTATTATTTTGAAGATATTTGATGTTAGTTTCAAATATATGAAATTTTATGTAAAGAGATATTCAGATAAGTCAGAGTGTGGATGTTCTTGGCTAAATTTATGTTTTGGTTAATTTTTAACCATGTGATCTTGAATTAGAAACTTATATATGTTTTAGAATATCTTTTTAAACCATGTGATAGTTTGGTTTGAAGATCACATATTTATAAGTCATAGATCAAAAGGTTGATCAAAACAAGTTAGAAACAAAAATTAATAGAAATAGCATATGAGAATTTCGGCCCTATGGAGTTTTAATAGTTATGATTAGTTTTAAATTTTTCTAAATTGATATTTGAATTGAGGATAAAATTTACATGAGGCATGTAAATTTTGGTGACTTTTGGAGTTAGTATGCAAAATCCTTAAGTTATGGGTAAAGCGGTCATTTTCCTACATGCAGAGAGTAAAATGAAAATTTTACTTTTTAAATTAGTATTTTCCATATTTCAATTTATTAGTGATTTAGTACTAACTTTTAGAATCACTAATTACAGTTCATTGTAATCGCGCTTAAAGTTTTATAAGAAACGCAGAAATCGAGGTAAGTTAGTTTTTAACTTACTAGCAGTCTACTGTGTATGTGTGCTAAGTAAAGGAACTACAGTGTATGTATGTGTGTTATCATATATGTCATGTCATGCCAAGTTATCACGTAATTGTCTATTATACAGAATTTATTCTGTCATCAATTTTTATCTGTTACATAATATATTCTGTCATATATTATTGTACCTTACAAGTACGTCATGCTAAGTACGTCATCTATTACATGTATGTCAAGTCATATAATATTCACTGTTGCAAGTATGTCATGTTAAATATATTGTCTATTATATGTTATGCCATGATACGAAATATTTCTATCTCAAGTTGGTCATGTATTTTAAGTTATGTTCAAGTCACGTTATGTTACGTCAGGGCTTTAGTCCTTTCGTATTCTAGTCACGTTTCATCTTGAGTACATTCAGTTTCGTGGGGTTCACAACATCTGTGGCACACGAAGTATGGGGTCACAACAATTGTGACTCATACACTACGTGAGACATAGCAATTGTGACGTATAGAATACATGGGGCCACAACAACTGTGGAGTATATATTTAACTGCATTGTGATGTGTAGAATACATAGGGCCACAACAACTGTGGAGTATGTATTTACACATAGAATACATGGAGCCACAACAACTGTGGAGTATGTATTTAACTGCATTGTAATGTGTAGAATACATGGGGTCACAACAACTGTGGAGTATGTATTTTTCATGTTAAGTCAAGTTTGTGTAGAATACATGGGGCCACAACAACTATGAAGTATGTATTTACACGTAGAATGCATGGGGCCACAACAACTGTGGAGTATGTATTTTTCATGTTAAGTTAAGTTTCAAAACAAGTTCATGATAAATCAAGTTTCATATCACGTTCATGTTAAGTCAAGTTTCAGAACAAGTTCATAATAAGTTAAAGTTTTATATCACGTTTATGTTAATTCAAGTTTCAGAGTAAATTCATGCTAAATCAAGTTTCAGATCAAGTTCATGTCAAGTCAAGTTCAGTTTATGTTTCAATTTAAGTTATGTCAATTATGCTATGTTGTACGCTAAGTTATGCTTTAATTACTTATGAATTTGATTATGCATTTATGTTTTTACTGTCATCCATGCATCATTAGCTTGTGTGGAAGTTTTTTGTTAACTTACTGAGATTTGTAATCAAATCTCACTTTGGTAGTCCCAACTACCATTCCCCCCAAATGGTAAATCTTGTTACAGGACCTGAAAGAGAATCAAGAGTTGATCAACTAAATACAGTTGACTAAGCGACGGTGCGACGTCAATGTTAATATAGTAGTTAACGTAAATTACTACTTGTACGATGAAGTTGCATCACTAGTACTTTTTGGATCATAACCATTTTGGACTAGTGTTGTGATCTTAGTTGTTCAATGGGTCTTTATGTATGAAGTATGTTTTAAACATTTGAAATATTTTCAATTTGGTGCATAGTATTGCTAAAGAAAAAAATTATCCGTTGCGAATATTGTATAATGTTAGATGCATGTTAGGAATATTGCATCTTATATGTCACGAACTGGAGCAGGTAAACTTGTGTTGCATGTCTCGACGCTTCAAATGTCCGTCCGATCCCAAACGGAATTTGGGGGCATCACAGCTGCCATTTTGGTTAGTGTCTCAATAAATTCATAACCAAATGTAGTTAGAAACTCATACCTTGTCCTACTCAGTTGTACTTCTTGGATGACATGATTCTACTTGGGCCACAGTAGCACAAAACTTATTTGTGCATTTTTGGATCACCGACCATCAATTGGTCAATGACCCCCATAACAATTTGTCATGTTAGGTTTTTTATACTCATTATAATAATCACTAATTATCTTCCACATTTGTGAATATTTTTTATCTGTCCCCTGGATAGCATCCATGCTAATATTAAGCCAAGCTGACACGAGGAGATTGTCATCCTCTACGGTGAAAGACACACTTCGTTGTGTTTTCTTACTAGGTGGCCTTTTTTCACATGCCAATTGTGTTACTTGGAGTCCAACATTATCATGACTGCTAGTCATTAGGGTACTAGAGATTCCTTAGAGAGTCCAACATTTTCACCACTTTGCAATAGAGTGATAAAAAAGAGATCTTCATCAAATGTGGTGTCCATCATTAATTCAAATATAATTGTACAAAATTATGACTAGACTCATAACTCCAATAACAATTCAGTACATAAAGTCTTATACAAAGCCAGAGTCGAAAATAACATTCAATAGCCAGGTAGGTTATATACTCAATACATAGAAAATAACATAATATGAATATGCTCAGTGCATCCCAAACCCTTCATTGTACATGTCAAATCCTTACAACCAGTAACAATAACACCACATAGCATTTCGAAACCTAGCCAAAAAGTGAAAACCAAGTAGTTATAATTTGACATATATATACAGATGTACAAGCACTAAAATATATGTATACATGCACTAAATTGTGAGAATATTCACATATGAACTAATAATAAGAAAGATATCATTTTCATATTTAAATAGTTCATTCTAATATCTATTCTACCATAACATTTGCAATCAAACTTTAAAGAAACTATGCATAGTTAATTGATGCGTGGGTGATGCTTAGAAGGTTAATTGAAATCAATAGTTAATTTCAGCTCAATACATAGTTGTATGATCTGTAATAGACAACTATGTAATGTCATTTTAGTTCAACTCTGTGTTAATAAAAGTTCAACATTAATTAACCCAAAAATTTCATTTTGGTTTAAAGTTCAACATTAATTAAACTGAAAAAACATTTTGGTTTAAAGTTCACATTAAAACCCAAATGTAAACCCAAAATGTGAAAATACATTTAAAAGTCCTGTAGCAAGTCTAAACATTAATTAAAAACCATGCATGAATTTGGTTTTTAAAGTTCAACATTTAAAACCTAAAATGTGAAAAAACATTTTGAGTAAATATAACATACAACAGTCGTGTATATTATATGCTCAGTACATACCATATTAATTCCAATATGCCCAGTACATAAACTCATAATTCTAATATGCTCAGTACATCCCAAACCCTTCCGTGTACATGTTAAATATTGTGTATTCAATCAGTAACAAAAATACAACAAAAGAAGATTATCATGTAATCCCCCATCATCTTCCTCATAAAGCTCATTTTTGTCTTTAAAAAATTCTGAATTTGGAACTTAAAGTTTTACATTTACAATACAGGACAATGAAGAATCAAATGCCAAATAAAAAAAAAAAAAAAAAAAAATACACAAGTTGTTCCCAAATTAGGATTAGGATCAAAACAAGTTGTTCCCAAATCAAGACCCTTCCGTGAGAAAACAAAACAGGATCAAGAATCAAATCCGAACACAGGTTGTTCCCAAATCAAGATTAGGATCAGGATCAAGACCCTTCCCAATACACACGTTGTTCCCAAATCACAGGATCGCAGAGAATATGTGCAAAATATCACCAAACAAATTCAAACATATGGGTATACGGAATGGGTATGCTTAGTCCTTAAAACCAGAGTAAAATGTCACCAAACAAATCCAAACAACATCAATAAAATCAAACCCAAACAACATAATCAAGAGTATAATCAAGACTAGGGTTTTGGATTTTATCGTGTTGTTGAAACTCGGTGCTGGAGTGAAGTCGTGGCGGTGCCGTGCTGGAGAGAAGGAAGTGAAAGATGAAGAAGAAGAGCTACACGAGAGAAAGAGGGAAGAAGAAGAGAAATAACAAAAAAATAAATCAAAGAAGAAAGAAGGAATAGATGGGGGAGAGGGAAGAAGAAGAGAAAGAAGAAAAAAAAATGGAAGAATAAGAGAATGGATGATACGCAGGAGAGAAGAGAAAAGAAGAAATGCGGGAGAGAGGGAGCCAAAATTAATAAACAATACATTTAGACTTGCTACAGGACCTTTCATCTTTGAAAAATAAGATGAAATTACTGTAACTCATAATTTATATGAAATGAGTTTGAATAATCCGATGTAGGGCTTCTATGGATAAAATCAATCAAATATAAAGATGAAAAGTAGTTTGAACAAAGCGATGTCAATGCTCTTAGGTATCAAATCATCTTATTTAATTTAATTTAATTAATTTAATTATTTTAATTTTTATATAAAATATAATAAATAATTTCATTTTAAAAAATTTTAAAATAATATTAAAAAAATCAAATTATAACATTATTTTATTCAAATTTTAACTCCTACCTTTTTTGTATAAACAAATGAGACCTAAAAAATATTATAATACACATATAATTCTCTCTTTAATCACAACCTAGATTCAGAATCTAGATAAAGACCCGTGACATTTTAATTGTCTGTACTATAATTTATAGTTTGTTTGTTTGTTTGTCAAAATTCTAATGTTCATCTCTTATCTCTTATCATGAATGTAGTATTTATAAAAAAAAAAATATTAAATATATTTAAGAAAAATTTATAAAAACAATTATTTTTCCATATGTCTATTACTGATAAGTTAAAAATAATAAAATTCAAAATTCAAAAAAAACAAATAACAAAATAAATCCTGTAAAAAAAAATATAAGTATATGCAACACTCCTCTTATAATCTTCATTAATTTCGTCGCCTTCCCAACCCGATCTTTGTTCTCCTGTCCTCTCTCTCTCTTCCACCCACCTCTCGGTTAGCAAGCTGGAACTCCATTTCTACCCCCATCCATTTGTTTCTCCAAACTCTCTCTCTCAAGCACCAGTCATTAGAGTTTTGTTGTGATTTTTGAGCTTCTTTTTCATTTGAAAAATTCTATGTGCAATCATTTAAGCGGTGTTGAAATCTTACTTGTTTTAAACTAAAGCAAGTCACACGAGAATTTACAAAATCATAATTGACCTACTCTCGCATGTTATCTGCTGTTCTTAGCTGAAAAAATAGAAAACGAGAAATTAAAATAATGAAACGACTAAATATGACGAAGACGATGAGGGTATGAATAGAAACTGGAGTGACGATAAAAACCATTTGGCTGCAATGGCAAGAACCAGTTGGCATCGAAAGAAAGATAAATAGCATTGGTCAAATGAGTTTTATCAGGTGTATTTGCGTCTACAACAAGGATATTAAAAAGCAAACATGGTTTCGTTTCATTGGAGGGTGTAAAAGGGCAAAATACACCTAACCGGTTTGAAGCTTTTTTCTATAAAAAAAATAAATAGCTCATATTTTCATGTATGTTGTGCCGGCGAATTGAAATGTGTCAACTTTCAATGATCTATTCTACATCCAACACAAAATCCAACAAATTATATTGTTTCTACGTATGCTTTGATTCACAAGATTGTCATGGATAACCTAATTTTAAGTATATTCAACACTTTGTTTCGGACATATTATCAACAATCGGTTGGTGAGAAATGAAGCTATGAATTTGACTCCCTAACATTTTTCAGGAAGGGTTTTTTTTTTTTTTTTTTTTTAATTATTATTATTATTCATTTATTGCGTCGTGACTCACGCCAAGTGCAGTGCCAACGACACTGGTAGTGGTTACCAATATCCGGTCAAGTTAGCTCTCGTATGTGGCCGTCATTCGTTACAGTTTGACATGTTTTGAACATTTAATTCTTGATTTCGGCATTTGAAAGCCACATGCAACGAGTAACTAGTAACTAGAAAGTGATCCATAATGATGAAAAACCACCTAATATTTATGAAAGAGGAGAGAGGCACAATGCATGGCTATTAGACCGCTCCGAATAGTTTCTTCATCCTAATTTTTAAAATATATTATTAAAATTTATTTTTTCTATTTTCTATTTTAATTTTTACAATATACATACATCAATTAAATCTATCTTTCCTTCGTATTATTTAAATATTATAATTTTTAATATTTTTTATTCATTTCAAATATTTTCTCTAACTATTAATGATATTCTCAAATATTTTGATATTTACAATATCTCTCAATATACAATATCATATAATTATGTTCTATTTTAAATTAATCCAAATATATAAACTAAACCAAAATATAAATTAATTAAAAAAATTATATAATAGAAAAAAAGAGATTAATCTAGCTTTAGATTTTGTCTTTGGTGCCCAACAAAGAAGAAAACGTGGGAACGGAAGGTCTAAAATTAAAATAAATAACTTTTGAAGAAATAGAAAAAATCAACAGCATGAGAGATAAAGTAATTTAAAATATTTACAATGACGAATAGCTCCTTCCACATCTAGCGGTTCTATAGCATAATGTAAAATAAAGAATGGAATACAAAATTTATTGGATGACACTTTTAAGAGAATTTCTTTATATTTTAAAGAAAAATGTATTATAAACCATTCATTGAAAGTGCTTTATAAAGTGATTATGTAACCACAATACCGCCCGTTACATTTTGTTGTTGCATCTCTTTGTATCCTCAGGAGAATTATAGCGAGAATCAAGATCCTCTCCATCTATTTATTCAAAATAAATATAAAACAACGCTCGACACAAATTGTATGACCATAGAGAGCACTCTCTTTTAGATCGAAACTGTCTTGTATCTATGGCATTAAAAGAGGAGAAAGAATGGCATCATAAAAACCATGTGACGTGTCAAAGGCAAATGAAGCTTTCCTATCTATGCTACAGAGGATTTCACTTGATCGAGTAAATTATATGGCAATGATTGTCATATCTTCAGAAACTAATGATTATATAAGCAGAGCAGTTTCAATGATATAATGGCCATCTCATTCCTACCTACTTACCTATATGTGATCTTCTCATCCAAATTATATCATATCCTATCATTAGAAACCAATCATTTATATAAGCAGACTCGACACTATAATGTCAAGATCATCATCTCATCAGTATCCTGGCTACCTAAATAATTGCTCCCCCTTGTAGCAGAAGCAAGGCTCCCATAGATATGGGGTCCCCTAAGAACTCTGTGTCCCGTATCAGAAGCTTCCTGTTCTGTGATAAACATCACAAATTGTAAAACCAGGCGACACGTTAACATAGGTCTTTTGAGATATCAACTGTCTTGTTCACACTGAAAGTACTCAGAAGGTGTTAACTGCTGGCTTTCATGCGTGACACCCAAGCTTGGGTGTTGTGCGCCTAAGGCACATCCTTAAATACAGCACAAGTATGCAAGTTCTGATTGTATGTGTTTTCTCATCCAAGAGGGATACTGAACGGCCCAGGTAAGTGTAGGGAAGTTGCAATGCAGAAGATACCGGCCCCAGTCTAGACAGTTGACCTCAGGTAAACGCCGAGTAGCCGCCATTTTAACTCCCAGACATCTGGCAATCCGAGTGGGACGCAATGCCAAGAAGCTTCGATGCTTTGGCTAATCTACATTGATCGAAGGAAAAAAAAAAAAGGCTCAATATTCTGTCTATAAAAGGGATTAAACGCACTCTTCTCCAGTCACATTGCCTTTTCTGCCACTACCATAAATTATAATTCTGCCTCCTGCATCAAGCAAACTGTCTTGACATCAACTTTTTCATCTAAGACTACAAAATCAGGTAAACATCTCTCTCCACGTTTGTAACATTGGATTTCCCCTTTTTGTGTATCTTCTATATTTTTCATCTTTTTTTGCCGTAGTAAAATTGCATTTGCATATCATTTGTCAAAGCTGCATACAATTACTGTCATGAATATATCCAAGGAATGTTATTGCTATATAAGTTTATAATGCTATAATCCTGTTCTAATATATTTCTCTTTACTTATCAAAAAAATAAAGTTTATAATGCTTCCAGAGCCATCACATGCCTGCGTGCAAATGCTTAAAATAGTTCCAGATTCAACTAACATAGCTCTAGGAGCAATAGAACCACTCTTGTTCTCTTATGGTACAGCTGTGCGAGTTAGAAGCTCAATATGAAAATGATACGCTCAATTGATCAAACATCAATTTCTTTTTCTTACATTTAGGTAGCGACTTATGATGCCGGGACAAATTGTCAGGAAGACAATTACAAAGGAAACTCACGATAGCCACCCGAACCATGAGCTTGAGCTGAAGAATTATCGAAAGCCATACAGGTGTGATGGATGCCTGGAGCATGGTTATGGACCAAGATATAGATGTGACCTGTGTGACTTTGATCTCCATGAAGAGTGCATGTTCACTACCCACACAACTTCCCATGAGTTCTTTAAAGGATCCACCTTCAAATTCTTCAATCGACCTCCGGGAAGATGCTGTGAGTGTAACCGTGATGACGACAAAAGGTATTGTGATGCATGCGGACAGGCTATAAATGGCTTTGTTTATCACTGTGAAGAAAAAGGTTGGGATTTGCACCCTTGTTGTCGTCACCTCAAGGATAAAATTGATATTGATGGTGTGGAATTCCGGCTTTGCAATAAGGTGTCCCAGAAGTGCCTATGGTGCAAGAAGAGGAAGCTTCCAAATTGTGTCAAGGGCATCCCTGGTTGGTCTCATTTGGCCAAGAGTGACAATTGCCATTTTCATGTGTATTGCGTAACGGAAATGGTGCTTGAGAGTTGGAAAAATGGGCCTAAAGATAGTAAGTGTTTGGCGTTGGAGAATCTGAAGCTGGAGCTACCACTTCAAGCTAATTTGTTTAGAAGACGGGGAAGAGGTAGCAAGTATTTGCGGATGGTGAAGTTCCTTGGGACCATTCTGGCTATCCTTTTAGGTGATCCAACCATAACTTTGGCTTGCCTCTTTGTGGAACTGGTGTCCAAATGATCCTCAAGATACATTATTTGGTGCTCACGATATTAGAAAGCATTTGTTTGTTGCGTTTGGGTAGTTTGATATTAGAAAGTTATCCTTCATTTTTTTTTCAGTTCATTTCAACACAGTGCAGCATCCTATAGTTAATTCTTGTGTAGTTGATATTCTTTTTCTATACCTTGTATCTTCTTTGTGAGTATTTTTTTGTTCTTCCTATCCTATTTCATTACTGATTCTTCTTGCTAGTTTTGCTTCATCCGTATACCATCACCAATTTCATAGCAATTTGAACTGTTTTTTTTTTTTTTTTGATAGGTAATTTGAACTGTTGCTCTCAATGGCCACTAAAAATTAGTTTGTTGTGTTCTCCTATGGGCTGGGGAAGTCTACAGTGTGTTTTTTATGAGATGTTTTGTCCTTCCCTGCTATTGTTGAGTCAATCTAGTGGTCCTTGGCTGGATGTGTAAACCCTTGGGTAAAACCCAACCTTTTAGTTGTATTTCTTCTTAACCTAACCCATGTTTTCACAAGTATATGGTGTTATTCATTTTTTCCCTGCTGCTTTATTACTATTAAGACCGCTAGGCATATTTGTTTTATGATTTAAAGATAAAGTTCCCTAAGTGGGTTATCTATTTTTCAATGTCGTTAAGTTTATCAACCAGATTGCGTTAAATTATAATATAGATGGCTGCAGGTTTAGCGAAATTACTCGAGTTTATTTCCCTTTAGACTTTCATATTACATTCTAATCAAGTTGTGTGAAACCCAAAACAGCCTTCACCGTTCTTTCCCTCGCAAGCAGGATCTAAATCATCGATCAAATGGCAAACATGGATAATGACAGAGGAAGCATCATGCATTCAACAGAATGATATTTTCAGAGGCTTTCAAAGCAGAATGAAACATTTCAAGGAACAACAGAAAATATCATATATAATGCCATGATAATCTCCATTAACTACAACTTAAATTTTCTATCAAACCTCACTGGGAAACTTTACAGATATCCTCGTATTCAACAGCTTTAAGCACCCTACCAACGTAGGCACCCTTCTCTATCTGCACCTTGGCGCAAAACTTCTCCGTATCCACACCCAACAACTTGGCAATCGCTCCCCTATACGCTCCATTCACTATCCTTACGAGGCCCCCAATTTGCGGAATCACGGTCTCGAGCTCAGCCTGGTCGACCCTTAGCACATGTTTGCTCTCAAGCATTTCAATCTCTCCAACATACTTATCGATCACTTTCCTCACAACCCCCTTTTGCTTATAGTAACCCTTCTCAGCCAACGCTTTGCTCATGACCTTCACAACGATTCCCTCGGTCAGCCAATAGTCCTTTCGGTTAACCCTCTCCTTCTTCATCTCTTCCTCGCGCATCAATTCCTCCAAAACCGATTTATTCTTCGCCCCTGGATTTCCCTTGTCGTTCTTCTCGTTTTCATCTTCATCAAACACCGATTTCGAACTCTCGCCGCTCTCTTTCGTTTTCAGTTTTGAAGACGAGCCGAGCGCGAAGCCAATTTTAGCATCAGCCTCAGATTTCAATTCCTTCACGGGCTGAGGCTCGGGCTTCTGAGAGTCGGTTACGAGCGGCATGAACTGCTCGGCGGCCTTCTCGATCTGCTTCTGAATCTCCCTCTCTTGCTTCTCTTCCTCGACCAAATCTGCCTTCATTCGCTTATTCTTCATTCTCTCCTTGAAGAGCGTTTCGGAATCTCGGTCAATATAAGTGATGAACCAACCTTTCGGGGTCTCTTCGACCTTACACTTGCCGGTGCGGCCGAGGTACTTGACGAAATCGGTGAGGGTGGCCCATTCGGTGGAGTTCATGTGGACGTGGTGGCGGTCGTTGATGTACTCGTTGTAAACGACAGTGGCTGCGATGCGGCTGAAGCGGTGGCTGCGCTTCATATGGTCGAGGAAGGAGCGCTCGAACTCCTCCGAGTAGCCCTCGACGATACGGTTGGGATTCTGACCGAAGATCTGCATCTGGCGCTGGTGGCTCTCGCTCATGCAGTGGCACTTGAACCCGTTCTCGTCGCGGCACTGCTTCTGGCACATCTGGCAGTACCATCGGAGCTTCTGGAGGCCCTTCGCTTTGATCCGGTTCGCGATTGCCTTCGGCGTCAGAAACTCGTTCTTCCCCATTATTCAGTTTCTCTACACAAAATTAATTATTGATAGAAAATGCGACGAGATTTCCAGATTTCTTTCCAAAGGAGAAGCCTGAACCCTAATCCTCCCGATTGATTTCTAGAATGATAGAATCTGCTTTTCGGATAAAAATAAATAAAAAACGGAAATTGATTCAAACTTCTACGCTAGGCCTATAACCAAATGGGCCATGCCATTGGGCCCAATGGTGGTCCGAATATATGCTTGGGCCTTTACGTATGATTCCATCAGTCATCACTGGCCTATAGAACATCTGTTCTCACACCACCTCTCTTGAGTTTAATATATTTCACATTGTTCAATTTTAATATATTATTGGGTCATGTGTAATTGCCACGTCACATTTAGAATTTTATTATAACCTACTTTATGCATATATTTCTCTTATTTCCAGCATATTATTTTCTTATGTAGCATGAACATGTTACCTTGATGACTATATTAAAAAAAATTTCCCTCCTTTTATATTTTAACAAAAAAAAGAAGAAGATATTTATGAGAATTAAAATCTACGACCTCGCTCTCTTTTTATACATTTAAACTTTATTCTAATATTCTTCGTTTTAAAAATACTTACATGAACAAACTTCATATCTGTTTTTGTAATAATCAAATTTGGGTATTAGAGCACTGGCCCATGTTTGTTTCTTTGGCCCGTATTTGGTCTGTTTCAACACTCATGGATGCTCCGTTTCATAATTTTTTAAATTTGGTCTGTTTCTTGCATAGCATCGCGTTGAATGACCCATTGTTAGAGAGCTACTCTGAAGTTATCACGAAACCAGGTGTGAAATATTTTAATGGAAGAGTGATATATGAGAAGTGGGTGGATTTCCTGAGCTTTATACTCCAGCAGGAATTTGGCTTGAAGTTGCATTATGGTCTATTGTTTTCCAAGTAAATGTAAGGAAATTGCAGAAAATCTCCAAGCATTCATGGCAGGTTGCAGTTGAAATTATTGTAGTGATGTTTGAAGTCTCACAATTCTTTTCCTATTACTTCTGCAAAGCATATACTTGATCATATTTTCTGCCTCGACCTCCCCGGTCCGTTGGATATAGCAGGCAGTGTTTAGCGGACAATCCAACAATTGTGACTGTTATTTGTGTTGGATTTGTGTGTAAGTATATTTGTGTTGGATACCATAATCAGTTTTGGTAGTGTGGGATTGTACATATGAGATTTTCATTTATATTTTTTAATTATTTTTTTATTTTATTTTCATATCTTCAATAACTTCAAACAATTATATTCATTTTCATTTTCACAATCTAACAATATATAAAATAATAATATTTTATTATTATAGAGAGTGCGATAGCTAATTTAATATAAATTTTAAATTTTGAATGATTAGTTATAAAAAAAATATAGATTAGTCAGATTTTAAAGATTGGAATTACCAATCCAATATCAATAATATTACACGAAGGAATAGCAATAAAACCAATTGTTTCTCACAAATTGGAATTACAAAACTTGTGCAGCACGATTTGATAGTCTTTATCAATGATTGTGCGATAAAAGAAAATTGTAGCAAAGTTAATAGTATTATTACTTTTAGCATTTTCCAAAATTTAATAATATTAAAGTCACAATCTTCATTCTTTTGAGGTCATGTCTTTTTTTTTTTTTTAATATTAGAGAATATGGGAAGGGGAATCAAACTCAGGACCTCTCTTATAGAGACTGGGTCTCATGCCATCTGACTCACATGCTCTTGACCATATCTTTTTGTTTTTTGTTTTGATTAAATGCGCGCATATTTTTATTTTTTTTAAGGACATGTCATTATTTAAAAAAAGAAAAAGGTTATTTGTAAATTCTTTTTTAACACACTCAACATATAATTGAAGTAGAAGGTTGAATTTTTTTAAAAAAAATATTAGTGTTTTGACATTTTTAATATTATAGAATATCACATAATAAATAACTAGTAGAAATGAAACGTCCAAGTGACATTTGTCTAGTGGAGGCAAAATATACATGCTAATTTTATATATATAGATATACGTATATATAGTAAGGGTAACGTGCGTACGTATGTTCAAATGATAGAAATAAAATAAATAAATATAAATTTTACATACAAGTCAGCATTTTATTTAAGTATATAATTACAACAATAAGAAATTTATATAAATTTAAAAGTGAAGAAATAAATATAAATTTTACATACAAGCCAGTATCTTATTTAAAGATGCAATCATATCAGTGAGAAATTAAACAAAAATAAATTTAAAATATTTATGATGTAGCTTAAAAAAAATAGAAAATTAGAAATTATAAAAGATGATGACTATTAAATTACTTATGTAAAAAGTAAAAACAGGCGAGAAACTTTTAATAATCCCTATAAATTGAATAAAAGTGAAGTAATTAAAAATTTAAACAAACCCTCGACCAATGTGATCTTTCCCCCCCCCTAAAAAAAAAGAAAAAAAAAAGAAAAAGAAGATTCCCTTTCGCTTTTTCTTTTCCATTGACCTGTGCGCAAACATCAGAGAAAAAGCAACTTTTACAAATGCCGTCTACTTCGTGGGCAAGGAAACAAATTATATAAAAGGACCATCGTCTCCGAGAGACATATAGACTTGCTTCAATACTGTGATCACTCTGGAAATCGACAACAATGGCCGAAGAATGGAAGGAGGGCCCAGCAATAGGGATCGATCTCGGGACGACATACTCTTGTGTGGGAGTGTGGCAACATGATCGAGTAGAGATAATAGTTAATGATCAGGGAAGTAGAACAACACCGTCTTATGTTGCATTCACCGAAAAAGAGCGCTTGGTCGGTGATGCCGCCAAGAACCAAGTCGCCAGGAACCCAACTAACTCTGTCTTTGGTAATTTTTCAGAATCATTTTTTTCATTCTTCTTTTTTATTTTTTTTTTTTGGTTACATTAGGTTTGCTTGGCCAATTTTGAGAATTTTAAATTTTAAGATTAAATATTAAAATATTATATTTTAATATTATTATTATTTTAGAATTTAAAAAAATTAAAAAATATTAAATTATTTATTATATTTTATATAAAAATTTAAAAAAATTATAATAATAAAATAAAAATTTTATATTTAAAATAAAAAATCTTGATGATCAGTACTTAATTCTCCATAGTCTATTTTTAAGATGCAACAACAGTACTGATAATAAAAAGTAAGAGAGCACGCAAATCTATATCGAGGCCATGGTTAAGACTTGGCTTCAGGTGGTACGGTATATTTTAAAATTATTTTTATTATTAAAGTGCATCTACCATATTATACGAATATTGTGAGTTTTTCTCATAATTCTTGGTATGGTTATAGTTTTTTTATTATCTAAATGTGTTGCGTCTCTCTGATCACTTGAAGAACTAGTCTTTATTTTAATCATCTTCAAATTTAGCGTTTTAAACTTAGATTATCAGCATTACTTATTTTCAAAATTTTAATGTGAAAATCCATCAATTTTGTGAACAACTTAATATTTGTCAATTGTGTTTTCATTTTTTTTTCCTTCGTGTATTTATTAGATGTTTATTGGATTTGGACCTACAACTATTAAAAAATGCTTCTTTTCAAAACTTAATTCCCTCTCGCTAATGCAGTGATAACTAATTTACCAGTACAGACAAAAAGGTAAAAAAAAAAAAAAAAAAGAGGAAACCATGCCAATAAAAAATTTAGAAGAGTTTGATATTTATATTTGCTGCATCTTACCCTCTAGTGTTTTGCAGATGCAAAGCGGTTGATTGGAAGGAGATTCAGTGATCCGTTGGTTCAGAATGATATCAATCTTTGGCCATTCAAGGTCATTGAAGGTTCTAAAGACAAGCCTATGATCGTGGTAAGTTATAAGGGTGAAGATAAACAATTTTCTGCGGAGGAAATCTCATCGATGGTCCTTAAAAAGATGCGAGAGATTGCTGAGGCCTATCTGGGCAAGACGGTGAAAAATGCAGTTGTTACCGTCCCGGCTTACTTCAATGACGCTCAGCGTAAGGCCACAATGGATGCCGGAGGCATTGCGGGCCTCAATGTTATTCGGATCCTCAATGAACCAACCGCCGCTGCAATTGCTTACGGTCTTGACAAGGTGGGTAGAATTGGCAAGAGAAATGTATTGATCTTTGATCTGGGTGGTGGTACTGCAGATATCTCACTTCTTACCGTTGAGGAGAGTAGTTTTGAAGTGAAGGCGGTTGCTGGAGACACACACCTTGGAGGTGAGGACTTCGACAACCGAATGGTTAACCACTTTGTTCAGACATTTAAAAGGTGGCACAAGAAGGACATAAGCGGAAACGCCAGAGCTCTAAGAAGGTTGAGAACTGCTTGTGAGAGAGCAAAGAGGATTCTCTCTTCTGCAATTGAGACTACCGTTGAAATTGATTCTTTGCATGATGGTATTGATTTCAGCTCAAATATTACCCGTGCAAAATTTGCAGAACTCAACATGGATTTATTCAGGAATTCGATAGAGCTTGTGGAGAAGTGTTTGACTGATGCTGAGATGGACAAGAAAAGTGTGCATGATGTCGTTCTTACCGGTGGCTCTACTAGAATTCCCAAGGTTCAGCAGCTATTGCAGGACTTCTTTGATGGGAAGGAGCTTAATAGGAGCATTAACCCGGATGAAGCTGTGGCATATGGAGCCTCTGTTCAAGCTGCGAACTTGACTGGTATGGGTAATGAAAAAGTACAAAACGTTGTGCTCTTGGATGTGACCCCCCTTTCCTTGGGGATACATGTTGATGAAGAACGTCTTATGTCTGTTGTGATTCCAAGGAATACCACCATTCCCATCAAGATGGAAAAAGGCTATACAACCTGCCACGACGACCAAACTTCTGCTTTGATTTCGGTTTACGAGGGTGAGAGAGCGAAAGCCGAGGATAATCACTGGTTGGGAGAATTTGAACTTCAGGGTATCCCTGCAGCACCTAAGGGAGTTGCTAAGCTCAAAGTATGTTTTGATATCGATGCCAACAGTACCTTGAACGTTTCTGCTGTGGAACAGAGCACCGGCGTGAGTTGCAGCATCACTATCACCAATCACAAGGCAAGACTTTGCAAGGAAGAGATTAATAGGATGGTCATGGATGCAGAGAAATACAGGGTTGAAGATGATGAGCGTAGAGGGAGGGCTTTGGCAAAGGCAGCTTTGGAGAACTATGTCTACAGCATAAGGAACACTATTAATGATAAGGAGATTTGTGCCACGCTCGCCGCTGCTGGTATGGAGAAGATTGAAGCTGCTATAGACGAGGTGATTCGGTGGTTAGATGACATCCAATTTTCAGAGGCAGCTGAGTTTGAAGACAAGCTTACGGAGCTTGAGTTAATCTGCAATCCGATAATTGCAAAACGTTGCGATAACAAATAAGTTATTGGGTAGCTCCCCTCAACAAAAGAGACGACTGTAATGGATACGAAGTCTGCCGTAGCTAGAGTTCTAGCGAAGTTGTCATGGCTCAAAAGTTTTCTGCTTTTTATCTTGTAGGAGCATTTCGCTCTGGTTTGTTTTAATTTTTCTGTTTTAGTTGAGATTGAATGAATTTCTGATAAAGAAACGTAGGTCCTACACTTTTGACGTTGTTTATATTATATTTTTGGACGGAATGGAACTAAGGAACTAAGGTCCTTCACTTCTAATATTGCGTACTAGCAAAAACTATGGATAACTACTGGTTGAGAGAATATACGCTGTGTGGCATTCTTGCAGCACCCAAGCAGGCCGGCTCAATGGTATGGCATTGCCTGAGGCCCCAACCCATGTAAGACCCCACCTCAAAAAAAAAAAAAAATGTGACACTAATTAAGATTATTACATAGAAATCTTATTTTTCTTACTTAAAAAAAGAAATCATAATTACAAAATTATAATAATATATTTTCAAAAAAGTTAAAGAATCCTAAACACGAGAAAAGAAATAATAATGGCGGCCCCTACCCACCGAACTACCAGTTGGTCACCGGTTGGATAATTTAAAATTGAATTGTTGGTAATTTTGAAGGATATTTGAAAGTTGTGGGAAAAGAAAACAAAGAGTGAAGAGAGTATGAGAAAAGTGAAGTATGGTTAAAACAGAACTTCTATGTATAGTCTCCTCATGTAAGCGATGGAGAGTCACTGACGCCATGTCGGTTAAAAAAAAAAAAAAAAAAGAAGATAAAACACCCGAAAGAAGAAGAAATAAGTCAAAACACTTAAACCGAGCGTCTAGACAAGGCCAAAAAGCAAAAAAGAACGAAATGAATGATAAAGACCTTGCAGAGTTATATTGATAGAATAAGTTGCAGTTTTGAATCATTTGAAATTAGCATTATCCATACATTATTTGATAATCCAGACTTCAAACAAGTCCATTCTGAATAAATATATTTTTGATTGCAATCTTAAACTTGATTCAAACGTGATTCCATGAAATATTAGCACCACATATTACTCTACTTCAACTTCTCCATTATAAATGGTTACTAAGTTTGCAATAGTAGCAATTGATTTACCCAACCATTACTTTTTGCAACATTAGCCTCAACAAGGGTTTCCTCAATAATAACATATGTATTTTCTGAATTTCCAATCTTACAAAACCTCACATTCAAATGGACCTAGACCGGATATTTTTGGCGACACATTGTAGATTTGGCCCGTGATGACCATGGGCAAAGGCTTCTGGGGGGTCAGATCCATCGTACTACTTGAGCTCATTCTTGGAGATCTCTCCAAGTTGCAACGAAAGCGGTGGAGGCTGTGATGGCTGCTCATACTCCCTACTCCCGACTCCCTAGGCCTCGGATGATGGTCGGAACACCCAAACAGACCCGATATCATGCACATAGTATTCAGTGAAGAAGAGCAATAATTGTAAAGAAGTAAACGGAGAGAGCCTCTTGTAGACTGGGATTGTCTCCTTCAGTGTCTCCTATAGTTCCATAGCCTTTATGGTTTTCAAGGAGTGAGAGGGAACTAACAAATGAAGTGAGGGGGAAGGAAAAATGAAATGGTAAAAAACATCTGACGTGGATATGCGTTTGCACGCCGACTGCATCAAGCATTTGCAATAAGCATTTTTCTTGTTAAAAATCCCAGAAATTGAAGAGACCACTTTGAGTGTTATCCATATGAGTAATGCTATGTACAGTCGTGGAGTATGTAAATGCCGTGCAATCACTTTGAAAAAGAGTGAGATCCACGATTAAAAAGTTAGTTTTTTTTCATATGGGTCCCATATTAAATTACTTTTTTCAAACAGACTGTGCGGCACTTATACAACCACGATTGCAAATATTATTTCTCTATCCATATTTCATTCTTTCGTTCGTTATTTTGATGATTGAACTTCTAGTTTGGACCCTCTACTCACTTCAACTTATCTCAATTCGTCTCATTTAATCATTACAATTTTTTTTAAATTTCTACACAAAATATAATAAACAATTCAATTTTTTCAAATATCAAAATAATAATAATATTAAAAAATAATATTATAAAAATATTTTATTTAATTTTTAGCTTAACTTAACTCAAATCAGCTCAAATAATCTTTCGAGAAAAGGACTCCATATTTCTTTCCAGACGTGAAGCTTGAATTCCACCTTAATCCTCCTAATTGATTTCTTTTTATTTTGAGTAATGCTATATATAGTCACTTTTATATATTTTCTGTGTATTCTACTGATGTGATTAGTTATATTAATTTTTTTTAATATACAACTAATCACGTTAATAAAATGTACAAAAAAATATGTAAAAGTGATTACACATAAAACTTTTGTTTTATTTTTATAAATTCTTCCGATTGATTTCTTAAATCTGCTTTCAGGATAAAAACAAGAGTTATACGCTAGGCCTATAACCAAATGGGCCACGCCATTGGGCCCTATGATAGTTCGAATATATTTTTGAGAGTAATGCTACCAATGTTTTGAATATCGTACCGGATGGCGTACCAGTCAAGGTACTGGAACGAAATATTTCGGTACCGGTACCGTTTCGGAATAGTCGATATATAAATAAATTATATATATAAATATATATATAAATTATATTTCAAAATAATAATCTATATATGAATAAATTATACATGAATACATATGTATATATAAATTATAAATAGTCTAATATGAATTGGGGTAAAAAAATAAGATTATAACTTAAAAAAATGAAAAAAAAAAAACATGAAGGCCGAAATACCGAAATACCGACCGGTACAGGCCGAAATACAAGCCGGTACGGCCGGTATTTCACCTGGTATGAAACAGGTACCTTACCTGTACCGGCCTGGTGACCGGTACGGAATATATCGACCGTACCGGCCGGTACGGTACGGTACCAAAAACTGTAAATACTACACAATATCCTACACCACACACTTTATACATTAAAATATTATTTTTTATTTTTTTTCATTTTATTCTTATTAAACTAATTAAATTATTTTATTTATCATCCACACACTACATATTTATTATAGAAAAAATGAAAAAAATAAATAAAATAAATATAGTGTGTGAAGTGTGAGGATGACAAGAAGAATTTTCCTATTTTTGAGCCTTTACGTATGATTACTACTGGACCATAGATTCATAGAATATGTTTTCTCACACGGTCACACCACCTCTCTTGAGTTTTTTTTTTTTTTAAATACACCTCTCTTGAGTTTAATATATTTACATTGTCCAATTTTAAAATATTCTTCTGTAATGTGTAATTTCCATGTCACGTTTAGAATCTTATTATAATTTACTTTATAATACATATATTTATCTTATTTTCAGCATATTGTTTTCTTATTGCCGTGATGATTGTATAAAAATTTCTCAATCTTTTTATATTTGTTATTATCAAAAAACAGATATTTATGAGAGAGTTAATATCTATGATATCACTCTCATCATACATTTAAAGTTTATCCTAATCTTTTTCGTTTTAAAAATAATTCTATGAACAAACTTCATATCTTTGTTTTTTGGAATCATCAAATTTGGGTGTTAGTTGCACAAATGGAAAGAATAAAACCAATAGTTTCTCCCAAATTGGAATTACAAAACTTGTGCAGCACGGTTTGATAATCTTTATGAATGATTGTACCATAAAAGAAACTTGTAGTAAATTTAATAGTATTAGTACTTTTAGTATTTTTCAAAATTTAATAATATTAAAGTCACAATCTTTACGTTTTTGAGGTCACGTCGGTTTCTTTTTTGTTTTGATTAAATGTGCTTATGTTCATTCTTTTTTAGGTCATGGGATTCCCTTAAAGAAGAAAATAAATTATTTGTACGTCTCATCTTTAACACGCTCAATGGCGGTAATGTTGATTTTCTAAAAAATAAATATTGATTTTTCAATTTTTTATTAAAATTATAGTAACATAATAAATAATTCTTAAGAAATAATTATTTATGTACAGAAAAAATGAATAGAAATTCTAAAAGATGATGTCCATTAAATTATGTATATAAAAGAAAACAGGCGAGAACCCTTTAATAATCCTTGTAAATTGAATAAAAATGAAGTAATTTGGCGAAAACAAATTTAAATAAGGACAATTTTAGGGTGACTATCAAATGTGTACATGAAATATACATACCAGTATAAATAATTTTTTTTTAATATTTTTAATTATTAAAAAATAAAAAATGATCAATAATCACTTCTTTAATTATTAACAAATAAAAAATATAAAATAGACACATTTAATGGGCTTATTTAATCGTAATTCTATCATTTTCTCTTAAACAAACCCTCAACCAATATAATCATATCCACCAAAAAAATAAAATCTTCTATGAACAGTCATGAGATGCAACCGCAAGGCAATCTCCTAATATATTATGCCACGATAGCAGTTGATTTATTTAAAAAAAAAAAACACAGACTCCATAAAATCGAAAAAAGAACAACCAAACCAACGAGTTTGGTCTTTATAAAATCGAAAAAAGACAACCAAACCAACAAATTTGAGTTCCCAAGCACTAGGTTGCACAGTTTTTTGAGATAGCACACAACAAGTTTCCTCGTCAATAACAGGAAGGATCAACTCCAATTAGTTGATATCCTTAAGAAGAAGATCTAGGCTGAAATCAGAATACAAAGGACTTTTTTTGAAGAAAACTTTACAAATCTGGGCAAGCCACGTTGATAAATTTACAGAGGAAGACATAGTACAAATCTAGATAGTCTTCAAATCTTCTGCTAAGGAAGAACTAGAAATAGATTTTAGCTATTTTTCTTTCTCAAAATCTCACATTTCTGTTGGTTTGATGATCCGTTGATTCTCTTTTAAAGTAGTCGAAAATCACTCCAGGCTTGAGATTGGTTTAGTGTCTTAGATCTGCTGCTTGGTTAGATTAGATTTGAAGCCGAATCTTTGAGCAAATCATAATCTGAAGCAAAACCAATTTCTTGAAAATAAAGTCTGAGATTTCTTGATGGTCCATAAATCTATAAATAGTACTGAGAGATTAAATGGCTCTCACCTACAACGTTAGAGTACCTTTAGCTATCGGGAGACACTTATGAGGCAAAATTGTTAGGATGATCCTTTTCTCATAATCAAATCAATTTCTTCATCAAACTGACGGAGAAATGTACGTGTTTATTTATCATTATTTTATTATTATGAATCATAGAAAATCTAAGATCTGATTATTAATATTTATGTTAAGGAAAAATTTAGTTGCAAATACAATTACGCACTAATATATGTATTAATTTAATGTGATTGATCAAAAAGTAGATTTTATTGAAAACAGTGCTAATTTAAATTTTGAATATGAATGAATTAGTATTAATATGCAGATTAATATGTAATATTACTTGTACATAATAAAACTCTATGTTTTAACAGTTGACTGATGAAGATGAGCCTCGACGCCCTAGCCTGACGCATTTGGGGCCGCTAGGATTTGATCCGGTTGGCGATCTCATTTGACACTAGAAATTCATTCTTCCATACTATTCTGAAATCAACCAGCAGCAAGAATATTAATTATTTTCGGTAATTTTTTCTTTTTCTTTTTTTTTTTTTTTGCTAAGGAAGGCAAGGTTTCAATAGGTACTGAAGGATATGTCTCTAATGCCGGACCTGAATTGCACCCTAATCCTGAACTATTACATAAATCATTATTCAAAGGGGTTTTTTTTAACATTAGAAAGATCTGGCTTGCGTCCTGTGCAAAGATATCAGGATATTTCTTGTTACAAAGATCAATGGCCAATATTACATGTTGATCTGGCTTTCTCTCAATAAAAAAGAAATTGTTTATTTATTCATTAAACACCCCAGTAATAACAAAAAATCATCTATTTATTCATTAAACACAATAACAAGTATTAAAGATATTTATATTTATTTGTTTTTAAATGTATAATAAATAATATATTACATACCATCTAGTAGATAACATAACAAATGCATGGTCTCTTTAAATTTATTTTTAATAAAACTTTGACAAAATTTATATTAATAATGCTAAATACAGTATTAGAATATCTAAATCTCCCGTACTCATTTTAAAAAATGTGAATTTTACTATTATAAAAATAGTTTTTTAACATAAATCCTAAATTTATCTATTTTATAAAAAAAACTATTTAAAATTTACACGTCTTATAACAGACTGCAAATATAATTTTTGAAGTTATATATATATATATATAAAGTGGATGAAATATTTTGACTAAGAAGAGAATATAGTTATCATAAGTGGTTGCGTGAAAGAATTTGATTGAAATAAGTGCAATGATACACCACAATGAGAAAAAACTGAAAAGATCAAAAGAGGAAAAAATTAAAAGGTCTGACTTAATAAGCAATATTGGCCATTAAATTTTGAGTAACGTTGTATATAATCGTAGAGTGTGTAAATACTATATAATCATTTTGAAAAAGAGTGGGGTCTACGATTAAAAAAGTTAATTTTTTTTTTCATATGGGTCTCGTATTAATTTATTTTTTTAAAAAGATTGCGTGGTACTTACACAATTACGACTACAAATATCATTTTTTTTAAATTTTATACCAGGAGATATCCTATTACTTTTACACAGAAGCAGGCCAGATCCTTTTTGGTAGAAGTAAAAAGAAAAAGAAAAATAAGAATAATACTAGATCCCCCGGTGGGAGTTACCGCTCCCAGGTTTTTATTTTTTATTTCTTAGTAATTAAGAAAAATTTATTTAATATTATTGTGAATTTTTTTATATTTTTTTTAAATATATAAAACTATTAAAAAAATGATGTGAAAATAAAAAACAAAAAAACAAGTTTTTTTTTTGGCCTAGCGGGAGCCCAACGGTGGCCGTAGCAGTGTTCGAAAAATAAAGAGTGGGAGAAGCTAGGCCTAGAATCGAAGGGTCTAGTGGTTTTGCCTAAGATCAGCGTATTTAAAATATAATAGTTGTCCCCAAATTTTTCTTTATAAATAATACCCCTACGAAAAATTTAAACTCTTCCATTATAAATTTCGTCCATTCTAATCAATAAAAAAATATGTGACAATCAATAAGATTATCACATAGAAATCTTAACTTTCAAAGTTAAAAAAAGAAATTATAATATGTTATAAAACTAAAGAAGAATAGCAAGTGATTGATTATAATGTACTTCACTCTTGTAAAATTGAATATCATTTACTATTCTTCTATTCTTACCTTCAATGCCACTCTACACTTGCAACTCACACTAGAAGACTACATTTAGGCTGTGTTTAGTTAGTTAACCCAACTCAACTCATCTCATCTAGTCATTATAATTTTTCTAACTTCCAACATAAAATATAATAAACAATTTAACTTTTTTAAATTTTAATTCAACTTTTTTAAATTTTAAAATAATAATAATTTTAAAAAATAATATTTTAAATTTTTATCTCAACTCAATTTACTATTCAAACTGCACTAATCTTGTTTCCTTCTCCAGCAAACCTCACCTGTAAAACCTCTCCCATTTGTAGGAGAGGTTGATTACTTCAGCAGGTTGTAAGAATAATGGGTGCACACCAGGACAAAATTCTTTTCGGTGCATTAGGTAGCCATGTGAATGTGCATTGCCCATTCATTGAAAAGCTATCCCATGCTTTTCAGTTTGGTCATCAACATAATATTTACGAATATTTACAAGATAATAGTATATTTTAAAAAAATAAGTTAAAAACACTAAATAGGAGGAAAGAAATAACAATGGCGGTCTCTACCCGCCGGACTTCCAGATGGTCACTTGTTCGATAATTAAAAATTGAATTGAATTGAAGTTAAGAGTATAGCACGAAGTTTGGTAATTTTGAAAGTTGTGGGAAAAGACTCATAAGCTATTTTAAGAAGAAAGAGTTGAGAGTACGAGAAAAGTGAATTATTGTCAAAAACCCCATAACTTGAAGAGACCGTTTTGAGTGTTACCCCTATTTCATTCTTTCGTTCTTTATTTCGATGATTGAACTTCCACATACAACTAATCTTTCGAGGAAATGACTTTATGTCTGAATTAATTAGTGGCTTTGTACAATTAATTAATGGAATACTTACAATGAAGTGCCGCACTTACTCAAATGGACTTTCAAAGTTGATAAAATTGATCTACTGACTATCCGTCTCTAAGCAGTATAGGTGCTTTTGGACTGAATAAGAGTGTCATATGTTCTTTTCAAGTTGGTTGTTTGTGGTTTTTTGTTTTGGTTCTTAAAGCTTGTTCGAGGCTGGCAGTTTTTTAGTTGGATTGTTTTACACTTTTTGGGCTACGCGTAGCGCTCTTTCTTGTAAACCCCTAAGTGCATGTTGTTATCACAGTTTTCCTTTGTCGTAAGTGAATTTTTTTTAATAAATTTAAGACAGAACTGCTATGTGTGGCTACCGACTATTCTTTAAAAAAAAAAAATTTTTCGATATTAAATAAAAAGTTATAATTCCATAATTTAACACCGGAATTGTAAAACTACACATTTCTCTAAAATAAATACAAAAAATTTATCGAGTGAATTTGAAGTCAGAGAACTTTTGGCCTGTTCTTATTGTTGAAAATGCTATTTTTTTTTAATAAAAAAATCCCTTCACGGACGGTACGCTAGGTTAAGAAACACATAGCAACTCAGCCAATTACAAGTGCTGCTACATCTATATAATTACATAAAAATAATTTTATAAATTAATATATTTTTATCTAATTTATTTTATAATAAAAATAATTTTACAATTTAAATAATTATAAAAAATTACGTTAATTTATTAAATTATTAAAATAGTTAAAAATAATAAGAATTTTTAAAAAATATATTCTAATAATATTTTATTTAATTTTTAACTTTTATCTCAACAATAATTTAAAATCTTTTAAAATTTCTATTCGTTTTCCGCTACACAAATAATTATTTCTTAACACTTTATTTATTATGTGATCTACTATAATTTTAAAAAAGCAAATATATTAATATTTTTAAAAAATTTTATTTAATATCAAAAGATTAATTGTACAAAGCCACTAATTAATTCAGGCAAAAAAGTCATTTCTTCGAAAAATTAGTTATAATTCCCTAATTTAATGGTGGAACTGTAAAACTACACATTTCTTTAAAATAAATACAAAAATTTTATTAAGTGAATTTGAAGTCAGAGTACTTTTGGCCTGTTCTTATTGTTAAAAATGCTTTTTTTTTTTTTTTAAATAAAAAAATCCCTTCACGAACGGTACGCAAGGTTGAGGAAAACATAGCCAACTCAGTCAATTATAAGTGCTGCTACATCTATATAATTACATAAAAATAGTTTTATAAATTGATATATTTTTATCTAATCTATTAAATCTATTTTATAATTAAAATAATTTTACAATCTAAATTAAGTATGTGCAAAATACCCGTTAGGCTGCTCAACCCGGTTGGGTCGAACCCGTAAAAATCGGATATTGGGTACATATCGGTTTCAACAACCCTCCAATCCGACTAATATCGGACGACTTTTGAACCTAACTGAAGGCTAATTTCGAGAGGAGCGTATGTGAGTGTGCGACTGGTTTTGCTTAAACTCTTCACAATCCTTCATTTGGTTTTCTCCTCTTTGGCATTTTAATCGATTCTTTGCTTAAGCCCTCACTACCCTCCAAACTTCATATCCAGCTTCAGCTGGGTCCTTCAAGCTCGAGCTAGTTGAATCTGTCATCAAGCCCATGCTTGATCTTCTACGTCAAACCAACTCGTACTATGGGCGAATTGCTAACGACCTGCCCACACCATCAAAAGTGGTGCAACTTATGAAATCACAGGGCCTCACCCAGGTCAAGCTTTACGACACCGACTCGGAAGTGCTCACCGCGCTTGCTAACTTCGGTATAAGCGTCACCGTTGCACTCCTCAACAAGCTCATCTCTTCTACCGTAGCAGACTAGTCCTACGTCGATAAATGGGTCCAAGCAAACATCTCTTAGTACTATCCCACAAAAATCGAAGCCATTGCCTTGGGAAACGAGGAATTTGTTGACCCAAATAACACGACCAAGTTCCTTGTACCCGCCATGAAAAACATCCATGCCTCTCTTGCCAAGTGCAACCTTGATTCTGCTATCAAAGTCTCATCCCCTATAGCTCTCACCGCCATCCAAACTTCATATCTAGCTTCGGCTGGGTCATTCAAGCCTAAGCTAGTTGAATCTCTCATCAAGCACTTCCTTGATCTTCTACGTCAAACCAGCTCGTACTACATAGTAATAACTTGCTTGGGTTTTCTCAGATCTCAGTTGTGAGAAAGGACGCAAGTAGATAGGATTAAGATAAGAGATTGGGTTGAGGATGTGGCTGTGGCTGTGGAGAAGGAAGCAAGTAGGTAGGATTAAGATAAGAGATTGGGTTTTGGAGCTCTGCAAACAAGCATATCGAAAGCAGAGTAAAGAACGGGTTCGACCCGATCCGTAATTTTTAAATCGGATCGATCCGCATTTGTGAGTCTTTCTGTGCGGGTCAGGTCGAGTTGGACCAAAATTTGGACGGTTCAGGTTGCTGTGCAAGCCTAATCTGAATAATCATAAAAAATTACATTAGTTTATAAAATTATTTTTATATAATCATTTTATAAAAGTATACATCTATATATATCTTTGGTGCATGCATCCTAAAATCCGTGAGGACGTATATACAGTTGAATTTCAGCAAGAGCCATCATTAGGCAGAGTAGCACCGATTTAATTTCACCCTTAGCACATTTTGAAATTTTTATTTTTTAGTTTCTTTTTTATTTACATTTTTTAATATATTTACTATATTAATATATTAAAAATTATTAAATAATTATTAAATAATTTTTTTTTTTTTTGAATTAGCGTTTAGCTGGAGTGATAATAGTGGGACGGCATAGTAGAGTTTCTCTTAATAGGTAGGACGAGGGAATTGCATAGAGTTTTATATTAAAAACTGCAATTCATGTGCTCCCTCGTTTGGATTGGGAAGTAATTTCATCTCATTTTATTTCATTATTATATTTTTTAAAAATTCATACACAAAATATAATAAATAATTCAATTTTTTCAAATCTCAATCCAACTTTTTAAAATCTCATAATAATAATAATAATAATGTTTTATTCTATTTTTATCTTTTATTTAAAATTATCTCATTTCATCTCATATTTGAATTCAAATTATAGAGAGCAGGACAAAAGACCGCAATTCACGCCGCTTTTAATTTGTAGGGAGCGACATGATGGGCAAAAGAGTCAATAATAATTTAGTTATGTTATTTATAATTATTTTTATATTTTTTTATATATTGGTTAAAATAATTATTTTATATTAAAAAAATAACATAATCAATTATATTAATAAAATATATAAAAAATATATAAAAATAACTTTATATAACATTTTTAATTATCTTTAAAATTGATATATAACAGTTTTAGTCATTTTAGTATTTTCCACAATTTAATAATATTAAAGTCACAGTCTTCGTTCTTTTGAGGTCATGTCTTTTTCTCTTCTGTTTCGATTAAATGCGTGCATATGTTCATTCCTTTCAAGGACATGTCATTATTTTAAAGAGTTTAATTGCGTATAACTTGATTTTTTAAATAAAAAATTTGGATTCAAATCTCCCCCTAGCAATAGAACATAGAAGGCTAAATTTTCAAAAAATATTAATATTTTTGCTTTTTTAAAATTATAGTAGATCACGTAATAAATAAAGTGTTAAGAAATAATTATTTTTGTAGCAGAAAACGAATAGAAATTTTAAAAAATTTTAAATTATTATTGAAATAAAAGTTAAAAATTAAATAAAATATTATTAGAATATATTTTTAAAAAATTATTATTATTTTTAAAAATTAAATTATTTATTTTATTTTATGTTAGAATTTAATAAAGTTGTAATGAATTAAATAAGATAAAATAATATAAAATAAAATGAAATATGTTGTGAAAATAAATGATTGTTTATCCCATTTGGTTACATAATTAATAAGATGTTTTATTAAAAATTAAATAAAATATTATTATAATATAATTTTTTAATTTAAATAAATTAAATTATTTATTATATTTTATATAAAAATTTAAAAAATTATATTAATTATATGACTCGAAATAATTTGATTTTCCCCGTAAATAAAATAAAAGTGAAGTAATTTGAGGAAAAAAATTAATTTAAACAAACCCACGACCAATATAATCATACCTAAAAACAAAAAAAAGTACTAAGATTCTCTTTTCACTTTTTCTACGCGGTTTGAAAAGGTTATATAAAATCAGCAACACCACACAGATTTTTATAAAATGTGAGAATATTTTTTTATAATATATATAGATATTTTTTATGAAATATATGGTATGCAGTAAATTTATTTGCTATTCTCAATATTTTTCAAATAAAACTACTCCCTTGACCTGTGCGCAAATGTTAGAGAAAAAGCAACTTTTACAAATGCCGTCTACTTCGTGAGCAAGGAAACAAATTATATAAAATGACCAATCGTCTCCAAGAGACATATAGACTTGCTTCAATACCGTGATCATTCTGGAGGTCGACAATGGCCGAAGAATGGAAGGAGGGCCCAGCAACAGGGATTGATCTCGGGACGACATATTCGTGTGTGGGGAGTGTGGCAACACGATCGAGTAGAGATAATAGTTAATGATCAGGGAAATAGAACGATGCCATCTTATGTTGCATTCACCGAAAAAGAGCGCTTGGTCGGTGCTGCCAAGAACCAAGTCGGCAGTACCATCGGAGCTTCTGGAGGCCCTTCGCTTTGATCCGGTTCGCGATTGCCTTCGGCGTCAGAAACTCGTTCTTCCCCGTAATTCAGTTTCTCTACACAAAATTAATTATTGATACAAAATGCGACGAGATTTCCAGATTTCTTTTCGAAGGAGAAGCCTGAATTCTACCCTAATCCTCCCGATTGATTTCTAGAATCTGCTTTTGGGATAAAAATAAATAAAAACGGAAATTGATTCAAACTTATACTCTAGGCCTATAACCAAATGGGCCATGACATTGGGCCCAATGGTGGTCCGAATACATATTTGGGCCTTTACGTAAGATTCCATCAGCCATCACTGACCTATAGAATATCTGTTCTCACACCACATCTCTTGAGTTTAATATATTTCACATTGTCCAATTTTAATATATTATTGGGTAATGTGTAATTGCCACGTCACATTTAGAATTTTATTATAACCTACTTCATGCATATATTTATCTTATCTTATTTCCAGCATATTATTTTCTTATGTAGCATGAACACGTTACCGTGATGACTATATTAAAAAAAAATTCCCTCCTTTTATATTTTTACAAAAAAAAAGGGGGGATATTTACTATAATTAAAATCTAAGACCTCGCTCTCTTTTTATACATTTAAACTTTATTCTAATATTTTTCGTTTTAAAAATACTTACATGAACAAACTTCATATCTGTTTTTGTAATAATCAAATTTGGGTATTAAAGCACTGCCCCATGTTCGTTTCCTTGGGCCCGTATTTGGTCTGTTTCAACACTCATGGATGCTCTGTTTCATAATTTTGTATTTTTATTGCAGTTTCATAATTTTTTTAATTTGGTCTGTTTCTTGCATAGCATCGTGTTGAATGACCCATTGTTAGAGAGCTACTCTGAAGTTATCACAAAACCAGGTGTGGAATATTTTAATGGAAGAGTGATATATGAGAAGTGGGTGGATTTCCCGAGCTTTATACTCCAACAGGAATTTGGCCTGAAATTGCGTTATGGCTATTGTTTTCCAAGTGAATGTAAGGAAATTACAGAACACCTCCAAGCATTTGCGGCAGGTTGCAGTTGAAATTATTGTAGTGATGTTTGAAGTCTCACAATTCTTTTCTATTACTTCTGCAAAGCATATACTTGATCATATTTTCTGCTTCGACCTCTCTGGATTGTGCAGTGTACAGTTTCTAAATTTTGGAGTCTTAATTATTTTGGGCTGTTATATTTTGGTGAAATTTCTATTTGTTTTTTGTTTTTTGTTTTTTTTTTTTTGTTTTTGTGTTCAACTATATAATTTAGTGCTTGTAATCATGTGATTTTCTCACATGCGATGTAGCCAATATTTTGAATACCGTTTCGGTTAAGACATGGAACGAAATATTTCGATACTGGTACGTTTCGGAATAGTCTATATATAATGAATTAATATTATATATAAATTATATTTCAAAATAATATCAAAGCAAGGCTTAAAAAGTTAAAACACATTTATAAAACTCAATAATACTTTTAAGTTAAGAAAATAGTTTTCAGATGAAAGAATTAGAGTGAAAAAATCAAAATTTTTACATTAATTATAAAAATTCACAAATTTTGGTTGGTACCAATACGGTCTGTACACCGAAATCTAGCCAGTTTTTGACTCGATACGAAATAAATGTATTTTCTATACCGGTCATTGTTCTGATATGAAAAATACCTGTCAATATAATATGAAATTCAAAACATTGAAGCAATGTTATTTGCGTTGGATTTGTGTATTCCCATGTGGCAGTGTTATTTATGAGTGTTATTTGTGTTGGATATTGTAGGCAGTGTGGGATTTTACATATAATATTTTTATTTATATTATCATATATGAGATTTTACTATTTATATAAATTGTTATTTTATAAATTGTTAGATTGTAAAAATAAAAATAAATATAATTGTTAGAGATTATTGGAGATATGAAAATAAAATTAAAAAGTAATTAAAAAATATAAATTAATTAAAGAAATATAAATAATAATAAAATATTAATGTTTTATTATTATAGAGAAAGAGATAACTGATGGAATATAAAATTTAAATTTTGAGTGATTAGTTATAAGTGAAAAAATTATATATTAGTCAGATTTTAAGGATGGGACCAATCCAATACCTTACACGAAGGAAAAGCAATAAAACCAACAGAAACGTTTCAGACTAGCCCATTTGAAGATGCGAAAAAAATAGCCTTCCACTTATATAAAGACACGTAAGAAAATTGAGGAAATGACAACTACAAAAACTATACTGGACTAAAACCCATCTAAACAAAAACCTTCTTCACTTCAAACAAACCCCTTCTACCCCTGCAACCTGCGAAACCAACCTCCCTTCCCCTGAGTCGAAACCCCTTCCCCTGGCAACCACAGTATTTGTAATTTGTTGAAATGAATAAAAATAATCACTTACAGAAATTAAGAAAATAATTTTAAGGGACAGAGTGCAGGAAAGTAAGAAATCTCAAGAATTTGAGACTTGAGTATCCATTTTCTCCTTGATATTTACATTTTGGAATTGTTGAGGGCTTAAAATAACCACTTACAGAAAATATATTGCAAGGAAAAGTAATTGAGAGCCTTTGTTGCAGGTTCGTGAGAGAGAAATACAACTTTCAGGGGGGCAAAAGTAAGGGGTTGCAATATTCCGAGCAATACTGAAGAATCCATCCATCCTTTTACTGGACGAAGCAATGAGTGCATTGGATGCTGAGTCAGAGAAAAGTGTACAAGAGGCACTAAATCGTGTCATGGTTGGACGAACGACTATAGTGGTGGCCTTCGGCTTTTACTATTAGAAATGTAAATGTGATTACAGTCGAACAAGAAGGAGAGGTAATAGAAACTGGGAATCATGAAGAGGTAGTTGTCGTGTTCTCTACCGTCGGGGATGAATGGGGTGACAATGGGTTTGGGTTAGAATAGGAAGAAAGTGAGAGACAAAGCAGTTCTGGTGTAGGCAAATGCATGGTAATGGTGATAAGATGCTTACGTGGTGGGCTTCTATTGGAAGGCTGGTCTTCTTCTACAATTAGATGGGCTGGTCTCCAAGTTTTCTCTAAAACCAATAGTTTCTCGCAAATTGGAATTACAAAACTTGTGCAGCACGATTTGATAATCTTTATGAATGATTGTACTATAAAAGAAACTTGTAGTAAATTTAATAGTATTAGTACTTTTAGTATTTTTCAAAATTTAATAATACTAAAGTCACAATCTTCATTCTTTTGACTTTTGAGGTCACGTTTTTTTTTTTTTTTTTTTCTGTTTTGATTAATGTCTGAATTGGTTAACTAAATTTAAAAATTATATTTTATCTTATCATTATAATTTTTTTAAATTTTTATATAAAATATAATAAATAATTTAATTTTTTTCAAATTTTAATATAAAATTAATATTAAAAAAATTATATTATAATAATATTTTATTAATTATTATTCAAAACATCTCATCTCATCTCATTTCATATAATTTCATCTGTATAATCAAATAGAGCTTAAATGCTCGCATATGTATATTTATTTTAAGGACATGTCATTATTTCAAAGAAGAAAAATGTTATTTGCTATTTTTTTTAACACACTCAACATATAATTGAAGTAGAAGGTTGATTTTTTTTTTTAAATATTAGTGTTTTGACTTTTTTAAAATTATTGTATATCACATGATAAATAATATGTTAAGAAATAATTATTTGTGATCAGAAAAAATGAATAGAAAATTAGAAATTATAAAAGATGATGACTGTTAAATTACGTATATAAAAAGAAAACACGCGAGAACCTTTAATCCCTATAAATTGAATACAAGTGAAGTAATTTGACGAAAACAATTAATTTAAACAAACCCTCGACCAATGTAATCTTACCCAAGAATAAAAAAACAATAATAACAGCCTTTCAACCCTTTATCACCGGATCACAACTTAGATATTAAATAAATTTAAAAATTAATTAAATAATTATGTAAATTGTTTTTTATAATTTTGTAGAATAAAATACTACTTAACTCTCTTAATGTTATTTTTTAAAATTATCATTAGAATATTTTATTTATTTTAATTTAAATTTTTTACTTAATAGTTAAAAAAATATTTTTAGTAAAGTTATATGTATTTTTTAATAGTTAAAAATGTTAAAAAAATATTTAAATAAAATGGTAAAAAACAAATAATTTTATTAATAAAATAATTTTATTACCTTAATTGTAAACCGGTTGGGTGGGTATCATTGTCCATAACAAAAACAGTACGAATATTCCCTTTTCACTTTTTCTTTTCGACTCTCTATTTACCTGTGCGCAAATGTCAGAGAAAAAGCAACTTTTACAAATGCTGTCTACTTCTTGGGGGAGGAAACAAATTATATAAAAAGACCATCGTCTCCGAGAGACATATAGACTTGCTTCAATACATTGGTCATTCTGGAAATCGACAACAATGGCCGAAGAATGGAAGGAGGAACCAGCAATAGGGATCGATCTCGGGACGACGTACTCGTGTGTGGGAGTGTGGCAACATGATCGAGTAGAGATAATAGTTAATGATCAGGGAAATAGAACGACGCCGTCTTACGTTGCATTCACCGAAAAAGAGCGCTTGGTCGGTGATGCCGCCAAGAACCAAGTCGCCAGGAACCCTACTAACTCCGTCTTTGGTAATTTCTCAGAATCATTTTTCTCATTCTTTCTTTGCTACTTTTTTTTTCTTTTTGTCGATAATTTTTTTTTTTTTTGGTACGACAATTCTCCATAGCCATGGTCTATTTTTAAGATGCAACAACAGCAATGATAATAAAAGTAAGAGAACATGCAAATCTATACCGAGGCCATGGTTAAGACGTGGCTTGAGGTAGTATAGTATATTGTCAAATTATTTTTATTGTTAAAATAAATTATTATACGAATACGTCAAATTATAAATTTTCTTTAAGGTCGTGACACTTCTCTTAATTCTAACCAAGGATAGTTCTAGTTTTTTTGCTATCTAAACGTGTTGTGTCTCTCTCACTTGAAGAACTAGTCTTTATTCAAGGTATGCCCATATTTTAATCATCTTCAAATTTAGCGTTTTAAACTTGGATTATCAGCATTACTTATTTTCAAAATTTTAATGTGAAAATCCATCAATTTTGTGAACAACTTTATATGTGTCAATTATTTTTTCATCTTTTTCCTTCGTTTATTTATTAGATGTTTATTGGATTTGGAATTGGACCTACGACTATTAAAAAATGCTTCTTTTCAAAACTTAATTCCCTCTCGCTAATGCAGTGATAACTAATTTACCAGTTCAGACAAAGAAAAAGGAAACCATGCCAATCAAAAATTTAGAAGAGTTTGATATTTATATTTGCTGCATCTTACGCTTTAGCATTTTGCAGATGCAAAGCGGTTGATTGGAAGGAGATTCAGTGATCCGTTGGTTCAGAATGATATCAATCTTTGGCCTTTCAAAGTCATTGAAGGTTCTAAAGACAAGCCTATGATCGTGGTAAGTTATAAGGGTGAAGATAAACAATTTTCTGCAGAGGAAATCTCATCGATGGTCCTAAAAAAGATGCGTGAGATAGCCGAGGCCTATTTGGGCAAGACGGTGAAAAATGCAGTTGTTACCGTCCCGGCTTACTTCAGTGACGCTCAGCGTAAGGCCACAATGGATGCTGGTGGCATTGCAGGCCTCAATGTCATGCGGATCCTTAATGAACCAACCGCCGCTGCAATTGCTTACGGCCTTGACAAGGCGGGTAGAATTGGCAAGAGAAATGTATTGATCTTTGATCTGGGTGGTGGTACTGCAGATATCTCACTTCTTACCATTGGGGAGAGTAGTTTTGAAGTGAAGGCGGTTGCTGGAGACACACACCTTGGAGGTGAGGACTTCGACAACAGAATGGTTAACCACTTTGTTAAAATATTTAAAAGGTGGCACAAGAAGGACATAAGCGGAAATCCCAGAGCTCTAAGAAGGTTGAGAACTGCTTGTGAGAGAGCAAAGAGGATTCTTTCTTCTGCAATTGAGACTACCATTGAAGTTGATTCTTTGTATGATGGTATTGATTTCAGCTCAAATATTACTCGTGCGAAATTTGCGGAACTCAACATGGATTTATTCAGGAGTTCGATAGAGCTTGTGGAGAAGTGTTTGACTGATGCTAAGATGGAAAAGATAAGTGTGCATGATGTCGTTCTTACTGGTGGTTCTACCAGAATTCCCAAGGTTCAGGAGCTGTTGCAGGACTTCTTTGATGGGAAGGAGCTTAATAGGAGCATTAACCCGGATGAAGCTGTAGCATATGGAGCCGCTGTTCAAGCTGCGAACTTGAATGGTATGGGTAATGAAAAAGTACAAAACGTTGTGCTCTTGGATGTGACCCCCCTTTCCTTGGGGGTATCTGTTGGGAAAGAGCGTATGATGTCTGTTGTGATTCCAAGGAATACCACCATTCCTATCAAGATGGAAGAAGACTATACCACCGACAACGACAACCAAACTGCTGCTTGGATTCCGGTTTACGAGGGTGAGAGAGCAAACGCCGAGGATAATCACTGGTTGGGAGAATTTACACTTGAGGGTATCCCTGCAGCACCCAAGGGTGTTGCTAGGCTCAAAGTATGTTTTGATATCGATGCCAACAGTATCTTGAACGTTTCTGCTGTGGAACAGAGCACCGGCGTGAGTTGCAGCATCACTATCACCAATCACAAGGCAAGACTTTGCAATGAAGAGATTAATAGGATGGTCGTGGATGCAGAGAAATACAAGGTTGAAGATGATGAGCGTAGAGGGAGGGCTTTGGCAAAGGCAGCTTTGGAGAACTATGTCTACAGCATAAGGAACACTATTAATGATAAGAAGATTTGTGCCACGCTCGCCGCTGCTGGTGTGGAGAAGATTGAAGCTGCTATAGACGAGGTGATTCGGTGGTTAGATGACATCCAATTTTCAGAGGCAGCTGAGTTTGAGAACAAGCTTACGGAGCTTGAGTTAATCTGCAATCCGATAATTGCAAAACGTTGTGATAACAAATAAGTTATTGGGTAGCTCCCCTCAACCAAAGAGACGACTGTAATGGATAGTAGATACCAAGTTGCCGTAGCTAGAGTTCCAGCGAAGTTGCCATGGATCAAAGTTTTCTACTTTCATCTTGTACGAGCATTTCGTTCTGGTGTGTTTTAATTTTTCTGTTTTAGTTGAGATTGAATGAATTTCTGAAAAAGAAACGTTATGTAGGTCCTACACTTTTAATGTTGTTTATATTATGTTTTTGGACGGAATGGAACTAAGGAATGTCAAAACTTGTGCTACACGGTTTGATAATCTTTATCAATGATTTTACTATAAGAAATTTTAGCAAAGTAAATAGTATTAGTAGTATAGTACATTAAGGGCGTTTTGGATTTAAAGTGTGTTTCATTACATCTTTTTAAAATTCTCACACGAAATATAATAAATAATTTAACATTTTTAAATTTTAAAATAATAATAATATTAAAATATATATTTTAATAATATTTTATTCAACTTTTAATTTTTATCTAAAACTATCTCATTTCATATTATTATCCAAACCAGGTCTTAGTATTTTCCAAAATTTAATAATATTAAAATTACAATCTTTACTTTTTTGAGGTCACGTCGGTTTCTTTTTTGTTTTGATTATAAATGTGCATATGTTCATTCTTTTTTAGGTTGTGGCATTCTCTTTAAGAAGAAAAACAATTATTTGTAGTCCCATCTTTAACAAGTTCAACGTATAATTAACGTGGAATGTTGATTTTCTAAAAAATAAATATTGATTTTTTTATATTTTTTAAAATTATAGTAAGTCTCATAATAAATAATGTGTTAAGAAATAATTACTTACTAAGGAACGCCCGGGTGCATTAGCCCCGGGGTGCATCTGATATAATAATTTAAATAAAAAAAAAAAGTAAAAAAGTTAGTAGCTTATTTATCTGAAAAAAGAAAATATAAGATTAAAAAAATGTCAAAAATTAAGATAAAAAAAGAAACCTAAATTTTAGCAAAGTATGAGTACTGATCTGCATCCATATTAGATTATTTATTTACTATATATATAATAATAAAATATTATTAATTTAATAATTTTTTAAATTTGTACTTTTATTACATTTTAAAGTTTTACTAATTAAAATATTAATAATAATTATATTCTAATCAAATTAAAAATTAATATTATATATTGAGTGCTTTAAATATTTTATTAGTTAAATTTATTTAAAGTTAAATTTTACAATGAGAATTGTGACGCCCCCAAATTCCGTTTGGGATCGGACAGACATTTGAAGCGTCGAGACATGCAACACAAGGTTACCTGCCCCCGTTCATGACATATAAGATGCAATAATCCTAACATGCATATAACATTATGCAATATTCGCAGTGGATAATTTTTTTCTTTAGCAATACTATGCACCAAACTGAAAATATCCCAATACTTAAAACATACTTCATACATAAAGATCCATTGAATAACTAAGATCACAGCACTATTCCAAAATAGTTATGATCCAAAAGTACTGGAGATGCAACTCCATCGTACAAGTAGTAATTTAACTACTATATTAACATTAACGACGCACCGTCGTTCAGTCGACTATGTCTAGTTGGTCAGCTCCTGGTCCTTCTTCAGGTCCTGTAACAAGATCTACCATTCGGGAGGAATGGTAGTTGGGACTACCACAGTGAGATTTGATTACAAATCTCAGCAAGTTAACAAAAAACTTCCACACAGACTAATGATGCATGGATGACAGTAAAAGCATAAATGCATAATCAAATTCATAAGTAATTAAAGAATAACTTAGCGCACAACATAGCATAATTGACATAACTTAAATTGAAACATGAACTGAACTTGACTTAGCATAAACTTGCTCTGAAACTTGAATTAACATGAAAAATACATACTCCACAGTTGTTGTGGCCCCATGTATTCTACGTGTAAATACATACTCCACAGTTGTTGTGGCCCCATGTATTCTACACAAACTTGACTTAACATTAAAAATACATACTCCACAGTTGTTGTGGCCCCATGTATTCTACACAAACTTGACTTAACATGAAAAATACATACTCCACAGTTGTTGTGGCCCCATGTATTTTACGCATCACAATTGTAGTTAAATACATACTCCACAGTTGTTGTGGCCCCATGTATTCTACACAAACTTGACTTAACATTAAAAATACATACTCCACAGTTGTTGTGGCCCCATGTATTCTACACAAACTTGACTTAACATGAAAAATACATACTCCACAGTTGTTGTGGCCCTATGTATTTTACGCATCACAATTGTAGTTAAATACATACTCCACAGTTGTTGTGGCCCCATGTATTCTACACATCATAATGTACTCAAGATGAAATGTGACTGGAATACGAAAGGACTGAAGTCCTGACGTAACATAACGTAACTTGAACATAACTTAGAATACATAACCAACTTGAGATAGAAACATTTCGTAACATGGCATAACATATAATAGACAACATATTTAACATGACATACTTGCAACAGTGAATATTACATGACTTGACTTACATGTAATGGATGACATACTTAGCATGACGTACTTGTAATGTACAGTAATATATAACAGAATATATTATGTAACAGATAAAAATTGATGACATAATAAATTCTGTATAATAGACAATTACATGATAACTTGACATGGCATGACATATATGATAACATACATACATACACTGTAGTTCTTTTACTTAGCACACATACACAGTAGACTGCTAGTAAGTTAAAAGCTAACTTACCTCGATCTCCGCGTTTCTTATAAAACTTCAAGTGCGATCACGAGGAACTGTAATTAGTAATTCTAAAAGTTAGAACTAAATCACTAATAATTTGAAATATGGAAAATACTAACTTAAAGAGTAAAATTTTCATTTTACTCTCTACATGTGGAAAAATGACCGTTTTACCCATAACTTAAGGATTTTGCATACTAACTCTAAAAGTTTCTAAAATTTACATTCCTCATGTAAATTTTATCCTAAACTTAAATATCAACTCAGAAAAATTTAAAACAAAACACAACTATGAAGAACACACTATGGTTGAAACATCCATAGGCCATTTCCCTTTATTTTTGTTGCAATTCCTTCCAACTTCAACACTCATGCTTAAACCAAAATTTTGCAACAAACATCTTCCAATCCTAAGTTCAAAACCATACTTAAAACATCCATTTAGAAAAAGCTAATAACCAACACCAAACTTTTTTGTAAAAAGATCCAAGCACTTGAATCACAAGTTTTGACCTTAAATCAAAACATCTCCAAGAATTTCAAAACTCAAATCTTACTTCTAACATATTCATAATATCATCCTAACATCAACCATGCTTTAAATCATCAAACTAAAGTCACCAAAATCACAAAATAAAATTTGGAGTCTTTGGTTTTACACTTAGTCCAAAAACAGAAACTTTTTCCTCAACTAGTTTTGATAAATCTCTTGATCTATGACTTATAAATATATGATCTTCAAACCAAACCATTACATGGTTTAAAAAGATGTCCTAAAACATATACAAGTTTCTAATTCAAGATCACATGGTTAGAAATTAATCAAAACATAAATTTAGCCAAGAATATCCACACTTTGGCTTATCTGAATATCTTTTTGCATAAAATTTCATATCTTTGAAACTAACATCAAATATCTTCAAAATAATAATATAACATGTATATAAGATGTTTAGAATCCTCCAATAAAATTATCAAAGTCATTAGAATAGGTTTAGACCACCAAAGAGTTAAACTTTCTCAAAACAGAAACTGTTTTTCCTCTTCCAGTTTCTAAGTTTCTAAATCTAAGAAAATCTTTCATCAAAACCTTTAATCATGCAAAAATCCTCAACCAATAGTCATATATACATGTTAACAATACTCCATAAAAATTTCGGACCAATATCTATCCATTAGCTTGGTCAAAAACTCCAAACTATAACATACTCTCCAGATTCACGCCCAGAATGACCTTTTTATGGTTAAAAATACTTTTGACCAACCAAATGACCATGGAATGATACGAAAAATACATCTACGGAAACTAGACTCAAAGAGGAACAACTTATATGAAGGAGACTTTATGATAAAACACTTACAAAAGCTTCGAAATGGGTGTGCAAAAGAACTCCTAAAAGCTGTCCGAGAGAGAATGTTTGATATTCTTTTAAAGAAACGTGTAAATGAAGATAAGTTCATGGGTGATGGCTGGAGATGCTTATGGAAGAGATAAGGGAGATGATAAGGCTGGAGTTGAGAGTTGAGTGTGGTTTTTTCCTACCCAAAATATCTATAAAATATTATCTCAAAATATTCTATCCAATAATATCTATAAAAATCAGCTCAATATATTTTCCAAATGTGGAGTAGACTTGGAAGAGTAAGGTGGCTAAAATCTTTCTATGTGTATTTTAAATCTCTATTCTTAAGATATTTTCCAAATGTGTATTTTGCTTAGGTGTCATGATCTCACACCTTGATTTCCTTCACAATTCCATCTAATGGTTTCTCTTTGTGCCAAGTATCTAATACTATTCATTATGTGTGGTTAAGATCTTGCCAAGTGTCCAAATAAAATATCGCTAACCTAATTTGGACATTTCACACTATGATTTTGAAAACACTGCGCTCAGTACATTTACCGAGGTTACTATTCACTCCAAAAATAAACGTAATAAACTTAGTACTGAAAAATTCTAAATATTCAATTAAGCCTAGTGGTGTAGACTATAATGTATTCTGACACTTCTAACTATCTCAAATAATTAAAATCGCATTTCTGGCACCATAGTGAGTGATAACACTAACTATGTTGACAGGCTAAAACTTATGCGATTAGTCGATTCGTGTAAACTTACGGAATTTTCACGAGGTTCTTAAGGTCAAAAGAAATTCCATAATTGAATTTCTACCGGGCTGTTACAAGAATACTCTAAAGCGTTTATGTTTTAAGGTCATTTTAATTGTTTTATTTAAAAAAAATTGAAGCAAAAAGAATAAAAAAGGCGTATACTGTTAGAATAAAAAGATATGAAAAGAGACATCAATTTATGTGCATTGCAGGGCTATTAAGGACCTTTTGATAAAATATGATCTTTCATTAAATTTTACAAATAAACTACACATCAAATGGTTAAGAGTTTTAAGAACATTTTGGTAAACTATGATCCTTTATTAAATTCTACAAGGAAATCATTCGTCAAATAGTCAAGGGTCTTAAAAGTCTTTTGGTAAAACAAGACTTAACAGTAAAACAAGAAAAGTTAACGAACAAATAATAAAAATTACTATTTACAATTATATAGTCACTTATTATAATAGAATAGATGTACAACTAAAATGAATAAAAATTCTAAAAGATGATGTCCATTAAATTACGCATATAAAAAGGAAACAGACGAGAAACCTTTCATACACCCCGTAAATTGAATAAAAATGAAGTAATATGAGGAAAACAATTAATTTAAATAAGGAAAATATTAGGGTGATTATCAAATGTGTACATTAAATATACACATTAGTATAAAATATTTTTTAAAATGATTTTTTAAACATCCTTAACTACTAAAAGAAATTTTAAAAAATATAAATTCATTAATAATCACTTTCTTAATTATTAAAATATATATATATATAAGTGAATACCTTTAATAAGCTTATTTAATATAATAATAATAGTATCATTTTCTCTTAAACAAACCCTCCACGAATATAATCATACAAAAAAGAAAGTATTTAGAGCATCCTCATTGAAATATCTAAACATTAAAAACCATATTCAAATAGTTAATACGACATAAAAAACCATAGATTAGCCAAATTCCAGCTACAGTAACTTTTAGTTACAATAAATCTAAATCTAAAACCAAATTTGATAAATACTGTGTGACGCCCCCAAATTCTGTTTAGGATCGGACGGACATTTAAAGCGTCGAGACATGTAACACAAGGTTACCTGCCCTCGTTCATGACATATAAGATGCAATGTTCCTAACATACATCTAACATTATGCAATATTCGTAGCGGATAATTTTTTTTCTTTAGTAATACTATGCACCAAATTGAAAATATCCAAATGCTTAAAACATACTTCATATATAAAGACCCATTGAACAGATCACAACACTAGTCCAAAATGGTTATGATCCAAAAAGTACTAGAGATGTAACTCCATTGTACAAGTAGTAATTTACGTTAACTACTATATTAACATTGACGTCGCACCGTCGTTTAGTCAACTGTGTCTAGTTGATCAGCTCCTGATTCTCCTTTAGGTCCTGTAACAAGATCTACCATTCGGGGGGAATGGTAGTTGGGACTACCACAGTGAGATTTGATTACAAATCTCAGTAAGTTAACAAAAAAACTTCCACACAAGCTAATGATGCATGGATGACAGTAAAAGCATAAATGTATAATTGACATAACTTAAATTGAAACATGAATTGAACTTGACTTGACATGAACTTGATCTGAAACTTGACTTAACATGAAAAATACATACTCCACAGTTGTCGTGGTCTCATGTATTCTACGTGTAAATACATACTCAACAGTTGTTGTGGTCTCATGTATTCTACACAAACTTGACTTAACATGAAAAATACATACTCCACAGTTATTGTGGCCCCATGTATTCTACACAAACTTGACTTAACATGAAAAATACATACTCCACAGTTGTTGTGGCCCCATGTATTCTACGTGTAAATACATACTCCACAGTTGTTGTGGTCCCATGTATTCTACGTGTAAATACATACTCCACAGTTGTTATGCCCCATGTATTCTACGGGAACTTATTCTTTAACTGCTTAAATACATACTCCACAGTTGTTGTGGCCCCATGTATTCTACGTGTCACAATTGCTGTATCTCACGTAATGTATGCGTCACAATTGCTGTGACCCCATACATAAGAAATCAAGATGAAACGTGACTGGAATACAAAATGACTAAAGCCCTGACGTAACATAACGTGAATTGAACATAACTTGAAATACATGACCAACTTGAGATAGAAACATTTCGTAATATGACATAACATATAATAGACAACATATTTAACATAACATACTTGCAAAAGTAAATATTACATGACTTGACATACATATAATAGATGGTATACTTAGCATGACGTACTTGTAAGGTACAGTAATACATGACAGAATATATTATGTAACAGATAAAAATTGATGACAGAATAAATTCTATATAATAGACAATTACGTGATATCTTGGCATGGCATGACATATATGATAACACACATACATACACTGTAGTTCCTTTACTTAGCACACATACACAGTAGACTGCTAGTAAGTTAAAAGCTAACTTATCTCGATCTCTGCGTTTCTTATAAAACTTCAAGTGCGATCACGAGCAACTGTAATCAGTGATTCTAAAAGTTAGAACTAAATCACTAATAATTTGAAATATGGAAAATACTAACTTAAAGAGTAAAATTTTCATTTTACTCTCTACATGTGGGAAAATGACTGTTTTACCCATAACTTAAAGATTTTGCATACTAACTCCAAAAGTTTCCAAAATTTACATTCCTCATGTAAATTTTATCCTAAACTTAAATATCAACTCAGAAAAATTTAAAACAAAACACAACTATGAAAAACACACTATGGTCGAAACATCCATAGGCCATTTCCCTTGATTTTTGTTGCAATTCCTCTAAAATTTCATATATTTGAAACTAACATCAAATATCTTCAAAATAATAATATAACATGTATATAAGATGCTTAGGATCATCCAATAAAATTATTAAAGTCATTAGAATTGGTTTAGACCACCAAAGAGTTAAACTTTCTCAAAACAGAAACTGTTTTTCTTCTTCCAATTTCTAAGTTTCTAAATCTAAGAAAATCTTTCATCAAAACCTTTAATCATGCAAAAATCCTCAACCAATAGTCACATATACATGTTAACAATATTCCATAAAAATTTCGGACCAATATCTATCCATTAGCTTGGTCAAAAACTCCAAACTATAACATATTCTCCAGTTTATCTCCCAGAATGACCTTTCTATAGTTTATATAATATTTGACTGACCAAATGATCTTCAAATGGGGCAAATAAGATATTCATGTAAACTAGACTAAAAAAAGAACAACTTATATGGAGGAGATTTTATGATAAAACACTTACAAAAGCTTCGAAATGGGCGTGCAAAAGAACTCTTAAAAGCTGTCCAAGCGAAAGTATTTGATATTCTTTTAAAAGAACGTGTAAATGAAGATAAGTTTGTAGGTGATGGTTGGAGCTACTTATGGACGAGATAAGGAAGATGATAAGGTTGGAGTTGAGAGTTGAGTATAGTTTTCTCCTACCAAAAATATTTATAAAAGATTATCTCATAATATTTTATCCAATAATATCTACAAAAAATCAACTTAAGATATTTTTATATAATAATATCTATAAAAATCAATTCAAAATATTTTTACCCAATAACATTCACGAAAATTACCTCAAGATATTTCTTTTTATTTTTATTTTTATCCAATAATATCCACAAAATCAGCTTGAGCTATTTTTCAAAAGTGGAGAGTATACTTGGAAGAGTAAGGTGGCTAAAATCTTTCCATGTGTCCTATTAAAACTTTCTAACTATCTCCAATAATCAAAAACATACTTCTGATACCATAGTGAGTAATAACATCAACTATACAATTAATAGATTAGTGAAAACTTATCAGGTTTTCACGAAATTCCTAAAGCCAATAGAAATTTCACCGTTAAATTTATAGCGGGCTGTTACATACTGTACACATATTAAATGTTTTATTATTATTTTTTTTATAACTCACTTTCTTCTTTTTATCTATTTTCATAATATTCACGTGAGTTTCTTTAAATTAAATAGTAAAATATGATAAAATAAAATAAATTAATAATTAAAAAAATTAAATATTTTTTAAATTATTAATTATTAATTATTATATAATAAATAAATAGATAATTTAATGTAGAGATTTGATGTAAATAGTCAAAGTCAAATTTATCTTATACTATTTTATTATTATATAATAAAAAAATAACCATTTCAATATAAAAATTTATATAAATAAAATAGGTAAAATTTAAATTTATCTTATATTTAACAAAATGATTCTTTAAACGAGCATAATCTATTAACAATGTTCCATTCTCTTTTTTGAGTCTTTACTCGTTTCCCCTTCTCTTTTTGACTCTCCATTCACCGAATCACCGCGCAAGTGGAACAGAAAAAGCAACTTCTAAGTTCTATAGATGCCGTCTACTTCGTGGGCAAGGAAAGAAATTATATAAAGGAAAACACGAAGTTGACCGCTGGTACCTCCCGTTGGGGTTATTGTTGGGTATTTTTTTTTCTTTTTTATTTTTTTTAATGATTAAGAAAAAATTATTTAATATTATTATAAATTATTTATATTTTTGAAAAATATTTAAAAGTATTAAAAAATGATTTGAAAAAAAAAAAAACAAAACAAAGAAAAAAATTTTGCTTAACGATGACTCCCATAAGAGTCACCAGCGGTGTCTCAAGCACCGTCCTTATATAAAAGGAGCAGTCTGCAGGAGACATATAAAAAGACTTGCTTCAAGACTGTGATCATTCTGGAAGTCGACAATGGCCGTAGAATGGAAGGACGGCCCAGCAATAGGGATCGATCTCGGGACAACATACTCGTGTGTGGGAGTGTGGCAACATGATCGAGCAGAGATAATAGTTAATGATCAGGGAAATAGAACGACGCCATCTTATGTTGCATTCACCAAAAAAAAGCGCTTGGTCGGTGATGCAGCCAAGAACCAAGTCGCCAGGAACCTTACTAACTCAGTCTTTGGTAATTTCTCAGTATCATTTTTTTCTCATTCTTTCTTTCCTTTTTGTTTTTTGGTTGTGAAAATTTTTGGTACATAATTCTCCATAGCCATAGCCTATTTTTAAGCTGTAAAGAGCCGTGCTACATCCCGAGACTCGTCCCGACAAAGAGCAAAACGTTGTTTTATTATTAATTTTCATTCATATTTTTCATATTCTTAAAAAAATTAACAACATCGCTAAAAATATTTTCTTAATTATTAAATAAAAACAAATATTATCTGGACCCAAATTCAGTAGGACTAGTATTTTTGATATTTTAATCATCATCGAATTTAGTATTTTAAAAAAAATATTTGGATAGTAAGTTGAGATGATATAAGATGAAAATTGAATAAGATATTGTTAGAATATTTTTTTAATATTATTTTTATTTTGAAATCTGAAAAAATTAAATTATTTATTATATTTTGTATAAAAGTTTGTAAAATTTTTAATAATTAGATTAGTTGAAATGAGACTAATTAGGATGAGTTTTGAATCCCAACCTCCATTTAGACTATCAGCACTAATTACTTAAAATTTTAATGCGCAAATCCATCAATTTTTTGAACAACAACTTAATATGTGTCAATTGATTTTTCATTTTCATTTTCATTTTCCTTCGTGTATTTATGAGATGTTGATTGGATTTGGACCTACAACCTGTTAAAAAAATGTTTCTCTTCAAACCTTAATCCCCTCGAATGCAGTGATAACCAATTTACCAGTTCAGATAGAAAAAAGGAAACCATGCCAATAAAAAATTTCGACGAGTTTGATATTTATATTTACTGCTTCTTACACTAAAGTGTTTTGCAGATGCAAAGCGGTTGATTGGAAGGAGATAAACAATTCACTGCTGAGGAAATCTCATCGATGGTCCTAAAAAAAATGCGTGAGATTGCCGAGGCCTATCTGGGCAAGACGGTGAAAAATGCAGTTGTTACCGTCCCCGCCTACTTCAATGACGCTCAGCGTAAGGCAACAATGGATGCCAGTGACATTGCAGGCCTCAATGTCATGCGGATCCTCAATGAACCAACTGCCGCTGCAATTGCTTACGGCCTTGACAAGGTGGGTAGAATTGGCAAGAGAGATGCATTGATCTTTGATTTGGGCGGTGGTACTGCAGATGTCTCACTTCTTACCATTGAGGAGAGTAGTTTTGAAGTTAAGGCTGTTGCTGGAGACACACACCTTGGAGGTGAGGACTTCGAAACAGAATGGTTAACCACTTTGTTGAAATATTTAAAAGGTGGCACAAGAAGGACATAAGCGGAAATGCCAGAGCTCTAAGAAGGTTGAGAACAGCTTGTGAGAGAGCAAAGAGGATTCTTTCTTCTGCAATTGAGACTACCATTGAAGTTGATTCTTTGTATGAGGGTATTGATTTCAGCTCAAATATTACCCGTGCCAAATTTGCTGAACTCAACATGGATTTATTCAGAAATTCTATAAAGCTTGTGGAGAATTGTTTTGACTGATGCTAAGATGGACAAGGAAAGTGTGAATGATGTCGTTCTTATTGGTGGTTCTACCAGAATTCTCAAGGTTCAGCAGCTGTTGCGGGACTTCTTTGATGGGAAGGAGCTTAACAGGAGCATTAATCCAGATGAAGCTGTGGCATATGGAGCCGCTGTTCAAGCTGCTAGCTTGACTGGTATGGGTAATGAAAAAGTACAAAACGTTGTGCTCTTAGATGTCACCCCCTTGTCCCTTGGGGTGAGCATCCGAGGTGGTGACTGTCAATACTATACAGTCCGACTGTCAATACTATACAGTCCATCAAGTTGTAGTAGTTTAGATTATATATATTTATAGGTAGGCTAGTCAAACTGCTAAGTAGAGGGAGGCTACATACGACGCCGCGGTCTAAACATCAGCCATAATTTTAGGGACTCTTCCCGCTCAAATTAGACTGTACAACCATGTAAAGAGGTTCTATATAAGGAGGATAAATCCTCAGAAAGAGGGATCGAATCCATTTAATATGGTATCAGAGCTCTCTTAAATTTTTCTAATCAATTTCTTGTGTTTCGGTCAATCTCTAGTATACTGGTTTTGTTGTGTTTCGGTCAATTTCTTGTGTTTCTAGTCTCTTACTGGCTTTGTTGTTCTCGGCACAGTGGTTTATTCTGCAGGTTCTCAGCACCATCATTTCGGAACAGTACTCTGCAGGTGCTCTGCAGGTTCTCGTCCTTTCATCTGGTGCTCTTCTCGGCAATTTCTGAAGCAGTTGTTCTTCATGTGTTGTGCAGTAGTTCTTCGGTTCTTCCAGCACGTGGGTTAGAGTCGGCTGGGATTAATTTCTCAGGCAGTGTGTCGGTCTGTAGAGAGGAGGAGAGTATTGACGTGGGAGAGAAAGTAAAGTGTGAGTTAGTTGGGATTTATTTTAGAGGTGTCGTGCGTGAGTTTTCCACCAAGGGAGGATATATATATATTTTTTTTTCTGAGCAAACGTACGTGTAGGGACATGAGGGGAGAGTTGGACATGCAGGTGCTTTATTAGGTGAGAAAAAAAAAAAAAAAAAAAGGAAACGGAGGAGGGGTGTACGTAAGGAACGTTTGAGTGGAGAGAAAATGTGTCGGTCATCTTTCTGGTGATTTGATTGAAGAGGACGTTGGGATTTCTTTTTTTTTTAGGGTAGAAATTAGATTTTTCCCAAGTATTAATATTTTTATTTTCTGCAATTTAACGACAGCGTGGGTTCTATTTTTTTTTTCTATGGATTCTGCACCTGTGTGTACCAAATTTATAGGCAACAATTATTCTACGTGGGCATTTCAGTTTGAACTTTTTCTTAAGGGAAAAGATCTTTGGGGTCATATTGATGGCACTGATTGTGCACCAAATCCTGATAAATCCAAGGATTGGGCTATGCTTGATGCTCGAATTATGTCTTGGCTTCTTGGCTCAGTTGAGCCACATGTTGTCACCCACTTACGGCCTCATCGCACCGCTCAATTCATGTGGACTTACTTAAAGAAAGTATATCATCAAGATAATGCTGCTCGTCGTTTTCAGTTAGAGCATACGATTGCCATGTTTTCACATGACAATCGTTCCATCCAAGATTATTATTCGGCGTTCCTGACTCTTTGGAACGAATATTCTGATTTGGTTACTGCAGATGTTCCTGTTGCCTCTCTTTCCACTATTCAAAGTCTTCACGAGACTCGTCGTCGTGATCAGTTTCTTATGAAACTCCGCCCCGAGTATGAATCTGTTCGCTCTTCTCTGCTGAATCGCTCTCCTGTTCCTTCTCTTGATGTTTGTTTTGGTGAGTTACTTCGTGAAGAACAAAGGCTTAGTACTCAAGCCTCTTTGGAACAATCTCATGGTAGTTCAGGGTTCCCTCCGATGGCTTATGCTGCTCAATGACGAGGACCGCCTGTACATTCTAGCTCCTTACAGTGTTTCTGCTGCAAGGAATATGGGCATATTGCTGCTAATTGCCCTAAGAAATACTGTTCTTATTGTAAGAAGAAGGGTCACATTATCAAAGAATGTCGTATACGCCCCCAAAATCGTCAGGTTCAAGCATTTCAGACTTCTATAGCACATGGCTCTTCCTTCGGCGCTTCCTCTAATCTTGCACCTCCTGCAACAAATTATTGCACACCAGAAATGGTGCAACAGATGCTAATTTCGGCATTATCTACAATGGGATTTCAAGGTAAAAATATAACTAAACTCTGGTATGTAGACTCGAGTGCTTCTAATCACATGACGAATACTCCTATCGCTCTGTGTCATGTTCGGCCCTATACTGGTCAATCTGCCATTCAGACTGCCAATGGTAGCTCTTTGCCAATAGCTGCTGTCGGAGATGCCTCTTCTCAATTTACTAATGTGTTTCTTGCTCCTCAACTTTCCACAAATCTTATTTCTGTTGGTCAATTAGTTGATAACAATTGTGCTGTTCATTTTTCTGGTGATGGTTGTGTTGTGTAGGACCAGGTAACGGGGGAGCCGATCGCGAAGGGACCTAAAGTGGGGCGTTTGTTTCCACTATGTTTACCTGTTCCAGTACTTTCTTCAGTTTCTTCTATTAAGTCTTTTACTTGTCATAATGTTCCTGATCTAAGTATGATGTGGCATCGTCGTTTAGGTCATCCCAATGCTCAGATCTTATCTCATGTATTGCACTCAGTTTTTCTTGATAATGAAGAACGTTCTTCTTTATCTCTTCAATGTGATTCTTGTAAACTTGGTAAAAGTAAAATTCTTCCATTTCCTTTGCATGCTAGTAGAGCTTCTCACTGCTTTGATCTTATCCATAGTGATGTTTGGGGACCTTCCCCGGTTAGTTCACATGAAAAATTTAAATATTATGTGACTTTCATTGATGATTATAGCAGATTCACTTGAGTTTATTTTCTTCGCTCTAAATCTGAAGTTTTTCGTACTTTCACTAAGTTTTTTGCGTATATTGACAATCAATTCTCTACAACTATTAAGACATTACGCACAGATTCTGGTGGTGAATATTTGTCTATTGAGTTTCAGGCATTCTTGGCTTCTAAAGGTATTATTCATCAACGTTCATGTCCTGCTACTCCTCAACAGAATGGAGTAGCCGAACGCAAAAATCGTCATCTTCTTAATGTGGTACGTACTCTTTTATTAGAATCCTCTGTTCCATCCATGTTCTGGGTCAAGGCTCTGAAAACTGCTACTCACTTGATTAATCGTTTACCTACCCAAGTCTTACACATGGAGTCTCCCTATTTCCGCTTGTTTGCTAAACAACCTAGTTATGATAATTTTCGTATCTTTGGTTGTGTATGTTTTGTCCATTTACCTCCTCATGAGAGACATAAATTATCTGCTCAATCAGTTAGATGTGCGTTCTTGGGATATAATGTGTGCCAAAAAGGATTTGTTTGTTATGATGCTACTTCACATTGTACACGCATTTCTAGGAATGTTATTTTCTTTGAAAATCAACATTTCTTTCCTGTGTCCTCTATACCCTCTTCTTCTACTGTGGTCCTTCCTCCTTTTGACCAACAGTTCTCAGATCTTCATCCAGTCAACTCTCGTTTTAAACCAAGTATTGTGTATACGAGACGCTCCCGCCCACAGTCTCTTCCGATGGCTCAACCGATATCTGATCCTACCATGCTCCAGGACCAGTCAGTTGCAGCACCTTCAGAGCACTTGGTACGTCGCTCTTCTCGAGTGTCAGTACCTCCGGATAGGTATGGGTGGTTTGCTTCTGCTCTTACTGCTACATTATCCAATTTTGATATTCCCACATGCTACTCACATGCTGTCAAGCATGATTGTTGGCGACAAGCTATGCAGGAAGAAATTGCCGCTTTAGAGGCCAATCACACCTGGGACATTGAGCCATGTCCTCCCACCATTGTTCCTCTAGGTTGCAAGTGGGTTTATTCAGTCAAAGTCCAATCTAATGGAAGTTTGGATCGTTACAAAGCTCGGCTTGTTGCACTTGGGAATAATCAAGAATATGGTGTCAATTATGAAGAGACCTTTGCTCCCGTGGCTAAGATGACTACTGTTCGTACGATTCTAACTCTTGATGCTTCTAGTGATTGGCCACTACATCAGATGGATGTTAAGAATGCTTTCCTTCATGGGGATCTTAAAGAGAGTATTTATATGAAGCCACCCCCGGGATTGTTCACTTCTCCGACTTCACATGTGTGTAAGCTTCGTCGCTCTCTTTATGGTCTTAAACAAGCTCCGAGAGCCTGGTTTGATAAATTCCGCACAACTTTATTACAATTTTCATTCAAGCAGAACAAGTATGATACTTCATTATTTCTTCGAAAATCAGACATGGGTATTGTTGTTCTTTTAGTTTATGTTGATGATATTGTGATCACTGGTTCCAATTCTGTTTTACTTGACCAGCTCAAGACTCATCTCTTAGAGTCCTTTCATATGAAAGATCTTGGTTCTCTCACAGATTTTCTTGGTCTTGAGGTGCATCGTAGTCCCTCTGGTATTTCACTCAATCAACATAAGTATGCTAGTGACTTGGTGGCTACAGCTGGCCTACAGGAGGCTACTTCTGTTGATACACCTATGGAATTAAATGTCAAGCTTCGCAAAGAGGAGGGTGACTTACTTGTTGGTCCCAGTTTATATCGAAAGTTGGTGGGTGACCTTGTTTATATCACCATTACTAGACCAGACATTTCTTTTGCTGTACAGCAAGTCAGTCAATTTCTTTAGACTCCTCGTCATCTTCATTTGGCTGTTGTTCGTAGGATCATACGCTATGTTCAGGGCACTTCTGCCCGTGGTTTATTCTTCCCGGCTGGCAACTCTACTCGTCTTGCTGCTTATAGCGATGCTGATTGGGCTGGTTGTGCGGATACACGTCACTCCATCACTGGTTGGTGTGTGTGCTTAGGTAAGGCATTGATCTCTTGGAAGAGTAAGAAGCAAGACAGAGTTTCTAAGTCATCTACGGAATCGGAATACCGGGCGATGTCTTTAGCTTGTTCTGAAATTATTTGGCTTCGAGGTATGCTTGCTGAACTAGATTTTTCAGAGACCAATCCCACACCTCTACATGCCGATAATACAAGTGCTATTCAGATCACAGCCAATCCTGTCTATCATGAGCGCACGAAGCATATTGAAGTCGATTGTCACTCTATCCGTGAAGCATTTGAAGCTCGTGTTATTACTCTTCCACATATTTATACTGAACTACAAATTGCTGATATCTTCACCAAGGCTCTCACTCGTCATCGACATTGCTTCCTAAGTAGCAAATTGATGTTTGTTAATCTACGGGCATCAATTTGAGGGGGGCTGTCAATACTATACAGTCTGGCTGTCAATACTATACAGTCCATCAAGTTGTAGTAGTTTAGATTATATATATTTATAGGTAGGCTAGTCAAAGCTACTAAGTAGAGGGAGGCTACATACGGCGCCGCGGTCTAAACATCAGCCGTAATTTTAGAGACTCTTCCCGCTCAAATTAGACTGTACAGCCATGTAAAGAGGTTCTATATAAGGAGGATAAATCCTCATAAAGAGGGATCGAATCCATTTAACAGTGACATGTCTGTTGTGATTCCAAGGAATACTTCCATTCCAACCAAGATGGAAAGGAAATACAGTACCAGGGAGGACAACCAAACTGAGATTCTATTCCCTGTTTACGTGGGTGAGCGAGCAAGAACTGTGGATAACTACTGGTTGGGAGAATTTACATAAAGTGGCGTTCCTGCGGCACCCAGGGGTGTTGCAAGTGTTGATGTCTGCTTTGACATCGATGCCAATGGCATCTTGAATGTTTTTGCCTAGGAGAGAACCACTGGTGCAAATCAGAAGATCACAATTACCAATGAAAAGGTGAGACTGCCCAAGGAAGAGATTAATAGGATGGTCAAGGATGCACAGATGTACCAGGTTGAAGATGATAAGTATAGAGAGAAGGCTGAGGCTAAGGCAGCTTTGGAGAACTACGCCTACGATATGAGGAATACTGTCAATGACAAGGAGAATGGTGCAAAGCTTGACTCCGCAGGTAAGAAGAAGATTGAAGGTGCTGTTCACCAGGTGATTCAGTGGTTAGATGGGAACCAGCTTGCGGAGGCAGATGAGTTTGAGGAAAAGCTGATAGGGCTTCAGTTAATCTGCCTTCCCATCATTGCCAAAAACGCAAAAGAACAATAAGCAATTGATCAGCTCCTTAATGAAAACAAAGGGATGACTGTTATCGTGACCCTGCATTCGGACTTTGTTTTAGCAACCTTTTAATGGTAGTATATTTGGTGCTAGTGCGTTTGAATTTGCTTTTGTTCGGTACAGTTCGGAACATTTTCAAATTTATGCATGATCTGTAACTTGATAGTTTAGTCATTATCGGTGTTGATTTGTGTATGTCAAGGTTTGATAGCGATTTTGAGGAACAACTGGAAGTTTACTCGGAGTTTTACCACTGTTGTGGGGACAGGCTGTGGACTGATGAGGATGAGCCTCAACGCCCTAGCTCGGCGCTTTTGGGGCTGCTAGGATTTGATCCTGTCAGCGATCTCATTTGACACTAGAAATTCGTTCTTCCACACTATTCTGGAATCAACCAGCAAGAATATTAATTAGTTTCGGCAATTTTTTCTCCTCTTTTTTTTTTTTTTTTTCCAAAGGAGGGCAAGGTTTCAATAGGTACTGAAGGATATTTCTCTGATGCTGAACCCGAATTGCACCCTATTTCTTAAAGAGTAATGTTACATACAGTCATTTTTGCGCACTTCCTGCACACTCCACTGATATGATTGGCTGGATTAATTTTTTTTTAATACACAACCAATCATATCACTGGAGTACACAAAGGAGTCCGCGAAAATGACTGCACATAGAATTTTCCTTTCTTAAATCATTATTCATAGGGATTTTTCTGGAAGCAAAAGGAAAAATAAAAATACAGTGGGTGAAGCTAGGCCTAGAATCCAAGGGTCACGTGGTTCGGCCTTAGATCCGCGTATTAAAATATAACAGTCGTCCTCAATTTTTTCTTTATAAATAATACCCCTAAGAAAAATTTTGAATCAAACTCTTCCATTATAAATTGAGCAATGCTACGTAAGATATAGGTTTAAGTGATTTAATTTTTAAAATTTTTGAATAAAAATATTTTTCTTAAAGTAATATTTTTTTCATTTAATAAAAGTATTTACATGCAGTCGTAGAATTTCTCTTCAAAAAGAGCATTTTTAACAATAAGAATATGCCTAAAGTACTCTGACTTCAAATTCACTGAGTCGGCTGTGTTGCATAGCACTCTATTATTATTTAATATTTTTTCAATATTTTTTACTTATTATTTAATATTTTATTATTATTTTATTACTATTATTCACAGATCAGATATCATCTCACTACCAAAACATAGTCTTAAATAAATTTTTTGTATTTATTTTAGTGAAATGTGGAGTTTTATAGTTCCACCACTAAATCAGGGAATTAAAACTTTTTATTTAATATCGGAAGAGTAATTGTACCATTGTTTTGAATATCATACTGGATGCCGTACCGGTTAAGGCACTGGAATGAAATATTTTAGTATCGGTACCATTTCGGGATAGTTAATATATAAATAAATTATATGTATAAATATATATATTATATTCTAAAATAATAGTTTATATATGAATAATTTATACATAAATACATATATATATATATAAATTATAAATAGTCTAGTATAAATTGGGTGTCAAAAAATAAACTTGTAGTTTGAAAAAATAAAAAAAAAATAAAATAAAATGAAGGCCGAAATATCGGCCGGTACATGCCGAAATATCGGTACTGGCCGGTATTCAGACCGGTACGAAACAGGTACAATACCTGTACCGGACCGGTGATAAGTACAGAATATTCCAGCCATATCGGCCGGTATTGTACGGTATTTAAAACTATGAACTGTACATATCCATTAATTAATTCAGACAATAAAATCCTTTTTTCGAAAGATTAGTTGCATATGGAAATTCAATCATCTAAATAAAGTACGAAAGAATGAAACAAGAGTAACACTCAAAATGGTCTCTTCAATTTCTGGGGTTGAAATAACCTTCAAAATTTTCAAACTTCGTGCAATACTCTTAAATTCAATTCAATTCAATTTTTAATTATCGAACAGGTGACCATCTTGTAGTCCGGCGGGTATGGAGCACCATTGTTATTTCTTTCCTTTTAGTGTTTTTTACTTTTTTCTTTTTTTAAGTAAGAAAAATAAGATTTCTATGTGACAAGATTATCACATTTTTTTATTTATGAAAAATGATAATTACAATGGTGAGTATGTAAACTCCGTGCAATAATTTTAAAATAAATAAATATTTGACTCATAAAAAAATATTAAATTTTTAATAATAAATCTCATTATTTTTTAAAACGACAACATATCGTTTACATTATATTTTTAAGCAACAACATATTATTTACATATTTCATGATTGTATATGATATTACTCTTTAAAAAAAAAAAAAAAAAAATCCCTTCACGGACCTTACGCAAGGTTAAGGAACACAGAGCCAAGTACATTAGCTTGTAAATTTGTAATCGGAGACCGGAGCCTGGAGGGGCTTTAATTGATGAGGCACTTAGAATTCGGAAAAATTAACGTCGTATTCTAAAATTTGTAAAAGTAGACGTGTATATATGTTTTCGGTGCATGCATATTAAAATCCTTGAGCACGTATATATCAAGTTGAATTTCATGGGCAAGCAAACAGGCTGTTCATTAACGTAAGGACCGCCATCAAACCTTTCAACTCTGGTGATTCAGAGTTCTCTTTCAGTTCTCTTTCATCTGTTACGTTTCGATATCGTCTCGGACAAAGATGGCCGACAAATGCGAGGAGGGCCCAGCAATAGGGATCGATCTCGGGACAACGTACTCGTGCGTGGGAGTATGGCAAACTGATCGAGTAGAGATAATCGTTAATGGTCAGGGAAACAGGACGACACCGTCTTATGTCGCCTTTACTGACAATGAGCGCTTGGTCGGTGATGCTGCCAAGAACCAGATTGCCAGGAACCCCATCAACTCCATCTTTGGTAATCTCCAAATATATTTGTTGTTTCTTCAAAATTCTCGTTTGACTGAGATATTGGTAGGTAAACATTTGAATTTGTTAAAGGGTTTCATTTTTCTAAAATTGGATTAACTTAAAAGGTTTTCTTAAAGCATAAAAAGAAAAAAAAAATGAAGAGTATTTTTTTATAAGTGAAAAAAAGAAAAAAAATGAAGGGTGGGAAGGGAATTGATTACAATTTGAGAGTTTTTTTTACTTTACGACTCAATTAAAAGCTGAAAACGATTTCAGAAAATTACTTGAAGCCCCCTATAAAATTAAAACGCATTTTTTTTTTTGTTAATCTCGTCCCGTTATTGGATAAATGAGATATTAAATGTAGTATACATTAAATTGGAAATGAACAAATAATATTGATAAGAGTAACGATACATAAAATAGTACAATTTAAAGAAAAAGCTTTGATACGGTTGTAAACTAATCAATATATAGGTTTCCTGTTTCACCTGCTTTAATATCGTCAAATTGATTATTTAATCTTCTCTTATAATCTTATAGATGCAAAGCGATTGATTGGTAGGCGATTCAGTGATCCCTGGGTTCAGAGAGATATCAACCTTTGGCCGTTCAAGGTCATTGGTGGTCTTGGTGACAAGCCTAAGATCGTGGTCACATATAAGGGTGAAAAGAAGCAATTTGTTGCCGAGGAAATCTCTTCTATGGTCCTCTCAAAATTGGGTGAGTTTGCCGAGGCATATTTGGGCACGGCAGTGAAGAGTGCAGTTGTTACTGTCCCCGCCAACTTCAACAACACGCAACGCAAGGCTACGAAGGATGCTGGCAGAATTGCAGGCCTGAATGTCTTGCAGATACTCAATGAACCAACAGCCGCAGCCATTGCTTACGGTCTTGAGAGGGTGGGTCAAATTCGAGAGAGAAATGTGTTGATCTTTGATTTGGGTGGTGGTACGCAGATGTCTCGCTACTTAACACTAAGGATGATATTTTCGAGGTGAATGCTGTTGCTGGAGGCACACACCTTGGAGGCGAGGACTTCGACAACAGAATGGTAAAGCACTTTGTGGATGTATTTAAAAGGCAGCACAAGAAGGACATTAGTGGAAACGCCAAAGCTTTGAGGAGGCTGAGAACTGCTTGTGAGAGAGCAAAGAGGATTCTTTCCTTCGAAATTGAGACGACCATTGATGTTGATTGTTTGTATGAAGGTATTGATTTCTGCGCAACCATCACTCGTGCCAAATTTGAGGAGCTCAATATGGATTTGTTCAGGAGTTCTATTCATCTTGTGGAAAAGTGTTTGACCGATGCTAAGTTTGACAAGAGGTGTATCCAAGATGTCGTTCTTACAGGTGGTTCTTCTAGAATTCCCAAAATCCAGCAGCTGTTGCAGGCCTTCTTTGATGGTAAAGAGCTTAGTAAGAGCATTAACCCGGATGAAGCTGTGGCATATGGAGCAGCTGTTCAAGCTGCAAAGTTGTCTGGATTGGGTAATGAGAGAGTTCGAGACATTGTACCCTTAGATGTAACACCTTTGTCCCTTGGGGTGGGGAGGTTAGAGAAAGTGACATGTCTGTTGTGATTCCAAGGAACACTGCCATTCCAACCAAGATGAAGGAATTTTACACCACTGCCGCAGACAACCAAACTGTGGTTTCGATCTCGGTTTATGAGGGTGAGAGGGCAAGAACTTTGGATAACAATTGGTTGGGAAAATTTGAGCTTCAGGGCATTCCTGCCGCACCAAGGGGCGTTGCTAAGCTCAAAGTATGCTTTGATATCGATGCTAATGGTATCTTGAATGTTTCTGCTAAAGAGAAGACAACTGGCACCAGTTGCAAGATCACCATCACCAATCACAAGGCGAGACTGTCTAGTGAAGAGATTAATAGAATGGTCAGGGAAGCAGAGATATTCAAGGCTGAAGATGATGAACATAGAGAGAGGGCAAAGGCTAAGGCAGCTTTGGAGAACTTTGCCTACAGCATGAGGAACACTGTTAATGATAAAGAGATATGTCCTAAGCTTGCCCCCGCTCATAAGAAGAAAATTGATGCTGCTGTTGTCCGGGTGATTAAGTGGTTAGATGGCATCCAGCTTGCAGAGGTAGTTGAGTTTGAGGAAAAGCTTTTAGGGCTCAAGTTAATCTGCAATCCGCTTATATGGGCACTAAATATCTAGGCACTAATAAGAAATTGTGCAGCCCCACCTCAACAAAGGATTACAGTTGTCGATGCTTATATCTGCCACAACAGCAGCTTACAAGCTACGATCGCAAGGAATTAAAGCTCAAACCATGTTACCGGTGCAACTATTTTGAATCTATTCGCCCAAACCTTTAATTAGAGTATTTTTTTGTCTTTTGATTTTTCTTTTTTTTTTTGTGGTTGTTGGAACGTCTGAATATTAGTCTGCAATTTCTTGTTTTTTCATTGTTGGTATTGATTTCGGAGGGTAAAATGTTTGATAGTGACTAAAAAGAACAACTTTGATGAAATGGATTACAATTATCAAGCTTAAGAATTAAAACCCATTACAACTCTTATTAAGACAAGAAAAGAAAAGATTACCTATAATCAAATGGCGACAGCAGCTTTTTCCGAGCTTCTTGTGACAAGTAAAGAACAAATTTCGTTCCTTCCAAGACTGTATTGAAATCAATACGGGTCCAACATAATGCCGAAAAGACCAAAGTCATTCCTTTTCAGGTTGTTTCAGCTTAACCCCATTAACACTCTCCACCGGAGGCAATGTCTGCATGCAATGGTGTATGAGAAATGCATTTCAAAGACTAATTACCTAACAAAATCGTAGAGTACAAGAAATTTTATCAGAAAGGGAATAGCCGTAGAAACGAGATTGTTTCCCCGGCATTGTATCAAACAGGTCATAGTCCCTTGAATTCCCGCATAAGTGAGGCTACTCTAAAACGAATTATTTTCGAATATAGAAAATACTACGATATTGACATTGTGTCAAAGATTTAATCAAGCCGATCCTAGAGAGAGAGAGAGAGAGAGAGGGAGAGTTACGAGATCAGGCTTATATGTGTTATGGACAACGGATGCGCCTGCGAGGAGCGAGACCACGATAACAGCACACGACCACGCCAGCGACGGAGTACCCGTGGGTTGTCTGCCCCCTCCAAACTTCTGTTTCATTTTCTAAACACCACACGCGGAGGTGTGGTCTCTTTTGTTGCACTCGTGGCCTAGGGAAGATGGTGTCTTCAAAGTTCAAAGTAGAGCATTAGTAGTAACTAGCTACATTTTAATCAAAATTTTATTAGAAAATTATTATTTTTTTTAGTTCAGGTAGCCTATTTTCGATGAAATTAAATAACAAACTTTCTAAATCCATCTTTATTACATTTAAATATTTATTTTCATTCTTTCTTTACAATTTTTATTGTTATAATAGTTGGGAAGTTTATTTAGGCTAGTTATTTAAAACACGGACGCACATAAAAAAAACATAATAACTAGTTATAAACGTACACAGCTTTACTTTGAATTGGGTTGAATGGAATTAAATGTATATATACTGCACACAATAAGAGTTAACAACATAATATAATACTTAGTGGACATACAGTAACTAAATGTAATATGATAATTTTTCCATTGATTTGTTTTCCTCTAATAACAACAGAATATATAGTTCACTATAAAAATTATTTTAGGGAATTGGCTAAAATATATCCAAGCAATGGCTTTGCCAAGCCCATGAATGCTCTAAGAACACTGATATTGGACTAGCCGAATGCTAGTAGTGACGTCTCAAATATAGCTAAGTTCTATTTAAATGAACTGCATTGTACTACCTAAAGTCCTTTAAGTGAAACTCTGAGTTACAATAAACGGAAATGGAAGTTTAAACTTTGTTAGTCACTGTTCACATATCAAAACCATGTTTAATTTCTAAACTTTTGATTGTTTGCATTCTAATGTTAATACTAACTATATGTTTATTAATAATTTAATAATCAAATTATTAAATTATTATATGCTTAGTGTAGTGGAAAAATATTAAAAAAAAAAATTGCTACAAATCAACTACTATTTATATTACACATCTCACACTTATACTTTTTATAAGATGTGAAAATATTTTTTATCTAATATATAGATATTTTTTATAAAATGTGAAGTATGGATGGTAAATGATGAGAAGAATCATTCTAAAAAAAATAATCTGTCGTGGAACTAAAGAAATAAACCAGAATTCACGCTGCTTTTAATTTGTGGGGAGCAGGACAAGAAGGGCGAAGGATGCCGTCTTGAGTTTCACTTTTCAGAAATGCTTTGTGTCCTGAACCCGAATTCCTTTTTTTTTTTTTGCCTTTTTTAAGTTGAATTTTTTTATTTTTAAACAAATATATAGGAATATAAAAAAATTCAAAAAAATTCTACTTTTTGTTACATTTTTCGGTGGATTCTTGGACTACATCTCCCAGTATGATATGGTTAGCCTAAATATTTACTTTATATTAAAAAAATATACAATCAATTATAGAATATATAAAAAAAAATATGTAAAAACAAAAAGTAAAAATTTTGATATTTTTAAAATTGATATATAACAGTTTTAGAACTTTTAGTATTTTCCAAAATCTAATAATATTAAAGTTGCAATTTTCATTCTTTTGAAGTTACATAGCAGACTAAATTTTTTTAAAAAAATATTAATATTCTCGATTTTTTAAAATTATAGTTGATGACTTGATAAATAAAGTGTCAAGAAATCATTATTTTTGTACAGAAAAATGAATAGAAATTCTAAAAGATGATGTTGTTAAATTGCGCAAATAAAGTGGAAACATGCCAGAAGTTAGAACCTTTTAGGTGTTTCGATGGTGAGGAGATGTGAGATAAATTGAGATAAAAGTTAAAAATTAAATAAAATATTATTTTTAAATATTATTACTGTTTTAAAATTTAAAAAAAATGAATTATTTATTATATTTTATATAAAATTTTTAAAAAAATTATAATAATAAAATAAAATAAAATATTTTTACTATTTAAACGGCCTTAATCTCATATAAATTGAAAAGTGAAGTAATTTGACGAAAAACAATTAATTTAAACAAACCCTCGTCCAATATAATCTTACCCTGAAAACAAAAAGTACTAAATTTCTCCTCACTTTTTCTTTTCCATTCTCCATTTACTTGTGCACAAATATTAGAGAAAAAGAAAAAGAGCATCGTCTCCGAGACACATACATAGACTTGCTTTAATACTATGATCATTTGGAAGTCGACAATGGCAGAAGAATGGAAGGAGGGCCTAGCAATAGGGATCGATCTCGGGACAACATACTCGTGTGTGGGAGTGTGGCAACACGTTCAAGTAGAGATAATAGTTAACGATAACGACGCCATCTTATGTTGCATTCACCGAAAAAGAGCGCTTGGTCGATGCCGCCAAGAAACAAGTCGCCGGGAACCCTACTAACTCATTCTTTGGTAATTTCTTAGTATCATTTTTTTCTCATTCTTTATTATTATTATTTTTTCCTTCTTTGTTGAGAAATTTTTTTTACGTTAATTCTCCATGAGCCGCGGGAATGCTAGCTCGAGCCCAAAAAGGTCTCTTTTGGTAGCTTGGGGCGGGTCCCAAACCCATACAAGTTGGGCGGGCTCCAGACCCGTTTGAGTCGGGAGTAATCATCAACATTGAGATGAGACGTTGCAGAAGAACGCGAGAAACCATTGTGACGCCCCCAAATTCCGTTTGGGATCGAACGGACATTTGAAGCGTCGAGACATGCAACACAAGGTTATCTGCCCCCGTTCATGACATATAAGATGCAATATTCCTAACATGCATCTAACATTATGCAATATTCGCAGCAGATAATTTTTTTTCTTTAGCAATACTATGCACCAAATTAAAATATCCCAAATACTTAAAACATACTTCATACATAAAGACTCATTGAACAACTAAGATCACAACACTAGTCCAGAATGCTTATGATCCAAAAAGTACTGGAGATGCAACTCCATCGTACAAGTAGTAATTTAACTACTATATTAACATTAACGACGCACCGTCGTTCAGTCGACTGTGTCTAGTTGGTCAGCTCCTGATCCTCCTTCAGGTCCTGTAACAAGATCTACCATTCGGGGGGAATGGTAGTTGGGACTACCACAGTGAGATTTGATTACAAATCTCAGCAAGTTAACAAAAAACTTCCACACAGACTAATGATGCATGGATGACAGTAAAAGCATAAATCCATAATCAAATTCATAAGTAATTAAAGCATAACTTAGCGTACAACATAGCATAATTGACATAACTTAAATTGAAACATGAACTGATCTTGACTTGACATGAACTTGATCTGAAACTTAACTTAACATGAAAAATACATACTCCACAGTTGTTGTGGCCCCATGTATTCTACGTGTAAATACATACTCCACAGTTGTTGTGGCCCCATGTATTCTACACAAACTTGACTTAACATGAAAAATACATACTCCACAGTTGTTGTGGCCCCATGTATTCTACGTGTAAATACATACTCCACAGTTGTTGTGGCCTCATGTGTTCTACACATCACAATGCAGTTAAATACATACTCCACAGTTGTTGTGGCCCCATGTATTCTACACAAACTGAATGTACTCAAGATGAAACGTGACTAGAATACGAAAGGACTGGATCCCTGACGTAACATAACGTGATTTGAACATAACTTGATATACATGACCAATTTGAGATAGAAACATTTCGTAACATGGCATAACATATAATAGACAACATATTTAACATGACATACTTGTAACTATCTGGTGTAGAGTATAATATATTCTGACACTTTTAACTATCTCAAATAATTAAAAACGCATTTCTGGCACCATAGTGAGTGATAACACTAACTATGTTGACAGACTAAAATTTATGTGATTAGTCGATTCGTGTAAACTTACAGAGTTTTCACGAGGTTCCTAAAGTCAATAGAAATTCCTTAATTGAATTTCTAGCGGGCTGTTCCAATCTCCCCTCCTAAAAAAAAGATTTCGTCATCGAAATCGAATTAAATAAGAAATAGCAATTTAATGAGGAGGTGTTGCTTACCAACCTACTGTCTATCACGTATATATTTGCCTTTGAGATTATGTCATTCCTTAACTCTCTTACTTTAATCAACAATTAGATTATACTTCTTTGCACAAGCTTGGCCAAGTTGTAACGACATACTCTCCAAACCTAAAACTTTAAGTAATTAATTTTTCGAAACTCTTCTTTAGAAAAACATAGGTGATATACTTTAAATATTTTTGTAAATACCATAGTTAGTAGAGAATTCATCAAAATTAAGCCGTTAACCTCTCTCTCTCTCTCTCTCTCTCTCTCTCTCTCTCTCTCTCTCTCTCTCTCTCTCTCTCTCTCTCTCTTAACAAAATCGGTGGCACTCTGTTTTAGACCAGACAACTCTGATCCGCATGATTTTTATAGGTCTTCTGTAGTTGTCAGGCGCCGCATAGCTATGACACTACTTTGTTCTTTTGTAGTTGTCAGTCACCGCAGCTATGATACTACATTGCTCTTATCTCTTGTACAGAAATGTTTCACGAGAGATGATTCGTCATAATTTTCTCTATAAAAGAATTATTCAGTTCATCTTCTTTCGCATCTCATCTTCTTCACTTTTCTGAAATTAGTCTGCATTCTTACTCTGTAATCTCTTTCTGCTTTCTCATTTTGCAATGGCTCAGCAATCTTCTCATTACCAATACATGAGGTATTCTGCACCTCGTTCACCAGTTGTTTCTGCTTCTTCCGTAGGTGCTATTATGCAATCTAATAATGATCTGACTAATAAGTTAGAAAGTGAACTTATCTACGAGCTTGTGAGTCTCGGTACTCGATACTCATCAGCCATTGTCGCATATTCTCAGCGACTGCAATCTAGGACTGGTGGGGTTGACAAACTCCACGAGAGTATTTCTATCCTTCAGAGGCTTCTTATGGAATCCAACATGAAGATAGAAGCAGTAAAGCGAGAGAACAGAGATTTAAAATCTTTGCTTAATTCTTCTTTTCGAGTGGCTACTCCTTTAGATAGGAAAGACATGCAGACTTTTGAAGAGCAAAAGCGTTTAAGGATTGAGGCAAAGAGCCTCAAATTTCTGTAATTTTGCTTTAAGATAATAAAATAAAACTTCACAAATATTCATATTTGTGTTTCTATTTTCTGGTAGATGTTTTATGTGCTCCATTTTATTTCTTTCAGGGATTTTCATATATATGATATGATCCAATGACTCATATAAATATGCATTTAATCATGCATATCCAAACTCTCGGTAATCTTCAAGTTAATAAAAACCTCAAGGAGTTCTACTGGTCTAGGACTAACTTACTTCTTTATAGTCGCAACAATCAGTCCTCTTCCTTGGTAGTACTTCGATAACTGACCAGTTAATAACTTAAACTTGAGACTTTCTCTCTTATGATTGTCATAACTCTTCTATCCATCATGAGTTATCACTTATTCTAACTCTAAATTATTTGTTCCTAATGTTCACATAAATCCTCAAGACTAAGATTTTACTCCCCATATAATAGTCTCCAAAAAGAAGATCAATCTATGTATCCATAAAGATAGTGCTTTGCCAGAGATCATTTACTGGCGGCGTGGTAAAACTATTATCATAAATGAATCCTACTATGGCTAAAACTTCTCCTAATCAAATTACTCTTCCAAACACAATTTCCATCGTATTCTCAGAATCAAAACAATTCTCCAAATATGTAGAATACCATTCATCAACCCTAAATATCCTTTCTCATATTATTAAAAGGTATTCTATATCTACATTGGTATGAACAATAATACTTCTAATGAAAATTGTTACTCTTACCACTAGGGTAACAATTCAGCTTCCAAATTGAATTCTCAAGTACTACCACAATTAATAGAAACAATGACTCGTTTGAATCAAACAATGTACAATTTACCAACCCCAATGACTTGACTTACTCCAAAATAACAATAATGCAATACTACCATCAGTTGCAATCGGATCAACCTTAACTATATTTAACCACACATAGGTCCTAGTAAAATACTAGTGACGATACCAGCTCCTGCAGTTCCTGGAGCACCAGCATCTACATCTCTCTGAGTGACAGCATATACTCTAATGGGTATGTGCACTTGCCGTAGTTGTGGATGTCTAAACACATTGGTCAGCAAACTTACCACCTCAGCTGATCCTTCATCCATTGGGGAATTTTGATCCTCTTGATTGTTATCTCCCTTAGGATTTCGAGGTATTCTACCACGAGTCATGTGTCCCTTCTTGCAACACACGAGTATATGTATTAAAACCACATACTATTTTTCATACCTTAAGAAATTCAAGCCTACTGACGACTAAAATTTCAAGCCTAATGTTTGGTGCATTTTCTAAGGACATGTGGATTTACTGCCCAGAGACGTATTGCTCTGATACCACCCTGTGACACCCCCAAATTCCGTTTGGGATTGAACGGACATTTGAAGCGTCGAGACATGCAACACAAGGTTACCTGCCCCCGTTCATGACATATAAGATGCAATATTCCTAACATGCATCTAACATTATGCAATATTCGCAGCGGATAATTTTTTTTCTTTAGCAATACTATGCACCAAATTAAAATATCCCAAATACTTAAAACATACTTCATACATAAAGACCCATTGAACAACTAAGATCACAACACTAGTCCAGAATGCTTATGATCCAAAAAGTACTGGAGATGCAACTCCATCGTACAAGTAGTAATTTAATTACTATATTAACATTAACGACGCACCGTCGTTCAGTCGATTGTGTCTAGTTGGTCAGCTCCTGATCCTCCTTCAGGTCCTGTAACAAGATCTACCATTCGGGGGGAATGGTAGTTGGGACTACCACAGTGAGATTTGATTACAAATCTCAGCAAGTTAACAAAAAACTTCCACACAGACTAATGATGCATGGATGACAGTAAAAGCATAAATCCATAATCAAATTCATAAGTAATTAAAGCATAACTTAGCGTACAACATAGCATAATTGACATAACTTAAATTGAAATATGAACTGATCTTGACTTGACATGAACTTGATCTGAAACTTGACTTAACATGAAAAATACATACTCCACAGTTGTTGTGGCCCCATGTATTCTATGTGTAAATACATACTCCACAGTTGTTGTGGCCCCATGTATTCTACACAAACTTGACTTAACATGAAAAATACATACTCCACAGTTGTTGTGGCCCCATGTATTCTACGTGTAAATACATACTCCACAGTTGTTGTGGCCCCATGTATTCTACACATCACAATGCAGTTAAATACATACTCCACAGTTGTTGTGGCCCCATGTATTCTACATAAACTGAATGTACTCAAGATGAAACGTGACTAGAATACGAAAGGACTGGAGCCCTGACGTAACATAACGTGATTTGAACATAACTTGATATACATGACCAATTTGAGATAGAAACATTTCGTAACATGGCATAACATATAATAGACAACATATTTAACATGACATACTTGTAATGTACAGTAATACATGACAGAATATATTATGTAACAGATAAAAATTGATGACAGAATAAATTCTGTATAATAGATTATTACGTGATAACTTGGCATGGCATGACATATATGATAACATACATACATACACTGTAGTTCCTTTACTTAGCACACATACACAGTAGACTGCTAGTAAGTTAAAAGCTAACTTACCTCGATCTCCGCATTTCTTATAAAACTTCAAGTGCGATCACGAGGAACTGTAATTAGTGGTTCTAAAAGTTAGAACTAAATCACTAATAATTTGAAATATGGAAAAAATACTAACTTAAAGAGTAAAATTTTCATTTTACTCTCTACATGTGGGAAAATGACCGTTTTACCCATAACTTAAGGATTTTGCATACTAACTCCAAAAGTTTCTAAAATTTACATTCCTCGTGTAAATTTTGTCATAAACTTAAATATCAACTCAGAAAAATTTAAAACAAAACACAACTATGGAAAACATACTATGGCCAAAAAATCTATAGGCCATTTCCCTTAATTTTTGTTGTAATTCCTTCCAACTTCAAAACTCATGCTTAAATCAACATTTTGCAACAAACATCTTCCAATCCTAAGTTCAAAACCATACTTAAAACATCTATTTAGAAAAACCTAATAATCAACACCAAACTTTTTTGTAAAAAGATCCAAGCACTTGAATCACAAGTTTTGACCTTAAATCAAAACATCTCCAAGAATTTCAAAAATCAAATCTTACTTCTAACATATTCATAATATCATCCTAACATCAACAATGCTTTAAATCATCAAACTAAAGTCACCAAAATCACAAAATAACATTTGGAGTTTTTTGGTTTTACACTTAGTCCAAAAACAGAAACTTTTTCCTCAACTAGTTTTGATAAATCTCTTGATCTATGACTTATAAATATATGATCTTCAAACCAAACCGTCACATGGTTTAAAAATATGTCCTAAAACATATATAAGCTTCTAATTTAAGATCACATGGTTAGAAATTAACCAAAATATAAATTTAGCCAAGAATATCCACACTTTGACTTATCTGAATATCTCTTTGTATAAAATTTCATATCTTTGAAACTAACATCAAATATCTTCAAAATAATAATATAACATGTACATAAGATGCTTAGGATCCTCCAATAAAATTATCAAAGTCATTAGAATAGGTTTAGACCACCAAAGAGTTAAACTTTCTCAAAACAGAAACTGTTTTTCCTATTCCAATTTCTAAGTTTCTAAATCTAAGAAAATCTTTCATCAAAGCCTTTAATCATGCAAAAATCCTCAACCAATAGTCATATATACATGTTAACAATACTCCATAAAAATTTTGGACCAATATCTATCCATTAGCTTGGTCAAAAACTCCAAACCATAACATATTCTCCAGTTTATCTCCCAGAATAACCTTTCTATAGTTTACACAATATTTGACTGACCAAATGATCTTCAAATGGGGCAAATAAGATATCCATGTAAACTAGACTAAAAAAGGAACAACTTATATGAATGAGACTTTATGATAAAACACTTACAACAGCTTCGAAATGGGCGTGCAAAAGATCTCCTAAAATCTGTCCGAGAGAGAGTGTTTGATAATCTTTTATTAGAAGGTGTAATTGAAGATAAGTTCATGGGTGCTGGCTGGACACATTTATGGACGAGATAAGGAAGGTAATAAGGCTAGAGTTGAGAGTTGAGTGTGGTTTTCTCCTACCCAAAATATCTATAAAAGATTATCTCATAATATTCTATCCAATAATATCTATAAAAATCAGCTTAATATATTTTCCAAATGTGGAGTAGACTTGGAAGAGTAAGGTGGCTAAAATCTTTCCATGTGTATTTTAAATCTCTATTTTTAAGATATTTTCCAAATGTGTATTTTGCTTAAGTGTTATGATCTCACACCTTGATTTCCTTCACAATTCCATCTAATGGTTTCTCTTTGTGCCAAGTATCTAATACTATTCATTATGTGTGGTTAAGATCTTGCCAAGTGTCCAAATAAAATATCGCTAACCTAATTTGGACATTTCACATTGTGATTTTGAAAACACTGCGCTTAGTACATTTACCAAGGTTACTATTCACTCCAAAAATAAACGTAATAAACTTAGTACTGAAAAATCCTAAATATTCAATTAAGCCTAGTGGTGTAGACTATAATGTATTCTGACACTTTTAACTATCTCAAATAATTAAAAACGCATTTCTGGCACCATAGTGAGTGATAACACTAACTATGTTGACAGGCTAAAATTTATGTGATTAGTCGATTCGTGTAAACTTACGGAGTTTTCACGAGGTTCCTAAAGTCAATAGAAATTCCTTAATTGAATTTCTAGCGGGCTGTTACAACCATGATCAGGAAAAATGGAAGATATGGCATCAGACAATTATGCTAGAGACCCACGCCATATTAATGACTGACACTAAGAAAACTACGCTGCATTAAATACATCATAGCGGTCAAAACTCCGAGGGAAGGCATCCCTCTACCTCAGAACATAAGGCATGACCCACCTGACCTGAATGACTAAGTATAAACATTGATTAGAACTGTGAGGTAATGGGGGATGAACTCAAGTATGTTGTCAATTACACTCTATTGTTATCTTCTTTAGAGCAACTCGATCTCTATTATATACTAACTTTGGCATTGGAGATTCTCCAGTCCATCACAAGGCCTCCCCTTTCTTGCTTTAGGATCTGACTCGAGTGAATATCCGGACCGGCGGCTGAGTGACCTGTTCTAAGGGCGTACGAAACACGACGTTAACAATTATTTTTTTAAGATTTGAAAAAGTTATTATTTATTTTATTTTGATTAGATGTGATGTGTTGTGAAAATTGAAAACAAACAAGTGCTTGCTAGGTTTGGATTGTAGGAAAATGCTACTATATTGCCTGAATTCGTCCCCTCATTTTGATAGTTTATGTATTTATATTTTTAAAATTTGTTCACTTAATGATTAATGAATTGATTTTTAGTGTATTGATATATATTTTTTTATTTTTAAAAATATTTAAATATGTTTAAAAAATGTAAAAAAGAAGAGAACAGAGAAGTTTGTGCTAGGCGGCATGCTTAACAGTCATTGCTGGGTGGTAGCCGGGCATGACTCTTGGGTTGTAAGATTGTTGTATTTTATCTCAATTCATCACATCTCATCATTATAACTTTTTAAAATTCATACACAAAATACAATAAGGGAAATGCTCCCATGCTGCCTGAGCGGTACCCCCCAAGTGTACTATTCAGGTAATTTTTATTTTTATTTATTTTTTTAACTTAGTGATTAAGAAAGTAATTGTAAGTGTATTGATTTTTTTTTTTTTACTTTATGATTAAGAAAGTGATTAAAAATGTAAAAAAATAATTGAAAAAAAAATAACATTAGGTGTGACCGGTAAGGATAGGGTGGTAGAGTAGCCCCCATCTATATAATAAATAATTTAATTTTTTTTAAATTTTAAAATAATAATAATATTATAATAATATTTTAATTAATTTTTATCTAAAATTATTTCATCTCATTTTATTATCTAAATTCTAAACTGCACTTAATCTTTCCTAATCCCTAGAAATCGAATAAAAGTAAAATATTTTGACGAAAAAATTAATTTAAACAAGAAAAATGATATACCCACCACTGCCACTGGGAGTTACAGCCGACATTATTATTTTTTTATTTTCTCAATTTTGTGATTAAGAAAATATTTTTTAATAATATTATAAATTTTAAAATGAATATTTAAAATATTAAAAAAAAACACTATATAAAACTAACGGTAACCTGATAGCTGTGAACGTATCACCTTCCTTTGAAGAAATCCTCAACCAATATAATCATACCCTTTAAAAAAAAAATAAATAAATAAATAAGATTCTCATTTCACTTTTTCGTTTCGCTTCTCTAGATCATACTACAGTTACCGCTCCCACCTCCTGGAGTTATCATTAGTGTAAAATTTATTTATTTATTTATCATAATTTTTTTAGATATATTTTTTTAATACTATTAAATTTATAATATCATTTAAAAATATTTTATTAATCATTAAATAAAAAAATTAAAAAATATAATTTTTTTTTTGCAGCGGTGGGAACTGGGAGCGGGATGCATAGCATTTTCCCGCTCCTCTATTCATCTGTGCGCAAATATCGAGGAAAAGCAACTTTGACAAATACCCTCCACTTCGTGAGCAAGGAAACAAATTATATAAAAAGACAATCGTCTCCAAGAGACATTCTCTTGCTTCAATACCGTGATCATTCTGGAATTCGACAACAATGGCCGAGGAATGGAAGGAGGGCCCAGCAATAGGGATCGATCTCGGGACAACATACTCGTGTGTGGGAGTGTGGCAACATGATCGAGTAGAGATCATAGTTAATGATCAGGGAAATAGAACGACGCCGTCTTATGTTGCATTCACCGAAAAAGAGCGCTTGGTCGGTGATGCCGCCAAGAACCAAGTCGCCAGGAACCCTGCTAACTCCGTCTTTGGTAATTTATCAGAATCATTTTTCTCATTCTTTCCTTTTTTTTTTTTTTTTTGTGGGGGGGGTTGAGAATTTTTTGTTTGTACGTTAATTCTCCATACCCATACTCTATTTTTAAGATGCAACAACAGTAATGATAATAAAAAGTAAGAGAGTATGCAGATCTATATCGAGGCGATGGACTTGGCTTGAGGTGGTACCGAATATGTTAAAATTATTTTTATTATTAGAGTAGATCTAACTTATTACACGAATTTTGTGATTTTTTTTTTTTTGGCTGTATCACTTCTCTTAATTCTAACCAAGGATGGTTCTAGTTTTTTTACCATCTAAACGTGTTGCGTCTCTCTGATCACTTGAAGTACTAGTCTTTATTCAAAAAAAAGAAGTACTAGTCTTTATTCAAGGTATCCACATATTTTAATCATCTTCAAATTTAGCGTTTTAAACTTAGATTATCAGCATTACTTATTTTCAAAATTTTAATGTGAAAATCCATCAATTTTGTGAACAACTTAATATGTGTCAATTGTTTTTTCATTTTTTTTCCTTGGGTGTATATATTAGATGTATATTAGATTTCGAACTACAACTATGAAAAATGCTTCTTTTCAAAACTTAATTCCCTCTGGCTAATGCAGTGATAACTAATTTACCAGTTCAGACATTAAAAAAAAAAAGGGAAACCATGCCAATCAAAAATTTAGAAGAGTTTGATTATGATATTTATATTTGCTGCATCTTACGCTTTAGTGTTTTGCAGATGCAAAGAGGTTGATTGGAAGGAGATTCAGTGATCCGTTGGTTCAGAATGATATCAATCTTTGGCCATTCAAGGTCATTGAAGGTTCTAAAGACAAGCCTATGATCGTGGTAAGTTATAAGGGTGAAGATAAACAATTTTCTGCGGAGGAGATCTCATCGATGGTCCTAAAAAAGATGCGTGAGATTGCCGAGGCCTATTTGGGCAAGACGGTGAAAAATGCAGTTGTTACCGTCCCGGCTTACTTCAATGATGCTCAGCGTAAGGCCACAGTGGATGCCGGTGGCATTGCGGGCCTCAATGTCATGCGGATCCTGAATGAACCAACCGCCGCTGCAATTGCTTACGGCCTTGACAAGGTGGGTAGAATTGGCAAGAGAAATGTATTGATCTTTGATCTGGGTGGTGGTACTGCAGATACCTCACTTCTTACCGTTGAGGAGAGTAGTTTTGAAGTGAAGGCGGTTGCTGGAGACACACACCTTGGAGGTGAGGACTTCGACAACAGAATGGTTAACCACTTTGTTCAAATATTTAAAAGGTGGCACAAGAAGGACATAGGCGGAAACGCCAGAGCTGTAAGAAGGTTGAGAACTGCTTGTGAGAGAGCAAAGAGGATTCTCTCCTCTGCAATTGAGACTACCATTGAAGTTGATTCTTTGTATGATGGTATTGATTTCAGCTCAAATATTACCCGTGCAAAATTTGCAGAACTCAACATGGATTTATTCAGGAATTCAATAGAGCTTGTGGATAAGTGTTTGACTGATGCTGAGATGGACAAGATAAGTGTGCATGATGTCGTTCTTACTGGTGGTTCTACCAGAATTCCCAAGGTTCAGCAACTGTTGCAGGACTTCTTTGATGGGAAGGAGCTTAATAGGAGCATTAACCCGGATGAAGCTGTGGCTTATGGAGCCGCTGTTCAAGCTGCGAACTTGGCTGGTATGGGTAATGAAAAAGTACAAAACCTTGTGCTCTTGGATGTCACCCCTTTGTCCCTTGGGGTGGCGGTACAACAGGGTGTCACGTCCGTTGTGATTCCGAGGAATACTGCCATTCCCATCAAGATGGAACAAAAGTATACCACCTGCCACGACAACCAAACTTCTGTTTTGATTTCGGTTTACGAGGGTGAGAGAGCAAGAGTCGAGGATAATCACTGGTTGGGGGAATTTACACTTGAGGGTATCCCTGCAGCACCCAGGGGTGTTGCTAAGCTCAAAGAATGTTTTGACATTGATGCCAACGGTATCTTGAAAGTTTCTGCTGTGGAACAGAGCACCGGCGTGAGTTGCAGCATCACTATCACCAATCACAAGGCAAGACTTTGCAAGGAAGAGATTAATAGGATGGTCCTGGATGCAGAGAAATACAAGGTTGAAGATGATGAGCGTAGAGGGAGGGCTTTGGCAAAGGCAGCTTTGGAGAACTATGTCTACAGCATAAGGAACACTATTAATGATAAGAAGATTTGTGCCACGCTCGCTGCTGCTGGTATAGAGAAGATTGAAACTGCTATAGACGAGTTGATTCGGTGGTTAGATGACATCCAATTTTCAGAGGCAGCTGAGTTTGAGAACAAGCTTACGGAGCTTGAGTTAATCTGCAATCCGATAATTGCAAAACGTTGTGATAACAAATAAGTTATTGGGTAGCTTCCCCCAACTAAAGAGACGACTGTAATGGATACCAAGTCTGCCGTAGCTAGAGTTCCAGCGAAGTGGCCATGGCTCAAAGTTTTCTGCTTTTATCTTGTACGAGCATTTCATTCTGGTGTGTTTTAATTTTTCTGTTTTAGTTGAGATTGAATGTATTTCTGAAAAAGAAACGTTATGTTGGTCCTACACTTTTGATGATGTTTATGTTTTTGTTATATTGTATTTTTGGACGGAATGGAACTAAGGAACTAAGGTCCTTCACTTTTAATATTGCGTACTAGCAAAATCTGTGGATAACTACTGGTTGGGAGAATTTACGCTTTGTGGCATTCTTGCATCACCTAAACAGGCCGGCTCAATGGTAAGGCATTGCCTAAGCCCTACCCTATGTAAGACCCTCCAAACAAAAGAATGTGATAATTAATAAGATTATTACATAGAAATCTTATTTTTCTTACTTAAAAAAAGAAATTATAATTATAAAAATTATAAAAATATATTTTTACAAATATTCAAAACACTAAACAGGAGGAAAGAAATAACAATGGCGGTCCTTACCCACCGGACTACTGGATGGTCACTTATTCGATAATTAAAAATTGAATTGTTTGGTAATTTTGAAGGATATTTGAAAGTTGTGGGAAAAGAGAACAAAGAGTTAGAGAGTATGAGAAAAGTGAGGTATTGTTAAAAATCCCAGAAATTGAAGAGACCATTTTGAGGGTTATCTCTATTTCATTCTTTCGTTTGTTATTTTGATGATTGAATTTCGGATCTTTAATTCATCTCATTTAATTATTATAATTTTTTTAAAGTTTTAACACAAAATATAATAAATAATTTAATTTTTTCAAATCTTAAAATAATAATATTATTAAAAAATAATATTTTAATAATATTTTATTTAATTTTTAATTTTCATATCAATATTCAAACTCAGCCTAATCTTTAGAGAAAAGGACTCGAGATTTCTTACAAAAGGCGAAGCCTGAATTCTACCCTAATCCTCCCGATTGATTTCTTTTTTCTTTTTCTTTTTTAATACATACTTCCGATTGATTTCTTAAATCTGCTTTCAGGATAAAAACAAGAGTTATACGCTAGGCCTATAACCAAATGGGCCATGCCATTGGGCCCAATGATGGTCCGAATATATTTTTGGGCCTTTACGTATGATTACTACCGGACCATGGATTCATAGAACATGTTTTCTCATACGGTCACACCACCCCTCTTGAGTTTTTATTTTTATTTTTTAAATACACATCTCTTGAGTTTAATATATTTACATTGGCCAATTTCAATATATTCTCCTGTAATGTGTAATTGTCATGTCACCTTTAAAATCTTATTATAATCTACTTTATAATACATATATTTTTCTTATTTTCAGCATATTGTTTTCTTATATAGCGCATAAATGTTGTCGTGATGATTGTATAAAAGATTTTTTTATCTTTTTATATTTTTATTAAAAAATAGATATTTATGAGAGTTAATATCTACAATCTCACTCTCATCATAAATTTAAAGTTTATTGTAATTTTTTTTGTTTTAAAAATAATTCTATGAACAAACTTCATGTCTTTGTTTTTCGAAATCATCAAATTTGGGTGTTAGTTGCACAAATGGACAGAATAAAACGAATAGTTTCTCAGAAATTAGAATGACAAAACTTGTGCTGCACGGTTTGATAATCTTTATCAATGATTATACTATAAGAAATTTTAGCAAAGTTAATAGTATTAGAACATTTAGTATTTTTCAAAATTTAATAATATTAAAGTCACAATCTTTACTCTTTTCAGGTCACGTTGGTTTCTTTTTTGTTTTGATTAAATGCGCTTATGTTCATTTTTTTTTAGGTCAATTATTTGTAAGTCTCATCTTTAACACGCTCAATGACGTGGCATGTTGATTTTCTTAAAAATAAATATTGATTTTTCTAAATTGTTTTAAAATTATAGTTACATAATAAATAATTGTTAAGAAATAATTATTTATGTACGGAAAAAATGAATAAAGATTCTAAAAGATGATGTCCATTAAATTATGCATATAAAAAGAAAATAGGCGAGAAACCTTTAATAATCCCTGTAAATTGAATAAAAATAAAGTAATTTGACCAAAACAAATTTAAATAAGGACAATTTTAGGATGATTATCAAATGTCTACATCAAATATACACACTAGTATAAATAAATTTTTTATTTTATTTTTAAAATAAATTTAATTATTAAAAACTAAAAAAAAAATTATTAATAATAACTTTCTTAATTATTAAAAAATAAAAAATATAAATAGACACCTTTAATGGGCTTATTTAATAGTAATTCTATCGTTTTCTCTTAAACAAACCCACGACCAATATAATCATATCCACCAAAACAAAAAGGGGTACTAAAATGCTCTTTTGAGTCTTTTCACTTTTTCTTTTTGATTCGCCGAATCACCGCGCAAATATCAGAGAAAAAGCAACTTCTAAGTTCTACAGGTGCCGTCTACTTCGTGGGCAAGGCAAGAAATTATATAAAAAGAGCAGTCTGCGAGAGACATATAAAAAGACTTGCTTCAAGACCGTGATCATTCTGGAAGTCGACAATGGCGGTAGAATGGAAGGAGGGCCCAGCAATAGGGATCGATCTCGGGACGACATACTCGTGTGTGGGAGTGTGGCAACATGATCGAGTAGAGATTATAGTTAATGATCAGGGAAATAGAACGACGCCGTCTTATGTTGCATTCACCGAGAAAGAGCGGTTGGTCGGTGATTCCGCCAAGAACCAAGTCGCCAGGAACCCTACTAACTCAGTCTTTGGTAATTTCTCCGTATCATTTTTTTCTCATTCTTTATTTCCTTTTTTTTTTTTTTTCGGTTTTGGTTGAGAAATTTTTTTGGTACATTAATTCTCCATAGCCATAGCCTATTTTTAAGATGTAAATACTATCAAGACGCATGTTGTCCCTCTCTCACTTAAAGTACTAGTCTGTATTCATGGTATGCGCATATTTTAATCATCATCGAATTTAGTGCTTTGAAGGGGAAAGGAAGTTTGGACAGGAAGTTGAGACGAGACAAGAAAAAAATTGAATAAAATATTACTAAAATATTATTTTTATTTTTAAATATGAAAAAATTGAATTATTTATTATATTTTATATGAAGGTTTTATAAATGTTGTAATAATTAAATGGGATGAAACGACATGAGTTGTGATAAGTTTTGAATCCAAATCTCCCCTTAGCCTATCAGCATTAAGTAAAATTTTAATGCGCAAATCCATCAATTTTGTGAACAACTACTTCATATGTGTCAATTGATTTTTCATTTTTTTCCTTCGTGTATTTACGAGATGTTTATTGGATTTGGACCTACAAACCGTTAAAAATATGTTTCTTTTCAAACCTTAATTCCCTCTAATACAGTGATAAGCAATTTACCAGCTGAGATAAAAAAAATAAAGCCATGCCAATTAAAAATTTAGAAGAGTTTGATATTTATATTTGCTGCTTCTTACACTAAAGTGTTTTGCAGATGCAAAGCGGTTGATTGGAAGGAGATTCAGTGATCCGTTGGTTCAGAATGATATCAATCTTTGGCCATTCAAGGTCATTGAAGGTTCTAAAGACAGGCCTATGATTGCGGTAAGTTATAAGGGTGAAGATAAACAATTCGCTGCTGAGGAAATCTCATCAATGGTCCTAAAAAAAATGCGTGAGATTGCTGAGGCTTTTTTGGGCAAGACGGTGAAAAATGCAGTTGTTACAGTCCCCGCCTACTTCAATGATGCTCAGCGTAAGGCCACAATGGATGCAGGTGACGTTGCAGGCCTCAATGTCATGCGGATCCTCAATGAACCAACTGCCGCTGCAATTGCTTACAGCCTTGACAAGGTGGGAAGAGTTGGCAAGAGAAATGTATTGATCTTTGATTTAGGTGGTGGTACTGCAGATGTCTCACTTCTTACCATTGAGGAGAGCAGTTTTGAAGTGAAGGCTGTTGCTGGAGACACACACCTTGGAGGTGAGGACTTCGACAACAGAATGGTTAACCACTTTGTTCAAATATTTCAAAGGTGGCACAAGAAGGACATAAGCGGAAATGCCAGAGCTCTAAGAAGGTTGAGAACTGCCTGTGAGAGAGCAAAGAGGATTCTTTCTTCTGCAATTGAGACTACCATTGAAGTTGATTCTTTGTATGATGGTATTGATTTCAGCTCAAATATCACCCGTGCCAAATTTGCTGAACTCAACATGGATTTATTTAGGAATTCTATAGAGCTTGTGGAGAATTGTTTGACTGATGCTAAGATGGACAGGGAAAGTGTGAATGATGTCGTTCTTACTGGTGGTTCTACCAGAATTCCCAAGGTTCAGCAGCTGTTGCAGGACTTCTTTGATGGGAAGGAGCTTAACAAGAGCATTAACCCAGATGAAGCTGTGGCATATGGAGCCGCTGTTCAAGCTGCTAGCTTGACTGGTATGGGTAATGAAAAAGTACAAAACATTGTGCTCTTAGATGTCACTCCTTTGTCCCTTGGGGTGGAGACCCGACATGGTGACATGTCCGTTGTGATTCCGAGGAATACTGCCATTCCAACCAAGATGGAAAGGAATTTCACTACCTTGGAGGACAACCAAACTGAGTTGGATTTCCCTGTTTACGAGGGTGAGCGAGCAAGAATTGTGGATAACTACTGGTTGGGAGAATTTACACTTTATGGTGTTCCTGCAGCACCCAGGGGTGTTGCTAGTGTCGTTGTCTGCTTTGACATTGATGCCAATGGCGTCTTGAATGTTTCTGCCCGGGAGAGAACCACTGGTGCGAGTCAGAAGATCACAATCACCAATGAAAAGGCGAGACTGCCCAAGGAAGAGATTAATAGGATGGTCAAGGAGGCAGAGATGTACCAGGTTGAAGATGATAAGTATAGAGAGAAGGCTGAGGCTAAGGCAGCTTTGGAGAACTATGCCTACGACATGAGGAATACTGTCAATGAAAAGGAGAATGCTGCAAAGCTTGCCCCCGCAGGTAAGAAGAAGATTGAAGGTGCTGTTCGCCAGGTGATTCAGTGGTTAAATGGGAACCAGCTTGCAGAGGCAGATGAATTTGAGGAAAAGCTGATAGGGCTTCAGTTAATCTGCAATCCCATCATTGCGAAAAATGCTAAATAGCACTGCAATTGATCAGCTCTATGCTGAAAAAGAGGGACGACTGTTATCGTGACTGTGAATTCCGACTTTGTTTTTGCAACCTTTTAATGGTAGACTTGGTAGTATTTTTGGTGGTGGTACGTTTGAATTTGCGTTGTTCGGTACAGTTTTGAACATTTTCAAATTTATGCATGATCTGTAACTTGATAGTTTAGTCAATATTGGTGTTGATTTGTGTTGAGGTTTGATAGCGATTTAGAGGAACAACTGGAAGATCAACTGGAAGTTTAGTTGGAGTTTTACCACGGTAGTTTGGACTGGCTGTGGACTGATGAGGATGTGAGCCTCGATGCCCTAGCCCGTCGCATTTGGGGCCGCTAGGATTTGATCAGGTTAGCGATCTCATTCGACACTAGAAATTCGTTCTTCCACACTATTAAATAGTTTCAGTAATTTGTTGTCCTTTTTATCCATTGGAGGGCAAGGTTTCAATAGATACTGATGGATATTTTTCTAATGCGGGGCCTGAATTCACTATTTCTTAAATCATTATTCAAAGGGATTTTTCTAGAAGCAAAAAGAAAAATAAAAATAAAGAATGGGAGAAGCTAGGCCTAGAATCCAAGGGTCACGTGGTTTGGCCTAAGATCGGCGTATTAAAATATAATAGTCGTCCTCAATTTTTCTTTATAAATAATACGCCTATGAAAAATTCTGAATCAAACTCTTCCATTCTTATCAATGAAAAATGGTAATGCTATAAATAGTTCTGTAATATGTAAATATCTTATAATTATATTGAAATGGTGAGATTTAGTATTAAAAAATTATTATTATTATTTTTTTATATGGATCAAGTATTTATTTACTTTTTATTTAAAATGATTGTATGATGTTTGTTCATTTTTCATAAAAAAAAAAAAAATATATATATATATATATGGGACATAGAAATCTTATTTTTCTTGCTTAAACAAAGAAATTATAATAATATATTTTTAAATAAATTAAAAACACTAAACAAGAGGAAAGAAATAACAATGGCGGTCCCTACCCACCAGACAACCAGATGGTCACCTGTTCGATGATTAAAAATTGAATTGAATTGAATTTAAAGAGTATCTTCGGTAATTTTGTAGGATATTTGAAAGTTACGAACTTACGGGAAAAGATTCATACACCATTTTGAGGAGTCAGAATATGAGAAAAGTGAAGTATTGTCAAAGAGTAAAGCTACAGAGAAGCCACTGTAGCAGTGCACACACTGCACTCACGACGTGGCTTCTCCTAGTTTTAGTTTTAGTTTTTTTTTTTTTTTTTTTTTTTTTTTTTTTTTTTTTTTTTTCATTTTGACCAAAACGGTGCGTTTTGACCCAATTTGAAATACGGTTTCCTGCCTTCATCCCCATTCGAAATGAACCCGCGAAGCACCTCTCGTTCGACAGCAACCCCCCGCGTACTGGTCTGTCTACCCAGGCCTCCCGGCGACGGCGTCTCTGTCGTCAGCCACTTCCTCTTGCTTCGGCCCGCCATCTACCCCTCGCCGCCGCTCCCCACGAGGCCGTTGAACGGAGCGAAGGAGGGCTGAATGCCCTGAAACTCCCTTCTGCCTGGGGACGAACCCGAATCTGCCTTCCTCTTCCCAGCGCCACCTGGCGACGGCGATGCACTGATCAACGCCACCTACAAATGTCCCCTGAACCGGCGCATCCACTCCCCTTGAAACGACTGTGAACCGAGGAAACCATAACTCATTCCAAGTTGCTCTGTTTCGGGTAAATGCACTGAGAAGTTATACAGGTGAATATTTTCAGTTTTATACGTGTTGTAATATTATATTCTTCATGTGTACATCAAGATTCGATTTTTATGTTTTTCGAAATTGGTATGATAGCTTAGGGCACGGAGAAAAACCTCAGCTTTCTGTTAGTTTTGAATGGGTTGGAAAAATGAGATAAAAATGTCAGCTTTTACTTGTATTCTGTGAGGTTTGAATGGTTGTGGATTGTGAGATAAAAATATTAGCTTTCTCGATGGGTACTCTAAGTTTGGAATATGGAGGAATGAAATGCTTGTTAGGTTTATGTAACAAGACTTGTACGTACATACATTTAGCTGTGATGTGGTTCAACCTATTGCGTAAGAAAGGGCAATGTGTTTGAAGATTACTGAGTTTAGTTAAGATTACAGAAACCACATAAGTGAGCAAGTTTTCCATTATTTTTACAGAGTAGGTAATTGGAGACACACTGGAAACATGCGTGAGCAAGTTTTCAAATTTATTTACAGAATGTCTATAGCCAAAATGATAGAATGATATAATGACGTTTTTAGAGTTTGAATAAAGTTTTATAATTTTATTTTTTATTAACTTTAATGAGTAACATACTCCAAAAAAATAGGCTAACAAATTGTTTTATTTTCTACACTCTCTTAAATGGTTGATAAATCATAAGAACAAATTGTTATTATGATTTAGTGAATATAATTGGAGATGAATTATTAGTGAATATAATTGTTTTCATGAAATATGATGTTTATGGCAATCAGTTTGGGTAGGTGAGTTGAATATGATTTTCTTCATAGCTCCTCTGTAGCATCGTAGTCATTCTCACACGGTTCTTTTATTATTTATTATTCTTATTCCCATTCCCACTCTTCAAAGATTAGAGAAAAAACCAGTATACTATTTCCATAACATAGTAATTTCTTCTCATTACCGCCGTTCAATCATAACCTATGATTTAATTTGCTGAAAGCAATTAACAGCATAATTGCTGCTTGCTGCTGACTTGTAGATTTAAATCATGGCCAACCCATTTGATGAAGACTTTAACCCATTTGAAAATCCATTTGAGGTATATTGATTTGGGTTCCAGTTTAAAAGGCTCTATTTTGTTTAGTTTATTGAGAAACTAACATGGGTTGCCTAACAATGTCCTATTTGAGCAGATGCCACCTTATATGCCATACACTCCACCGAGTAATCCGGAAGACCTGACACCTACAGCGCCCCCTGAGTCAACTGCTGCTGAATTTGAAAAAAATGTTGGGTGTTCATCACGAATTATTGATGAGGATGTTCATGACGCCGATGGTATTTATAGTTTCCATTATATTGATTATAGTACTTGAGCTTTCTTTTTATGCTAATCCATTCATATTTGAATAAATGTAGAAATGGTATTCGACATAAATGAAGATTTAGAGGGTACCACTGATGTCCAGGAAGATGAGGTACCAGTTGATGCACCCAGATCCGGTATGGAATTTGCAAGTGTGAAAGACCTGACAGCCTACTATAAGCATTATGCGAAACAACAGGGTTTTGGTGTACGGATACAGAGGACTAGGAGAGATGATGATGGGAGGCCAGTTTATGTGACAGTTGGTTGTGCCCGTGGCGGAAAGTACCAACCTAAGAACAGTGATATGTCGAAGCCACGGCCAACAACTAGGACGGATTGTAAGGCCAGAGTAAATGCGACATTGAGTAAGACTGACAAGTGGGTTTTCACCACTGTAGAAAATATACACAACCATGTAACTGTAAGCCCCAAGAAGACTAGGCTATTGCGATCTCACAAGGTTCTAGATGAATACAGCCAAAGGGTCCTTGACTTGAATGATCGAGCGGGTATACGGATGAATAAGAACTTTTTTTCTCTTGTTGTTGATGCGGGAGGTTATGACAATCTTCAGTTTCAGGAGAAAGATTGTCGGAATTATATTGATAAAGCCAGACATTTACGGTTGGGTAAAGGAGGTGGAGATGCATTTAATCAGTATTTCAAAAGAATGAGAGACAAGAATGATGGGTTCGTTTCTGTCATGGACGTGGATGATGAGGGGAGGTTACGGAATGTCTTTTGGGCTGATGCTCGTAGTCGAGCGGCCTATGAGTATTTTGGCGATGTAGTAACCTTCGATACTACGTACCTAACAAATAGGTACGGGATGCCTTTCGCTCCATTCGTTGGTGTTAACCATCATGGGCAGTCCATATTACTAGGGGCAGGATTGCTTTCGAGTGAGGACACAACCACTTTTGTGTGGTTATTTCAAATGTGGTTGGATTGCATGAATGGTCGGGCCCCCTGTTCCATCATAACCGACCAAGATCGGGCCATGAAGAGTGCTATTGCCATTGTTTTCCCCAACACTCGTCATAGATTTTATTTATGGCATATCTTGCGCAAACTTCCAGAGAAGTTTGGGTCTCACGCCATGTTCAATGCGGGGTTGAAGACTGACATTCAGACAACATTATATGATTCACAGACCATCCCCGAATTTGAGGAGAGTTGGGGTGAACTACTTGAGAAGTATGATCTGGTCGGCAATAAATGGCTCGAAGCCTTATATGAGGAAAGATCTTTTTGGGTTCCAGTTTACTTGAAAGGTGAATTTTGGGCTGGTATGAGCACGACCCAAAGGTCAGAAAGCATGAATGCATTTTTCGATGGCTATGTGCATTCCGGAACGACATTGAAGGAATTTGTTGATCAGTTTGATAATGCACTTAGAAAGAAGGTCGAGGTCGAGACACTTGCTGATTTCAAATCTATCAACCAGACTATTCCCTGCGTATCTCACTTCAACATAGAGAAGCAATTCCAATCCGTATATACAAATGCAAAATTCAAAGAGCTCCAAAGGGAGTTGCTAGGCTTAATGGCTTGTAATTGTTCGTTGGTAAGCACAGAAGGGTCAATTTTAAAATACGATGTGTTGGATGAAATTAGTATTGACGAGCTCATTAAAACAGTCAATTACTCAGTATACTTTAATGAAAAGGAGGTGGAGGTGCGATGCACGTGTGGACTATTTGAAACTAGGGGGATTCTATGTCGGCATGCACTTAGAGTTTGTCAGTTGAAGAAGATTAAAGAGCTGCCAAGTGTATATGTCTTGGATCGCTGGAGAAAGGACGTAAAGAGGAGATACACCTTACTCAGAAGTAGCTACGATGACCATGGTGACAGAGAGGATAGTCGGAATTATGAGCTTGTTGTTAAGAGATGTTTGAAATTAGCAACCAAAATAGCCTCAAATAATGAAAAAGTCCATGCATTCCTAAGTGTTGTTGATGACTTTGAGAAAAAATGTGAAGACTCAACAGTAGACTCGACACTCATTCATACGAAGGAGAAAGCAGATGTGGTATTGGATAAGGGGAAAAAGATATTAAGCCCAAATGTGGTACGAGGAAAAGGGAGACCCCAAAGTAAGAGGAGGGTTCCACCCGTGGAAAAGATGGTCACAAAGAAAAGCAAACGGGTAATTTTTAAACCTTGTTTTAACCTGCAATATAATACTTTTTCATCATGAGTTTAACATATGTCATATATTGTTTGGCAACATAGACATGCAGGAAAATCTTGGCAGATGAATCAGGATTGGATGACAACCCGGGATCTCAACACCCCCAATTTTCTGATGGGGTATATGTTGGGACACAAAACAGCATTATTACACAATCCACGCCACCAGGAAATGAGGTTAACCATGACTTCATTTTGTAAATATATGTGATATGTTCAGAAATATCAATGAATAAGTTTTAATATACTGTTTTTTGAATAACAGAATTTGTGAAGCCATGGTCATCATGATGGGTTCATTTTTTAAACCATTTGGAGAGGGTATTTTTGCCTTGTGAGGTAGCTTTTTTGGTAAGCTCTCTCTATGTTCAAATGTATATTTAATGGTTTGGAATACTCTTAAAGTGAGCACCTGGGAAAATCTGTTGTTATAAGTTGAGTGTTGGAGTGGGGAGGTTTATGGTCCGTGTATACTTGCCTAAGATGTTGTAATGGTTTGTTTTTGTCATATTTGAATACCCGAGTATGTACATTTGTATTTGTCAAACTTAATAGGTTGATTTTTTTTGGCAAGAATTTCATTGTTTATTTGTCTACCTAGCTAAAGACAAGTTGAACTCAACTATATTGTCACCTGATTGACAGTTTGGACATTTTTCTATTTGGGATGAAGGTGCAAACATTTTTAATTACCAATATTAAGGTCAGAAAATATTGGTTCATTTTCTCTAGGAAGGGGTCCTTTGCATTTTCAATTTTGTGGTTTGCATGTTTAGACTAGTAAATTGTTAAGAGATGAGAAATCCCAAGTTTACATACAATACGCCCATGGTTTCTAGTTTCCTTGGTTTTTTATATTAGTTCTATCTCTAGATGAAATATTTATATTTCATACACGTCCTCATGCCCCATTTGTGCAGTGAAGGAAGTCTTAAAGCTTTGCCCAGCCAGACTGTTGGTAACACTGTCCAAGCTTTCAAGTTTTGACTCGGTTGAAAACTTTCTGCAAAAGGTGGCTATTGTTAGGGGTACGCTGAAAAAGGGTGGCATTGTGGATGTGGAAGCTGCTGCAAGAATTGATGTATTGATGTATTGATGTATATGAGTTGGACGTAAAATTCGGGCCCCAAGTTGACATTTACAGTTAGTATGATCTGGTCAGAATTTTTTGTCACATTTTGGGATAGGGCTGGTTGGATTTATGACAAATAGGGAAACTAATGTACATACTCGGGTGATGCTATTACAATTTCATCTAATGAAATCTTGGATGTTAATTATTTCCATTGATGGCCTGTGCACCCTGAAGCCTTTCGGGTAAAACTAGTTTGACAATACAATGTCTTAGCATTTTGATTTCAGGTAAGAAAAAAGGCCCTAACACTCTGAAACCAGCATAGAGAGAAGCACTGGAAATATATAACCTGCGTATTTACATTGTTTTACTTCAGTCAACTACAAGAAATGACTAGCTAGCTAGTACATAATCTGTCAACTACTTAAATAGCTGCCACTGTTAATAATTACACAGAAGGGTCAACAAGAAATTACAATGACTATATCCCCAACATGGGGTTAACAAGCTGTCACAAAAAAAAAAAAAACTACACCCAGACAGCTCTAAAATTAACTTACAAGCTACATGGTATTTATCCAAACCAAGCAAAGACAACTACAAATGTCAAAACCCAGTACATCATTAGTAACTTTTGTTTCTGTTTTTTCAGATTCTTCACAGCGTCTCGGACTTTTTCTTCCATTTTCCTAACGTCATAGTCGCGCTGTAATACGTCCTCCCAGCAACAAGAAGCCTTATTCTCTCTGACACGAAAATTCTCCTCTAGTAGAGTTAGTATATCCAACCAAACGAAAAATTCACACCGAGCATCTCCCTGCACACAGTGGCAAACTCCTAATTAACATGATTAAAATACCGCCTTTCGGGTAAAAAACTAACAAAAAATTAATATTTTTGGGGTATTACCGTATTATAATTTGGGCATGCAAAAAACCTCCTTCCGGGATTTTTTTTTGTGTGGGATGTTTTTAGTGGTGTTTTTAAACCACACCAACAAGTTGGTGACTCCATCACAAAATCATTAACTACAGATGATGATTCGGATGGTGCCATGTGTGATTCTGAAAAACCAAATACAAATTCAAAGACATAAAATAAAAAACCTATTAACATGCTGGAGTTAATAACCACCCAACTTAGTGACCAAAATCTGCCTTTCCATATGACTCAACAAAGCCAATAAACTGTACAAATTCCACAAGAAACCATAGGACTATGGCTTACGTGGTAATAGGTTTGGTCTTTAGTTTTAAGGTTCAAACTTCTCTAGACCATGGTCATTACCAGCTCAAGGCAAGAGTATATAAGTAAAAATGTAATTGGAGATGTAAATAGACTTTTTCTTTTAGCACTCACATGAAAACTTGTAAAAATCCAAGGCCAACAACCGGGACCAAAATCTGCCCTTCCATATGACATAAGTAAGCCAATAAACTGTTGAAATCCCACAAGTCCATATTATTTCTCACTTTGCCTTTTTTAAAAGCCCCATTGTGGTATATAAGCAGGATGTGTATATAATAACCATATATTAAATGGAAATAATAAGCAGTCAGTGGTATACAAATGCTCTTCGACCAAACAAGATGCCCCAACGATGTGTATACATTTCATATGAAGAGTATTACAAATGAGCATGACGCCTACATAAGGTGTATCATATGAACTCAAAGACAAAATCATTTGAACAACCCCTAAAATAGCCTAAAATTCATAAAACCAAAGAGTAAAAATCAGCACACAAATAAGTAAATGGCAACCAGACATTACATAACAAGATTCAATAATTTTTACCTAGCTCCCTTTGTTTTGTACCATTTTTTAAGATTACCACTTAGCACTGTAAAGCAAATAAATTAGGAAAAAGTAACCTGGACCAGCGTTGGACCGGATCAAGTGGGGTTTCCTCCCTATGTACACAAATATATACTGTTATTACAATGGATTTTAACTCATCATGCAGATCAACAAGGAAGCTATCTATACAAAATCAATAATAAATATATTTACTTACCCATTTCGGTCAACAATGTTTTCTCAACCCAAATCGAAATAGAGAGTGTGTGATGGAGAAAAACAGTAGCAGTGCACGGAGGGAAAACGTTGAAGAGAAGCCACCAGGAACAAAGCTTCAATCGGAGTGACCGGACTCTAGGGTTTTTGCAAGACAGAGAGAGAAATAGATGCCGATTAGAAGACCACAATGGTAACCTATGCAGAGGAAGACGACCATGAACCGAGGAGAGAGAGAGAGAGTGTGTGAGAGAGAGAGATGAAACCGTGAGGGCTGAGGGTCCTCGGCACCCTCAGTCCTTTCTACGCTCGGGAGGAGTGGGGGGGGGGGGGGGGGGAATGAAATGAGGGAAGGGGGGAAATGAGTGCAGAATGGGAATTAGGGATTTGAAATGAGGGATCCGGTTCTGTCGCGTTAGTGAACCCGATCCGGTCTACACGTCATGTGTGCATTGTGTGCACCAAACAGTGGCTGCTGAGTGGATTTATTCATTGTCAAAAACCCCAGAAATTGAAGAGGCCATTTTGAGTGTTACGCCTATTTCATTCTTTCGTTCTTTATTTCAATGATTGGACTTCCATATACAACTAATCTTTCGAGAAAAGGACTTTACCGTCTGAATTAATTAATGGCTGTGTACAATTAACCTTCCGATATTAAATAAAAAGTTCTAATTCCTTGATTTAGTGGCGGAAGTGTAAAACTCCACATTTCTCTAAAATAAATATAAAAAATTTATTTAAGACTACGTTTAGATAGTGAGATGATTTCTAATATGTAAATAGCAATAAAATAATAATAATAAAATATTAAATAATAATAAAAAATAAAAATAAAATAATAATAAAATATTAAATAATAAAATATTGCTGCGCCTCACAGCCCAAGTTAGTGAATTTGGAAGTCATACTTTAGGCCTGCTCTTATTGTTAAAAATGCTCTTTTTAAAAAAGAAAAATCCCTTTACGGACCGTGCGCAAGGTTAAGGAACACGAGCCAAGTACATTAGCTTGTAAATTTGTAATCGGAGACTGGAGCCTGGAGGGGCTTTAATTGATGAGGCGCTTAGTATTCGGAAAAATTAACGTCGTATTCTAAAATTTGTAAAAGTAGACGTGTATATATATTTTCGGTGCATGCATCTTAAAATCCGTAAGCGCGTACATAGAGTTGAATTTCATGGGCAAGCAAACGGGCTGTTCATGAACGTAAGGACTGCCATCAAATCTGTGAAGGATGCTGGTAGACTTGCAGGTCTGAATGTCTTGCAGATACTCAATGAACCAACAGCTGCAGCCATTGCTTACGGTCGTGAGAGGGTGGGTCAAATTCGAGAGAGAAATGTGTTGATCTTTGATTTGGGTGGTGGTACTGCAGATGTCTCGCTACTCAACATTAAGGATGATATTTTCGAGGTTAATGCTGTTGCTGGAGACACACCTTGGAGGCGAGGACTTCGACAACAGAATGGTAAAGCACTTTGTGAAGGACATTAGTGGAAACGCCAAAGCTTTGAGGAGGCTGAGAACTGCTTGTGAGAGAGCAAAGAGGATTCTTTCCTTTGAAATTGAGACGACCATTGATGTTGTATAAAGGTATTGATTTCTGCGCAACCACCACTCGTGCCAGATTTGAGGAGCTCAATATGGATTTGTTCAGGAGTTCTATTTGTCTTGTGGAAAAGTGTTTGGCCGATGCTGAGTTTGACAAGAAGTGTATCCACGGTGTCGTTCTTACAGGTGGTTCTTCTAGAATTCCCAAGGTCCAGCAGCTCTTGCAGGCCTTCTTTGATGGTAAAGAGCTTGGTAAGAGCATTAACCTGGATGAAGCTATGGCATGTGGAGTGGCTGTTCAAGCTGCAAAGTTGTCTGGATTGGGTAGTGAGAGAGTTTGAGACAATGTGCTCTTAGATGTTACACCTTTGTCCCTGGGGTTGGAGGTTAGAGTAAGTGACATGTCTGTTGTGATTCCAAGGAACACTGCCATTCCAACCAAGATGAAGGAATTTTACACCACTACCGCAGACAACCAAACTGTGGTTTCTATCTCGGTTTATGAGGGCGAGAGGGCAAGAACTTTGAATAACAATTGGTTGGGAAAATTTGCCTCACCGAGGGGTGTTGCTAAGCTCAAAGTTTGCTTTGATATCGATGTTAATGGTATCGTGAATGTTTCTGCTACAGAGAAGACAACGGGCACCAGTTGCAAGATCACCATCACCAATCACAAGGCGAGACTGTCCATTGAAGAGATTAATAGAATGGTCAGGGAAACAGAGATATTCAAGGCTGAAGATGACGAACATAGAGGGAGGGCAAAGGCTAAGGCAGCTTTGGAGAACTTTGCCTGCAGCATGAGGAACACTGTTAATGATAAAGAGATATGTCCTAAGCTTGCCCCCGCTGATAAGAAGAAAACTGAAGCTGCTGTTGTCCAGGTCATTAAGTGGTTAGATGGCATCCAGCTTGCAGAGGTAGTTGAGTTTGAGGAAAAGCTTTTAGGGCTCAAGTTAATCTGCAATCCGCTTATGGGCAGTAAATATCTAGGCACTAACAAGAAATTGTGCAGCCCCACCTCAACAAAGGATTACAGTTGTCGATGCTTACGTCTGCCACAACAGCAGCTTACAAGCTACAACCGCAAGGAACTAAAGCTCAAACCATGTAACCGGTGCTACTATTTTGAACCTATTCGTCCAAACCTTTAATTAGAGTATTTTCTTGTCTTTTGATTTTTCTTCGTTTTGTGGTTGTTGGAAGTTGGAATGTTTGAATATTAGTCTGCAATTTCTTGTTTTTTCATTGTTGGTATTGATTTCAGAGGGTAAAATGTTTGATAGTGACTAAAAAGAACAACTTTGATGAAATGGCTGGATTACAATTATCAAGCTTAAGAATTAAAACCCATTACAACTCTTATTAAGACAAGAAAAGAAAAGAATACCTATAATCAAATAGCGACAGCAGCTTTTTCCGAGCTTCTTGTGACAAGTGAAGACCAAATTTCATTCCTTCTTAGACTGTATTGAAATCAATACGGGTCCAACATAATGCCGAAAAGACCAAAGTCATTCCTTTCAGGTTGTTTCAGCTTAGCCTCATCAACACTCTCCACCGGAGGCAATGTCTGCACTCAATGGTGTATGAGAAATGCACTTCAAAGACAAATTACCTAACAAAATCGTAGAGTATAAGAAATTTTATCAGAAAGGGCATAGCCGTAGAAACGAGATTGTTTCCACGGCATTGTACCAAACAGGTCATGGTCCCTTGAATTCCCGCATAATTGAGGCTACTCTAAAACGAATTATTTTCAAATATAGAAAATACTACGATATTGACATTGTGTCAAAGATTTTAATCAAGCAGATCCTGGAGAGAGAGAGAGAGAGAGAGAGAGAGAGAGAGAGAGAGATCAGGCTTATATGTATTATGGACAACGGATGCGCCTGCGAGGAAACGGCACATGACCACTCCAGTGACGGAGTACCCGTGGGTTGTCTGCCCCCTCCAAACTTCTGGTTTATTTTCTGAACACCGCACGCGGAGGTGTGGTCTCTTTTGCTCACCCAGGTGTGATCTCTTTTGTTGCGCGTCGTGGTGATGGATATTCAAGACATGCTATTTGTAATGCCATTAGAAGAGCTAGGCATGTCGAGATTAAGAAGGTTGCATTGGGTAGCATGCATGGCTTGAGTGGTGAGGTGTTGGGTATCTAAGACAAGTGCAACTAGATGACTTTTATGTGTGGCCAATTCCTTAATTTTAGGAATTGGATGACAAGAAAGTTGTATGAAAAGATGACAAGATCCTAAAAAATAAAGGTGGAGGCGCCAATCATGGTGGTGGCTGGCCATGATCCTTATATTTACAGATCTATTTAATTTTAATATATTTTGTTATTTTCTATTTTAATTCCTAATTTATTTTCTAGTTAATTTATTTGATTTTAGACATTTGATGTTGTTTATCTAAAGTTAGGATTCCTAAGACTAAGAAGTAGATCAAGAGTGAGATCTAGATGATCTAGATCTAGAGAAGAGATGGGAAGGCATGTGGCGCCAACCCTAGGGGGAATTCCTATTTATAGTTTGTTTTGTATTATTATTTTATCAATTATGTTATATTATTTTCAATGAATGAGAATTTTCTCTTCAATTCTTTTGAGAGTTAAGCGTTAGTCCGAGTTAGTTTTAATTTTCACCAGCAAACCAACTTGGATATTTGTGTTGCCTTTAATTTTCTCTTCAATTCTTTTGAGAGTTAAGTGTTAGTCCGAGTTAGTTTTAATTTTCACCAGCAAACCAACTTGGATATTTGTGTTGCCTTAAGATAACCCTAGATCTAGTCAACCAACAAGCAAAAAACTCTGGATCTAATCACTCAATACGCCAATTACAAGTGAATGAAAGTGAAGCTTCCATCACGTAGCCGAGGGAAGATAATGTCTGCAAAGTTCAAAGTGGAGAATCGGTAGAACTAGCTACATTTTAATTAAAATTTGATTAGAAAATTAATTAATTTTTTTTTTTTTTTTTAGCTAGCATATTTTTGATAAAATTAAATAATAAACTCTCTAAATCTATCTATGTTTCATTTAAATATTTATTTTCATTCTTTCTTTACAATTTTTATTCTTATGATAGTTGGAAAGTTTATTTAAACTAGTCATTTAAAACACGAATGCACATAAAAAACATAATAATTTTTAACAAATATATTTTTAATTCAACATAACTACTTATAAACGTACACAGCTTTTATTTGAATTGGGTTGAATGGAATGAAATGCATATATACTGCACACAATAAGAGTTAACAACATAACATATAATACTAGGCGGACATACGGTAACTAAATGTAATATGATAATTTTTCCATTGATTTGTTCTCCTCTAATAACAACCGGACATATAGTACCAAGAGAGCTCCAGTTGTGCCAAGGAGAGCTTAGAAAGACACGAAAGAAATAAAAATAAGCAAGAAAATTGAATGGCTAGCATATTTGGCTCAACAAATTTGCCCTCCTATAGTTTTTTTTTTTTTTATACATTTGGGAGAGAGGATTTTCGAACTCCTAACTTCCATTTTGGAGATTGTAGGTTATGTTAATCAAGCCACATGTCTTTATTGTTGATTTAAATACTTATTTTTACTGTTTATTTAAATAGTTCGATGTAAAAAATTTTCTAGGGAATTGGCTAAAATATATCCAAGCCCATGAATGCTCTAAGAACACTGATATTGGACTAGCTAAATGCTAGTAATGAAGTTTCAAATATAACTAAGTTCTATTTAAATGAACTGCATTATACTACTTGAAGTCCTTTAGGTGAAATTTTGAGTTACAGGGAAATGGAAGTTTAAACTTTGTTAGTCACCGTTCACAGATCAAAATCATGTTTAATTTCTAAACTTTTGATTGTTTGCATTCTAATGTTAATACTAACTATATGTTAATTAATAATTTAATAATTTAATTATTAAATTATTATATGCTTAGTGTAGTGGCAAAATATTAAAAAAAAAATGTTTTGCTACAAATCAACTACTATTTACATCACACATCTCACACTTGTAACTTTTTATAAGATGTGGAAATATTTTTTATGTAGTGTATAGATATTTTTTTATAAGGTGTGAAGTATGGACGGTGAATAACAACGGATGACAAGAATCATTCTAAAAATATATATATAATGTGTCGTGGAACTAAAGAAATAAATCAGAATATTTTATCTAAAAATCCCTTCAAACTCTCCCCTTCTTTCTCTCCGCAATTCACGCTGCTTTTAATTTGTGGGGAGCGGGACAAGAACTAAGAAGGGCGAAGGACGCCGTCTTGGCTCTTGAGTTTCTCTTTTCAGAAATGCTTTTTGTGTCCTTCACCCGAAATATATATATTTTTTTAAACTTACTTTATAATTATTTTTTAATTATATTATGATTTTTTTATTTTTAACAAAATATTTAGGAATATAAAAAAAAATCAAATTTTTTTTACTTTTTGACCTTTTTCGGTGGATTCTGGTACTACATCTCCCTCGTATAGTATGAAATAGTTAGCCTATATATTTACTTTATATTAAAAAATATATACAATCAATTATAGAATATATAAAAAAATATGTAAAAACAAAAAGTAAAAATTTTGATATTTTTAAAATTGATATATAACAGTTTTAGAACTTTTAGTATTTTCCAAAATTTAATAATATTAAAGTTACAATTTTCATTCTTTTGAAGTCATGTGTATTTTTTAATTTTATGAAAGTGAACCATACCAATGCGTGCATGTCATTATTTTAAAGAAGAAAAAGGCTACTGGTAAATCTCTCTCTTACTACGCTCAATACACAATTAATATAGAAGGATGCGAAGAATCTGATTGACTTATTGCGTTTTGCGTGATCCTCTAAATGAAAATTTTGAATCTGAATCACCACCCCTAATAAAAAAAAACATAACAGGCTAATTTTTTTTTTTTAAAATATTAATATTTTCGATTTTTTAAAATTATAGTTGATGACATGATAAATAAAGTGTTAAGAAATAATTATTTTTGTACAGAAAAATGAATAGAAATTCTAAAAGATGATGTTGTTAAACCACGCAAATAAAGTGAAAACATGTGAGAACCTTTTAGGTGTTTCGATGGTGAGTAGAAGTGAGATGAATTGATATAAAAATTAAAAGTTAAATAAAATATTATTTTTTAATATTATTATTGTTTTGATATTTGAAAAACTTGAATTATTTATTATATTTTATATAAAAATTTAAAAAAATTATAATGATAAAATAAGATGAAATATTTTCACTATTTAAACAGCCTTAATCCCATATAAATTGAAAAGTGAAGTAATTTGACAAAAAATAATTAATTTAAATAAACCCTCGACCAATATAATCTTACCCTAAAAAAAAAAAAATGTACTAAGTTTCTCCCCACTTTTTCTTTTCCATTCTCCATTCACCTGTGCGCAAATATGAGAGAGGAAGAAAAAGAGCATCATCTCCGAGAGACATATATAGACTTGCTTCAATACCATGATCATTTGGAAGTCGACAATGGCAGAAGAATGGAAGGAGGGCCTAGCAATAGGGATCGATCTCAGGACAACATACTCGTGTGTGGGAGTGTGGCAACATGATCGAGTAGAGATAATAGTTAATGATCAGGGAAATACAACGACTATCTCTACTTAATGATCAGGGAAATACAACGACGCCATCTTATGTTGCATTCACTGAAAAAGAGCGCTTGGTCGGTGATGCCGCCAAGAACCAAGTCACCGGGAACCCTACTAACTCACTCTTTGGTAATTTCTTAGTATCATTTTTTTCTCATTCTTTCTTTCTTTTCCTTTTTTTCTTTGTTGATAATTTTTTTTGTACGTTAATTCTCGATAGCCATAGTCTATTTTTAAGATGCAACAACAGTAAGGATAATAAAAAGTAGGAGACCATGCAAATCTATATCAAGGTCATGGTTAAAATGTCGACTTTACGTGGTATGGTATATTGTAAAATTAATTTTATTATTAAAATAGGTATATCATATTATACGAATATGTCAATTTTGTGAGTTATGACTGTAGCACTTCTCTTAATTCTAAACGTGTTGTGTCTCTTTCTTAATCTTTATTCAAGGTATGCACATGATATTTTAATCATTTTTAAATTTAATGTTTTAAACTTAGATGATCAGGATTCAGCATTACTTATTTTCAAAATTTCAATGTGAAAATCCATCAATTTTGTGAACAACTTGTTGTGTTTGGTCATAAGGAATTTTCATCTTAAACATAAAATTCTTATCTCATCATTACAACTTTCTCAAATCCTCATATAAAATATAATAAACAATTTAACTTTTTCTTAACTTTTTCAAATCCCAATACAATAATAATATTAAAATATAATATTTTAATATTTAATCTTAAAACTCAAAATTCTCATCTGAGAATTCTCAGTGGCCAAGCAGAACCTTAATGTGTGTCAGTTGTTTTTTCATTTTTTTCCTCCCCTAACCAGCCCCAATGGCTTTTCTGTTTCTATGCTTTTTTGTTAGTTTTTTTTTCTTGGTTTTTCCTTTAGTTTTCTCTTCGTAGCGCCGATCCTTGCTAATCTGCTACTTGTTGGCATTCTTTGCCCTACACGCGCTGCCTCTTCAGCTTCTCCAGTCGCCGATCTTCATGGTCGCAAAAGAAAATTGTGATTCTGTTCGTCTCGTTTGTTGCATGCCCAGCCTCTGCCATGCGCATTTTCCACGTGCAGCCACTTCTTGGAGCAGATTTTAAGGCCACGTGCTGTCCCATCGGCTTCAGAGGCCTTTGATCCTTTGGATTAGCATGTTCGTTCATCTCTTCAGGTGGCACTTGGCTTGCACGCGCTGCTACCACCTGTGTTGGCCCCTCGCTAGCGACTCTGCTCAAGTTCCAGCTGCTACCCTATGTTACCGTTTTCTCTAACTTGTGATCTTGCAAGAGGGATTGTGGACTTCTCCAAAAATCATTTCAAGATAACAAGTGACAATGCATCCGCCATCTTCATCACTTCTAGTGAAGGATATACCGCCACCAGCAGTGGTTCCATTGTTCGTTTTTATGAGAACACCTTATTTCCATCTTTTTATAAGATGGCATCCTCTTGTAGGACATGGGTAGGGACCAATAAATTAATCCCAAATGAAACTTTTTTTTTTCCACTATTATGTATTGTTATTTATTGTTTTGGGACGTTTGTTGGGAAACCTCACCCCCTCCTCATGTATCATCTTTTTAATATAATGAAGTTAAGCTTGTTTAAAAAAAATATATAATATAGAAGGATGCAAAGAGTCTAACGGTTTGATTGCGTATAACTGATTGTTGAATGAAAATTTGGATTCCAATTCCCACCCCCTAATAAGAAAACATAGAAGGCTAATATATATTTTTTAAAATATGAATATTTTTGCTTTTTTAATATTATTGTAGATCAATCATCACATAATAAATAATGTGTAAAGAAATAATTATTTTTGAAGAGAAAAATGAATAGAAATTCTAAAAGATGATGGCTGTTAAATTATTGTTAAGATAAAAGTTAAGAATCGAATAAAATATTGTTAGAATATATTTTTTAAATATTATTATTATTATGGGGTATTTTCGTCAGGGCCTATAGCCCATAATACTGCCTTAGGCCCATTATTTTGTCAGACCCAATGAACTGCAGGAATGCCAGCTCGAGCCTAGAAAAGCCCCTTTTGGTAGCCAGGGGTGAGTCCCATACCCATGTGAGTTGGGCAGGCTCCAGATCTGTGTGAGTCGGGAGTAATCATCAAAATTGAGATGAGACGTTACAGAAGAACGCGAGAAACCGTAATCAGGGAAAATGGAAGAGATAGCATCAGGCAACTCTGTTAGAGACCCACGCCATATTAATGATTGACACTAAGAAAACTACGTCGCATTAAATACAGCATGACGGTGGAAACTCCAGGGGGAAGCATCCCTCTACCTTAGAACATAGGGCATAACCCATCTGACCTAAAGGACCAAGTATAAATGTCGTTTAGAACAGTGAGGTAATGGGGGATGAATTCAAGTATGTTGTCAATTATATTCTTTTGTTATCTTCTTTAGAGCGACTTGATCTCTATTATATACTAACTTTGGCATCGAAGATTCTCTAGGCCATCACAAGGCCTCCCATTTCTTGCTTTAGGATCCAACTCGAATAAAGACCCGGATTGGCTGAGCGACCCGACCCAAGGGCGTACGAAACGTGACATTAACAATTATTTTTTTAATATTTAAAAAAGTTAAATTGTTTATTTTGTTTTGATTAGATGCAATGTGTTGTGAAAATTGAAAACAAACGAGTGCTTTCTAGGTTTGGATTGTAGGAAAATGCTACTATACTACTTGAATTTGCCCCCTCATTTTGGCTGTTCACGTATTTATAATTTTTAAATTTTTTTTCACTTAACGATTAATGAATCTATTTTTAATGTATTGGTATATTTTTTTTTTATTTTTAAAAATATTAAAATATGTTTAAAAAATGTAAAAAAGAAGAGAACAAAAAAATAAAAATAGAAGTTTGTACTAAGCGGCACGCTCAGCAGTCATTGCTGGGCAGTAGTCGAGCATGACTCTTGGATTGTAAGATTGTTTTATTTTATCTCAATTAATCTCATCTCATTATTACAATTTTTTAAAATTCATACACAAAACACAATAAGGGAAATGCTTCTATGCCGCCTAAGCGATACCCCCCAAGTGTATTGCTTAGGTAATTTTTTTTTTTTTTTTTTAACTTAATGATTAAGAAAGTAATTTTAAGTGTATTGGTTTTTTTTTTTTTTTTTTTACTTTATGATTAAGAAAGTGATTAAAAAATGTGAAAAAAATATTTGGAAAAAAAAATAACACTGGGTATGATCGATAAAGATGGGGTGGCAGAGTATCCCCATCTGTACAATAAACAATTTAATTTTTTCAAACCTTAAAATAATAATAATATTTTATTTAACTTTCATCTAAAATTATCTCATTTCATCTCATTATCCAAATTCTAAATTGCACTTAATCTTCCCTATAAATGGAATAAAAGTGAAATATTTTGACGAAAAAATTAATTTAAACAAGAAAAATGAAATACCCACCACTCCCCTTGGGAGTTACAGCCGACATTATTTTTTTTAATTTTTTCAATTTTGTGATTAAGAAAATATTTTTTAATAATATTATAAAATTTAAAAAGAATATTTAAAATATAAAAAAAAAAAAACACTATATAAAATAACGGTAACCTGATAGCTGTGAACGTATCACCTTCCTTTAAAGATATCCTCAACCAATCTAATCATACCCACAAAAAAATAAAAAAATAAAAAAATTAAGATTCTGTTTTCACTTTTTCGTTTTGCTTCTGTAGATCATGCCACGGTTATCGCTCTCGGAGTCACCGTTAGTGTAAAATTTATTTATTTTTTATCATATTTTTTTAGATGTATTTTTTTAATACTATTAAATATTTATTTTTTTTTAAAAAATTTATAACATCATTTAAAAATATTTTTTTAAATATTAAGTAAAAATATTTTTTTTTAGCAGCGGTGGGAGCTGGGAGCGGGATGCATAGCACTTTCCCGCTTCTCTATTCATCCGTGCGCAAATATCGAAGAAAAGCAACTTTGACAAATGCCCTCCACTCCGTGAGCAAGGAAACAAATTATATAAAAAGACCATCGTCTCCGAGAGACATATACTAGCTTCAATACTGTGATCATTCTGGAAATCGACAACAATGGCCGAGGAATGGAAGGAGGGCCCAGCAATAGGGATCGATCTCGGGACAACATACTCGTGTGTGGGAGTGTGGCAACATGATCGAGTAGAGATCGTAGTTAATGATCAGGGGAATAGAACGACGCCGTCTTATGTTGCATTCACCGAAAAAGAGCGCTTGGTCGGTGATGCCGCCAAGAACCAAGTGGCCAGGAACCCTGCTAACTCCGTGTTTGGTAATTTATCAGAATCATTTTTCTCGTTCTTTCCTTTTTTATTTTTATTTTTATTTATATTTTTGGGTTGAGAATTTTTTGTTTGTACGTTAATTCTCCATAGCCATAGTCTATTTTTAAGAGGCAACAACAGTAATGATAATAAAAAGTAAGAGAGTATGCAGATCTATATCGAGGCGATGGACTTGGCTTGAGGTGGTACCGTATATGTTAAAATTATTTTTATTATTAGAGTAGATCTAACTTATTACACGAATTTTGTGAGTTTGTTTTTGGCTGTATCACTTCTCTTAATTCTAACCAAGGATGGTTCTAGTTTTTTTACCATCTAAACGTGTTATGTCTCTCTGATCACTTGAAGTACTAGTCTTTATTCAAGGGATCCACATATTTTAATAATCTTCAAATTTAGCGTTTTAAACTTAGATTATCAGCATTACTTATTTTCAAAATTTTAATGTGAAAATCCATCAATTTTGTGAACAACTTAATATGCGTCAATTGTTTTTTCATTTTTTTCCTTGGGTGTATTTATTAGATGTTATTGGATTTGGACCTATAACTATTGAAAAATGCTTCTTTTCAAAACTTAATTCCCTCTGGCTAATGCAGTGATAACTAATTTACCAGTTCAGACATAAAAAGAAAAAAAGAAAAAGGGAAACCATGTCAATCAAAAATTTAGAAGAGTTTGATATTTATATTTGCTGCATCTTACGCTTTAGTGTTTTGCAGATGCAAAGCGGTTGATTGGAAGGAGATTCAGTGATCCGTTGGTTCAGAATGATATCAATCTTTGGCCATTCAAGGTCATTGAGGGTTCTAAAGACAAGCCTATGATTGTGGTAGGTTATAAGGGTGAAGATAAACAATTTTCTGCGGAGGAGATCTCATCGATGGTCCTAAAAAAGATGCGTGAGATTGCTGAGGCCTATCTGGGCAAGACGGTGAAAAATGCAGTTGTTACTGTCCCGGCTTACTTCAATGATGCTCAGCGTAAGGCCACAGTGGATGCCGGTGGCATTGCGGGCCTCAATGTCATGCGGATACTCAATGAACCAACTGCTGCTGCAATTGCTTACGGCCTTGACAAGGTGGGTAGAATTGGCAAGAGAAATGTATTGATCTTTGATCTGGGTGGTGGTACTGCAGATATCTCACTTCTTACCGTTGAGGAGAGTAGTTTTGAAGTGAAGGCAGTTGCTGGAGACACACACCTTGGAGGTGAGGACTTCGACAACAGAATGGTTAACCACTTTGTTCAAATATTTAAAAGGTGGCACAAGAAGGACATAGGCGGAAATGCCAGAGCTCTAAGAAGGTTGAGAACTGCTTGTGAGAGAGCAAAGAGGATTCTCTCCTCTGCAATTGAGACTACCATTGAAGTTGATTCTTTGTATGATGGTATTGATTTCAGCTCAAATATTACCCGTGCCAAATTTGCTGAACTCAACATGGATTTATTCAGGAATTCGATAGAGCTTGTGGAGAAGTGTTTGACTGATGCTAAGATGGACAAGAAAAGTGTGCATGATGTCGTTCTTACTGGTGGTTCTACCAGAATTCCCAAGGTTCAGCAGCTGTTGCAGGACTTCTTTGATGGGAAGGAGCTTAATAGGAGCATTAACCCAGATGAAGCTGTGGCATATGGAGCCGCTGTTCAAGCTGCGAATTTGACTGGTATGGGCAATGAAAATGTACAAAATGTTGTGCTCTTGGATGTGACCCCCCTTTCCTTGGGGGTACTTAATGGCAAAACTGATCTGATGGATGTTGTGATTCCAAGGAATACCACAATTCCCGTTAAGAGGAAAAAGGACAGGACCACCATCCACGACAACCAAACTTCTGTTAGGTTTCCGGTTTACGAGGGTGAGAGAGCAAGAGCAGAGGATAATCACTGGTTGGGAGAATTTACACTTCAGGGTGTCCCTGCAGCACCCGAGGGTGTTGCTGATCTGAAAGTATGTTTTGATATTGATGCCAACGGTATCTTGAAAGTTTCTGCTGTGGAACAGAGCACTGGCGTCAGTTGCAGCATCACTATCACCAATCACAAGGCAAGACTTTGCAAGGAAGAGATTAATAGGATGGTCGTGGATGCAGAGAAATACGAGGTTGAAGATGATGAGCGTAGAGGGAGGGCTTTGGCAAAGGCAGCTTTGGAGAACTATGTCTACGGCATAAGGAACACCATTAAGGATAAGAAGATTTGTGCCACACTCGCTGCTGCTGGTATGGAGAAGATTGAAGCTGCTATAGACGAGGTAATTCGGTGGTTAGATGACATCCAATTTTCAGAGGCAGCTGAGTTTGAGAACAAGCTTACGGAGCTTGAGTTAATCTGCAATCCGATAATTGCAAAACGTTGTGATAACAAATAAGTTATTGGGTAGCTCCCCTCAACTAAAGAGACGACTGTAATGGATACCAAGTCTGCCGTAGCTAGAGTTCCAGCGAAGTTGCCATGGCTCAAAGTTTTCTGCTTTTATCTTTTACGAGCATCTCGTTCTGTTGTGTTTTAATTTTTCTGTTTAAGTTGAGATTGAATGAATTTCTGAAAATGAAACGTTATGTAGGTCCTACACTTTTGATGTTGTTTATATTATATTTTTGGACGGAATGGAGCTAAGGAACTAAGGTCCTTCACTTTTAATTTATATTAGCAACAACTGTGGATAACTACGTACTGGTTGGGAGAATTTACGCTTCGTGGCATTCTTGCAGCACCCAAGCAGGCCGGCTCAATGGTGAGGCCATTTAGGCCCTTGCCTAATGCCCCACTCTGTGTAAGATCCTCAAAAATAAAAAAAAGATGTGTTCTTTTTTAATTTTTTTTTTTTAAATTAAAGCTATCATATTAAATAAAATTTTAAATAAATTTTATATTTTTCAACGTGCGTAAGGATCCATAATATTACATTTAATACAATAAATTATTTACATTTTTAAATAACGTTTTTAAGATTTTGTTAAATTGATGCATAAAATTTATATTGAAGTTTCATTTTAAGTTCCTGTATTAAATATAAATTTTAAAAAAATTATTTAATGATTTTAAATAAAATCTCATTTTATTAAAAATTTTAAAAACATTTCATATAACAAGTTATATTTTATTATATTATAAGCACGAACAACTCACTTAAATTTTGTCTTGAACTTCAATTTATACTGAACCGCCCATACCCAAGGTATTCCTGATAATCGATGCCAATGGCATCTTGAATGTTTCTGCCTGGGAGAAAACCACCGGCGCGAGTCACAATTGACTCACAAGATCACTATCAGCAATGAGAAGGCGAGACTGCCTAAGGAAGAGATTAATAGGATGGTCAAGGATGCAGAGATATACGAGGTTGAAGATGATAAATATAGAGATCGAGAAGGCTGAGGCTATGGCAGATTTGGAGAACTACGCCTACGACATGAGGAATACTGTCAATGACAAGGAGAAGGGTGCAAAGCTTGCCCCCGCAGGTAATGAGCCGTCAATGTGTGTGTAGGTTTGATTTGCGAAAAGAAAAAAAAATAAATAAATAAAGAGTGGGAGAAGCTAGGCCTAGAATCCAAGGGTCACGTAGTTTGGCCCAAGATCAGCGTATTAAAATATAATAAAAGAAATCCTTTTATACATGTATGTATGGTAAAATTTGGTCGTCCCCTATTTTTTCTTTATAAATAATATCCCTATGAAGAAATTTGAATCAAACTCTTCCATTATAAATTTCGTCCATTCTAATCAATAAAAATATATATGTAAATCAATAAGATAATCACATAGAAAACATTATTTTTCTTACTTAAATTATAATTAAAAAAATTATAATAATAGATATTTTTAAAAAGTAAAAAACGTTTGTTTAACAAAATCTAAACTATCTTATCTCATCTCAATTTATCATTACAATTTTTTCAAATCTTTGTACAAAATATAATAAACAATTCAACTTTTTTCAAATCACAAAATAAAATTAATATTTAAAAATTATATTATAACAATATTTTATTCATTACTATTCAAAACATCTTATCTCTTCTCATTTGAACTGTGTAACCAAACGGGAAGTTGAAATAACAATGGCGGTCCCTACCCTTGGACTCGAGTATCGCATGAAATTTGATAATTTTAAAAGATGTTTGAAAGTTGTGAAAAAAGACTCGTACACCATTTTGAGAATGAAGAGTCATAAAAGTATGAAAAACATTCTAGTCACAAAAAAATTATATAAAAATAATTTTAAAAAGCAACGTGATTTGATATAATTCGTTAAATTATAAAGTTATTTTTATTATAAAATAAATCTAATAGATTAGATAAAATTATATCAATTTATAATATTTTTTTTATATAATTTTTTTGTAAATGTAACGTTACTCTAAAAGTATTAGAAAAGAGAAGTATTGTTAAAAAACTCCAGAAATTGAGGAGACGTTATCTCTATTTCTTTCGTTCTATTTTTCGATAGTTGAACTTCCCAAATACAACTAATCTTTCGAGGAAAGGCCTTTATTGCCTGAATTAATTGATGGCTGGGTACAACTAATCTTACGAGATTAAGTAAAAAGTTTAGGGGCGGAATTGTAAAACTACACATATTTCTCTAAAATAAATATAAAAAGTAATACAATATATCATACCACTATCTCACTTATATCTTATTATATATAATGTGACGAGTTATTCTACACAACCATCTACTGTTCACGCAACCCCCTCACTCCAGCCAACATGACATTTTAAGGCAATTTATATATTTATTGAATTGAGAACCACTCGCTAATCCCTATCTTGTCGTCTTCCTTGCACACAATTTTCAGACTTGTGTTTTCTTTAAAAAACAAACACTCTACCATCCACCTTCCTCTCCGTCACATATTTTTCTCTCCGATCTCTCAACCCAAAATCGAAAGGGAAATTCGAAAGACCCATAAAGAGATTTTTTTTTTTTTTTTTTTTTTTTTTTTTTTTTAATGGGTGTTCGAACCCTGATTTTTCTCGATGGCGTACTTGTTTTTTTTCTCGTGTTGATTCAGGTGCTTCTATTCAAAACCGGGTTGATTCATGTTGTGAAGAAATGGTGGAGATGGATCGAAGATTGCTTTCATGTTCACCAGTTCCTCAAAGTCCCCGAATTCAATGAAGGTATGCAAGAGAATCAGCCTTATCTAAGAGTTTCCCTCTACCTTAACTCCTTGCCTAGTCTCGAAGACTCCGATTTCACCAACCTTGTCACCGGCAAGAAGCCTAATGACATCTTTCTCTGCCTTGACCCCAACCAGACCGTCGAGGACAACTTTCTTGGCGCTGTATTGACATGGACCAACGCTGACAAGATGCTACCCAACGACTGCAGAAGCTTCGTCCTGAAGGTCCGAAAGGCGGACAAGCGCAGAATCCTTCGGCCGTATCTCCAGCACATCCACTCGGTGGCTGATGAAATTGAGCTGAGAAAACAGCGAGACCTGAAGCTGTACATGAATATCAAGCGCGGCGAGGACGACGACGATCATCACCATCATCATCATCATAGCGGGGGTGGTGACGGAAGGGAGGATCAGAGGGAGGAGGACGTACGTGAGAGGGCAATTTTCGTTTATGGGTCTGAGGGTTTTGGTCACTCCGGCGTCGTGAGAGTCCTGAGAGGGAAGAGGGAGGATCGTAAGAGGGAAGAGTGAGGTCTGAGAGTTTGAGAGAATTTCGTCCCACCCGATGCAAAAGTCGATTAAGCCGTGATGTTGTCTCCGGATCGGGTTCGCCACGTCAGGAGTGCAGCGTGCGTTTTAAAAATCGGGAGATGGATAGATTAATTCTAATGTGACGTATTTATTATTATTTAATGATAAAGAAGCATATAATAAATAATTATTTAATAGTAATAAATATGCTACATCTTATTTAGTGACATGTAAATAAAATAATAATATGATGTATAAATTTTTTTTTTAAAAAAGAAAAATATCTTCACGGACCGTACGTAAGGTTAAGGGCCACATGGGGCCAAGTAAAATAGCTTGTAGTCGTCGGATGCTGGAGGGACCTCAATTGATGAGGTATTCGTAAAAATTAACGTCATATTCTAAAAGTTGTAAAAGCACATCTTACAATCCGTGGGCACGTATACTGCCAACGGGATGTTCGTTAACGCAAGCTCTTCAAACTTTTCATTCCGGTGATTCAGAGTTCTCTCTCGCCTGCTTATGTTTCGACGTTTCGTTATGGTCTCGGACCAAGATGGCAGACAAATGGGAGGGCCCAGCAATGAGTAATATTATATATAGTAAAAATACTCTGTGTATTTCACTAATATGATTGACTACATCAAATTTTATTTTATATATAATAAATCACATCAGTAAAATACACAAAAAAATATATAAAAGTGACTATATATAAAATTTTTAAATAATTAATGATCAGGAAAACAGGACGACACCGTCTTATGTTGCCTTTACTGGCAATGAGCGCTTGGTCCGTGATGCCGCCAAGACCCAGATCGCAGAGAGCCCCACCGCCACCAACTCCATCTTTGTTTCTTTAAAATTGTCGTTTGACTAAGATATTGGTAAGTAAACATTTCAATTAGTTAAGGGTTTCTTTTTTCTAAAATTGGATTAACATATGAGGTTTTCTTAATGCATTAAAAGATGCTTATAAAAATGCATAAAAAGAAAAAAAAATGAAAAGTTGGAAGGGAAATGATTATAAATTTAGATATAGTTTTTCAGGTTAAAACTCAATTAAAAGCTAAAAAAGGTTTCAGAAAATTACTTGAAGCCACCTCTAAAATTAGAACGCGTTTTTTTTTTTTAATCTCATCCCTTTATTGAATAAATAAGATATTAAATGTAGGATACATTAAACTGGAAATGACCAACTTACTAGATAGTATTGGTAAGAGTAATGCTACATAAAGTGTCAGGTGTACGATAGTAGGAAAAAAGCTTTGATTCAGTTGGAAACTAATAACTATATGGGTTCCTAGTTTCACCTGCTTTAATATTATCAAATTGGTTTTTCAATTTTTTCCTCTTATAATTTTACAGATGCAAAGCGATTGATTGGTAGGCGATTCAGTGATCCCTTGGTTCAAAGAGATATCAACCTTCGGCCGTTCAAGGTCATTGGTGGTCCAGGTGACAAGCCTAAGATCGTGGTCACTTTTAAGGGTGAAAAGAAGCAATTTGTTGCTGAGGAAATCTCTTTGATGGTCATCTCAAAGATGCGTGAGATTGCCGAGACATATTTGGGCACGACAGTGAAGAATGCCGCTGTTACTGTCCCCGCCAACTTCAACGATGCGCAATGTAAGGCTACAAAGGATGCTGGCAGAATTGCAGGCCTGAATGCTTTGCGGATACTCAATGAACCAACAGCTGTAGCCATTGCTTACTATCTTGAGAGAGGGTCAAATTCGAGAGAGAAATGTGTTGATCTTTGATTTGGGTGGTGGTACTGCAGATGTCTCGCTACTTACCATTAAGGAGAATATTTTCAAGGTGAATGCTGTTGCTGGAGACACACACCTTGGCGGCGAGGATTTCAACAACAGAATGGTAAAGCACTTAGTGGATATATTCAAAAGGCAGCACAAGAAGGACATTAGTGGAAACGCTAAAGCTTTGAGGAGGCTGAGAACTGCTTGTGAGGGAGCAAAGAGGATTCTTTCTTTTGAAATTGAGACGATCATTGATGTTGACTGTTTGTATTCAGGTATTTATTTCTGCGCAACCATTACTCGTGCCAGATTTGAGGAGCTCAATATGGATTTCTACATGAGTTCTATTCGTCTTGTGGAGAAGTGTTTGACCGATGCTGAATTTGACAAGAGGTGTATCCACAATGTCGTTCTTACAGGTGGTTTTACTAGAATTCCCAAGGTCCAGCAGTGTTGCAGGCCTTCTTTGATGGTAAGGAGCTTAGTAAGAAAGTTAACCCGGATGAAGCTGTGGCTTATGGAGCAGCTGTTCAAGCTGCAAAGTTGTCTGGATTGGTTAAGGACAGAGTTCGAGACCTTGTGCTCTTAAATGTCACACCTTTGTCCCTTGGGGTGGAGATTAATTTTAGTGACATGTCTGTTGTGATTCCGAGGAACATTGCCATTCCAACCAAGATGAAGAAGTTTTACACCACCGCAGACAACCAAACTAAAGTTTTGATCTCGGTTTTATGAGGTTGAGAGTGCAAGAACTATGCATAACAATTGGTTGGAAGAATTTGAGCTTCAGGGTATTCCTGCCGCACCAAGGGGTGTTGCTGAGCTCAAAGTTTGTTTTGATATCGATGCTACTGTATCTTGAATGTTTCTGCTAAAGAAAAGACAACTGGTACCAGTTGCAAGATCACCATCACCAATCACAAGGCGAGACTGTCCAGTTAAGAGATTAATAGAATGGTCAGGGAAGCAGAGGTATTCAAGGCTGAAGATGAAGAACACAGAGAGAGGGCTAAGGCTAGGGCAGCTTTGGAGAACTATGCCTACTGCATGAGGAACATTGTTAATGATATGTCCTAAGCTTGCCCCCGCTGATAAGAAGAAAATTGAAGCTGCTGTTGGCCAGGTGATTAAGGGGTTAGATGGCATCCAGCTTGCTTGCAGAGGCAGTGGAGTTTGATGAAAAGCTTTTGAGGCTGAAGTTTAACTGCAATCCGATTATATGGGCCCTAATATCTAGGCACTAATAAGAAATTGTGCAGCCCCTCTCAACACGAAGATTACAGTTGTTGATAATGTCTGCCACAGCAGCTTACAAGCTATGACCGCAAGGAACTGAATCTCAAACCACGTTACCGGTGGTGCTATTTTTTTATAGCTATTTTGAATCTATTCGTCCAAACTTTTAATTAGAGAATTTTCTTTTGTCCTTCGAATTTTCTTCCTTCTGTGGTTGTTGGAAGTTGGAACATTTGAATATATAATCTGCAATTTTTTACATTGTTGGTATTGATTTCAGAGCCTTGAATGTTTGATTTTTAAAAGGAACACCTTTGATAGAATGGCTGGATTACATTTATCAAGCTTTAGAATTCAAACCCATTACAACTATTATCAAGACAAGAAAAGAATACCTGGAATCAAATGGCGACATCATCTTTTTTCCGAGCCTTTTTGACAAGTAAAGACCAAATCTCATTTCTTCTCAGACTGTATTGAAATCAATACAGGTCCAACATAATGCTGAAAAGACCAAATTCATTCCTTCTCAGCTTGTTTCAGCTTAGCCCCATTAACACTCTCCACCGGAGGCAATGTCTGCACGCAGTGGTTTATGAGAAATACACGTCAAACACTAATTACTCACAAAATCGGAGAGTACATGAAATTTTATAAGAAAGGGCATAGTCGTCGAAAAAGATAAAGTAAAAGGTCAAATCGGACACATTGTTTACACGGCATTGTATCAACCAGGTCATCGTCCCTTGCATTCCAGCATAATTTAGACCGCTCCTAAACGAATACTTTCCGAAGATAGAAATACTAAGATATTAACATTGAGTCAAAGATTTAATCGAGCAGATCGTGTGTGGAGAGAGAGAGAGAGAGAGAGAGAGAGAGAGAGAGAGAGGGAGAGTTACGAGATCAGGCTTATATGTGTTATGGACGACGGATGCGCCTGCGAGGAGCGAGACCACGATAACAGCACACGACCATGCCAGCGACGGAGTCCCCGTGGGTTGTCTGCCCCCTCCAAACTTCTGTTTCATTTTCTAAACACCACACGCGGACACAACAGAGGTTTTTCTTTCTCTTCTTTTGGTTGTCGTTGTCGGGCTTGCTCACTTCGTGTGGTCTTATTTGTTGTACGTCGAGGCCGAGGGAAGATAATCTTTTCAAAGTCATGTTTAGTTGTGAAACGATATGAGCCTATCTTAAAATAATTATTGATGAAATTAATTATTTTTCTAATTTTTTAATAAAAAGTTAAATATATATCATTCTATTTTATACATTCAAAAATATATATCAAGAGAATCGCTTTGGAGCGGTTGGTAAGCTCTTCTCCCATAAACCTCTAGTTAAATTTTAACATATCACTTATTTTACATTAAGTCAACAGAATGTATCACATTAGATTTCATCTATATGCCCCACGAAAAATTCTATTCATAAGTCTCATATATCATACACCACTTTTTTTATTATTTTTTTAAAATTTTTTTTCTTACTAAATACGTGGTATATAAATGATGAGTAGAAGAATTCAATTATTTTAAAAAGAATAAAACTAAAAAAAGTTTGAAATAATTTATAAAAAAAAAATATGTAGTGTGGTGTATGGTGCTTATGAATAGCAAAGCTCTATAACCCAGACCCCTCGCACTCAAAACACTCTGAGTCCTTTTGTCTTCTCATGCCGCCATCGCCAAGCATCTCCTCTTTTCCTTCCGTCGTCGTCCATCATCTTTGCCGCCCACCATCTCTGGTGTCACCATCTCTATTTCCCTTCAAATCATGAGTGCTTGGATATGCAATGTGGCATCCACCGGTTTCGAGTGCAATAGACATAGGTGGAAGGTGGAGAATCAATAGGTCGGCACCAAATCCCAACCAGAATAATTTAAACTTTAAAGCACGCAAAAATAGAAAAACAAACCACTAATGGCCGAATTAGGAGATTAAATTATGAAGACAAATTGAATTAATTACCTGGTATCCAAAGGCAAAGCATATCCCCAGAACTTTTTTCTTCATGGAGTCCAGTTTCCTCAACAGCTCACGAACACCCCAAAGTACTCTTTGTAGATCTTCTTCACGTAGTTTGAGTTCTCTGCGCACAGAAGAACGGCGAATCTCTTCCCACCCATTTCCATTCTCTCTCCCCTCTCAACTCTCAACTCTCAACTCTCTCCTTCTCTAAGTGCGGGCACATGATAGATAAAATTGATGAGCCTATGTGGAGATTACTCATTGGAGGGCTGTTGTTTGGAGTAAAACGGATAGACCGGTTATAAGATTAACTTGTATCTCAATTTAATTCATATATTCAAACATATATCGCAACCTACTTTATACATTCAAATACATTTTAATGGGATCCGTAAAACATTACTATTCATAAATCAATTTAAATCCTCTAAAATCATCTCAATACTCAAACATAACCTTAGGGCGCAAAATTCTAGACCGGGGACAGATTTGGAAATCTAAAATTCTCATCTTAAACTCAAAATTCTTATCTCATCATTATACCTTTCCCCAATCCCCATACAAAATATAATAAATAATTAAATTTTTTCAAATCCCAATACAATTTTTTCAAATCCCAATATAATAATATTACTAAAACTAATATTTTAAACTCTCATCTCAAACTCAAAATTCTCATCTCTAATATTACCGTTCAAAGTATCTCGTATTTTTATAAATCTTGGTTTGTAAATAGTAGTTAAATGATTTAAGTTAAATATATTTTATTGAATTTTTATAAATGAGAGAGTAAAAGTTGAGAAAAAACATTTTAAATCTTAAATATTGTTTGAAGTTTGAAAATACTGTATTGATTTTTATGTTTAGTGTTTGTAAAAATTATAATGATTAAATGAAAAAAATTAAAAACTTGGAATTAAAATAGTATTTTGTATTGGAAAATCATAGTCAGCTGCACAACTTGTACTGTTGGGTTTGACTGCTCGGTTTTTTCTTTTTTACTTAATGGTTAAGAAAGTAATTATTAGTAAAGTTGTGTATTATTTTCTTAATGATTAAAAATGCTAAATAAATTTTTAAAAGAAAATTAAAAAAAGTTCCAAATACACTAGGTATGGCTGGGCGTGGCCCATAGCATTGTCCTTTTGGATTTGAAAGACATTTGAAAAGAAAATTGTGAGAAGTTTTGAGGACTAATTATCTCATATCATTTACTAAACGTATCAAAGTACAAGAGCTAAGACGAAAATGCACACATTCCATAGAGTCAGTATGGTTGTAGCTGACCCATTTTTAATTAAGGGCCTATGTAATTGTGTAATCAAATGTGATACAAATTTATGGACTAACCTAGGTACTTTGGTATTGAAATGTATTACAAATTAGCTTGTTTGGTGTTAACGACGTGTTTAGCACACCGGTCACCGAACTCTATCACTTGCAACGCTATGAAATTGGGGGCTCGAGGTTGATGAAACACCTCCAATGCCCTAAGTCAGTTTTCCACTCTTAGAGAGAGTTTCAGTATATGAGAGAAATAGGGTATAATTCTGATCTAGTATTTGGCTTTTATATTACCTCGTGAGGTTGTCTTTTGTATCTCGCGTCAAAGGTGCCTATTTTTCGCATTAGACTCAACACTGTCGCCTTTGATGCAGCATGACCTTTCTGGGTCATATGCTTATGGCAGGTTGGTGAGTACGGCTACGTTTCGCGCATTCTATCAGGGATAGAGGGTTGTATCGCACACACTTTCAAGGTCAAAGTTCCTCACCGTAATCCTTGTGTGCATTTGATCAATTCTTAAAGAGTGGCATGGTCCTAGCACTCCGTGTATGTGCATGGGGGTGTTAGAAACGTCGAAGGCCCATAATTCCACACCCACTTCCTTCCAGCATGGACCTTAGGCCTCTTTCCCCTCTTGACTTGTGAGCCGACTAAACTTTTATCACTGGGCCTCCTGAGATAAGTCAGCCCAGTCCCTATTGGATGTAATTGTAGACATCCCTCCACAGTCAACTTCCAACCTAAAATTGAAAAATAGAAAGAGAGACCCATTACTTGAAAGTGATAATGTCGGGGACACCATCACGGAAGTTCGGAATATTCGAATATTACCATTGCAACTTCGTTAAAGGCGAAGCAAAAGACAAGGGGGATAATTTAAAAAAAAAAAAAAAAAAAGACAAAGGGGAAAAACAAAAAAGAGTCGGCTTGGATACATGTGAATAAATTGAGAAATTCTATTTACAGTATCTAAATAGAGATTATATGTATAGGAATTTTATTAAATGAGAAAAAATATCATTTTAGAAATAATATTTTAGTAATTTTAAAAAAAATAAAAATAAAATTATCTATATTTATATTACAGTCTCTAAATGAAAACTATATGTGACATTGCTGGAACAAATTTAAGAGACGGTCTTAATTTTTGACAATCAAGTGAAGCATTAGCTACTAGGACGATTTTTTCTATAAAAAAAAAAAAAAAAACAACAACAACAACAAATTAATATTGGTCTTGTCTCTTCAATCAATTTTACGTATAACCGTAAAGTATATAAATGTCGTATAATCACTTTAAAAAAAAATGAAGTCTATTGTTAAAAAATTAATTTTTTTCTTATAGATTTTATGTTTTATTCATTTTTTATAAAATGATTATGCGGCAGTTACACAATTTACGATTGTAAATATATTTCTCATTTTGAATTAGTTTTTTTCATCTTAATTTCCTAAATTGTTGGCAGTGATGATGACCCCACGAAGAAATGGCAGTGGTGGAGTTCAGGTTTGCAAAGCCGCCCTGAAAAGTAAATTATTAACTTCTACGTTGCAGCCTGAATCAAACCGATTTTATATTGAGAGTCTACACTTAGGTACTGTGAACTAACTCTATGAATAAATCCACTAAGAGGACCTAACTTGATTTCGATTATATTTTCTTACAGTTTTTTAATTATTACGTTAATGAAGATGATTATGAATAAATTCACTAAGGCCTCGTTTATTTTTGCGACTGAAAATTAAAATTTTAAAAGTTTTATAAAAATAAATATATATTTTGATCTATTAATTTTTATCTATCATTAACTTGATTTCGATTATATTTTCTTAGAATTATTTTATTATTAAGTCGGCGAGTAGAAATTACTGTATTATACAGTATTCCTTAAAAGATAAAGATTCAATTTATAACATTTATTTTTTTAATAAAATTATGTCTATACATCGATTTAAAAATATAATATTTTATCTTTTTTATGATCACACACCATGCCTTACATGCCACGTCATAACGGGAAGAACGAGGGAATAAAAAATCAGTTGGTGTATTGCCATAGAAATTTTGCCATAGAAATTCAATTGAATGATCCATTGCAACTTACATATGATATTGTAGGGGCAAAAAAGAAAGTACATGCTGTACGTACGCGTACATGATATTTAAGGCCGGCTTCAACAGTAGTAGTTATTGTAGATTTCCAAGTGTTTCCGTGTCTTGCTTCTTCAAACTTCAATTTTGTAATCATTCGTCAGAAAGCCAATGGCCTGCGAAGGAGAGGGCACAGCAATGGGGATCGACCTGGGTACGACTCACTCATGGGCGGGAGTGTGGCAACATGACCGAGTAGAGATAATAGTGAATGATCAGGGTATCAGGACGACGCCGTCCTGTGTCACCTTCACTGACAAAGAACGACTAGTTGGTGATGCCGCAAGAACGTGGCCATTAGTAACCCCACCAACTCTGTCTACGGTGATCTCTCAATTACATTATCTGTTTTCTTCTATTTTCCAATCTTTTAGCGCTCGAAACATGTCGGGCTGGTTTCTTGATTATTAACAGGGGTGTATAAAAACAAAAACCAGTAAATCGGATTAGACTAAACTAAACTGGTAGAATCGGTCCGGTCTTGAATTTGTTTTGGTCCGATACCAATTTTATTTTTCTTAAAACCGATCAAAATCGGTTCGGTTTTTATTTTTTTTTCTAAAACCGGAGTTTATATATATTTTAATTTTTTTATTATATATAATATATAACTATATATAAAATAGTTTTATATTATATGATAAATTATTAATTAATATAATATTAAAATGTAAAATATTATATCATTTTGTTTATTATATTAATAGTTATACTAATATACTATTAATATTATAATTATATTATATTATATCATTATAGTCTATAATACAATTATAATATATATTATAATATACTATAATATATTATCACTATAGTATTATATATTATAATATACTATATTATATAATATAGAACATTAAAACTGAAAAATCGGACCAGAAACTGGAGTACTGATTTAGGAGAGTAACGGTGTGTAATCGGTTTTAAAAAATGCAAAATCAGTGCATATCGATACGGTCCTAAATTTTATCCAAAACCGGACCCAATCAGACCTGTTACTTCAACTATTACCCGTGCCAAGTTTGCGGAACTCAATTTGGATTTATTCATGAATTCTATTGAGCTAGTGGAGAAAGAGAAATGATTTGTGCAGTCGGTAAATGCAGTCGGCGTGCAGTCGTTTTAAAAAAAATGAATTAATATGGGATCTATATGAAAAAAAAAATTATTTTTATAACTTTTTTTTATTCATTCTGTACAACCATGAAAAAAAAATATTTTTATAATTTTTATTTATTTATTCCGTACAGCCGACTGCATGCTGACTGCATTTTCTGACTGCGTCTAGCAAAGCCCGTTGAGAAATGTTTTGAGTGATGCTAAGATGGACAAGAGAAGTGTTCATGAAATAGTTCTTACGGGTGGTTCTTCAAGAATTCCCAAAGTGCAGGAGCTGTTGCATGATAACTTCTTCGATGGAAAGGAGCTTAATAAAAGCATCAACCCGGATGAAGCTGTGGCTTATGGAGCTGCAGTTCAAGCTGCAAAGTTGTCTGGTATGGGTAGTGAGAATGTTCGAGACATTGTGCTTTTAGATGTTACCCCTTTGTCACTTGGTGTGATGGTCAGAGGAAGCGACATGTCTGTTGTGATTCCGAGGAATACCGCTATTCGAACCAGTATGGAAGACACCTACACCACCAACTCTGACAATCAAACATCTGCATTGTTCTCAGTTTACGAGGGTGAAAGAGCGAGAGTAGAGGATAACTATTGGTTGGGAGAGTTTGAGCTTTTCAACATTCCTGCAGCACCAAGGGGTGTTTGTAACCTCAGAGTATGCTTTGACATCGACGAGAATGGTATCTTGAATGTTTCTGCTAAGGAGGAGACTACTGGGGTGAGTTGTAAGATAACTATTACCAATGACCAAGCGAGACTGTCCAGCGAAGAGATCAATAGGATGGTGAAGGACGCAGTGATATACATGGTTGAAGATGATGAGCACAGACAGAGAGCTAAGGCTAAGGCAGCTTTAGAAAACTATGCCTACAAAATGAGGCATACTGTCAATGATAAAGAAATTAGTACCAAGCTTGCCCCTGCAGGTAAGAAGAAGATTGAAGTAGCAATTGACCAGGTGATTCAGTGGTTAGACGCAATCGAGCTCGCAGATGCATGTGACTTTGACGCAAAGCTTAAAGGGCTTGAATTAATATGCAAAGAAGAAAAGGTACTTACAATTTAATTAGTGATTTTATGCGAAAATATAATTAATTAGAATAATAAATATAAATGTTAGGTGACCCATCATACACCCAATATTGGAAATAATATGCAATGAAGAAATAAGAGTACATGAGTTGGGAACCATCATCATGTTTTGATCTTGACCTGATCAAACCCATAAACATATAATAATTTTTTTAGGACGATCTAAAGTAGAATTACGGTAAGGTGCAGTACTAATTCATAGCTAGAAGCCTAGAAGACTCAAAGACCTAACTAAGGTAGTAGTACATTGGATGTAAGCTGAGGAGCTTGAGATTTTTGGTGAAAATGGACGATGGAGAATTTATGGTGGTGCGTCATCATGTGGTCAAACATTGTTAAAAAATCTGAAATGGGTGATGCGTAAGTCAATGGAGTCAGGCACCAAAATCTTCCTACTTGGCGAGTGGCCGGGTGTATGGTGGTGGAAGCTGTCTCCCATCTATATTCTGTGTTTTGATTTCTTGAAAAAAGAGTACGTGGATCGATGTATTTTTCTAATTCCCTTTTGGACCAGTCATATCTTTTTGGGTCAATCTTAATTTAAGGCTGGTATCTAAAACCTCTTTCATGAAAACTATGTTATTTATAATTGATTACCTAACATTAATTTTTCGGTATCGACCCTTTTTCCTAGCTGTCGATGAAAAAAAGACGTGCGCAGATTATTAGTCGAGGAAATTTCCCCAACCTTTTATTCTCGCATATAACTGTCTTTAATGCAGGTAACCATTAAGCAGGGAAGTTCCCCCGAAGATCGAGCTCTGGACAAGACAACAATAGGAAGATTGACTCCGTAGCCACCCGTGGCATGTGCTAGCTTGTTGAGTACTGTGGAGTCTGATCCACATCGCTCGAGCGGAGACATTGGCCACTCGAGCGAAGTCAAGCAGAGTTGAACGCTCGATGTCAGCTCGAGCGGGAGGGTTTCGCTCGAGCGGAGGCATTGGCCGCTCGAGCGAAGTCAGGCAGAGTCGAACGCTCGATGTCAGCTCGACAGTGAGCTCGAGCGGGATGTGGAAAGGAAGTTCGCTCGACGCGCGCTCGACATGCCGCTCGAGCAAACATACGATTTTAGGGTTTTCCGCCTCTTAAACTATATATATGATGTTTTACTTCATGTGGCCGGTTACTCTAGACACGAAAACACTGTGGATGAACAGTGTTGAGATCCATCTTGTAGTGTGATATTCCTCAATAATAAGATTCTCTGCAGCTCCCGTGGACGTAGGCAATTTACCGAACCACGTACATCTTGTGTCGAGTGTGATTGCGTGTGTGATTATTTTTCTCGTTCGTTATTATCGTTCAATTCATTGTCATCGTTTTACACAACAATTGGTATCAGAGCCAGGTTTGGGTCTAAGGAAAAACGATGGCTGGAGATGAATTGAAGGTATCGGGGATCGAGAAGTTTGATGGCACGGATTTTGGATACTGGAGGATGCAAATAGAGGACTACCTCTATGGGAAGAAACTTCATCTTCCACTATTGGGGCAGCAACCGGAAAAGATGGATGATGCAAATTGGAACCTGTTGGATCGACAGGTTCTGGGGGTTATTCGATTAACCCTGTCGAGATCCGTTGCACACAACGTCATCAAGGAGAAGACGACTGCGGATCTCATGGCGGCTTTGTCAGGTATGTATGAAAAACCGTCAGCGAATAACAAGGTACATCTGATGAAAAAGTTATTCAATTTGAAAATGGCAGATGGTTCATCTGTTGCACAACATCTGAATGATTTTAATACTATCACAAATCAATTGTCGTCTGTTGAAATTGAATTTGATGATGAGATACGTGCACTGATACTGTTGGCTTCAGTGCCAAATAGTTGGGAAGCCATGAGAATGGCTGTTAGTAATTCTGCTGGTAAAACTAAACTGAAATATGATGATATTCGTGATTTGATTTTGGCTGAGGAGGTGCGCAGGAAAGATTCAGGCGAGACCTCGGGTTTGAGTTTAGCCCTAAATGTTGACTCTCGAGGGAGATCACATGACAGGAACTCAAACTGAGGAAGATCAAAATCAAAGTACAGGGGCAAGAGCAAGTCGAGGCCTGGTCAGCAGGCAACTTGCTGGAATTGTGGCAAAGTTGGCCACATAAAGAAAAACTGTAAAAACTCCAAGAAGACGGAGAATGATAGTGCTAATGTGGTAACTGAAGAAGTACAGGATGCACTATTGCTTGCAGTTCATAGTCCAGTTGATGACTGGATACTGGATTCAGGGGCTTCCTTCCATACATCTTCACACTAGGAGTTAATGCGGAACTATGTTCCAGGTGATTTTGGGAAGGTATATTTGGCTGATGGTGAGGCTTTGAACGTAGTGGGGATGAGAGACATTGACATTGCACTCCCTGGCAAGAATAAATGGACCTTGCAAAAGGTCAGGCACATTCCTGAGTTGAAGAAGAACCTCATTTCTGTTGGGCAGCTTGATGAGTGTGGTCATTTAGTGGTGTTCTCAGATAGCATCTGGAAGGTCACAAAAGGGGCATTGGTACTAGCTCGGGGTAAGAAAACTGGTACACTATATATGACTACTGGTTTAATTGACACTATTGCTACTACCGTTACAGAAAGCACAGCAGATTTGTGGCATTGCAGGCTTGGCCATATGAGTCAGAAGGGCATGACGGAACTTCTGCCTAGAGGCAAGCTACCAGAACTGAAGACAGTTGATCTCAGTATGTGCGAGAGTTGTGTTATGGGAAAACAAAAGAATGTCAGCTTCTTGAAAAGTGGCAGGACGCCAAAGACATGAAGACTTGATTTTGTGCACACAGATGTGTGGGGTCCTTCCCCAGTTGCATCTCTTGGAGGTTCTCGCTACTATGTTACGTTCATTGATGACCATAGTAGGAAGGTATGGATTTATTTTTTGAAACATAAATCTGAAGTATTTAATGTTTTCAAAATTTGGAAAGCCACGGTTGAGACAGAGACAGGCTTGAAACTGAAGTGTTTGAGGTCTGACAATGGTGGTGAGTATGTTGATGGCGGGTTCAAGGAGTATTGTGCAGCTCTGGGTATCAGAATGGAGAAGACCATTCCTGGGACACCACAGCAAAATGGAGTTACTGAGCATATGAATAGGACTATTAATGAGCGTGCTAGAAGCATGAGGTTGCACGCCGGACTACCACCCACTTTCTGGGCAGATGCAGTCAGCACTGCCATTTATTTGATAAACAGAGGGCCATCAGTTCCACTAGATTGTGGATTGCCTGAGGAGGTTTGGAGCGGGAAAGAGGTTAAGTTTTCTCATCTTAAAACTTTTGGTTGTCTTTCTTATGTGCTTGTTGATTCTGATGCTCGTAGTAAGCTTGAGGCTAAGTCAAAGAAATGCTATTTCATTGGCTATGGAGACGAGGCATTTGGCTATCGTTTCTGGAATGATCAGGGTCGGAAAATCATAAGAAGCAGGAATGTGATTTTCAATGAGAAAATGATGTACAAGGATAAGTCGAGTACAGCTTCTGCAGTAGCTCCTCAGGAGTCCGAGTTTGTAGGATTGGATGACCTACCAGAGGTCACAGTGCAGTGTAGAGATGTGAGTGACGGGGAGAGTGGGTCTAGTGCACCCATTCCTATTATTCCGCAGGCAGTTTCTGAACCGTCTACTCCTACAGTTGCAGTTCGCAGGTCAGTTAGGACTATACATCCTCCACAGCGTTTCTCACCTACTTTGAATTAAATTTTGTTGACAGATGGTGGAGAACCGCAGAGTTATGAAGATACCTTACAAGATAAGAATTCTAGCAAGTGGAAGCTGGCCATGAAAGACGAGATGGATTCCCTGCTAGGGAATCAGACATGGGAGTTGACAGAACTTCCATCAGGGAGGAAGGCATTACACAACAAGTAGGTGTATCGGGTGAAAACTGAGCATGACGGCAGTAAGAGGTACAAGGCTAGACTTGTTGTAAAAGGCTTTCAGCAAAAGCAGGGTATTGATTACTCTGAGATCTTTTCTCTTGTGGTGAAGATCACAACTATCAGGATGGTACTGGCTATGGTTGCTACTGAAGATCTATTTCTTGAGCAGTTAGATGTGAAGACAACTTTTCTTCATGGAGACCTTGAAGAAGACATCTACATGCACCAGCCTTAGGGATTTGTGGTACAGGGAAAGGAATGTTCAATTTGCAAACTGAAGAAGAGCTTGTATGGCCTGAAGCAAGCTCCTAGACAGTGGTACAAGAAATTTGACAACTTCATGCACAGTGCAGGGTATATTAGATGTCAGGCAGATCACTGTTGCTATGTCAGGCATTTTGACAATTCTTACACTATTTTGCTGTTGTATGTGGATGACATGCTTATTGCAGGGGCTAGTATTGATGAGATCAATAATCTGAAGAAGCAGATGTCAGAGCACTTTGCAATGAAGGATTTGGGAGCTGCAAAGCAAATCCTTGGCATGAGAATTGTCAGAGACAGAGTCAGAGGTACGTTGAGACTCTCACAGGCTGAGTATGTGAAAAAGGTACTCAGCAGGTTCAATATGGACAAGGCCAAACCAGTTGGCACACCCTTGGGAAGTCACTTCAGACTCAGCAAGAATCAGTCACCAGAGTCAGAGGAGGAACAAGATTACATGAGTAAGGTTCCTTATGCCTCAGTTATTGGTTCACTTATGTATGCTATGGTTTGCACAAGACCGGATATTGCCCATACAGTGGGAGTTGTGAGTAGATACATGAGTAACCCAAGAAAGCAACATTGGGAAGCAGTGAAGTGGATTTTGAGGTACCTAAAGGGTTCCTCAGAAACTTGTTTATGTTTCTCTGGAGAGAGCTTGGAGGTGAAGGGCTATGTTGATGCTGATTTAGCTGGAGATATTGACAGCAGAAAGAGTACCACGGGCTTTGTTTATACACTTGGTGGTACTGCAGTGTCATGGGGTTCTAATCTACAGAAAACAGTTTCTTTGTCTACAACAGAAGTTGAGTATATTGCAGTGTCAGAGGCTGTAAAAGAGATGGTATGGCTACAAGGCTTCTTGGAAGAATTAGGTAAGAAGAATCAGAAAGGCACTCTCTACAGTGACAGTCAGAGTGCCATATTCCTTGCCAAGAATCCAGCATTCCATTCCAGGACCAAGCACATTCAGATCAGGTATCACTTCATACGGTCATTGTTAGATGACGGACAGTTGTTACTTGAGAAGATTTGTGGAAGCAAGAACCCTGCTGATATGTTGACAAAGGGTGTTACGCTTGAGAAACTGAAGTTGTGCGCAACTTCAGTTGGTCTTCTAGCATGAAGACAGGAGCAGTGAGTTGCAGAGGTGGAGGATATCATGTTTGAGGAAGATGGCGATACAGCGAGTGTACCAGTCTCCAAGTGGGAGAATTGTTAAGTACTGTGGAGTCTGGTCCACACCACTCGAGCGGAGGCATTGGCCGCTCGAGCGAAATCAGGCAGAGTCGAACGCTCGATGTCAGCTCGACAGTGAGCTCGAGCGGGAGGCTTTCACTCGAGTGGAGGCATTGGCCGCTCGAGCGAAGTCAGGCAGAGTCGAACGCTCGATGTCAGCTCGACAGTGAGCTCGAGCGGGATGCGGAAGGGAAGTTCGCTCGACGCGCGCTCGACACGCCGCTCGAGCGAACATAGGATTTTAGGGTTTTCTACCTCTTAAACTATATATATGATATTTTACTTGATGTGGTCGGTTACTGTAGACATGAAAACACTGTGGACGAACAGTGTTGAGATCCATCTTGTAGTGTTTTATTCCTCAATAATAAAATCATCTGCAGCTCCCGTGGACGTATGCAATTTGCCGAACCACGTATATCTTGTGTCGAGTGTGATTGCATGTGTGATTGTTTTTCTCGTTCGTTATTATCTTTCAATTCATTATCATCGTTTCACACAACATAGCTAGAGCTAAAAAACAGTCCAAAACCTTATAAATGCAACGGCTGCAAGGAGCAAGGAATTGGAAAGAGATACAGATGCGAAAAGTGTCACTTTGATCTTCACGAAGACTGCATGTTCACCATGTCAACCACTTCGCACGAGCTCTTCCAGACATCTGCCTTCAAGTTCCTCGATCAACCCCGTTCCGAGACACTACATTGCGACGCATGTGGAAAATGAATTCTGGGTTTCGCTTATAGTTGCGAAGAAAGAAATGCGGATTTGCATCCGTGTTGTCGCAACCTGCTGTGATTCCGAATCAAGGGCACGATTCAGGAGACCACGGTTCGGGAAGAACATCAATTGGGTCGTGAAGAAGGTAGGTGACTTCAAGAAGTTTCAAGAAGGAAGAGTCAATAAGGGCATCTCACAACGATGCCGTTTCAACCAGGGAGGAACGGTGCCGTTTCCAGTCCAAAAGGGATGCTAGTTCAACGATGTCGTTTAGAGACTGCTGATTTAACGATGTCGTTTAGTTTTATTTCTTAAATTTTATGTTACCGTTTGTATGCATTTCCTTTCTAGAATAGTCCAAATTCTGTTATGCTCCAACCCATGTGTGTTTTACACGTGGAAGAATATTCTCCAGGTAGTGGGTGTAAAAGGGGGACGGGGTGCATGACAGAGGCATGCAGAATCATTGTAAGGATTGTTATTTGGAGGAAGGGTTGCCTCGAACAAAACCCAGCGTGACACTATTGTCACCATTTATCCATTCCATTCTCTTGTTTCTCATATTATTCCTCATTCCCTCTCACTCTCTCTACATACTCTCTATTCAATACAACATTCCTAAACTACAGCTTATAAGCAGCTTCATAGCAATTGGTATCAGAGACCTCGGTTCTAATGGCGGAAGGAACTAGATCCAAGCAGCAGCAGCAAGAAGCCATGCAAAACCAGATTGACCACCACGAGGAAGGCCTGCAAGAAGTTAAAGGAAGGTTAGAGCAATTAACTGACATGTTAAGAACCATCGTTGCTCAACAGAATGCAGGGGGGAAAATATTGAAATGCATGATAATAGACAAAATGTGACTAGGGGGTCAGATTAGAGTTTCCCCACTTTATTGGCCAAGACCCTGCTGGGTCGGTTTTTAAGACTAATCAATATTTTGATTATCACCAAACACCTCCTGCACAGAGGCTACTTATGGCCTCCTACCACATGGAAGGAGAAACCTTGATATGGTATCAAGATACCATGGAGAGGGGTCAAAACCTAAACTTGGAAGCTTTTGCTCAAGCTATCCAACTAAGGTTTGGGGCTACTGCCTATGATGACCCAATGGAGGCCCTCACTAGACTAAAACAGACCACCACCGTAGCTGGATACAAGGCCTAGTTCGAAGCCCTCTCTAATAGATTGAGGGGTTTGTCCGACAACCACAGACTCAGCTGCTTCCTTAGTGGCTTAAAAGATGACATACGTTTACCTGTGAGAATGCTAATCCCTATCAACCTTAATGCAGCCTTTGGGCTGGCTAAGATGCAGGAAGAATACTTGAATAACTCAAAAAAAGGGGTCAAACCAATGGGGGAGAGGAATACAACCTTACTAGGGAACTCATCTACCCAGTGGAGCCAGAAAAATGTACCAAGAGCCCCGAGAGTTACATCTGTCCAAATGGAGGAAAGAAGGAAGAAGGGGTTATGCTATAACTGTGAGGAGAAATGGAACCCGGGGCATGTTTGTAAAAATCCCAGGGTTTATGTGTTATAAGTAGTGGAGGACATGGCAAGTGATTCTGGAGGGGATGACAATGTAGGACCGAAACTGATTGAGGAAGAAGAAGAAACACCGGGAGGGGCCAAGGTGGAACCCGAGATATCCCTAAATGCCATTACACGTACTCCTAGTCCCAATACCATGAGAATATTGGGAAAGGTGTCGGAAGAAAGAGTAGTGGTATTGGTGGATTCAGGAAGCACCCACAACTTCTTGGATCCCTCAGTTTTGCAGCAGTGCATATGTGAAATGGACAGGTCCAAGAAAATATCTGTCAAGGTGGCAAATGGAGAAATCATCACCGGTGAAGGCTTTGTGCAGCTGGAACTTAAAATGCAAGGTATCAAATTCTTCCCTGCCTTTTATGTTCTTTCATTAGGAGACTATGATGCAGTCTTAGGGGTCCAATGCCTTGAGAAGCTAGGGCCCATTACTTGGGACTTTGCAAGGTTAACAATGGAGTTTAGGTGGGAAGGAAAAGGGGTCCAGTTGAAGGGGCTTGAGAGGATGGGGATATCCTTTGAAGGGGATAACAAGTTGATTCTGGGATCTGTTTGCAAGGGCAAGGGGCTGCTGGTCCGACTATTATCCATGGAAGGGCAAGTTAGAGAAGAACCTAAAAGTAAGGAGATGTCTGACCTACTGAGTGAACTGTCTAAGGTCTTTAAAGAACCTCAAGGACTTCCTCCTGTGAGGACTCATTACCATAGAATCCTTCTTAAGGAAGGAACCCCTCCAATTTCTACAAGACCATATCGGTACCCCCATTACCAGAAAACAGAGATAGAAAAAATAGTCTCTGAGTTACTCAGTACTGGAGTAATAAGACCTAGTACCAACCCATTTTTAGCTCCTGTTTTGTTAGTAAGAAAGGCTGATGGAGGGTGGAGGCTGTGTGTTGACTACAAAGCCTTAAATCAGGAGACTATAAAGGATAGGTTTCTCATACCAATCATCGACGAGCTCTTAGATGAGCTACATGGGGCTCGGATCTTCTCTAAGCTGGATTTGAGATCGGGGTATCACCAGAAGATGTGCCTAAAACTGCATTTAGGACACATGAAGGGCATTATGAATTTTTGGTGATGCCCTTTGGGCTCACAAATGCCCCATCTACCTTTCAAGGGCTCATGAATGTTGTTTTTAAACCCTTCCTAAGGAAGTTCGTGTTGGTTTTCTTTGACGACATACTGGTCTACAGTAAGGGAGGAGAGGAACATGTGGGGCACCTGAGGCAGGTCTTACAAACTCTAGTCAACCACCAGCTATATGCAAAGAAAACTAAGTGCCAGTTCGCAATAGAGGAGGTGGGTTACCTGGGTCACTTAATAAATGCAGAGGGGGTAAGGGCAGACCCCACAAAAATTGAGGCCATGTTGGACTGGCCTGTCCCTAAGAACCCGAGGTCATTAAGGGGTTTTCTAGGGTTGACAGGATATTACAGAAAATTTATTAAAGGATATGGATTAATTGCCGCTCCTTTAACCAGTTTATTAAGAAAGAATTCCTTTAAGTGGGATAATGAAGCTCAAGTGGCCTTCAGTGAACTAAAAAGGGTTGTGACCCAACCTTCTATTTTGAGGCTGCTTGATTTCACCCAACCCTTTACAATAGAGTGTGATGCTAGTGGAGGATGGGTTGGGGCTATCCTAATGCAGGATGGGCAGCCTATAGCTTACCTTACTAAGGCCTTGAAGGGAAATGATTTACTACTCTCTACCTATGAGAAAGAGCTGTTTGCCCTTGTCACTGCAGTCTAGAAGTGGAGACCTTATGTGTTAGGGCAGTCCTTCGTGATAAAGACTGACCAACAGGCCCTAAAGTTCCTCTTGGAGCAGAAAATTGGCACAGTAGCTCAGCAGAAATGGATAGCTAAACTCATGGGGTACAACTTTGTCATTGAGTATAAGAAAGGAAGGGAAAACCGTGTAGCAGATGGCCTTTCCAGAAAAGAGGAACAGGTTGAAGTGATACATGGGAACTTGGCAGTGGTTACCTTCCCAACCCCCCAATGGGTTGAGGAATTGAAAGGGAGTTACTCGGATTCCCCCGAAGTTCTAAATCTTTGGACCAGACTTAAAAATCAGCTGGAAGTGCCAAAGGGATATACCCTGAGGCATGATCTAATACTCAAGAAATGGAGGTTACTGGTGGCTCCTGGAAGTCCATTCAAGGATAAGGTGTTACAGTTTGTCCATAGTGACCCCCAAGCAGGACATCCTGGGTATCTCAGGACTTATCAAAGAGCCAAGAAGAATTTCTTTTGGGTTGAAATGAAAAAAGACATCAAGGCCTTTGTAAGAGAGTGCGATGTTTGTCAAGTTATCAAACATGAAAACCTGCCCCCTGCTGGTCTACTGCAGTCCCTTCCGATCCCTCAACAAGCTTGGGAGGATATATCACTTGATTTCATAGAAGGATTACCTAAGTCCTATGGGTACAGTGTCATTTTGGTGGTGATAGACAGGTACTCGAAATATGGTCACTTTCTGGCTCTCTCTCATCCTTATACAGCTCAAAAGGTGGCCCAACTATTCTTTGATGAGGTGTTTAAGCTACACGGGTTACCTAAGACCATCACCTCTGACAGGGGCCCGGTCTTCCTAAGTTCCTTTTAGAAGGCAATGTTCAGATTGCAAGGGTCCAGTCTCCACTATAGTTCAGCCTACCATCCCCAGACTGATGGTCAGACTGAGATACTGAACAAATGCTTGGAATGATACCTCAGGAGCTACGCAGGGGCAAGGCCCAAGACTTGGTCTAAATGGCTATCTATTGCAGAATGGAGCTACAATACATCCTTCCAGACCTCACTAAAACTCTCACCCTTTGAAGTACTCTATGGGTATCCTTCTCCTAAGTTGGTCTCATACATACCAGGTACGACAATCAATGAACTAGCCGATCAAGAACTCAAGACAAGAGACCAAATCAGAGCACTAGTACTACAGAACTTAACGGAAGCACAAGGTAGGATGAAACATTTCGAAGACAAGAAAAGAACCGAAAGGCAATTTGAGGTAGGGGATTGGGTTTACCTCCATCTTCAACCCTATCGACAGAAGACAGTGGCCATGAACCGCAACATGAAGCTTGCTCCCAAGTTCTACGGACCTTTTCAGGTGACTCAGAGGTTGGGAACCGTGGCGTACCGCTTGGATTTGCCTCCAACGTCAAGAATCCACCCGGTATTCCATGTCTCAAGCCTAAAAAAGAAGCTAGGTGAGCGGATCATTCCACTTCCGACTCTTCCCCCTATAAATGACGATGGAGATGTGATGCTAGAACCCGAAATGATAGTGGATCGAAGACTCAAAAGGCTGGGAAAAAGGGTTGTGACAGAGGTACTCGTGAAGTGGATTGGGGCTTCGGATGAAGGAAACACTTGGGAAATCTTGGATCAATTAAGAGGGCTTTATCCTCACCTTGTGGGCAAGGTCCTCTAAGTGGGGGAGATTGTTGTGATTCCGAATCAAGGGCACGATTCAGGAGACCCCGGTTCAGGAAGAACATCAATTGGGTAGTGAAGAGGGTAGGTGGTTTCAGGAAGTTTCAAGTAGGAAGAGTCAATAAGGGCATCTCACAACGATGCCGTTTCAACCAGGGAGGAACGGTGCCGTTTCCAGTCCAAAAGGGATGCCAGTTCAACAATGTCGTTTAGAGATTGCTGATTTAACGATGTCGTTTAGTTTTATTTCTTAAATTTTATGTTACCATTTGTATGCATTTCCTTTCTAGAATAGTCCAAATTCTGTTATGCTCCAACCCATGTGTGTTTTACGCGTGGAAGAATATTCTCCAGGTAGTGGGTGTAAAAGGGGGACAGGGTGCATGGCAGAGGCATGCAGAATCATTGTAAAGATTGTTATTTGGAGGAAGGGTTGCCTCGAACAAAACCCAGCGTGACACTACTGTCACCATTTATCCATTTCATTCTCTTGTTTCTCATATCATCCCTCATTCCCTCTCACTCTCTCTACATACTCTCCGTTCAATACAGCATTCCTAAACTACAGCTTATAAGCAGTTTCATGGCACAACCTCAAGATCAATGAGCTAGAGATTGACGGCGTGAAATTTCGTCTTTGTGGGACTGTCCGGTCACAGTACTGCATATGGTGCAGAAGGAGAGAGATCGAAGATAGCACTCCGTCGAGCACTAAGGGGTGGTCGTACGTGTCAGAGTGCGAGATGTATCATTCACATGTATATTGCGTAACGGAGATGGTGGGTGGTGGATGGAAGGATAATATTATTGGTAGCGATCAAGAAGATAAGCTGCGTGCAATAGGAGACTTGAATACAAACGGTGGGAAAGGTGGCATCTAGAGGAGGATAGCGAAGGTGATTTTCAAGACTATTGCCTATACTCTTCTAGGTGATTTAACTTCTGATGTCTTTGAGAATTTGTTCGATAATAATTTGGGTGACTTATAAAGCTAGCATATATGCCTTCCCCCCATGAAGTACCCTATTACCTGCAAGGCTGCTAGCTCAGAATGTTATTTGATCCATTTGCGCGCAGGTATATATCTGATCTGTAATATTAGTTCTTTTTTTTTTTTCTTCTCTCTCGTGATCAGATAATTAACAGCTTAGCCGCCGTCGTACCAGATAGAAGGCCGGCATCCACAGTATTTTATATTAAAAAACAGAATTATTTTATTATTTCATATTTTTATAATATTTTTATTTATATTTCTTATCATTATAAAATATTTTTAAAAAATATAAAATAATATCAATAAACTTTCTTAATTACTAAGTTAAAAAAATTAAAATAAAATAAAATTAATGAACGACCAATTAAAACAGTACACTTGAGCGATATTCTATCATTTCTGTCAAGTGAATATGTTGGGCTTGTTAATAAAAAATGAATAAATGAAGATATGATCATGAGTAGTGCTACGTTTCTCGGAGGATGTAGCCTAAGAACCTACCAAATAAGATTAAAAAAAAAAATTATTTTTTATTATTTAGTTTTTTATATTTTTAAATGTAAAAAAATTACACTACAAAAAAAATAACTTTTTATGATTAATTTATAATAATAAAAAGATTATTAATAATTAAAATTAATTTTTAATAATCTTTTTATTACTATAAATTAATTACAAAAAGTCATTTTTCTTATATTATTATAACATTATAATTTTGTTCGTAGTTGGCACAATTGCTACATATCGCCCCTACGTACCTACATCGACGTTGTCTTAATCTTACGTTGACTGCGTGTTTCACGCCACGCACTAATCGAGCCAAGACATCCGGAAAAGGAAAAGATAACTATTTAGATTAATTAAAGCTCGAGCATAATATTTTAATATCTCCAAATTAGTATTTTTAATTTTCTTGACAAATGTTATGGTAGCAGTACTTAAATTAATTGTGCCCCCCCGGCCCACCTCCAAACCCCCGCGGCCTCACGTACGTACGGTATCTTGTGTTCCACTTCCTCATTAGTGGATCCCATGATCACAAGAAAGAAGAGCCACATAAGAAGAATCAATTTTGGATCAAATTGGGACACTAAAATAAATACCGTTTCTTCTATGTTCTGCATCCTCAAATTGCTTCTCTATCTCTCTTCCTTTTTTTTTTTTTTTTTTTTTTTTAATCTTTGATGGGCCTCCGCACATGAAAGAAGAGGGGCTGAAGAAAATAATTTTGGAAATGGTAAATTGAAAAACCACCTATTTTTTTCAACCTTTTATGCACGTAATTCTTAAATACTTTCCCAATGAGGATTTCTAGAAATGACAAAGAACCTACCACATCTTAATTATACATCTATATACATATATAAATTAAATGAATAATGTTAATATGTCTCACCGTTTATTTTTTTTATTTATTGATTAAAGAAGTACTGATTATTAGTATATTGATTTTTTTTAAAATGTTTAAATATGTTTAAAAAATATTTGAAATAAAAATTAGTAAAAAACAATTACAATTTACATTAAGAGCACATGCACCAAGCTGTAATATTAGACAAGTTGAGGGGCATATTAACACTACCAAATGAGATTGAACGTCATCATGTGAAGGAACGTGCGGCCAGAGAACCAAGAAGTGCATGGACTGGCCAGAATCAAGTAAGAAAGAGAGAGATAGTAAGAACGTCACCAAAGTGAAAGCTGCCAAGAAAATAGAGAGAACATCTTCACGCCTACACACGCCGCACGCGGGCATCAATACTACTGTACATAAACAGCTTGGAATTCCGAGCTGTGACTTTCTTCTTG